>NC_064638.1:217886918-218588585 GCF_023864345.2 Schistocerca serialis cubense
CGAATATTTGATGTTGACGACTCATATACTCTGAAATTTGTATCACTCTTCCTAAGCAAAAATATCTTCCTACCTTTCTTAACATTCGTTGTGGGAAGCAATGTCGTAGATGCTGCACTGAAGCGCCCAAGAAACTGGTATAGGCATGCGTATTCAAATAGAGAGATATGTAAACAGGCACAATAAGGCGCTGCGGTCGGGAACGTCTATATAACACAAGTGTCTGGGGCAGATCGGTTACTGCTGCTACAATGGCAGGTTATCAAGATTTCAGTGAATCTGAAGGTGGTGTTACAGTAGCGCACGAGCGATGTGAGACAGCATCTCCGAGGTAGCGATGAATTGGAGACCATCCCGTACCACCATTTCACTAGTATACCGTGAATATCAGGAATCCAGTAAATATCAAATCTCCGACATCGCTGCGGCCGAAAAAGGATCCTGCAAGAACGGGACCAACGACAACTGAAGAGAATCGTTCAACATAGCAGAAGTGCAACCTTTCCGCAAATTGTTGCATGTTGCAATGCTGGACCATCAACAAGTGTTAGCGTGTGAACCATGCAACGAAACATTATCGATATCGGCTTTCGGAGCCGAAGGTCCATAGTGTACCCTTGATGACAGCTCGACACAAATCTTTACGCCTTTCCTGGGCCCGGCAACACCGACATTGAACTCTTGATGACTGGAAGCGTGTTGCCTAGTCGGGTGAGTCTAATATCAAATTGTATCTTACGAATGGACGTGTACGGTTATGAACACAACACCATAAATGCAGTGACCCTCCATTTCATCAGCAGACTGTTCAAGCTGGTGGGGGGGCTCTGTAATGGTGTGGGGAGCGTGTAATTGGAGTGATATGGGACACCTGATACGTCTCGATACGACTTAGACGGGTGACACGTACGTAAGCATCCTGTCTGATCGCCTGCATCCATTCATGTCCATTGTGCTTCCGATGGTCTTGGGCAATTCCAGCAGGACAAAGCGACACACTCAGAATCTCTACAATGTGGCTCCACCTTTCTCATTTTAAAAACTTCCGATGGCCATTAAACTCGCCAGACATGAACGTAGTTGGGCGTATCTGGGATGCCTTGCAACGAGCTGTTCAAAAGAGATCTCCACACCTACGCACTCTTACGGATTTATGGACGCCCTGCTGAATTAATGGTTTCCTCCAGCACTCCTTCAGACATTGGTCGAGTCCATGCCACGTCGTGTCGTGCTCATGGAGGCCCTACACGATATTAGGCAGGTGTACCAGGCCACGATATTAGGCAGGTGTATTAGGAATTAGTGGCAGAACAACTGAGAGAAAATTTGGAATACATTTCACATAAATTTTCTCAGCATGTTATAATCTTAGGTGGAGATTTCAATTTACCAGATATAGACTGGGACACTCAGATGTTTAGGACGGGTGGTAGGGACAGAGCATCGAGTGACATTATACTGAGTGCACATCCGAAAATTACCTCGAGCAATTAAACAGAGAACCGACTCGTGGAGATAACAGCTTGGACCTACTAATAACAAACAGACCCGAACTTTTCGACTCTGTATGTACAGAACAGGGAATCAGTGATCATAAGGCCGTTGCAGCATCCCTGAATACGGAAGTTAGTAGGAATATAAAAATAGGGAGGAAGGTTTATCTGTTTAGCAAGAGTAATAGAAGGCAGATTTCAGACTACCTAACAGATCAAAACGAAAATTTCTGTTCCGACACTGACAATGTTGAGTGTTTATGGAAAAAGTTCAAGACAATCGTAAAATGCGTTTTAGACAGGTACGTGCCGAGTAAAACTGTGAGGGACGGGAAAAACCCACCGTGGTACAACAACAAAGTTAGGAAACTACTGTGAAAGCAAAGAGAGCTTCACTCTAAGTTTAAACGCAGCCAAAACGTCTCAGACAAACAGAAGCTAAACGATGTCAAAGTTAGCGTAAGGAGGGCTATGCGTGAAGCGATCAGCGAATACGAAAGTAAAATTCTATGTACCGACTTGACAGAAAATCCTAGGAAGTTCTGGTCTTACGTTAAATCAGTAAGTGGCTCGAAACAGCATATCCAGACACTCCGGGATGATGATGGCATTGAAACAGATGATGACACGCGTAAAGCTGAAATACTAAACACCTCTTTCCAAAGCTGTTTCACAGAGGAAGACCGCACTGCAGTTCCTTCTCTAAATCCTCGCACAAACGAAAAAATGGCTGACATCGAAATAAGTGTCCAAGGAATAGAAAAGCAACTGGAATCACTCAACAGAGGAAAGTCCACTGGACCTGACGGGATACCAATTCGATTCTACACAGAGTACGCGAAAGAACTTGCCCCCCTTCTAACAGCCGTGTACCGCAAGTCTCTAGAGGAAAAGAAGGTTCCAAATGATTGGAAAAGAGCACAGGTAGTCCCAGTCTTCAAGAAGGGTCGTCGAGCAGATGCGCAAAACTATAGACCTATATCTCTGACGTCGATCTGTTGTAGAATTTTAGAACATGTTTTTTGCTCGAGTATCATGTCGTTTTTGGAAACCCAGAATCTACTATGTAGGAATCAACATGGATTCCGGAAACAGCGATCGTGTGAGACCCAACTCGCTTTATTTGTTCATGAGACCCATAAAATATTAGATACAGGCTCCCAGGTAGATGCTATTTTTCTTGACCTCCGGAAGGCGTTCGATACAGTTCCGCACTGTCGCCTGATAAACAAAGTAAGAGCCTACGGAATATCAGACCAGCTGTGTGGTTGGATTGAAGAGTTTTTAGCAAACAGAATACAGCATGTTGTTATCAATGGAGAGGCGTCTACAGACGTTAAAGTAACCTCTGGCGTGCCACAGGGGAGTGTTATGGGACCATTGCTTTTCACAATATATATAAATGACCTAGTAGATAGTTCCATGCGGCTTTTCGCGGATGATGCTGTAGTATACGGAGAAGTTGCAGCATTAGAAAATTGTAGCGAAATGCAGGAAGATCTGCAGCGGATAGGCACTTGGTGCAGGGAGTGGCAACTGACCCTTAACATAGACAAATGTAATGTATTGCGAATACATAGAATGAAGGATCCTTTATTGTATGATTATATGATAGCGGAACAAACACTGGTAGCAATTACTTCTGTAAAATATCTGGGAGTATGCGTGCGGAACGATTTGAAGTGGAATGAACATATAAAATTAATTGTTGGTAAGGCGGGTACCAGGTTGAGATTCATTGGGAGAGTCCTTAGAAAATGTAGTCCATCAACAAAGGAGGTGGCTTACAAAACACTCGTTCGACCTATACTTGAGTATTCCTCATCAGTGTGGGATCCGTACCAGATCGGGTTGATGGAGGAGATAGAGAAGATCCAAAGAAGAGCGGCGCGTTTCGTCACAGGGTTATTTGGTAACCGTGATAGCGTTACGGAGATGTTTAACAAACTCAAGTGGCAGACTCTGCAAGAGAGGCGCTCTGCATCGCGGTGTAGCTTGCTCGCCAGGTTTCGAGAGGGTGCATTTCTGGATGAGGTATCGAATATATTGCTTCCCGCTACTTATACCTCCCGAGGAGATCACCAATGTAAAATTAGAGAGATTAGAGCGTGCAAGGAGGCTTTCAGACAGTCGTTCTTCCCGCGAACCATACGCGACTGGAACAGGAAAGGGAGGTAATGACAGTGGCACGTAAAGTGCCACACACCGTTGGGTGGCTTGCGGAGTATAAATGTAGATGTAGATTTTATCCAGTCCTTTACTGCAATAAACACGCCGCCACCATTGGCGACTAACCTATCCTTACGATAAATATTACAATCTGAACTTAGGATTTCGTTGTCATTAACGTCGGGTTTCAACCAACTTTCTGTTCCTAATGCTATCTGTACTTTATAACATGCAGTAAGCGATAATAGTTCTGGGACCTTTCCTGGGAAGCTCCTGCAGGTTACAAAAATGATAATAACCTTTTATACGTCTGATCTGTGACGACATACGTTCTCTGAGGACACTGTGACTAATTTATTACGCAAATATATCTTTGATCCAGAGTGAGGGTTTCTTTAACCTAAAAAAACCTCTTGTGCACGGCACACGTACTGCGCTACCCTAGCACTCGCTTCCTGCATGTAGTGCACGCCTGACATTTTAAGGGGAACCCTGGAGAAAGTGTTATTTCCAATGTAATTGCCGTAACTATCATTATATTCATCTCACTGTGAGACACGACGGTCAGTACCTTCATGCAAAGCCTCCGAAGACTATTTGTTGACTCGGTCTCCAATACATTGTAACGGGATGAACTGCAGCAGAGCTTGGAGAGCTGAAATCTGGCCACGAGCCAAGGATCAGTGTAGGACTCATCGGCCCAGTTTCCGTGCTGGGGATCCATCTCTCGTCGTATTTCTCAGGCCGGGCTGATGACCGAAGGCTGTGTTGCTGCGATGGGTGGAGGGGCTCCTACCGGTGGCTCTCCGTCCAGTGGGTCTGTATTCAACCCCTGACCGTGCAGAATGTATGCAGCAGAGGATTGTGCAAGTTTCAGTTGGCGAACCCGTGCCAACGTACACGCTGACGCCGTTGACATTATCGCATGCAGACGAGCTTCGAACGGATCCCGAAGAATGACCAGCTCCAACATCCTGACAGTTTCCTGCAACCGCCTGCAGCAGAGACCGCCACCTGTGAAGAAACGACGCACACTTCTCGTCGTGTTTTTTCCGGCGATGGATCTCCAGCACGGAAACTGGGCCGATGTGTCCAATACTAATCCACAGATCGAGTGCGGCATCCACCAGATGTTAATCACGCAGAAGACGCAGACAGCATGTCGCCGAGCAACAGCACTCGAGTCAACATAAGCGTTCATGTGCGCTTTACGCACTGAGGAACAGTGGCAGGCGTATCGAACAGTCTCTGTTAATACTAATACAATTACAGCGCCGTACAAATTACAGTTATTATGAAACATGCTGCATGCGACAGACGTCGACATGGTTCTTCTACGGGAAGTACGCGTCGATAGCTTCCCCGACCTCTATGAGTACGAAACGTACATTACACCAACTACAGACGGAGGCAACGAAACAGCGGTACCTCTACGTGGCGGCATAGTAGCCGCGGACATGGTGTACCTGCCGTCAGCGCGAGGACTGGCGCTCACAGTGCTAGCAGTACAGATCGTTAACATATACGCGGCGTCGGGGTCCCACAGGCGGTACGATCAATCCCAAATCTACGCAGAGGAGATTGCACCACTATTCTTAGGCCAGTATGAACATGTCCTATTTCGAGGCGACTTCAACTGCGTGCTCGCACTAAAGGATCAGCACCGACGCTATAATTCATGTCAGGAGCTGCGGCACCTGATACAGGACATGAATCTAATCGATACATCGGAGACGATATGCGAGCTAACGTCCCAGAGATGTTCGGGCTCACATGCGGTACCTCTTCGTCAATGTGTCTTGGCCCACAGTCGTCTAGGGGTTGAACCGCACGTGTCGCATTACAGGCCCTAAATTAGACACTTGTGACCCTTTGGTTTAATTGTCTGGCTGATGGCAAGTTTGCGAAATTGTATGAAACATACAGAGTTAATATAACATAACAGTAATAATAGTATCGGTAACTTAATTGACGATCCGTAAATAATGTAGGCCACACAGTTGCGATTTGGTTAGAATAATGTTCATTCAGAAAGCAAACTAATAGCGAAATTGGACGTGTTTAGAGTTACTGTTACACTCGAGCTCATATCCATTTGACACATTTCGATCATTCACAATCTCATCGCGAAATACAAGTCCAATACTCCACCTCGTTACTACACGAAAAGTTAGAGTTCACACCAGGCACGGCGTTGCTCACCGCCCAGAGACTAAGTCCCGCGATACCACACAACGAGAAATTTTCTAAGTCGCTTCACTTCCTAGCTACCAAAAGACCGACCATCCGCTTTCGCGTCTGCACCAGCACTGTCCCTCTGCCCATCTCCTGCCGCGTCTCCCCATCGTGCCGAACATCGTCGCTCAGCTGACTAGTGCAGTTCCCTTCCTTGAAGCCGTTCATCTGATTGGCTACAGCTTATTCTACACTATTTTACATTTTCACATACACTCCTGGAAATTGAAATAAGAACACCGTGAATTCATTGTCCCAGGAAGGGGAAACTTTATTGACACATTCCTGGGGTCAGATACATCACATGATCACACTGACAGAACCACAGGCATGTAGACACAGGCAACAGAGCATGCACAATGTCGGCACTAGTACAGTGTATATCCACCTTTCGCAGCAATGCAGGCTGCTATTCTCCCATGGAGACGATCGTAGAGATGCTGGATGTAGTCCTGTGGAACGGCTTGCCATGCCATTTCCACCTGGCGCCTCAGTTGGACCAGCGTTCGTGCTGGACGTGCAGACCGCGTGAGACGACGCTTCATCCAGTCCCAAACATGCTCAATGGGGGACAGATCGGGAGATCTTGCTGGCCAGGATAGTTGACTTACACCTTCTAGAGCACGTTGGGTGGCACGGGATACATGCGGACGTGCATTGTCCTGTTGGAACAGCAAGTTCCCTTGCCGGTCTAGGAATGGTAGAACGATGGGTTCGATGACGGTTTGGATGTACCGTGCACTATTCAGTGTCCCCTCGACGATCACCAGTGGTGTACGGCCAGTGTAGGAGATCGCTCCCCACACCATGATGCCGGGTGTTGGCCCTGTGTGCCTCGGTCGTATGCAGTCCTGATTGTGGCGCTCACCTGCACGGCGCCAAACACGCATACGACCATCATTGGCACCAAGGCAGAAGCGACTCTCATCGCTGAAGACGACACGTCTCCATTCGTCCATCCATTCACGCCTGTCGCGACACCACTGGAGGCGGGCTGCACGATGTTGGGGCGTGAGCGGAAGACGGCCTAACGGTGTGCGGGACCGTAGCCCAGCTTCATGGAGACGGTTGCGAATGGTCCTCGCCGATACCCCAGGAGCAACAGTGTCCCTAATTTGCTGGGAAGTGGCGGTGCGGTCCCCTACGGCACTGCGTAGGATCCTACGGTCTTGGCGTGCATCCGTGCGTCGCTGCGATCCGGTCCCAGGTCGACGGGCACGTGCACCTTCCGCCGACCACTGGCGACAACATCGATGTACTGTGGAGACCTCAGGCCCCACGTGTTGAGCAATTCGGCGGTACGTCCACCCGGCCTCCCGCATGCCCACTATACGCCCTCGCTCAAAGTCCGTCAACTGCACATACGGTTCACGTCCACGCTGTCGCGGCATGCTAGCAGTGTTAAAGACTGCGATGGAGCTCCGTATGCCACGGCAAACTGGCTGACACTGACGGCGGCGGTGCACAAATGCTGAGCAGCTAGAGCCATTCGACGGCCAACACCGCGGTTCCTGGTGTGTCCGCTGTGCCGTGCGTGTGATCATTGCTTGTACAGCCCTCTCGCAGTGTCCGGAGCAAGTATGGTGGGTCTGACACACCGGTGTCAATGTGTTCTTTTTTCCATTTCCAGGAGTGTATTTAAATAATCAAAGCTTGACCACTTTCATTTTCTAAATAAAGTAACAACAATATCAATTACATAATAAACGTTAAATTCTGTTACATAAAACCAATATAATTTCCTTCTTAACATTGAATGTCACTGCCAGTAACCTTGCACAATCTGCTTTCTGATAAATAAATAAAGAACAAAAGTAACTATTATGCACTAAACTTTACAACAATTATTCTATTACCTAATGATTCAACAAGGTGTCATGCGGTCACCGTTCAATGCGTCTTGTGTGGAGGAAGTGATTATCTGATGCTTAACTGAAAATACTAATAATTTAAATTTACTATATCTTTTAAACAAATAAAGTTACAGAGTTGATATTTACAACATTTCTCATTTTAATGATGCGCTTTTGGCCGGCTGGTGTGGCCGAGCGGTTCTAGGCTCTACAGTCTGGAACCGCGCGACCCCTACGGTCGCAGGTTCGAATCCTGCCTCGGGCATGTATGTGTGTGATGTCCTTAGGTTAGTTAGGTTTAAGTAGTTCTAAGTTCTAGGGAAATGTTGACCTCAGAAGTTAAGTGTCATAGTGCTCAGAGCCATTTGAACCATTTGAATCGTGCACTTTTACATGAAATTTCGATCGTTATGATCGACCAAAGCGTTCAGATTTTAGCATTAAGATCTTTGTTACAAAACTTGTTAATTTCACTATAACAATAAATCCTAACTATTATAGATATGACCAATATTCAAGTTTTATTCGGATAAGCGTGAAAATTTAAGAAAGATGGTAGATTAAAATTACTGTGGTTTCATTCCCTCAATTACTACAGAATTAAATAGTTTTCATAAATGTTTCCCTTTATGGCCGATCTTAGGTCCGCCATATTTAACACTACTACACCTCCCTGGGCATAAACCGCTCCTACGGGGTTTCCCTATGACGTAGGTTCTCGTCTGTCTCACTTGACACACTACAGCGCTTAGGCCTCATCGTCCTGGCCTCATTCAGCACAATAGACAATGGACTTCCCCATCTCGTGGCCAATCTGCGCTCTTTATGGCACACGGTCCTGGACGACAGGATTCGTTTCACAATTCCTGGAAGGCTGTCTCTTTCAGCCACATACTTAAATGAGAGCGAAATGCTCGTTAATTCATAGATACATGGCGACAGACGCGGATACACCTATGTCACAAGTCACTCTGCACTGAGATCCTCAATGCGGAATTGTGGCACGTCACCTTTTTTTTTTTTTTACTTTATTGTTATTTTAAAGCCCGTACAACAGGCAGGCTGTCAGCAGCACACTACGCTGCTCTTCAGCCATAGAAGACACAAGCAGCAAAAACAGTGAGAAGACACAAGTTACAGAACGGTGGGCAATAAAACAGGAGACACATAGAGACAAACACGGATCCGTTCACACTCGTCGATAATCCACACTGCTAACTGATGAGACGACGCACAAACACTGAAGATGGCGATGGCACTGGTGAACGAGGGAGTGTGACGGTGAACACTGAACACTGAACACTAAACACGAAACACTGATGGCGGTGATCTCCGGCGCGCGAATGTCCACGTAGCGCGTGCGAGTCCGGGGACCTGCCAAGAGGGGAACAGGGGTGAGGTGGGGGGCCCGTCACCTTTTCAGATCACTTAGCATATATATGCACGGTCTCCCTAAGTCGTCAACGAGTGTGGATGAGTGGTGGTGTTTGGAAATGAATACAAGGCACATCAGGGAACCTGGGTGCAGACGTTTAATCGAAGACACTTCTCACATATGTGAACGACGCCTCCCGACGTTGCAGTGGTGGCTGGAATGGGATAAGCCTGCATTGCGCCGAGCGTTAATTGCATACTCAAGAGAGCAGATGATGCGACGGAATTTTATTTCACGATGCTCCGCGAACTTTGTGTACAAGTGCCTTCACAGGATCGGAGTGCTGCGATAAAACGAGCGCAGGCCCAAATAATTTCCATAACGCAACGCCGTCTGGAGGGTGTCGCAGTGCGGCCTTTGAATAAATCCGTGGAGAATTGCAGTCGACGTATCACGTTATCAGAGAAAAATAACGTAGATGCAGAACGTTAATACAAGCGGTCGTACTGCCGGACGGTCGCCGTATGCCAACGCAAAAAAACATCGCCAACGTCTTTGTGGAACAATACGGTCATCTCTATGAAGAAGCGGAATACGATCAGGCAGCCTTTCACGAGGTCCCACGAACGCTATCCACGTGCCTCGACGCGACGGCCGACCGAGAGTTAACAGGGAAAGTCACAGATGACGAAGTAATAGAAGCGATCGATAAGGGAGCGTCGGACAAGTCACCGACGCCCGACGGGTTTCCGTTAGAGTTTTATCGCACATTTAGAGATCTCATGACTCCACAATGGACTGGCATGCACCGCGAATTGATGTCTCCCAATGTGCCTCTTCCATACTCCTTCGTGTAAGGAATGATCATCCCTACCCACACACCATCCGGAGGCACAGGGATACTGGCCTACCGGTCACTGACCCTTCTTAATTGCTACAAGATCTACACCAGGATACTTGCAGCATGCCTTAAACGCGTGCTACACCAAGTGATATCACTCGACCAAACCCAGTTGGGAGGGGATAACAATACTCGAAAGGCTCTCAGCGACTACCGCGATGTTATCGCACCGGCAACAACAAGTCGTCTCTGGTGTGCACGGCGCGCAAGCGCTGCAATTTTTGTAGATACTGTAGGCCAGTTTGAGGCTGTTTTCCAGGTTGATAGACCGCAAGTGTTCTATATCAATTTGTTCTTCCCGACTTCGCTTATACCCCTGCCGTACACTCTGTGTGTACTCTTATCATTTGCTGCAGCCAGTGTCTCCATTCCGGTGGGTAGCCTTTGCCTACAGAGCAATAGATAGGTTGTCGTGCTACCGCAGTTGGCAGTTGTACTTGTACGACACAGTCTTAGTCACTGCGGCTACCGTGAAAAAAGTTTTTACGGTGCGATTTAAATCAGATGACTTTCGACAGCTATCGCCCTGGACCGTCTTGCCTCTTCCAATGTATCAAGCATTATACCTGCCAGATCCCTGTCAACTATTGTAGAAGGAAACTCATGTACATTTATTTTCGTGCTTTTTACAGTGTGAGATGAAAGCAGGGAAAAAGAGAAATAGAGGGAGAGGACACAGTAGAAATCCGTACTATCTGCTACTTTCAGACTTTTATGTAATTTTCTAGTAGGTTTAGTATGACTACCACTATCACGGAGCTTTGTGGCAGCTGCCTGCAGACTGTACATGTCGTGACAACGTCACAACTTTGAACAACTAATTTCAGACTACAGTGTGAAGCAATCGACTAGCTATTTTTCGTATACTTACTGTTGTTCTTTGAATATAAAAATCTGTTGATTCATGAAAATTATATCAGGAGACTGATACTTGTTTAGCTTCGCCACTGAGTGACAGATGGAGGCTACAGGAAGACTTCGGCAGGATTTCAGTCAATTACGAAATCTGATTAGCAAAATTCGGATTTAAATGGAATTCAGCTGTATTATTTATTGGTGACATACGAAATTTTTTGCCGTACCGGGACTCGATCCCTGATATCCTGTATTACGCGAGGAAAAAATGGTTCAAATGGCCCTGAGCACTATGGGACTTAACATCGGAGTTCATCAGTCCCCTAGAACTTAGAACTACTTAAACCTAACTAGCCTAAGGACATCACACACATCCATGAGCGAGGCAGGATTCGAACCTGCGACCATAACAGTTGCGCGGTTCAGGACTGAAGCGCCTAGAACCACTCGGCCACCGCGGCTGGCTTACGCGAGCAGTCAGCTTAACTATTTCGGCAACCCGAGAACACCTCCAGGACCGACTCAAAGTTCCATATGCTACATCTCCTAATGGTCGCATACGCGCACGCGCGCGCGAGCGCGCTCACACACACAAACACACACACATACACACACACACACACACACACACACACACACACACACACACACACACACACACACACTATGTGGTACTCGCCAGAGAGACACTCGTAAAGTGTCGTTTTAACCTGTCGTGTCATTATAATATTTATTATGTCATTGTACAGTGTCTTGGTAGACAATTCGTGTCATACAAAGTTCCAGTAAATACGCGTGCAGGGAAGGGAATCTGTTGGAAATCGCATAGAGTATGTGAGAGCGTTAGAATAAGTGGACAAGTGTGACTTATGGAAGTTTGAGACGATCCTGAAGGCGTGCTCGGATATCCGAAGCGCTTAGACGACCACTCGCGTAAAGCGGGAAATCCGGGTTCAAGTCCCGGTCCAGCACAGGTTCCCATACGATACTGATAAGTGGTATATCTCTTAAGTCAATTTGTACTCGCAATCTGCGAATCAGATTTCGTAATATTTAATCAGCAGCTACGGACTGAAACGCAGTCTCTGATCCTTCTGACGTGTACACATATACGAAGTGGTCCATTGACCATGACCGGGCCAAATATCACACGAAATAAGCATCAAACGAAAAAACTACAAAGAACGAAACTTGTCTAGCTTGAAGGGGGAAACCAGATGGCTCTATGGTTCGCCCGCTAGATGACGCTGCCATAGGTCAAACGGATATCAGCTGCGTTTTTTTAAATAGGAACCCCTATTTTTATTACATATTCGTGTAGTACGTAAAGAAATATGAATGTTTTAGTTGGACCACTTTTTTCGCTTTGTGATAGATGGCGGTGTAATTCACAAACATATGGCTCACAATTTCAGACGAACAGTTGGTAACAGGTAGGTTTTTTAAATTATAATACGGAACTTAGGTACGTTTGAACATTTTATTTCGGTTGTTCCAATGTGATACATGTACCTTTGTGAATTAATCATTTCTGAGAATGCATGCTGTTACAGCGTGATTACCTGTAAATACCACATTAATGCAACAAATGCTCAAAATGATATCCGTCAACCTCAATGCATTTGCCAATACGTGTAACGACATTCCTCTCAACAGCGAGTGGTTCGCCTTCCGTAATGTTCGCACATGCATTGACAATGCGCTGACGAATGTTGTCAGGTGGTGTCGGTGGATCACGATAGCAAATATCCTTCAACGTTCCCCACAGAAAGAAATCCGTGGACGTCAGATCCGGTGAACGTGCGGGACATGGTATGGTGCTTAGACGACCAATTCACCGGTGATGAAATATGCTTTTCAATACTGCTTCAACCACACGCAAGCTATGTGCCGGACATCCATCATGTTGGAAGTACATCGCCATTTTGTCATGCAGTGAAATATCAATTAGTAACATTGGTATAACAATACGCAGGAAATCAGGATACATTGCACCATTTAGATTGCCGTCGATAAATTAGGGGCCAAATATCCTTCCTCCCGTAATTCCGCACCATACATTAATCCGCCAAGTTCGCTGATGTTCCACTTGTCGCAGACATCGTGGATTTTCCGTTGCTCAATAGTGCATATTATGCCGGTTTACGTTACCGCTGTTGGTGAATGACGCTTCGTCGCTAAATATAACGCGTGGAAAAAGTCTGTCATCGTCCGTAATTTCTCTTGTGCCCAGTGGCAGAACTGTACACGACGTTCAAAGTCGTCGCCATGCAATTCCTGGTGCATAGAAATATTGTACGGGTGCAATCGATATTGATGTAGCGTTCTCAACACCGACGTTTTTGAGATTCCCGATTCTCGCGCAATTTGTCTGCTACTGATGTGCGGATTAGCCGCGACAGCAGCTAAAGCTACTTGGGCATCATCGATTGTTGCAGGTCGTGGTTGACATTTCACATGTGGCTGAACACTTCCTGTTTCCCTAAGTAACGTAACTATCCGGTGAACGGTCCGGACACTTGGATGGTATCGTCCAGGATACCGAGCAGCATACATAGCACACGCCCGTTGGACATTTTGAGTACAATAGCCATACATCAACACGCTATCGACCTTTTCCGCAATTGGTAAACGGTCCATTTTAACACGCGTAACGTATCACAAAGCAAATACCGTCCGCACTGGCGGAATGTTACGTGATACCACGTAAATATACGTTTGTGACTATTACAGCGCCAGCTATCACAATGCGAAAAAAGTGGTCCAACTGAAACATTCATATTTCTTTACGTACTACACAAATATGTAATAAAAATGGGGGTTCCTATTTTAAAAAAACGCAATTGATATCCGTTTGACCTATGGCAGCGCCATCTAGCGGGCCAACCATAGCCCCTTCAAGCTAGGCGAGTTTTGTTCTTTGTAGTTTTTTCGTTTGATGCTTATTTCGTGAATATTTGGCCCGGTCGCTACCTATGGACCACCCTGTATAAAGCACACTGTATAATGTGAATTGTCAACACAGACCTTATACAATAACAATATAAGGCTTTTTATTTCATTACATTAACGGCAGCTTGACATAAATGTAGCAAAATGTTTCACAGTATGAATGAGAAGGAGAAACAGTCCAGTAATGTCGAATACAGTGTTAATGGCGTACTTCTTGACACTCACCTCGATTAAATACCTAGACTTGATGTTGCAAAGTAATGCGAAGTAACGAGTGCGTAAGGTCGGCCGTAGGTAAGGCCAATTGTAAACTTCGGTTCACTGGTAGAGTTTTAAGGCAGCGTGGCTCATCTATAAAGGAGACCGCGCATAGAACACTATTGCGTCTCGTTCTGGTGTACTACTCGAGTTTTTGGGAACCACACGTGGTAGGATTAAAGGAAGAAAATGAATCAATTCTGAGGCCTGCTGGTATGTTTGTTACGGATTAGCTTCGATTAACAAGCAACTACTGCGGAAATGCAGAACCCCTGGAAGAAAACGCCGTATTTGGCGAAGCACTATTGAGAAAATTTAGAGAACTGATGTTTGAGGCTAGCTGCAGAACGATTCTACCATCGCCAAAGTTCATTTAGCGCAAGGACGCCGGAGACAGGAGAAATTAGGGCTCGTACCGAAACTTACATATAGTCGTGTTTCCTTCAGCTCGTTTCGCGAGAGGAACAGGAAATGGGATGACTAGCAGCGGTGCTAGGTTCCCTCCGCCATCGACGTATGGTGACTGCAGGAGTATGTATGTAGATGCAGAACGCAAAACAGTGGCCCGATACGGCCACTGAGGTAGAAAATGTCCCCTTTACATTAAGCGGTACGCGATATTCTGCCCTCGTACTGTATTATCGTTTCCAGTCCGAAACGCAGCAAACATTCCCACAGGAGCTTCTCCGTCACACACACACACACACACACACACACACACACACACAGTCAGGGAGGACGCGGTCACGAACGATACCGGTATCTTTCATCAAATTCATGCGGCGACATTAAAGTTAAACTGCTGGCCGGAGCTGGGCCGGTTATTTGGCGAGGAAGCGCTTTCGATCAGGACGCCGCCATGAAACATTGAGTCCGGCATGAATGAGTGATGGCGCGGCGGTGGCGGCCCTGGTTCGCCTCTGCCCGGCCGGCGCTGATTTATCCGCCGCCTAACTTGATAGCCGGGCATTTGTCACGCGCACCGCGCCCGCCCGATAACAGACAGCTCCAAGTAGCGCCGCCCGTGCCCACTAATGTCCGGAATTAAAGTGCCGCGAGCCGCATAAACGGTAATTGTGTTTCCCTTGCTTGTTCCGACACAACAAAATTTCTCATTTCGGCCAGTTCTGTGTCTTCTCCATAAAGTCGACACTTTCGTTTTTTATCTGTTATGTACTGTATATAAATCAGAGTGTATGTGTATATGTGTGCTATTTCCAGTATTTACTCTTAAGCCCCTGGGTCTATTTCAACCAAATTTGGCACAGAAACAATGGGCTTCGCTATGGTGTTTATGATTTCCTAAAAGGAGAAATAATACAGCCAAAAACGTTTCTTACCCCTGTGTAAAAGCTGCCCTGAATTACAGGCATATTGTATGGGAACAGTGACGTCCTGCTAAATCAACATGATGCGCAGTTCAGCCAACATGACAGAGACCAGAAAAGATTTTCTGGGCACCAACAAGTAGGCTGCCCTGCATGACAGATGTGTTGTAGTAGTATCAACCAGCTTTATTGACCTGGTTTACACGGTGGTGTGTATGTCAGGGGCAAATAAATTATTTTTAAGCCCCTAATGTGTAGCCTGCCGTGCTTGACAGATGTGTTGTGGGAGTAGTATCAGCTTGCTTTATTGGACTGTGTTGCAGGAGATACACATCCATTTGAGTATGGCTGGGGAGAGATTTAGATGGACAGAGGAGGGATGGACAGTGCAAGAGGGAGGAGGAAATAAATATGGGAAGAGGGGGAGGTACATGAGGCAGGTGCAAGGTGTAAAGGGTTAGGGAGCAAATTGAAAAGGGAGAGGGTAGACACAGATGGAATACGAGAGGATGAGGAGGATATGGTTAGAGAGACAGGCGGGAAGTGAAGAAAGAGAGGGTGAGGACAAGATGAAGAGCCAGAGAGTGTGGGAAGGAGGAAAGACAGATTAGCATCAGGCTCTCGCAGGCACTTGTAACACATGGTTGACTTACTTTCAGACACATTTGAAAGAAAATTTTAGCATACTCCCTTCTCCAAACCCCTCTGATGAGCCATGTATGGCAGATGTGCTGCCTTTTAACTTGGACATGTACACTTAGTACTGATTTCTGATGCACGTGAAGACGGGGTTGAGGCTCCAAAACCGGATTGCGTAAGACTTCAGTAATAACAATTTTATACAACAGTAGCAGAAGTTATGAGAATAATAGATGGAAGTGGAAGGATGGGGTGAACACAGGGAGGAAGAGAGTCACACAAAGGGGAAGAAGGAGATGTGTTGACGATGTGCGCTAAGCGCATGTGAGGACGAGAAACACATGGAAAAGCCGGCTTTTCATACACACAACGGCCACATTCGAATCAGGCGATCTGAGAGATAATCGTAAAGTTTTGGTTGTGCTTTGGGAAAAATATAGCTAAGTAAGTAATCTTCGTTTTTGGCAGGAATATGTTTGCACTTCTGGAACAAAATGTCTGTGTAGAAGCGAATATCTCTAGGTATATTCGTGGATATCCGCATTAATTGTTCTGTAGTTAAAAATCAGAGGACAATATCAACGTTCTGATACTCTTTTAGTAAAATTGTGCTGCTTGCTTTCAGTAAGGGAGATTGCATGAGTCTGCACCGCATGTTGGTTGTAATTTTAGCTGAAAATTTGAAGTCTGTGAAAATTCTTGGAACCTTTGCAAGGTCCAGGATAAGCCGAAGTCTGTTTGGATCCTTCGCTTCTGGCTACGACTACTTTAACAGTACTCAAGCAACCCGTGCTTATGCATCGCCGCCACCTTATTTTTCGTACACGATCTCAAGCACGTTCTGGCTGGCGCTACGAGCATAAGGCCGGCCATCATGTAAGACGTGGCTGACGGGTCTAAAAGCTCTGTCATGCCGGCACATTTGATTGTTCACAGCAAGCGGCAATGCTCCGTGGTGTGCCTTCCCGTTTAGTTGTTCACCATTAGACGTCTACTTTTCTAATGAAGCATGAACCGCTATACAACATTTCACTCAACAATTACAGCCTTTTTTTATTTTAGAATATGGAGTAACAGTATACAGAGTGTATCACAAGATAAGGTCAGTCTATTGATGAGATGATAGAGGACCTCATTTGCAACAAAAAATGTTAATACAATTTTTCCGTATACATCACCGTTTTAGTATTACATATGCAACTCCAAAACGTGGAGTTTCTCCTTTCTATCAAATCTAATCTCCATTGACGGTTTCTAATGTTGTTCATTTTACTTTTTTCATGTAATTTCCTTAATAATAAAGTTAGTATGTGTCATTGTCCTTGGTTTGTCTTACTTTGTCTCGGTTCCCCTCTCGTACGAAAACATGCTTCAGCAGGCCGTCTTATCTCTCGCTGCAAATTACAAAATCTTTGCTGACTCATCGTCACTCTGACCGCGCGAATCTTTGCAATGAACTCTTGTTCACTTGTTATCTCCAATGTGTAAACTTTCTCTTTGAGGAAATCCTAGTGAAAGAAGTCCAGTGGGGTCAGACTGGGGGACTGTGCTCGCCAAGGATCTGGACTGCCCCTTCCAATCCATATAGTTGGAAAGTGGTCGCTCGCCATTGTCGTCCTCATAGTCGGAAATGTGCTGGAGCGCTGTCTAGTTGATACCATAGGTGTTTTTGTCTGTAGGGGCCCATCATCCAGTACTGTTGAAAGCTAAACACACCTTCTAAGAAAAGTAGGCATTCTGTCCTCTAGTATGAATGGGCCAAACAGTGTACCACTGAGGATACATGGCCACACGTTCTTTTTTAGCCGCGCCCGAATTACTAATGGGTGACATATTGCAATATATGTCAACATGTGCCAAGATTTTATCTGACTTCCCAATGTAATGATCCACAAAAAAATTCGTAAAGTCTGCTTCATTAATTATGAGACTATGTTGTTATTTGCCGGCCGTGACGTGAACAGTGCAGGCTATATAATTATGTTGTTGTTGTGGTCTTCAGCTGGAAGACTGGATTGATGTAGCTCTCTATCTTATGCAAATCTCTTCAATCCCGAGTAGCTACTACAACTTATGTCCTTCTGAATCTGCTTTCTGGTCTCGCTCTACAATTTTTACCAGTCATACTTCACCCAAATACTAGACTGATAATGCACTGATGTCTCAGAATGTATCCTAGCAACCAGTTCTTTCTTCTAGTCAGATTGCGCCATAAATTTCCTTTCTCTCTAATTTTATTCAGTACCTCCTTGGCTACGTGATCAACTCATCTGATCTTCAGCATTCATCTGTAGCATCTCATTTCAAAAGCTTCTATTCTCTTCTTGTCTGAACTGTTTATCGTCCATGTTTCATTTTCATACACGGCCACACTTCATACAAATACTTTCGGGGAAATCTATATTCGACGTTAACAAATTTCTCTTCTTCAGAAATGCTTTCCTTACCCATGCCAATCTACATTTTATATCCTCTCTACTTCACCCATCATTAGTTATTTTGCTGCCCAAATAACAAAACCCATCGTCAACATTAAGTGTTTCGTTTCCTAATCTAATTTCCACAGTCTCACATAAATAAGGACCAAATATATTGTGTGCCACTCTTACACAAAAAATTGATTTATTTTTGGAATAATTTTCGTTGAGATACACTATAAGCCAAAACATTATGATCACCGTTGGATACTGCCTGGTAGCGTTGTGGGCACGTGACGCGAAAAATAAAGTACGTAAGCAGAACACACAGGGATGGGGGATCACTCTAGCGAAGATACGAGCTGCAAATGGGGAAATCCATTGAGACAAGCGACACTGACGAGGGCAGTTTATTATTACGCTGAGCCTGCGAACGAATATCTCTAAAGCGGCGAAATGTCCACGTGCTACTGTCATTAGCATCTTCAGAAACAGACAGGACGGTGAAACCACTAATAGGTGTTAAAAGGTTGGATGTCCACGGCTCTTCACAGAACGTAGGTTTCGGAGGCTTGTCTGCTCTGTAAAGTAGGACGGATGATGAGCTACGGCATTTCTGCCGAAAGACCACTGATGCTGGTGCACGGCCAGCCGGAGTGGCCGAGCGGTTCTAGGCACTTCAGTCTGGAACCGCGCGACCGCTACGGTCGCAGGTTCGAATCCTGCCTCGGGCATGGATGTGTTTGATGTCCTTAGGTTAGTTAGGTTTAAGTAGTTCTAAGTTCTAGGGGATTGATGACCTCAGAAGTTAAGTCCCATAGTGCTCGGAGCCATTTGAATGAGTGATTTATTTCGTTCAAAAAACGAACAAACGAGCTAATTAGCAGGTGGTTATAATGTTTTGGCTCACCCGTGTAAGTCCATCTTTAAATCGCATCAAAGTCGAGTGAAGACTTCAGCAGACGATACTTTCGACAGAGACAATCTTTTTGTCAGAGCAGTGGCAGCTTTAATTGCTTTACAAAAATTTTAATATTTGGAGATGCGGAAAAGAAACTTGCGGAAGTCGATAAGGATAAAGATGCGGATGCAGATACTACTTTTACTATCCTCGCGAACCTCTACCTGGATCATACTGAAATCCTAACACCATTGTTTCATAACACGCCGCTAGAAGAACCAAAACAAAATGGCACAGCCCACTGATAAAGCTCAGTAAAGTTAAACTCCGTCCACAGATCCTGGCGGGCTCATCGGTAACGATTTGCCGCCTTGTCATTCTCCGCCACTGGCGTCATTGCATGCGGTACGGAGGGACGTCGGGTCAACACCCCACTCTCCCAGCCGTTGGGAGTTTTCATGACTTGGCGCCGCTACTGTTGCATCAAGCACCTCCTCAGATGGTACCAGAGGCTGAGTGAACCCCGTTCCAGTCCTCCCGCCAAGCAAAGATCCCTGGCAGTACAGGGAATCGAACCTGGATCCTCCACATGACAGTCATCTGTGCTGACCAAGCTGCTGCGCAGGTTAGCGAAGCACGGTAATTCGTTTTTGGCAACCGGGGAAATGTTGTAGCTGTTTAATTCCAATCCAAATGGCTTCTTTAGAGGTCTCAATTGGTTTGACATAACTAACATTTATACCGATGCTGGAAGAAAAGTACAGTACAATTATCTACTTTATCATCGAGTTGAGGTATTTTGTTTTGGTCCCTCTAGCAGTATGCTGCGTACTATGCAGCTCTGCTTTGCACCGAAATCCGCACATCAGGCATGTAACTGAACGGAAACAAAAAACACTGGGCAAGTGCGAGTACGATGGTTTATTCATAGGTTTTGTTGCACAACGGCCTTGTCCCCGGGTGCACTAATAAATTTTCGATGCTACTGCTTGACACAGGCGGTAAATGAACTATATGTGATCAGGCAGTGTATCATAATCATAATCTACAGCACGCAAGGATTTCTAATATTCAGCAGCAGGGCAGCATTCCATTCATAACTCATTGCCACACAGTGAGCAGTGCCACAGCAAGGCGCACAGTGTAGTGTGACAGCACCCACAAAGCACCCGCGAACGCTTCAGTATGGGGTAATAACATGCAACATCTGAGCTTTGTTGAGGCAAGGAGCTGTAGTACTGTTGATAAATACACAAGCAGGGAAAACTGACCGTAACTGAGACACAACGTTGTCGACAGAGCCGCTGACACTTCTGGTAAAACGAGGGCAAATGGTCGCCTAACCTGTTACAGTGACACCATGTCCGGCCTTAAATACCCCTGTTTGATATATCTCGTCCTCAGTGTCTGGTCATTCCGTCTGCGTCACTAATTCCACTGAAAAGACAGTCTCGCTAGTTACAGTTTAACTGTGCTGACGGATCATGATGTGGTACTAACTGCATCTGTGAAATCTTCAAGCACGGTACAGAAGTCTGCTGGCTGCGGTTCGCCTTCACCACTCCATAATGCCACTACTGACAGGTCACAGCCGTGACTGACAGAAGATGACTTAATGGGCTTTCTTTTGGTGAACGACCTAAACAACTGACTGCAAGGTGCCATCTTCTCCTTGTTGCCTGAGTACCGCCTCAAAAGCTTTATGTGAACTGCCTTCCTGGGTGTACGCTGTATGTACTGAAGGAGTTCTGCACTTCCGCCTTTATGGCAACTACCATCCAGTATGGGTACATGTCTAATCACGTGACCATCTTCGAGAGTGCTAAGGCCCATAGCATTCACAGAGGCACGTCCGTGTCTCCGTTACCGCACACTACGCCACCTCACAGTCATGCAGTGCGCCCGACCTGCCGTAAGTTACATGAGCTGCTGCAATGCTGTGCCTATCATTCCTCGCCAACGTCTCATCGAGCAGCCCAGTCCGTTTCCTGCGCGTCACGGAAGACAATATTCGTGGTAGCAGTCACCCTTATTACAGGTACCGCTGTTTCACTGTCGCCTTCGGGCACAGGACTGAAAAGTTCACCAGCCCAGGGAGCTCGGCCTCTGGTACATGCAACGTCGCCGCATCATCTGTTCAACAAAGACGTTCATTGATCTTCTGAATCTTTTGTTTGCAGTGACTTAGATACCTAAATTTTCTACACCACGAGGGGATCCTGGACTTTGGTATTTCAAATAAATTCCATCGTGATACATCTGCCCATTCCTGAGAAAAAAGGCATTATACCGATGGGCAGATAGATAGATTTTACGAGCTGAGGTATGGAACCCAAAAAAAAAATTACATATATATGTTTTTTTACGAGGTGGTAATTCAGACGCCGGCCGCGGTGGCCGTGGGGTTCTAGGCGCTCCAGTCCGGAGCCGCGGTGCTGCTACGGTCGCAGGTTCGAATCCTGCCTCGGGCATGGATGTGTGTGATGTCCTTAGGTTAGTTAGGTTTAAGTAGTTCTAAGTTCTAGGGGACTAATGACCACGGCAGTTGAGTCCCATAGTGCTCAGAGCCATTTGGTAATTCAGACCTTACGGCTGTCACTTATACGTGCTATCTGCAGTGGGTTTCTATTTATTACTGTGTCTCACATAATGTTATCAGCTATATTTTGGTGGGTGTATTATGTGTACTTTACACGGCTAGTCCTGCTTTCTGGTGCTGTTTTCTTGTATAACGTTCAATGTGTTAGAACACTTATTCTGTTCACTATCGCTGTTTTAATACTTGCACCCTCATTTTATTTTATTCATAGGGAAGTTACAGACTTTTTATTCGTCACCAAATTCTCAAGCATTCCCGAAATGAGTTCGTGGTATTACACTAAACCGCAGGTATAGCATTGTCGAGTGGGACTGGGAATGTCGCTTCACCAACTACCGCGCGAGTATTGCTTTAGTTTCGTTGTAACGCTGTTCACGGTATACTGTACCATTTCCTTGTCTCTGCGGTGGTTACAGCACAGTCCTATAGTCAAAATGGTCACTTCCAGCATGTGAAGGAGAAGAGTGCTGTAACAATCCAGGTATTCTACTAAACCGCAAGTACAGCATTGTCGAGTGCGACTGGAGATACTGGCTTCATCGGTCACCAAATGAGTATAGTTTGAGTATGGCTGGCATATTGTTGCCAAAAATTGTACCATATCTTTGTCTCTGCGGCGGTTACGGCGCAGTACAGCTCTCAGAATGTTCGCTTCCTGACCAACGCTGTTACAATACTCGCTGAGTTGATGCACCACCTTTATGACGCAGTCATTATGCGGCGTATACGCTCTCATTGTGGCCGAAAAAATCTGAATGGCAAAGAATGAACTGGCAGTACTTTTCTCTGTTGAGAACCGTGAATCGCAAGACATGTTTCTCGACGACCCAGGTATCATTACCGAGGCGACAGTGGAAAAGAAAAGAAATCTGTGATGGATTAGTTTACAGCATCTCGCACGCCTTTCTGAACATGATTAAAGTTTCCCGCCCGTTCGATACTAATATTTCCCACATCCATTAAAAGAAGAAAAGAAGACGAGAAAAAAGAACACTCCAAACCGAGGTAGCAGTGGCATTTTTGCAGCTGTGTCACATCAATCCAAATGACTTCTTTAACCTCAGAATAACCATGAAAGAGTGCTGAGTGCATCATGACGACCCCAATGTAAAGGAGCGAAACAAGCAGTGGAAACATGTTGATTCAGTACCACCGACAAAAGCAAAGACCATCCATCAGGGGGTAAGGTAATGTGAATGTTTCTTGGGACTACTATGATGTGTTGCTAATGAATTACGCTCATTAGAAACAAACCAATACAGAAGCATACTACTGAAATTTCCTGACGAGAATATTGGAGTCTGTTAGGGCGAATGACGTGAAAAGTTGTCCTAGAGAGTGTTTCTCCTCCACGACAACGCCCCAGCTTATGCAGATGCTGCCGCTTGTCTGCTGTTTTGCCTCACCTCCTTATTCTCTTGATATGGCATGAAAAGACTTCTTCATTTTTCCTCAGATAAAAAAACCTGGTGCCGAAGGTATTTCGAGAACAACCTTGTCGGAGGAACATCCACAACTGAGCATTTACCAGAGGTTGGAAATACCTCTACATTTGTAAGTTTCTTTTATTATCACACGACCGATTTCGGGCTTTTATATGCCCATCTTCAGGTGTCGTAACTTGGTGCTGTGAGCCCGAGCGCCGCCGTGGACGTGTACAAGACGCGACGTGCTATCACCGAGCGCGGAGCTCGTTGGTAGCACACCGCCTCTTGTACACGTCCACCGTGACGCTCGGGGCCACAGCACCAGGTTATGACAACTGAAGATGGGCGTATAAAAGCCCGAAACCGGTCGTGTGATAATAAAAGAACCTTACAAGTTAAGCGGTATTTTCGACCTCTGTAATGACGAAGAAGTTGTTTTCGAGATACTCCGTCGTTAGCAAAAAGGGGCCGCATTGGAGGTTGAATATATGATCAAGTGTAGTGGTCGGGGGGAGATCGCATAGAGAGAGATCGGGATTGTACGATAGGTGTGTAACGGCTTGCCGCAATGCCTATCTTCCTGGAGCGCTCAGCTTCCAAAGTTTCCAGGAGAACTGTGGAAGGTAGGAGATGAGATGCTGACGAAAGAAAGCTTAGAGTACGTGTGACGAGTGGTGCCTGTAAAGCTTAGTTGGTGGAGCATTTGTCCGCGAAAGTTAACGGTCCTGGGTTTGAGTCCCGGTCCGACATATAATTCTAACCAGCCAAGTACTTTTTGCCTCATTGCAATGTCATTTAATAGAAGTCAGCAAATTCAAAGAAGTAGTATAAATTTAACAAAATGAACATATTTCCTTTTGTACATCAGTATGTGTGTCACAATATCTTAACAAATTACAAGTAAGAAAGCACTATGATCTGCACACATACATATGTAAGTGCCAGTCAAATTAAAACGAGACACGGAGAAAAAGGAAGTAACCTGTTTGACATAATTTTAATAGATCATACCACTGTAAAACAAAACGGCCAGTGCCCTCATGATAAAACGTTGCCTACGAAACCATGGTCCCACCAAGGAGGGCAGCCCTTCATCCGAAGCAAATAGACAATCACCAGCGTCTTTCATCGGGGCTCCAAAAATATGGAAACAGCATGGGGAGATGGGGCAGAAAGGAAGATATTTAAGGGCTTCCCAGCAAAACTTCTGCAGTGTAGTCGAAACCTGTGTCACCGTGTTGGCGGTCACTACCCTGCAACAAATTAGTCCGCCAGTCAATATTCGTGGGCGTTTGGAAGTGATGGCCTGCTTCACTTTTTTGGTTCAAATGGCTCTGAGCACTACGAGACTTAAAATCTGAAGTCATCAGTCCCCTAGAACTTAGAACTACTCAAACGTAACTAACCTAAGCACATCACACAAATCCATGCGCTAGGCAGGATTCGAACCTGCGGCCGTAGCGGTAGCGAGGTTCCAGACTGAAGCGCCTAGAACCGCTTGGCACATCGGCTGGCTTCACTTTCTTGCAAATTGTCCACGTACTGCTGCGCGTTAATTTTGACGGCGTGCTTCAGAAAGTTTGTCAGTAGCTCGCGGTCATCACGAATTTTCGCTGCAGAATTTTCGCTGGCAAGCCTTTACACATACTGCGTACAGTCCCAATCTCTGCGATTTCCGAAGTTTTGGACCCCTGAAGAAATAAATCCGCGGCCCCCGATTTGCTTCGGACGAAGAGATGCACAGCTTGGTGAAATCAGGGTACCGCAGATAAACATTTCTTCATGAAGGCATTGACCGTCTTTTCTCAGAGTGGGATCAATTTACTACCGCTTAGGGCAATTACTCTTGAAACAATGAACAGTTTACTTTCTTTCATACTGCCTGTCTCGTTTTCATTTGAGTGCTCCGTTTACTATATTATCATCCAATCTCAGCCACCCTCGAAACAGCCACTCCCTTCTCTCCCCCACATAGTGAGCTAGGTCACTACGCCACAGCCGCTCTGTTTGTCGAAACATATTTGCCTTATTTTAAATTATTAAACGTGGTCGGAAGCCTTTAAAGTTGATTTTTTTCATCTTTTTTATATTTGCATCGAATTCCTTTAGCAGAGGTATATTTGAGTTCTAAACTTCACGTACCACAATTATGAAAAGGTACAAAAATCCGATTGCCGTGTGGTCCACTTGTTACAATATAGAAACGCAGACGTATTTATATACGATTCTTAGCTTTAGAGAAAGCTCTAGACAGTATTAACTGGAATGTACTCTTTGAAATGTCGAGGATAGCAGAATAAAACGCAGGGAGGGGAAGGTTATTTACTACTTGTACAGCAACCAAGCTGCCGTTATAGGAGTCAACAACACGAATGTGAAGTCGTGACTGAGAAGGGACATAGAATTGTGTCCTGTCACCACTATTAATCAATCTGTTCACTGGGAAACCACTAAAGGAAACGTGGGAGAAATTTGGAAAGGGAAGTAATTTAGAGGAAAGGAAATAAAAACTGATGACACTGAAATTCTGTTGTAAACAAAAAATAGACTTGGAAAATCAGTAGAACGAAATGTATAGTTTCTTGTAACAGATACAAGACGAACATAAACAACTGTGAAATGAAGGTAATGGAATGTCGTGAATCCAATTAAACTGGTTGGTGCCGATAGAATTAGATTAGGAAAAGAGATACTAAACGAAGCAAAACAACTGGCGATGGTCGATGCAGTACGTATGTAAAATGCTGTCTGGCAACAGCAAGAAAAGCGTTTCTAAAAAGAGAGAAATTTTTCCACATCGAGCACAAGTTTAAGTGTTGTAAAGCATTTCGTGAAGCTAGTTGAGTGTAGCACTTACGAATGTGAAACACGGACGATATGTAACTCAGACGGGAAGAGGATATAGGCTATTGAAATGTGATGCTACAGAAGAATGTTGAAAAGTAGACGAGTAAATCAAGTAACTTACAACTAACTACTGAATCAAAGTGAGGAAATAAGAAATCTGTGGCACAACTTGACTAAAGGAAAGGATAGGTTGATAAAGCACACTCTGGATCTTCAGAGAATAGTCAGTTTTGTATAGAAAGGGGTGAAATGACGGGAGCATAAACTGTAGAGAGAAATCTAGGTTTGCAGGCAATAGAGGGGTTGAAACAGTAGTATCTTTCAGTAGTTAAGCACAGGATAGTCTACAGTGGAGAAATGCATCAAACCAATCTTCAGGCTGAAAACAACAACAACTATGCAGTTTATGGAATTAGTATCTTTTCAAGACGTTACATTAACAGTTTCCATCTTCAGTAGAAAATTGATTTTTTTTCTTTAAGTGTGCTCTAGTTTATTGTATGCAGCTCGAATGTCAGTGTCCGTAATGGTTAAATTTGATTTATGGAATTTAGTATGCTGGATGCTACTATCAGGGGAAATATTTTTTCTGTGTTTAATATCTGGAAAGTCACTGATATTTGTGAACAACAAAATCGGTTATACAGTGCAGTCCAGAGGAATCCCTAGAATCATGTATTATGAATGAGATAATTTTTTCACTAAAAGTTTCGTCATATTTGAAACCTGTGAAGTTTTCTCCTCGTGTATCCCGTTTTCCAGATAGAATCAGATGCATTAACTGACTAAATATTTAAATTTCTCTGGTAGAATTCTACTGTCGCAATATTAAAAGTTTTGAACAGTTTTAAAAATTTACCCACAAGACAGCCATTACTTCCAAATTCTACAGAGGCTGATTTTGAACTTCTGCTACTTCAGACCTGAATAACGCTTCAGTGAGATGATTATATTTTTTCCAGGTACCGTATTAGTTTGCTTTCACCCGCTTGGATAGACATCTATGAAACAGAGCCCCTTCCGAGACATGAAGGTGCGCTAGTCCCAGATCGAATCCGTCCGGTGAATTAACGACGACAGTTGGTGTGCCGGCCAGCCTAAATGCAGTTATTAGACGGTTTTCCATACTCCACTAGGTGCACACTGGACTGGTAATCAAGCTCCGCCTCAGTTACATGATTCATTAACATTTAGGGAACTTTTGCTCCCTTCAACATGAATAACACTTGAGTAATGGGATGGCGGCAGGAAGAGCACCCGGTCACAGCTTAAAGTAACCGTGATAAATCCGTTCACAGCCATTCCAAACCTTCGCCGATGTGGTAAAAAGGCCCACACAAAAAGACAGAAGAAGAAGACATCGTCTTCCATAACAGATTTTATTATTTCTGCAGCTCTAATACTTTGCAGCGCAACTAATTGAAACTTGACAAACGGAAAATCTAAAGGAACATGGTTACTATGGCACCCTCAATCCGGACAAACTGTGAGAAGGGGTAAGGAAGGGAGACGGACAAAGAGAGTTGATAGGAAATCAGAAGGAACATAGATTGGGGCTGGTAATATCCTATCGACAACAAAGAAATTAGGAAATCGAACGTGCCTATTCCGAAAGAACCAGCTTATAATTTGCCTTATGAGGATTACAGTAAACACAAAAAACCTGTATCTGTATCACTGCATGGGGACTGAACTCAGATCTCTCGAATATTGGTACAATGTCAGCAGTAAATCTGTGGCGCCAATGGGAACTTTGCAATTAAATTACCTTCGAAGGTGTGACAGCTACTGGGGGGTTACGTACATCACAGGAGCAATGACGTCATAAAGGGTCCTGCTTGCATGGCACCAACGAGACGACAGTGGTGGGAAATTTAAAAACGCAGTATGCAACTGATGAGTTATTTAAGAATCAAAGACGGTGCAGGGTGAGAAAATTTATGAAAGTGCAAGATAGTAGTGGTACGAGAAACTTTTAAAGGTAAGGTGGCCCTGGCAGGAAATTTTTAAACGTCTTGTGCATCAATTAAAATCAAACCGCGAAACTCAATGTAGTGTTTTGCTGAGGAGACCACTGAAACAAAATAGCCAATCAGTATGTAACCCACCACGTTCAAAAGTATTTGATTAATTATCAAAGATATTCACAATATTATATTATTCCCAAAAGATTAAATACTCTTCACACCAATTTCGTAAACAGGCACCATACACAAAAGTATTTGACTATTTATCAAAAATTATGTATGCACAAAACACACACACACACACACACACACACACACACACACACACACTTGTGTAAGTTCCTCGTCTGTATTTCATGTCTTTTTCATACTCACTAAAAAGACGTTCATGTCAAATACTGCAATGTCTCGACATTAAATTTTATCTCACTCTTCCCTATACTCAGTCAATAAAACGTTACTGTCAGAAACTGTACCGCCTAATTCATAAACGTCACCTCTGTATTATAATCCACTAACAATATTTATGTTAAATAATACACTGGTTTGTCAGTACATTCCATTCCTCACTATTTTATAACTCACTCGTTAGTAGTGATTTTCATTTACCATCTTGAAATCATCCTTACCTAATTTTGTTTGTAAATGAATCAGAAACCTACTGCTTCTTCTAGATACCAGTCTTATCTTTAGCGCAGCGCTCAAGCATGTATGGAGTGGACATTAATTACATGACGATCACAATAACAACATCTACTGCAGAGGTAAGGCGAAGGGGGGGGGGGGACAAAACAAAGAAAACCCCTTTAGATATAATTTTATTTCAAAAAATCATTAGATTTCTTACTTGGTTCATCAAACAATTACACATATTGGATCCATCTTCAATACTTTATAGAATATTATCCATTGCAAGAAAAAGGTTGATACAATTACAGTATACAGGGTGGTCCATTGATCGTGACTTTGAACGCCGTGTACAGTTCTGCCACTGGGCACAAGAGAAATTACGGGACGATGACAGAGTTTTTGCACGTGTTCTATTTAGTGACGAAGGATCATTCCCCAACAGCGGTAACGTAAACTGGCATAATATGTACTATTGGGCAACGGAAAATCCACGATGGCTACGACAAGTGGAACATCAGCGATATTGGTGGGTTAATGTATGGAACGGCATTATGGGAGGAAGGATAATTGTCCCCATTTTACCGATGGCAATCTAAATGGTGCAATGTATGCTTATTTCCTACGTAATTTTCTACCGATGTTACTACAAGCTGTTTCACTGCATGACAGAATGGCGATTTCCTTCCAACGTGATGGATGTCCGGCACATAGCCCGCATGCGGCTGAAGCGGTATTGAATAGCACGTTTCATGACGGGTGGATTGGTCTTCGAAGCACCATACCATGGACCGCACGTGCACCGGATCTGACGTCCACGTATTTCTTTCTGTGGGGAAAATTGAAGGATATTTGCTATCATGATCCACCGGCAACGCCTGACAACATGCATCAGCGCATTGTCAACGCATGTGTGAACATTACGGAAGGCGAACTACTCGCTGTTGCAAGGAATGTAGTTACACGTATTGCCAAATGCATTGAGGTTGACGAACATCATTTTGAGCATTTATTGCATTTATATGGTTTTTACAGGTAATCACGCTGTAACAACATGCGTTTTCAGAAATGAAAAGTTCACAAAGGTACATGTGCCACATTGGAACAACCAAAATAAAATGTTCAAACGACCGACGATCTGTATTTTAATTTAAAAAACCTACCTGTTACCAAATGTTCGTCTAAAATTGTGAGCCATATGTTTGTGACTATTACAGTGCCATCTATCACAACGCGAAAAAAGTAGTCCAACTAAAACATTCATATTTCTTTACGTACTACACGAATAGGTAACAAAAATAGTGGTCCCTATTTTTTAAAAAGCCAGTTGATAACCGTTTGACCTATGGCAGCGTCATTTAGCGGGCCAACCATAGCGCTGTCTGGTTTCCCCCTTCAAGCTAGACAAGTTTCGTTCTTTGTGGTTGTTTCGTTTGACGCTTATTTCGTGAGATACTTGGCCCAATCACGATATATATATATATATATATATATATATATATATATATATATATATATGACACCTCTAGCAGATAACAAATATTTCGCTTAATACGGTCGAAATAAGATTTAAAAACATTTTTTGGCAAATAGCATGCAATAAGAATAATATTTGCTTAATGTAACTATCAATCAGTTTGCCGTACCGAATCATAAACTCTTTAGTCTAACAAATATTTTCATACATGTCATATAATTCAAATGCTACAGTGTCCATAATCTTCAAAGTACTTGTACCTGATCAGCTGTATTAACTGTACATTTACTTGCAAAAAGGTGTTTAGATCATAGCCAAAATTAGTAATGTTATATTTGAAAACCAAACTTTCTTTTAAATTAAACACAGAACTACAACAGTCATCCTTTAGCGAGAGAACATTAATTTCTCTTATAGAACAGCTTCATGATACCTTATAAACATTGTTTGATATTTTATGTGCACAAATATTACTATCAACGTATAAATAAAAGGAATTATGTCAGTTCCTATACCTATTTTCGAAAGATTGAGAGCTGGCATGAGCCCCCTCTCATATTTCTGTCTTTGAGTTATTCGATCTTCCTCTCTAATTGCATGCGGTGAAAAGTCGCTATTCCTTCACACATGGACTTCCCACGCAGCATCGCTCATCACCCGGTTGGTCCGGTGACAGGTGGGCTCAACTGATCATGAAAGGGTTAAGCCGACAGGTGTGAGGGAGTCGAGTGAATGCTTTCCAGACGCCGACATTGTCATAAGAGCGGTGGCGACACGCCCACAGGGGCCTGACGGAGCGGCTGGGCTAGAGATTCCGTTACTTCACAGAAACTTTGTGAAAACCGTTTCTGGCGGGCTACTAGCGAGGCGTGGGAAAGACTTGAGTAGTCTTGGTGGGCAAATTCCCGCGTTTTCTGCAAAATCGTAACTGTGATTGGCTTGCTCAGGGCATAGCTCCGTGACGTAGCAAAATCGGCGCAAAAATTGGCGCCAAGAATCTCCATTGGTGGAAAGGTAGTGCTTCGGCAATAGAGTGGAATTTTCTACCGGTTTTCGAGTTGCTGATTGAAACGTTTAACCACGGCCACTGTCATGGGGGTGGGAATGTTCTGTGTTCGGTTCGTACAAGTGCTCTTGTGAGAGTCGGCTCACGCCTTTCTGTCAGAGTAGGTTATAAGACCGAGCTCTCGCTGCTCTGGACAGCCTGCCTTCCGTTGGCTGTGTAACATACTTTTATTTGTTTGTAACTGTTTAACAAAGTTGCTGAAGGTTCGACTTCAATGTAACTTTCCGAGTACAGTTGGCAATTGAGTGTTCTGCGTACAAGCGGCCTATGTTGTCTGTCTTGGGCAGTTTTGGCTAAAGTTGACTGAATCAGAGTTACTGTGTGACTTCGCTTGTTATAACCAATCACTGTACCGTCAGTGATTGTGTGGCGGGCCTTGTTCGTCTCTCTCAGAGGCGCATTTGTATTGACATGAAGTCTTTAGTCTGGAACAACCAGACGAGGATAATTTGTTTCGGGCTATACTCGCGACATTATCATCACCACGACGGGACGTCGAAGCAACCACCCATTGCTTCCGGTACGCCAGATCGTGTCCTTGCAGTTAAAAAGACAGCTTGGTAATGTATGTCTGCAGCAGCGGGAGATTAGGGAATTTGCTCTATGATAATCAGAGCTCAGCAGAGCGCACCTGTTCCCGTCTTATGTGGTTCTGTTTTGGATGTTCATTGTCTGAGTTCTCACTACTGTAGCAGCAATTAATGTTGGGTTGGCTGGGTGCTTCTCTTAAGATTTGAGTTGCAAGGAATTGGCTCCACATACCACTTCATCATAAATGTCACAATCTAGTTTATGGACAACTTCACCTTCACAGCATTTATTTGAGTATCCAATTTGATCCAATTTGATTTATTGTAAATATTTCATGTGTTTTATTTTTGATTTTGATATTAGTCATAATAAATAAAATTGTTATTTTGGACAGAAATTTGATCCTGTTAATCGGTAGAGCAACCCTTTCATTTCTCACTACGATAATGAAACTTTCCTTCATTTAATTAATTTCTATCAAATTAAATTATTGCAGGTGCCAAACTCTTTTCTACTCCACTTGCAGGGTCGATTACAGTCAGCTCGCGTTTCTTCTCAATCCATGTGCAACAAAAAAGTCGGAGTTAGAAGAGGCGGGGTTTAGAGCATCATTCACATATGAAAATTCTAGAAGAATTTAGTGTTAAATACACTGCTAGCCCTGGCACCTCGCAAGATACGAAACAAAACAAACAAAATCTCTCTAGATATAACTTTACGAAAAAATCATTAAATTTCTTCCTTGGTTCATCATACAAACATACTGATCCACCTTGAACACTTTATCGAATATTATCTACTGCAAGAAATAGGTTAATACAATTAGAGTATATATGCATGACACCTCTAGCAGATGAGAAATATTTCCCTTAATAAGATCGAAATAACATTTAAATACCGTTTTAGGCAAACAGCATAAAATATAAATGACATGTCCTTAATGTAACTATCAATCAGTTTGTCATAACTAATCATAAACTCTTCAGTCTAACAAATATTTTTGTATATGTCATATACTTCTAATGCAACAAAGTGTTCAGATCTTGCAGAGCACTTTTACCTGATCAGCCGTATTAACTGCACATGTACTTCAGATATGGTGTTTAGATCATAGCCAAAGCCAGTAATGTTCTATGTGTTAACGAAACTCTCTTGTAAATTAAAAACAGAACCACAACAATAATCCTTTAACGAGGGAACATTAATTTCTCTTATAGAACCACTTCATGATACCTTATACACATTATTTGATATTTTGCGAACACAAACATTACTAGCAACATATTAAAAGAGGAAATTATGTCAGTTCCTATAACTACTTTCGAAATCAAATTTGTCTACTGCAGAAAAGCATGCAAATGGTGTCACTTTGAAGAAAGTCAAGCTCTTCATCACTATTTGTCGAGAATCTTGAAGGCAGATATATCTCATAGCTCTTGAAACAAACTACCACTACCGCTCGCTATTTTTTGTTGGTGTGTCTTGCGCACAGGATAAATTGTCTTTCTCCCTTTTCCAATGCTGACAGTTTTTCAGGATATGTTATGCTTCTCCTGCCACCCAAATGCTTCAAATCTTGGAACATGAAAGTAGAATAAGCCCTGTTTTCTTCAGCGATAACAAGTAATTGATAATTAAAACATATATATTATTATTATTGTTGTTATTACTGTTATTAGCAGTAGTAGTAGTAGTAGTAGTATTAATGGTGGTGATATTGGTGGTGGTGCATGTTGACTTAAATTTTTGCATAATTCGGTGATGCATGCACAGATGACAGTAGCAGTATCGGCTATTTTCTATCTATTGATAGTTGTCAAGTTTTTATACCTATTTTCCTGCTGAGGAAGCAATCGTCAGCTTGTAGTGGAAAGTAAAAGCGATTAGTCCAACAAGCAAAAATGTGTAATCATAAAGTTTCAGACCTGCTGATGCCTGCAATTGCATATTATTCTTCGCTGACATGAGTTAAATATATTGGCAAGAAGCACAAACCATCTAATAAATTAAATGGTTCGATCTACCCATCGTATAGGAAGTGCTGCTGTGGCCCAGTTACATATGTGTTGTTATCTTTCTACTTATGTCATGACTGAGAAGAGAGACATGGAAATATTCTATACAATCGTGGCAGTTATTGCATCTTCTTTCCTCCATTTCCATAATACTCATGATGGCGAGTGCAGGCCCCAAAAGCCTTATAAATTTAAGAGACGCAGTTCTGGAGTATTGACTTTACCTTGCAGTGCAAAACAAGTATCGTCTTCTGCTGATTATATGCTGCCACACATTAGAGGCTACAAGACATTTTGCCTCCAAACATAGCTATCTTACAGCAAATTTTCACCGAATGGCTCCATACATCGCCATGTCATAGCAAAATTGAAAAAAATTCCCCATACATTACCGACTAAGCAAGTTAACACTTGTTCCAACAAGTTTTCACTTAGGCTGTTGTCTAGAAATACAGAATATCTTTTCATTCTACTTGGAAATAGATAAACAGGAAACATTTTCTTGGTGTTCTACTACTATTATCCAGTGGATAACATCGAAAGCTCCTTGAAGCTTTTTGCAGATGAAGCAATTATCTGTAGGAAGGTAGCAAATGTCAGATGACCATTGTGAAAAGTGGAAAGATGTGCAAAGGACTGACAATTGTTGCAGGGACTGGCAGTTAGCCCCAAATGTAAATAAATGTAACATATTGCACGTAAATCGATGAAGTGTAGAAGAGTACTAAACACACACAACTTTTATATTGCAAACCACTTAGGTGATCTGAATTATTATTCACACATAACCCTATGAGTTTCTGATAGATCTTTGATTATCATGACAGTATGGTTTACACAGAAAGTATGAAAACTCCATTAATCATTCTTTCCTTTTTTAGATTTTGAAGTTAAGTTCAAGACTGTGAACCTGAAACAACAGTGATAAAAATTGGATTTAGTATTAAATTGACAATTCCTAACCATAATGTCCTTGTAAACGACCAGTTTAAAATACATAACCTGTCGGAATCCAGTGATTAGTGAAATAAGTATTTTCGATGACAATGGCACTTGTTGCTGTTAACCTAGATCTGTTTCTTCATAAACATGCTATGACACATAGTATTCATAGCTAATGAATACTGTACAAGTTCAAGTGTCATTGCCCTATTCAGACAGTGCTCTAATTGCAATATCGTATATCTGGGTCAGAGCTCAGTATACATGAAGCAGTACTCATGCTGTTAGGAGTAAGACTATGTGAGAAATCCGTTACATATAACAAAATGGTTAGCAAAGAGTCCTTTGTATTTAAATCTATTAGCTGCTTGAAAATAGGGTATCACAACTGGACACTAGAATGCATCTCATAACACTAACAGCAAAGTAAAAAGTCGCAGTATTAACACTCATGCTGAAGCTCTAATTCTTAAACATCTGTTTTCTCTCAAAAGCCTGGTCGAGAGAATAAGTTTTTACTATCTAAAAGGAAATTGATACAAAAGTTGTTTGCCCCTTAGCCGTGTATTGGGTATTGCGTCTAGGAAATATATTTAAAAGGATGCAACACTCACTTTAAAGCCCCAGGCTCACAATTATCTTCTCAGAAATTGCAGTGTTGTTTGCTCGTCTAACGGCTTCTGGACTGCAATGTGATGGTGTAAGACGTCGTGGTCTCCTGACCCTCATTTCTTACATATTCCAGACATCAAGACGCTTTGTTCGGATCCAAACTCGATAAGATAAAGTCAATGTTATATGAATTCATGTAAACGATATGCAAATAACTAATAAATCGCAAGTGCGCACCATGGTTGAAATACTCGAGGCTGGCGTACACACATACATCCCAGACAAGACGGTCACAGGAGATTTAGTTCGAGAGAGGCAACTGCACACCAGGAGGTCGGTCCCAACTCATCTACGTCGGCCGGTGACCGCTCGTAGAGTGGACAGCATTTGCCCGAGTGAAAGGACGACCCCATGTTCGGCTTAAAAGCAAATTCCGCTACATTGTGTGGGAGCGCACAGCCTACGCATTCTTTACACATAGCACGCAGTTTCAGAGATTTTCAAAGCGAGACAGCAAACGCCAAACGCGATACTACAGATTTCCGGATTGGTCGCCTTAAACGAAACGTCATTCTCCCGTTTTAGAAGAGCAACGCTGACGCCTTGAGCTGAAGGAGTAATGGGAGAGACCGAAAGATATACCCCTTCACTGTTGGTGTGGAGAGGGGCCGTTCCGTGGTCGCTCTTGGAGCGAGAACATGTAACGAGAGCGTGCGCACTCGTACGTGTACTCAAAGAGCGAGGAACAAGTCGCTCCTCAGTACTTCACTGGAAGAGCACCTCTGTCGAGAGTGATCAGAGTGTGACTCTATATTGAGTCCTTGCGATTAAGCGTTGTTCACTGTGTTTGCCGCCATACTTACTGTGCAGTGTGAATGGACAGAGTTATAGTTAAACACCTGCGAGCGTATTTTTGAGTTGCATCATGGTGGACTGGTTATCTGACCGGAGTACCACGTCAATAGTTAGACTAGGGGCGAATAGGAGTCCTTGACTTCATCAAGGTGTAGGGAGAGTTTGATTGCCAAAGGTCAATCCAGATAGAACGAGAACAATCGTATTTGTCAGCAGCGAGCAGCGCAGACAGCAGTTATCGCAGCTTACGGTATTGTGCGCTACAGCTCTTGCAAGCCCCATATTTCCAGCACAACAGTACACTTCACTGCATTTCACACATGACAGCCTTGACCGTACCTAGCAACATTGTAACGGATAATTATTCAAGTTGAGTTGGCACGGCTCTCAGCCATTCTGCCAAGTCAATAACAATCTTAAACTTTGTATAGAAATTTCATTAGCGAATCCTATCCTTGAGAGATAACTTCACATTCTGAAAAGTACCAGGAAATAACGTGTTAAGTTCATAACTAAAAGTGCCATTGTGATTTCTCAGAATTTTAGCAAAATAAATAATAATTTTCGTTAGTTCGTGTTTTTTTTTTTCCACTAACTAGCACTACTTACCCAAGTATCCCACTAGTTACGTAAGAAATTTTGTGAATTTTTGTGTCATTTCCTTACAGCGGACGACTCCAGAAGATATTTATTGCTGAAAGTTTTTCAGGCATTTCTCCTTAGAACGTTAGGAGCGTCTATCTGACTTCTGTAGTAGTGTGGGGGTGGAAATTGCATCTTGCAGGAGCCACAGGGTAAAGGGTACATCTCAGATTAATCCGTTGCGCAGAATGACAGAATAGCACCCGCACGCTCACAATGGATTTCACTCTACAGCTACACTACTTTAGATGTAGAGGCTAAAATATGAAATAACTGCTGTTGTTGCTGTTGTTGTTGTGGACTTTAGCTGAAGATTGCTGTGTTCCAACTATCTACCCCAATCAATCAAATGTACATCTCTTTATATCTGTGTAACTGCTGCAGCTACATTCAGTGTGTATCCTTACTGTATTCAGCCATTGCTATTTCTCTGTAATATTTATCTACAACTATTCTCACTATTATTAAACTGGCTATTCCTTGATCCTGTTAACTAGTCCCCACCTTTCAGTGAAGTTGAGCAATACTTTCATTCATATTCCGCCTCTTTCCAACCACAATTACATAGAGTATCAATTTTTTGTTACAATTTTGGTGTAACATAGTGATGTTTGGAGCCAATTGTTACAACTGTGCTGTAACTTGGAAGGCAATTTGTTAAAACGTTACTGTAACATGCAGAGCAATTTGTTACATTTTAGCTATACCACAGGCAATTTGTAAGAATTTTTCTGTGATATGAAATGGAATTTGCTACAATTCTGCTACAATGTGGGGGACAATTGGTTTCAGATTTTGTTGTAACTTGGGCAGTTTGTACGTTTTTCCTGTAATTTGGGCCATGGTGACGTATGGGACAATTTGTTACCATTTTGATTAATATTTATCTTGAAAAATATGAAATGGTGATCTATGATGAATTTCTTACTTTTGTTATGGTATAACAACCTGCTCAATTTCACATGCAATTTCTCATCATGTACTTTCCTTGTGAAGGCAATATGGGAAATAACAAAAAGAAATCAAAGAGATGCAGTGTCAAAAGAAACCTATACCAAAACATCAAAATAAATAATAGCTTGTTGTTCACTGAACAAGGCCATTAAGAAATGTGGAATAAATCTCACGAGACTACAGCAACTCTTTCAAAAAATGAAAACTTATTAGCTAAGAGAACCATATTTGATATTCAGTAATTTAGTTACTATTTTGATGAGAATTATTTTTCAAATTTATTTCTGTCTTCCACAACAAACACAGTGAATCAGTATGTAAAGAAAGTTTATACTTCTATTAACGTAATTTAATGGAAGTGTTAATGAAATATTATATTATTGTCAATTTCAGACGCTAATCCAGCAGTGCTTAGTATTGGATATAAAAAATATCGCTAGGTTTTGTCAGAGGAGAGATGTGGTTCAAGAGGTATATATACCTTCCCTTGGGACATTTTTCTCGACTGCAGCAGCGGCCAGGAATGTCACTCCAAGAAGTGTGAATTATTGAGCGTTTTCAATACAAGTGTATGCTGAAAAGTAATACATTAAAATTTTGGATCTGAAAACTCTTACAGCTTTTTAAATAAAACAAACGTTTTCAACATTCCACATCTTCATTCTTCATGTCTACTTATTTGCAGCACTCTGCTGCTAGAAGGCCCTGAATCGTAGCGTGTAACATAACTTTGCCGAAGAGTGAGAAACAGCATGCTATAGTCGAGCTTCGAATTCGAACAGTTCGTCCACACGTGGAGCACCTTCTCCTTTGCCATGGCAATGCCACACCACATACGAGTGCTACAACATCTGCAACAATCTGACGCCTTGGATTCACTGCTGCCGATCATCCACCGCACAGACTTTGCACCATCCGATTTTCATTTGTTTCCAAACCTTAAAGAACTCCTGAGAAGAATAGATGAGGCTGTGGCTCCATCAACAAACTCAACCATTTATCGTGACGTTATCAACAAATTGGTCTCTTGCTGGAAAAAATAGATTACTCGCGTTTGTGATTATCTTGAGAAATAAATATGTAGACATGGAAAATAAAGAAGTAGAGTGTCAAAAACGTTTTATTTAAGGAGCATTAAGAGTTTTCACACAAAAAAAGTCGGAGGCGTTAATTTTCATTACGGCCTTGTATATTTACTTTGCGTTTCTGTTCTAATGTGGACACGGAACTGTTACAAATGAGCGTGGTAACCCCAATTAGAAATACATTGAAACCATTACTCCGAAACAAATCAACTATGCTACAATACACACATAATAAGTTTTGCATCACCTCCGTTCCGAGAGTTCTGGAACCTGTACAGAAAATTGGAACAAAGATCAACATAAACATCATTTCCGCCCTTTTTATTGCTCATTGAAACCACACATTACATATTGTACTATCATGCATCGAGACCTTCATAGGAGATCGTCCAGATTGCTGTAGACACCGATACTTCTAATACCCAGTAGCACGTCCTCTTACATTGATGGTCATTCACAAGATGTGTACGATTGGGGCGCGAATTGTTGCCCATGAAGACGAATGCATCGCCAATATGCTGCCGATATGGTTGCACCGTAGGTAAGAGGATGGCATTCACGTATCGTACAGCCGTCACGGCGCCTTCCATGACCACCAGCGGCGTACGGCGGCCCCACATAGTGCCACTCTAAAACAGTAGGGAACCTCCACCTTGCTGTGTCTAAAACGTTCAGTCTGACCAGGTTGCCTCCAGACACGTCTCCGACGATTGTCTGGTTGAAGGCCTATGCGACACAAATTGGTGAAGAGAACGTGATGTCAATCCTGAGCCGTCTATTCGGAATGTTGTTGGGCCCATCTGTACCGCGCTGCATGGTGTCGTGGTTGCAAAGATGGACCTCGCCATGGACGTCGGGAGTGCAGATGCACATCAAGCAGCCTATTGCGCACAGTTTGAGTCGTAACACGACGTCCTGTGGCTGCACGTTGAATAATCAACTTTGTGGCGTTGCTATCAGAGTTCCTCCAAGACATAATCGGTAGGTAGCGGTCATCCACTGCAGTAGTAGCTCATGAGCGGCCTGAACGAGGCACGTCATCTACAGTTCCTGTCTCTCTATATCTCCTCCATGTCCGAACAACATCGCTGTAGTTCACTCCGAGACGCCTGGACACTTACCTTGTTGAGAGCCTTCCGGGCACAAAGTAACAATGCGGACACAATCGAACCACTGTGTTGACCATCTAAGCATGATTGAACTACAGACAACACGAGCCGTGTATCTCCTTCCGGGTGGAATGACTGGAACTGATCGCATGTCGGACCCCTCCGTCTAATAGGTGCTACTCATACGTGCATTGTTGTTTACATCTTTGGGCGGATTTAGTTACATCTCTGAACAGTCAAAGGGACTATGTCCACAGTCAACGTCTATTTTCAGGAGTTCTGGAAACCAGGGTGAAGCAAAACTTTTTTTTAATGTATGTAGCTCTTTTTTGTTTTTTTTTGTTTTTTTTTTTTTTGTTTTTGAGATACGCAAAAAATTAGGAATGCGGGAGGATTAGGCTTTGTCGCCCCGTCAATGACGAAGCCATTACAAATGGAGTGCAAGCTCGTATAGGGGGAATATAGAATAAGAAAGCCATTGTCTCCTTTTTCACCGCATCCAGGAATTAACTGCAATTAAATTTGAGGAAGCCTTGGAGAGCCTAAAGCTGGACGGTATCTCAATAACTTAAAAAAATATAGAAGGTTTAGGCTTTTGAAGTCTTCCACATGTAAGCAACTTTATGGGAGAGGTTTCTGTGGTTTCCCACAATAGCTAGACCAGTGCTTTAAAAGTGCTTTCCATTTGCAAAAGAGGAAACGAAAGAAATGTTATATGAACCGTAATTGGTTGTCGCAATTAGTATATACGTTAAGTAAATTAGTATGTTATAATTTAGTAACGGGTCGGTGGGGGTAGAAGTACGCTTGTGGCATGAGTATGCACCAAGCTTTCGGTTCCCTAAAGCATAGCTGCACCCACCAGGCACGGCATACTTCATTATCTCATCAGTTCTATTCTAGAGCCTCGTGGCAGTCGGACACTTACATCTGGAGAAAATTCAATAAATATCTTTTGCACGTGTTTGATGTACAATTTGCGTCATTTTGATTCCTTGTTACGTGAACCTAAACCTATTTAAAGGATAGATGAACTTGGTAGCGGAAATGGTAGATATGAATTCCCAATATCGTCCATGACTTCTGTTTTGTGTGTGTGTGTGTGTGTGTGTGTGTGTGTGTGTGTGTGTGTGTGTGTGTGTGTGTGTGTGTATGTGTGTGTATGTTATCTGTACATTGCCGAAAAATAGCAGATTCGGCTAAAAATGCGCAAGTGTAATGGGGTAAAAGGTCGCAGCGCTACAGTTACCCCATCAAAAAACTATCTGGGAATTTAGATCACCCAAAGCCGATCTGGGAAGCGGAATCCGCTGAAAAGAAGACGTTCGGTGAGGAGATATACAAGACAGCCCTTTCTAGATATAGTAAAAAGAAGCTGAAATTTTCTACTGTTAAAAAGCTTGAAAGGAACCAATTGTTTCGTCATCTTCGTTGAAATCGGAAACAAGTATACATTATATGACCAAAAGTATCCGGACACCCACAAAAACAAACGTTTTTCATATTAGGTGCTTTGGGGTGCCACCTACTGCGAAGTACTCCATATCAGGGACTTCGTAGTCATAAGACATCTTGAGAGAGCAGAAGGGGGTGCTCCGCGGAACTCACGGACTTCGAACGTGGTCAGGTGATTGGGTGTGACTTGTGTCACACGTCTGCATGCGAGATTTCCACACTCCTAAACATCTTTAGGTCCACTGTTTCCGATGTGATAGTGAATTGGAAACATGAAGGGACACGTACAGAACAAAAGCATACAGGCCGACCTCGTCTGTTGACTGACAGAGACCGCTGACAGTAGAAGAGGGTCGTAATGTGTAATAGGCAGACATCTATCCAGACCATCACAAAGGAATTCCTAACTGCATCAGGATCCACTACAAGTACTATGACAGTTAGGCGGGAGATGAGAAAACTTGGATTTCATGATCGAGCGACTGCTCATAAGCCACACATCACGCCGGTAAATGCCCAACGGCGCCTCGCATGGTAAAAGGAATGTAAACATTGGACGACTGAACAGTGGAAAAACGTTGTGTGGAGTGACGAATCACGGTACACAATGAGGCGATTCGATGGCAGGGTGTGGGTATGGCGAATGCCCAGTGAACGTCGTCTGCCAGCGTGTGTAGTGCCAACAGTAAAGTTCGGAGGTGATGGTGTTATGGTGTGCTAGTGTTTTGCGTGGCACTATCACAGCACAGGTGTACGTTGAAGTTTTAAGCATCTTATTTTTTATAGAAAAGATTCTTTATTCTTCAATTAAGCATCTTCTTGCTTCCCAATGTTGAAGAGCAATTCAAGGATAGCGATTGTGTCTTTCAACACGATCCAGCACCTGTTCATAATGCACGGCCTGTGGCGGGGTGGTTACACGACAATAAAATCCCTGTAAAGGACTGGCCTGCACAGAGTCCTGACCTGAATCCTATAGAACGCCTTTGGAACACCTTTGGAACGCCAGCTTCGTGTCTGGCCTCATCGACCTACATCGATACCTCTCCACAGTGCAGTACTCCGTGAGGAATGGGCTGCCATGCCCCAAGAAACTTTCCAGCACCTGATTGAACGTATGCCTGCGAGAGTGGTTCAGATGGCTCTGATCACTATGGGACTTAACTTCTAAGGTCATCAGTCCCCTAGAACTTAGAACTACTTAAACCTAACTAACCTAAGGACATCACACACAACCATGCCCGAGGCAGGATTCGAACCTGCGACCGTAGCGGTCGCGCGGTTCCAGACTGTAGCGCCTAGAACCGCTTGGCCATCCCGGCCGGCTGCGAGAGTGGAAGTTGCCATCAAGAGTGAGGGTGGGCCAACACCATATTGAATTCCAGTATTACCGAAGGAGGCTGCCACGAACTTGTAAGTAATTTTCAGCGAGGTGTCCGGTTAGCTTTGATCACAAAGTGTACCTACGCATAACAATAGCCCTGGCCTGGACATGAATTTTTGAGAGATCAAAGTTGATGTAGAATACAATAGTGTTATAAGGACAGGAGAATTCGTATTTGTAAAAGTCGACGGAAAAGCTGAAACCTCGTATTTTTACCTATTTAAAGTGATTGATTCTTTCAACCATGGGTCTAGACACAGGGTCTTCTGGAAACATCGATACTTCTGGAAAGAAACGGGCAAGGCTACGTCAAAAATAAAGACATTTTATAATAAAAAACTATAAAAATTAATTCATAAATGGTCTCGGATGTTTTCCAGTACTATTAGTTTCGCAGGAGGTCTCTACGACTTAGCAATTTAATAAAAGTATCGTTAAAATGTAAACTTGGGGTGGTAACGATATTCTTTCTGATTTCCGCATTTCTGTTTAATCGTGTTAGGGTTTATTAATCTAAAAATGGTTCCTTTCTGTTCATTTCCGCAGTTACGTTAGAGTAATTATCATTTTGTTTAGTTGTTAATATCAGTTGCGTCAATATCCAAAGTTGGGCCCATTAACCCACGCCACTCAATTAGTTGTAGCTTGTAAGAAGCAATACAAAAAAGGCTGATGCTAATTACAATACAATTATGTTCATGTGATATTTTCAAAAAATAAAAAACTTCTAGTTTGTTACTCTTGCCACAGACCAGCGTACCGCCACAGCATGGGGTAGGAGCACTCAAAATTATTATTATTATTATTTTTTTTTTTTGAGGAAGTTTCCTTACCCCTGTAATAATAATTGGATGGCAATGAAACTTTTACACAATGTCATTAAGCTGTCAAATTAGGTGTTGCCTGTGCAATACATGAAATATTGTTGTACGTTTTTAAAATATTTAGTAGAACTGAAAATGCGCACTTTTACCTCTAGCGACCCTGCGTAATAACACACTGAATCTCGTTCAATATTTTCTTCTCTGGTTTTATTAAATCTTCCTATATTAGGTTAATATCTATGATTTCCTCACTTACAAACTCTTGGTCTAAGAAGTATTCCAGTTTTCAAAAAACAAATTCAGTTAATTTGCGTTTTCCATGCATTCATCTTTAACGGATTATATATGCTGCAGAAATACGCATACACCCTATTCACAGCATCCTAGGAGACCTTTTCATATGGGTGAATAAAAAGAATTTAGTGAGCCAGAAATGTATCCTAATATGAAACTCCATCGGACACTGATTATTATCCACGATAAATTTTCTTGCTGATTGCTCTTTCAGTTCCTAGGTACACACACACTGTGTGTGTATGTGTGTGAGTGTGTGTGTGTGTGTGTGTGTGTGTGTGTGTGTGTGTGCGTGCGTGCGTGCGTGTGCACCCTCGCGCTTGTGCTGTTATAGGCACGTCCTATTCTGTGTGACGCACATGCATCTCACGCCGTTTCGGATCTGAGACTGATTACATGGAAATTTGTGTTAATTTAGTTCCAAATGCTGCTCTGAAATTCATACTGACGTTTTACAAATCGCATTATCACTGTATGCTATTATCCTTGCTAAAGTGTCAGGTACCATATTCCAAATGGAATTAACTCTTGCGTTGATAGCAGTTCTTGTAAATGGACCACCCGAAATTTCCACAGACATGTGAAGGAAAAAATTTGACAGTAGCGATATATGATTTAGCTTGAAAAAGCGTGTGAAAAAGATAGGTTTCAGACTAATTTGAAGGCAGAAGGAGTACGAAGAGACGTACGAACCGGCAGGAACGCTGTAACTTATACCCAGCTTCTCAAATAGAAGCTGAGAGGACGAGTGCTTCAAATGCAGGTATTTCGTATCTACGAAGGAAACGCAGTAATCAGATACACTTGGTCTCTATCGTTTTATACTGTACAGTACAATAATGTCATTACCATTTCAGACTTTTTAAGTTTATCTTTGGAGACGTCTTTCATAAAAAACTTTACTTAGTAAGATAGCGATATACTAAATGTGTAACGAAGTTCACAGACCATTGCTGACATATTCGTCACGAGAGATTCTGCAAATGCGTTGAAATTCAAGCGGAAACAAACAAAATTAACGATAGATTTAAAATGCTGTTTTTTGTAATCTAGTTACGTCACATAATTCCACTTATATAATCTTACATTTTTAAAGATTTAGTTGTATACGCCCATTGTCTGACACTGTTAATATTTCAATATTAATTTTATTTTACATAATTTCAACGTAAGCCTATCTCTTTCACATGAGCTCCACAGTAATACAAATTTTCTTTGCGTGTAAATCTGTTACGCTTATGTCACATATTCTCGTGTATGATTTCATTGCAATAGAAACAACAATAACTTCGGCCGCTCCGTCTGCGAAATTTCTACGACGATTACGTTGCTTTTGGTTGTATCTTAACGTTTCTTGAAGCACCACAACAAGACGAGAAAACATCCGCCGAAAATGTGGTTTGGTGTCACGATATCGCTTTGTATAGAGTTCTTCTACCTTAGTAATATCACGCCTACCTTCAACAACAAAAAAAGTTGAAAAGATAGTTTTTTCATAAGGCCTGCCCTTAAGGTATACAGGACATTCATTTTAACTGAAGACATTGAAATCTCTCGAAAGCTACATAGCGGCTCAAAAAAGTTTTAATTACAATTTTTCTCGGATGTGGACATCCAATGATACCACATTCGCCCCTCCCCCCACCCCATCCCGTTCGTGTGTGGCAGGGACAAGTTTGGAATCTTCGATGGAAACCCCCCCCCCCCATTTTTTCATTTCAGATAACGATTCTACGGAAAAATCTACATCCGATTTGTCTGAAGCATTACCTTCGTTTCGCCACAGACAGCGCTGTAATCGGGGCAATGTAAATGGGTACACAACCGAAATCTACGGCACGCTACTCGTTAGCCCTCGAATATCCAGTGTCACATGAGATCCCACCTCCATGCAGTGAGAGAAGAACATGCCAGTATTCGATAACTTCTAATTGGAAACTGATACAGTACTGACTGTAAATAAGCATAGTGTAAACAAGGAAACACAATGAATTTTTTTTTTTTTTTTTTTTTTGGTCGTCAGGCTTCCGACTTATTTGATGCGGTCCATCAAAATTTTTCTCCTGTCTTATTTTAACTTCTCTCCCCATGGAATTGAAGTTAAATAATTATGACTGAATAATATCTAGTTACTTGAATGGAAACTTCTTGGCGAGAGAAGTTGCTTCCCAAATATGATAACACTGCAAGGAAGATAATTAATTCCTAATTTAATTCTCAAGTCTGTAAAAGAAAATGATTAGAAGTTACAGTTCATAACCATACTCTGTCTGTCTCTCGATGACGAAGTCAACACCTGGAATAAAATCTCTGTGGTTCCTCAGAATTCCGACGGTCGTCGATTCTGAAAATTCTTAAAATAATCAGAGGCATGACTCTATTCCATGGGGAAGCCATCTTGGGTGCTATGACGTACGTACTCACGCTTCAGTACGGGAATCACTGTCCAAGTTCTGTATCAATTTCGATAAATTCCAGGATTTAATGTCTCAAAATAGAGCATAAACGACCGTGGTGCAGCTCTACTGATTTCCCAGGATACAAAGTTTCCTACCATTTATGACACACCAAATAGTGTTCCGAGCCACAGACAAGGGAGAAGTAAAAATAGTAACCAAAGAATTCAGTGTACCTTTTCCATCTATGAAATTATATTTTTCAATAAATGATCTTCATAGCTACATTTCAGTATACATCATCCTCTTTTACAGCATCAAAAGTTATCGTAGTTACATTTGGTATTCAAAAAGGAGCTTAAACTATTCCCATCTCTGTCTCCCTCTACAGCTTTCATTCTCTACAGCCTGCTCTAATCCCATTAAAGCTATTCCTCGATGACCTATCATTCTGTCCCCCTTGTTAGTCTTCTTTTCTTTCTTTCTTTTGCTACCACCTTTATCCCGCATTGCGAGCAGGGTCGGCAGGGTTAAATACGGATTTGGCATGGTTAAGTTTAAGGGGTGGCCAGATGCCCATCCTGCCACCACCCCATATCCCCTGGGACGGAATTAGTGTACCCCAGCTGTCATCATCTAGTATAAATCGTGAAATAGTGTGAAAGTGTGTCAAATGCCTGCGAGCCGTGTAACTGAGGCGGGACGTGGGGACCAGCCACGTATTCACCTAGGAAGATGTGGAAAACCGCCTAAAAACCACATCCAGCCTGGCCAGCACACTGGCAGTCGTTGTTAATCCGCCGGGCGGATTCGATCAGGGGCCAGCGCGCCTACTCGAGTCGAGGAAGCAGCGCGTTAGCGCTCTTTTTTTTTTTTTTTTTTTAAGCAGCGCGTTAACGCTCTCTCTCTCTCTCTCTCTGTCTCCTTTTTTTTTTTAAGAAACGGAGAGTACATATATATATATACACAAAGCAACAGTTCTTCAAGGTACCAGTTAAACATATACAAATGAGTGTTAGGTAAACAAATTATTAGAATAACATTAAATACAACAAAATATAACAGATCCTGTTTTCTTTTTCTTTCTTTTTTTTAATAATTTGTATTGAACAAACTAAAAGTACATACATATTCACTATGCAAGAGTTCTTCAAGGTACCATTTAAACATATACAAATGTCTGTTAGTTAAACAAAAAATATTAAAATGAAAAACATTAAATACAACAAAATATAACATATTCTGTCTTCTTCCTTTTTTTAAATTTTTTTTTTTTTTTTTTTTTTTTTTTTTTTTTTTTTTTTTTTTGTAGATGCATGAGAACGTGGATAAAGGTGTTGTTGCATCATGTGACAGGTAGGCATGGTACACCCCAACTTTGAAGGGAGTCAAGGAAGACGCTGCGGAGACAAACGGCAAAAGTTTGGCAGTAAGATGGTTTTCGGGTGAGGGTGCTATGCCGGGTACAACTTTGTACCAGAAGTCAAGGACTGTATGCGGACCACTCTGAAAGAGGTATTCTAAAGCCTGTCCTCGAAACCAGATTAGGGCATGGTGCTTAGCAAGAGGGTAGTGAAATGTCTGGGGCAACAACAGGAAATCCGGGGTTACCGTCGTTGGCGGGGCACGGAGGTAAAATCCCACAGTTCGTTGGATGAGGAGCCATACGTTTTGTTTCAGGGGGCACGTAAGACAGTGCTCGTCGGTGTCTTCGAGCTGACAGTCAGGGCAGGGTGGGGAAGTGGCCAGTCCTATGCGATAAAGTCGACTAGACTAAAACGTACCAGAGTGCAGACGCAGACGACGGTAAAAAGGGTGCATGCACACACCCCCAAACCGTGCGCCAGTTAATGTCAGGATGCTGTAGCACCATGGGCTCGCAAGGGTTGGACAGCATAAACAAACGATAATAATCTTTTGTACGGGGAGGACGGGTGACTGGAAGATCTGCCCGAACGTAGCTGAGTTCTATGAAACAATTGGTGACCTGGTACAATAATGGAGAAATAGGTGTCACATTGATCGGTGGATCGAGAGAAGATGGTCGGAGGATATCTAAGAGACTGTGTGTTAAGGACGGGACCGGCCCCTGCCAGTGCCGCAACAGAGTGTGGACAAAGAGTGCAGAAGATCGTGCCCGCCACCTTTTGCAGGAGGCAGTGGTAGAGTGTTGTAGCCGACTATGAAAAGTGCCCCTTCTGACACGAAATATCCAAAGGCTGATTGGATGCGGCGGCCTAGGAGTGACGGCATTGGGAGGATCTGGGCCACGTGTACCAGTTTAGGGGCGACATACATGTTGACATAGGACACACGTTGGAGTTGGTTTAAGTTACGGTGCACTTGACCGCGGACATGGTGCCGAATCGACTGCAAAAGCCGCCGGTAAGCCAGGGCCACTGTGCGGTGTGTGGAGCTCGTAAATTCGATATCCAAGTAACGAAGGGTGGCACTGACTGGGAGTGGGGTCGGCACCATAGCCGGGAGGCCGCGCCCGATGTGCATCATAGTCGATTTATGGATATTAAGAATGCCACCAGAAAGACGTCCATACTGGTGGACCCATTGGATGGCATCATTGAGTTCCATGGAGGAGCAGGTGAGAAAGAGGAGACTGTCCGCATAAGCCCTGCAGTGAAAGGTGTAGTCACGCAGAGTGAGGCCCTGCAGTCTAGAGGTAAGTCCAGTGATGAGGGGCTCAAGTGCAATGGCGTATAGTGAAGTAGACATAGGGCATCCTTGATGCACAGAGCGGCGTATAGGAATCGGTCCTACAAGCCTCCCATTGAGTTGTACCATCGAGACCGCGGGAAGTAGTAACCGGCGAATGGCATCGACAAAAAGTAATGGGAACCCCATACATGTCGCCACCATGAGGAAGAATGGGTGTCGAACGCGATCAAAGGCACTCGTGAAATCGACGGGTACCAGTGCTGCACGAAGGCGACAAACCGACGCCAGTGCAATGACGTCACGGCATTCTCCTAGGGCTGTTTGTAAGATGGCTCCACAACCACGTGCAGTCTGCTCAGGTGAAAGGACCGTAGGTAAGACGGTGCGTACGCGCGCTGCTAAGAGGCGTGCATAGATTTTATAGTCTGCATTCAGTAGTGTAAGGGGGCGATATGCAGAGACATGAGACCCTCCCTTCGGTTTAGGCACAGGTAGAAGAATGCCAGTGACGAATTCAGGTGGAATTGGGAAGGACGGAGGAAAGAGTTTCTGAATCATTTCCGTCCAGCGAGGAAGCATTAACGTGGTGAACGCCCGGTAAAACTTCACTGGGAGACCATCTGGTCCGGGTGACTTGTTCTTGGCCCCTTTGTTGATCTCATCTACCACCTCTTCTGCGGTGATTGCAGACATCATGGACGTTGACTCCGCTACGGTGAGGGTCCGATCAGGGGAAGGACGGAGATCATCAGGAATGGGCGTCGCCATCGGTTCATCATCATAAAATTGGCGATAATGTTCATCAAAGGCAGACACCACTGCCGCCTGTGTTGTGTGGTGAACACCATCGGAGGTCGTGATGTTGGGGACGAAAAGTCGATGTCGACGACTATGGTCGGATGCGGCATGGATTGTGGATGGGGTTTCGTCGTGGAGGAGGTCTTTCCGTCGGGAACGTACCACGACACCATGCAGTCGTGCACGTTGAAGAGAGAGGAGACGAGCTTTAGTACGTTGTCGTTCCCTATGGGTGTCAGGTGATGGAGGGAGCGCATCGAGCTCACGGAGGACGGCGTAAAAATTTGTGGTGTCTCGATGCCATGCTGCTGCTTCCTTGCCACATTGTATGAAGGCCTTTCTGATTGCAGGTTTGGCACATTTGAGCCACCAATGGAACGTGGATGTGTACTGCGGAAGGCGTCTTTCGCAAGACGCCCATGTAGTGGCAATATATTGTCGGCGGTGTGGATCATTAAGGAGGGAGGTATTAAGCTTCCAGTAACCTCTGCTGCGCCACACTGACTGAGGTGGCAGAGCCAGGGAGCAAATGACGGCGCAGTGTCCGAAAATGCAAGGGGCCATCGTTCAGCTTGGGCGACTTCATTGCCAAGGTGGGCAGAGACATAAAACCGGTCCAGTCTGCTCGCAGAATGTGCTGTATAATGGGTAAAACCGGGGGTATTGCCATGAATTTTCTCCCAAACGTCCACTAGATGAAAATCTCCGATTAAGGTGAGCAGCGCCGGGCATGGCGAATAACCAGGCATTTGGTCCTGCGGATGGAGGACACAGTTGAAATCGCCTCCCATGATAAGGCGATGATAGCGTCCAGAAAACAGGGGCGCCACGTCATGTCCGAAGAAAGTGGACCGCTGCCGACGGTTCGTGGAGCCAGACGGAGCGTAGATGTCACATAGGAGTTGCAGCTTGGGTGCAGTGCCGATCATGTTGATGTTCAGTGTGGCAAACCGGTACGTTTGTTTCACAGTGGTGGTGGACGCGCATCTACCATCACCAAGGGAAGTAAGATGAGGGCACCGACAGGAAGTCCCGTCCCATCAGCTGCAGTGCCTCGCTTTTGATGTTAACAGGCAGCCTTGTCCGACGGAGGCCACTCATCCGGAGGAGGGGGCGTATCTTACTCAATGTCGTCGGCCCATGCTCCTGTGCCGTGGGTCTGTCCAATGTCCATGGGAATTGCGTCGTGGTGAGAGAGATCTGGAGTTGTCGGCTGGGAGACAGGCGCCTCAACCGGCGCACCGATCGTTACATTGTGCGTGGCGACTTCCATTGTGGTTCATCGTGAAAGTTGTCCGCCGACCTCTGTGTGGAAATGTCGACTGGTTGCGTGTCGTCTTCGTCGTCGCGGGTGGCGACGCTTTGAGAGCCCGTGGGTGAACGGCGACGGCGTTTGCGCCTACGTGGCGAGCATTGTTTGCGCACGTGTTCCTCAGTGTCGGACGACGGCAAGAAGGAGCGTCGACCTGGTTCGAAGGCGTCGGTGGGTACAATGAAATTGTCAAACAGGTGTTATGAAGAAGTACTGTTCTCCTCAGCGTCCGGTGCGGGAGCCTGTTCGGCGGCAAGGTTGTCAGGTGGGACGTCCGCACCGTCCATAGGTGACTGGGACGGTGGGACGAAACTGTAGACGTGGCGAGAGCCGCTGCGTAAGTGACCGGTAGGGCGGTCATCGTGGGTGTGACGGACGCTTCCGACAAAGGGAGCTGCGCAACACGTCGTTGAATGCATTCAGACCGTAGGTGACCTTCTTTCCCGCAACCGGAACAGGTCCGAGGTTGGCCGTCGTACATTACAATGGCACGGCAGCCTCCGATACGTAGATAGGAAGGTACGTGTTTCTGAAACTCGATGCGGACCTGTCTAACACCGTTTAAAACGGGATAGGTTTGAAATTGTACCCATCGTTCGGCAACATGTTCCAGAACGTTGCCATAGGGACGGAGCGCCTCGATGACGACGTCTGCAGGTAGTTCGGACGGCAGTTCGAAGATCCTTATCGTCCGTGTGCCGAGACCTCCGTGATCGACGGTAACGGGTCCGGCGTTGCCGTCGGAATGACAGAAACGCAGTCCACGTTTTGCCTCTTGAAGCACCTTGTCGCACGCCGCATCGTTGATCATTTTGACGTAGACGGTACTGCTAACTATGGACAAGTGGATACCAATTAGATCCGTTGGTGGTATTTTAACTTCATCTCGAATAAATCGTTCTACCTCCAGGGCCTTGGGTCGGGCGAAGTCGGAACAAAAGTTGAAACGTAATGTCTTCTTCCGATAGTTGTGCGCCATGGTGGTCTAGAAGGGAAAACGGCACTTACAGCGGCCGAAGTAAACACAAACGCACCGTGCGCGCCTCGCCCGCAGCGCTCTGGCGCGTTACCGCCTCGCAGTACTGCCGGCGGCAGACTGTGCTCTCGGCTTTCCTGGCGGGTCTCTGCCCTCCTTCCTAGTGCTTCCTATATTATCTTTTCCTCGCCACCTCTACGGAGAACCTCCTCGTGCCTTACCTTATCAGTCCACCTTATTTTCAACACTCTTCTGTTGGAAAAACGTGTCAAATAGTCAGAACTGTTATGAAGTGGTCGGATGGATATAACATTATGAGTGCACGGTAATCACCTCTTGCTATTCCTTTATTCAATTTACCTTCACAAAAGTCTAATATCTCCTTAATTTCTGACGCATTAAAAATTTCACAATCTTTTTGCCAGTGTGAAAATTGCCGGCACTCATACTTTTCCAGTATTCTCTCAAATGCTTGAAAGCTGGTATATCAGGGCTCCTTGTTACACCATGCACTTTACAAACACAACAAGTCTCTGTCCAATTTCTGTTGAAGTACGCGTGCCCCATTAATACCGCCGGCGTCTGAGGCAGTTGTGTCGCTTCAGAGAATTTGTACGTTGTCATCAGACCACCAACACTTTAATGCATTCGAAACAGCGTTCACATGATCTTTACCAGAATCATTCTATAATTTTGGAAAGACAATGGTCTGTTCACTGTCCCCAAATCTCGCCTGAAGAATATGTGCAGAATCTCTTGGACGCAGCTGGCCTCTATCCAAGGCAGCCGCTAATTTTTCATTAATAAAACCTTTGATGATACCTCGACTTGCAGCGTTCTCCAAAGTACTACTCTCTGAAGTACATTCTAAATGCTTACCATCACAAACGTCAAATTCATCTGAAACTGAAAATAAGTCATTTGATTCGATGAAGAAGCAAGTCGCAGAAGACATATAAGTACAGTAGTTGCTGTGTACTTCTTCTAATATTCTCTGCCTCTTTCTTTCTTATTTATCCGGTTCCAAGCGCTTCAGTCCGGAACCATGCGGCTGCTACGGTCGCAGCTTCGAATCCTGCCTCGGGCATGTACGTGAGTGATGTCCTTAGGTTAGTTAGGTTTACGTAGTTCTAAGCCTAGGGGACTGACGACCTCAGATGTTAAGTCCCATAGTGCTTAGAACCATTTGAACCATTTTTTTCTTCTTTGTCAGCAAGTATTCGATCTACTCCTGTAAGGTAGCGTTTACACCCTGGCTCCGTCTGTCGAAGTAAAAACACCCTCTCTTCCTACATGTCGATTGTTTTTAAGGCATTGGCATGTCAAATAAATTGTCCAAATTATTTATAACTTTTTCTTCATGGGGCTTAAACACATCTTGATACTTTTTTTTCACTCCGAATGCAAGCTAACAAGTTATTGTGATTAATGTTGACTAGCTCTTGTCGGATTCCTTTCTTTATCCCAATATACAGTGCACTTGCAAACCACAAGATTAACACTTTCGTTAATTAATATTACTTCCCGTATGTTATAAAATGAAGCTTCCAGCACTTGTCTATTTGATGATAATATATGTTAAGTTCTTTGGTGTTTTATATCTCCTATTAAAACTCACGTTTCTTGGCACTGCGTAACTGGTGTGACATTTTAGATAGCTATAACAAACAACTGACTACACAGCACGTGCATGTACTGATGAACTGAGGTGGCGCCGCAGTGACATTTGTGAAAAATGTGAAAAATTATTTTCCTCATAGGAGTTCGTGTTCAAGTCGGCGCAGATTCCAGTGATTCGTTCACACAAAATATTTTTACAGAGATGTCTTAGAGGCCTTCAAACAATAGTGGAGGATGAGTGCTCCAAAATATCGAACTCGAAAAATGAGGGTCACACTCCTGTCCGTGGTACTCTGCAGTGTCACGAGAATTGTCTATCCAATGGTAAACAGTGCGGAAAGTTTGGCGGTCTCTTTTACACTGGTACCTATACAAGAGTCATATAATGCGGGAACTGAAACTTTATAATCAGCAGTAATGTTCTGAATTCGGTCTTCGGTTTCTGGCACGGATCATAATTGATGACATCTGGCCAGGCAATATTCTACGGAGTGACGATGTACATTTTACACTATAGGATGCTGTGAATACACAGAACAGTCGAACCGGGGGCACTGATAAGCAGAGTGTTGTGCCCGAAGACCGACTGCACTCGCTGTATGTGACTGTGGATTCACAACCACCTCTATTCTCGGTCCGTTCTTGTTTGAATAGAATACACCTAGAGGGCCGGGCAGGTGTATCGTGATGTCTGTACGTTATTGAGACCTATTTGTACAGTACGTGATTCCTAGTTCGGAAGAGCGCAACTCTATGGAAACCAGTGCGTTCATGCGTTGTGCGGCTCTCCCAGTGAATGATCTGCTTCGTGTAATCTTCTACGAACGTGCTATCTCCAGAGGCTTTGCAAACGCATTGCCTGAACGATCACCTTATCCGAATCCATGTGACTTTTGGTTCTCGGGATATCCAAAATTAAGCTTTTACCAGAGACGTTTGCTCTATACCAGATCTGGAGGCCAGAATCACGTCGTTTTACGGATGCAACGTATCATCGACGTCTCCAGTGCCTTTACTGAACAAACTGTGTAAGTGACGGTTAATAATCAGAATTATGCTTTTCTTTCTTGCTTGACCTTTTCTGACCACATCCCGCTCCTAATCCGTTGAATACAGAAAAATTTATATAGGTTTTTCTTCCATTTCCAGCGCAATATTTGCACCTAGTGGCCCAAACTGAAACTAACTTTTTTCAAGTGTCAATCGGTTTTGCGTTAGCGCATTAGCATATCTGCCACGTTTCGCTGCCATACAATAGTTACAACACATACTGGGTATCTGTGAGTAGCTGCACTTTAGTTATAACCACCTGGTAAGTCTGTGTGTTAATTTTCTTTTTCCTCAGTGACGGATCTTTCTCATCTGTCTTCGCTTACTCAACTCCACGTGATTTGTCTGTTCTATCAGTCGACTTACGATCAACATTGAATTTGATGTTGAAAGCACATGTCTTAAACCTTCTTATGTGCACCTTTGTCTGGGGGGAATGTGAAGTAAATACAGGACTGGGCCCCTGCATACATTGGCAACTACACTCGTGGATATGCTTCATAGGCCGGGTACGGCCTCTGCCTCGTCTCTGGAAGTTGTTGTCAACATAAGTACCGCTGAAATGTTAACTCAAAAATAGTAAAATGCGTGCGAATTATTAGGAAACAAACTGCTGAGGTCATCGGTCCCTAGACTTACATACTACTTAAACCACGAGGCCATTCCGCGTGGCAGATGTTTACTGCCAACCTCTTTTCAGCCACCAAATCGTCCAGGGCCACAAGCTGTGCTGCCACATGACGTGTAGAATGCATCAAACAGCACTGCACTCGCAGAAACCTATTTGTGTCAATGGACCCGCCCGTAGTCTTCCATGGATAAGTATTTAGATCACCGCTCACTCTTCATATAGGTTACGACCTGAGTTTCAGACCAACCAACAGCCGCCTCTGAGCCTCCAGCAAAGACCTAACTCTTGTCTGAGTTGCTGCCCATCCACAAGTGTTGTCAGTTGTGGGAGAACAAGAACGCTCTCCAACTTTGGATTATTGCCAAATTTATTCAAGACGGCGGATCCAAGATGGCGGTGACAGATGTGGCAAAGCTGCAATGATGTCATGGACCTAAGTTTAAAATTTGGCGGGAAAATAGGTCAATTGGGCTACCTCCACTAACCTAAGCCCCTCCCCTCCCCTTTCCCCATGAAAATGGCGGGACGTTCAAATTTTGGAGGGGAAAAAAGGGCACTTGGGCTACCGCCATTAACCTAAGAAAATGGCGGTAATAGAAGGTTGCTTGGACTACTTCCACTAACCTAAGTCATCCGACCGCCACCTCTTCCTTGGTATTGGCGGGAAAAGGACTCAGCCTGTGCTGGGGTGCTGGAGAGAGGAAGGAGTGTACTTTATTTATTTTGGAACAATTAATTTAGGGACGGCTTTCACATAGTTTATTTATTATAGTGATACAAAACAATCGCCCTGTCGTGCTAGGGGTCTACAGCTACATCTACATCCACATGGTTACTCTGCAATTCACACTTAAGTGCCTGGCAGAGTGTTCATCGAACCATTTTCATACTGCTTCTCTACCATTCCACTCCCGAATAGCGCGTGGGAAAAAGAAACCCCTAAATCTTTGTGTTCGAGCTCTGATTTCTCTTATTTTATTATGACGATCATTCCTCCCTAAGTAGGTGGGTTTCAAAAAAATATTTTCGCATTCAATAGAGAAAGTTGGTGATTGAAATTTCGTAAACAGATCGATCCGCAAAGAAAACCGCCTTTGTTTCAAAGGCTGCCATCCATAATCGCGTATATATCAGTGACACTCTCACCCCTATTGCGCGATAACACGAAACGAGCTGCCCTTCTTTGCACTTTTTCGATGTCCTCTGTCAATCCTACCTGGTAAGGATCCAGTACCGCACAGCAATATTCCAGTAGAGGGCGGAAAAGTGCAATGTAGGCTGTCTCTTTAGTGGACTTTGTCACTTCTCCTAAGAGTTCTGCCAACAATATTATCTATGTGGTATTTCCAATTTAAGTTCCTAGTAATTCTATTTCCGCGGTATTTAGTCGAATTGACAGCCCTTAGATTTGTGCGATTTATCGTATACCCAAAATTTATCGGATTTCTTTTACTACACATGCGGACGACCTCGCACTTTTCTTTGTTTAGTGCCAATTGGCACTTTTCAACATTTCACACCATACAGAAATTCTCTCTAGATCATTTTGTAAATGTAATTGATCATCTGATGATTTTAGTAGATGGTAAATTACAGCATCATCTCCAAACTATCTAAGGGGCCTGCTCAGATTATCACCTAGATCATTTATGTAAATCAGGAACAGCAGAGGGCCTATAACACTACCTTGCACAATGCCAGATATCACTTCTGTTCTACTCGATGATTTACCGTCTGTCACTATGAACTGTGACCTCTCTGAGAAAAAAACACGAATCAAGTCACATAACTAAGATGGTACTCCATATGCAGCAATCTGATTAATAGTCACTCGTGAGGAATGGTAACAAAAGCCTTTTGGAAATCTAGGAATATGGAATCGATCTGAGATCCCTTGTCGACTGCTCTCTTGGGAATAAAGAGCTACCTGTGTTGCACAAGAACGATATTTTCTGAATCCGTGTTGGTTATGTACCAATAAGTTATTTTCTTCAAGGTGATTCATAATGTTCGAATACAGTATATGCTCCAAAATCCTACTGCAAATTGAGGTCAGTGATATGGGTCTGTAATTAAGTGGATTACTCCTATTTCCTTTTTTGAATCTTAGTGTGACCTGTGCTACTTTACAGTCTTTAGGAACAGATCTTTCGTCAAGTGAATGGTTGTATATGTTTGCTAAGAAAGCCGTTATTGTGTCTGTATACTCTGAAGAGTACCTGATTGGTATACCATCTGGACAGTAAATAGTCTACAGGCCTGCAAACTACTCGTAGATTACCGAAATAATACAGTACACTGATGCACAAGCACAAAAGCAACTCGTAAATTGAAACTTCCTGGCAGATTAAAACTGTGTGCCCGACCGAGACTCGAATTCGGAAACTTTGCCTTTCGCGTGCAAGTGCTCTACCATCTGAGCTATCGAAGCACGACTCACGCCCGGTCTCACAGCTTTACTTCTGCCAGTATCTCGTCTCCTACCTTCCAAACTATACAGAAGCTCTCCTGCGAACCTTGCAGAACTAGCACTTCTGAAAGAAAGTTTCATGTCAGCGCACACTCCGCTGCAGAGTGAAAATCTCATTCTGGAAACATCCCCCAGGCTGTGGCTAAGCCATGTCTCCGCAATATCCTTTCTTTCAGAAGTGCTAGTTCTGCAAGGTTCACAGGAGAGCTTCTGTAACGTTTGGAAGGTAGGAGACGAGATACTGGCAGAAGTACAGCTGTGAGACCAGGCGCGAGTCGTGCTTTGGTAGCCCAGATGGTAAGTTCCGTTTCAGCCGCGCTCGCGAGTGGCCGTTGTTAACTGTTTCGCTGCCCTTCAGTGTTTACATCGGTGTACTTGTGCTTCGCCCAGTGCCGTCCGTCCGTTAATCTCCGTGTTCGTTCCTGTTCCTTGTGATCTGATCGCTCTTTCTGGTCTTGCTGCTGCTACTTGGAATTTCGGTTGTTTAACCGAAATTGCTTTGCTGGATTAACCATGGCTACAAACCTCAGGAAGAATACTCTGGTCTTTGCTTTTGACAAAGAATCCCGTCCTGTTCAGCCGACATCCCTGGAAATAGATGACTGGATTGCACAGGTAATTGGTCTAAATTCTGAAACCGTTCATACCTGGCAACTGGATCAGGAAAAATACTGTGTTTTTGTCAAGTTAATCAGTGCTTCGACTGTTGATAAAGTGTTACGAAAGTGGGGCTATGAAGTAGATTTTGTGCTTAGAAATGGTTATAAAATTAAGGTTTCCATCTATAGAGCGGACATTCATTACAAAGCCGTTCGTGTCTTGAATCTCCCCATTGAAATTGAAAATGATAAGATTAAGGAAGCTCTTTTAAACTACGGAGACGTTAAATCAATTGCAAATGAAAGATGGTCGCCTCGCTTTAAACTGCAGTGTTTTAACGGGTCCGCTGTGTAGAGATGGACGTTAAGACGAATATTCCGTCTCACATAACTGTTTGTGGGTATAAGGCACAAATTGTTTATACAGGTCAGGAAGCTACATGTCATATATGTAACGATACCGGCCACTTCAGACAGGAATGTCCGCGGCGAACTGTTGTGCTTAAAAGTAATTTGGTACAGCGTCAGCTTACCTTAAATGATCTGTTACCAAAGAATAGCCCGGAACAACTGGTTGAGGATGTTAACGCAGCGGGACAAGCTGATGTCTCCCTTCACGATATCAATCAATTTCCCCCGTTAACAACAAAAGGAAACCCCGTTGCCACTACTCGTGAAACTGAAACGCAACCGAAAAAACGACCTCTGGAGATAACTGATAGTTGTTCAGAGGACGAGCTGTCTTGTCCCACTCCCTCACTTCGCAAGCAAAAACAGTGCGATGAGAAGGCAGAGGAACCTGAAGGCAAAATGCGAATGGAAACTAATGAACAGAAAGATAATACACATACGGTACCAGAAAATGAAACGGGTGTAAGCAGCATTAATTTGCAAGAAACAACAGGTGCAGTAGCCGATTGCAAAGATCAGAATCTATCTGTTAATAAACAAATTCAGGGAGAGGATGCAAAACTGCAGTCTCCATTTGTTTCCCTCGATCAGAAAGTGAGTGAAATTAATAAAGAACGAGGAAGAGGTGGCCAAACTGAAACCGCGGTCAACACCTCAGGGCAGGCGCCGGCAACCAAAATTGCTAAAGCGTCTGCTGCTGCTCCAGATAAGCCGCGAAGTAAAATACCGACGCAACCAAATGAGAATGTAGCTCGTAACCAAGGGAAGGGAAAATCCAGTAGGGGCGACCCAAGCCCAAAGAATGTTCAGTCCGAAACGGTCGTACACGAATCACTGGAGGAAAAATCAGAAAGTTTACCAGGAAATCAGTCTGCTTGCGGTACAAGAGAAAACATCAGAAGTAGAAAAAAACGGGACAATAACTAATAAACTGATTGAAGTGTTATTCCATATTCAGCCTTCCGAGAAAACTGTTACAGCTTAACTGAACCCTGAACCACAGCAAACTAAATTAGTTCAACAAAACAACTACATAGTGACAGCACAATGACGCAATCTTATTCTGTCACCACTACAAGCATAAATAAAATCACGACCGGTTTGAAATTATCGGCCCTTAAGGAATTTTTGTACGAATCCGCGACTGATATTGCCCTGTTACAAGAAGTTCTAATTTCGGATTTGGCAATTCCCGGTTTTGTCAGTTACATAAATGTGTCTCCCGGAACAAGTGTTGGAACAGCTATTTTGGTAATGGAAGGGATTACAGTAAGCGATGTGGAACGACTGCAATCCGGAAGGGGAATAGGACTAAATATCTATGATGTGACTATCATCAACTTGTACGCCCCTTCAGGAAGTTCTCATCGAGCTGACAGGGCACGTTTCTTCAAAGATGACTTGATATACTTGTTAAGGAAATCACCAAGACAGTTATTACTTGGCGGTGACTTTAATTGTGTTTTAAATCGAAAGGATCAGTTACCTAATTTTAATTTCTCAAGTGAACTAAAACAATTAGTTACTGGTTTAGAATTAAAGGATATATGGGAAATCAAATACCCCTCCACTGTTGAGTTCACTTATGTCACGGCAACATCACGTAGCAGGATTGATAGACTATATATTTCTAAAAATCTTGTAACTTCCGTGACAAAAGTAGAAACCATTCCTACGTACTTTTCAGACAATTCAAGTGTCTTAGCTTGCATAAATCTAACAAGACAGCCGGTTCGCCGATTCAAGAATCAGTGGAATTTGAACACTTCCTTGTTAGTTAATCATGATTTAGAAGATCTGATTAAAGAAACATGGGCAATATGCCTGCGAGCCCGTAGTAGATATGCCACTGCTATTGACTGGTGGGTTAAAATGCAAAGCCAAAGTTGAGGAAAGTTCTTATTCAATACAGTGCCCAGAGGGCAAGGGAAATGAAATGCACTATAGAGTATTACTATTCCGTTTTGAGAGATCTATATGATCACGTCTCAGCAGGTTCCTCACTTCGGATAGCAGACATAAAAAAAGTCAAAGCCAAATTACTTAATATCAAGAGAAGTCAAATGGAAGGGTTGAAAATAAAATCGAAGGCAAATTCTGTGTCAGCAGATGAAACTACTTCCCTATATCATTTAGTGAAGCATACGAAAAACGGGAGAAGGTCTTTTATTGAAGAAATTCGAACAAAACACGGCACGATTCTCAGAACCCAGCAGGAGATCATGGACGAGATTTATCGCTATTATTGCGAGCTATATTCTGTACATCAAAGTAGTGATGCTTCCTTGGAAGAATTCCTTGACATCCTAGCCCCACAGCTGACAGAAGATGACAACGAAAATTTTCTCGAGGTTGTCAGTAAAGAAGACGTGTATGAGACTCTGTGCGCCTCGCCACGAAAAAAATCCCCAGGACCGGATGGTCTGCCAGCAGAGTTTTACATCCGTTACTGGCCAATAGTAGGTGCGAAAATCACGGACATTGTAAATGAGGTTATTCAGGGTAAAATGATTCCGGCTGAGTTTAAGGAGAGTAAAATTGTTCTGGTGCCAAAAAATAATGGAAACAAAGATTTAAATAATTTTCGTCCAATTTCACTGCTGAATTCTGGTTATAAATTAATAGCTAGAATAATAAACAAGAGAATTTCATGCCTTACAGATAAAATTATTAGTCAACATCAGAACTGTGCGCAAGGCAGAACCATTTTTCAAAATCTAGCGGAATTCAGGGATATCATTGCAATAACTTCTGTAACAAACATAAAGTGTGCTTTATTGTTTTTAGATTTTTATAAGGCGTTCGATGTAGTAAACCATGAATATCTTCTACAGACATTGAAGAAAATCGGTTTCAACGATAGGGTTATACAGTTGATTAAGAACATAGCAACTGGAATAAATGCTGAAATAGCGGTGAATTGTCAACAATCCAGGCCGATGCAAATACAACGAGGTGTTCCTCAAGGAAGTCCTCTGTCCATGTCGCTCTTCGCAATTTCGCTGGAACCTTTCCTCCGACACGTCCATGCTACATTAAAAGGCTTAACATTATTAGGAAACAAAACAGTTATAAGAGCCTATGCTGACGATATAGGGGTCATTATAAGGAATAATGACGAGGTAACCACGCTAGCAACAGTGATTGATTCGTACTGTAGAGCATCTGGAGCCAATGCAAACGGAAAAAAAGTAAGATGTTAAATCTCAGAGGTTTTGATAATATCAATGTCGAGTGAGCAAAATTAGTCCGACAACATAAAACACTTGGGATCACCCTGACAGCATGCCCTATGAAAATGACGGCTTTAAATTGGAAAGTTGCAGCAGATAAAGTGCAAGGAGCCATTGTAGAGAATTTAACTCGATATATGAACCAAGTTCAAAGAACACAGTATATCAACTCATGCATCCTTGCTAAGCCTTATTATACTGCCTAGCTGTTTCCAACACCGAGAATGATAGCGAGAAGAATAATGTCCAAAATCACAAAATTTTTGTGGAGAGGTGAAGTGTTCAGAGTACTTGCTAAAGTAGCCACTTTAGATCCTAAAAATGGTGGACTAGGATTAACTGATATAACGGATAAAGCCTCTGCTCTTTTTATCAAAAGGCAAGTTAATTTAATAAGAGACTCGCGAGAAAGCATAACCAGCCAACTTTTCGAGATCATTAAACCTCCAAGCCTGCTTCCCCCGATTGACGTGCAGAATATCAACAGTCGCTTACAGCACGTGAGGATTTTCTATGTTGAGTTTAGTTATGTTAGTGTCGAACTCAGGCAGTCCCGACACTTAACATCGAGAGCCATAATGCGGGAACGAAAGAAAAGCGAAGGAAGAAACAAAATAGAACGACAGTTTCCAAACATTGAGTGGACTGAGATTTGGAAAAACATTAGTTCTAATGTGCTCACGTCTAATATAAAAACGTCATGGTACAAGACAGTTAACAACATAGTTAGCACCGATGAAAGACTGCACGCAATCGGACTCTGTGAAACAAATTTATGTCAACAATGCCATCTAGTTGACACAGTAATTCATCGATATACTTGCAGTGGTCACATGAATAGTTGGAAGTGGATCCGGGAGCAAATAGCTCTGATTACAAGAACATCCCCTGAGTATATATCGCTGTCATTGATACACAGGCCTGAAGCACGCTATTTCCCAGAAGCAAAAAATAACGCTGTGTACTGGTTGCTGGGAAATTTTGTTAACTACGTCCTTAACAAATTAGGATCCGATAGCATCATAGAGTTCAAGGTACACATGCTGTGTGAGTTCCACAAAATTAGAAGCTATTCGAATCACAAGAAAAAGTTCGGTAATATGCTAAAAATTGTATTTGAAAGAATGGGCATTGGTTAATATAAAAAAGAAGACTGTGTTGACAGTGATGTATTATAGTTACCTTAAGGATACTATTTAAGATTTTACAGTATATTTATGATGTGTGCTTTCTCTACTTCAGAGAGTAGTTTTTTGAAATTTATAAGCTAATGTACAGAACTTATGTGACATTGAGATTGTGTGTCTAATAGTGCCAAACACAAAACATGAAAGGTGCATTATTGGCTTATACTAGAAATTTGGAAATAGACAGTTTTTATAGAAATCTCCTTATCGATTGGTTAAAACCATAAGATTCTATCCGATAAATGTAATATTCAATGGCTGGCACATTGCCCTGTTCATTTTTGCAGTGAAAGACTGATTATATAGATCTGATCACTTCAAATACTTAGATTCAATTAATGTCCAGAAAGTGTAGTTGGAAGGCTAGTCAACTTTATTATATATCTCCTTTCCGCCATTCTCAAGTATTTATGTTTAATTTAATTCTTTCTGGTGATTTAGTGAGTAACACAATCTTCTGTTGTCTTTCCTTAATGTCAGCGCAATTGAAATGATCAAACTGCTTTGTTTAAATAACTTCATGTATGTATAACTTAGTATGTATTTGCAATGTGTAACATTGTTTTTTTTAATAAAGGTTTTATAAAAAAAAAAAGGATGGTAGAGCACTTGCCCGCGAAAGCAAAGGTCCCGAGTTCGAGTCTCGTTCGGGCACACAGTTTTGATCTGCCAGGAAGTTTCATATCAGCGCACACTCCGATGCAGAGTGAAAATCTCATTCTGGAACTCGTAAATTGTCAAAATATTGCATGAATAATGCTTTACAAACACGCTTGCTAATTGTAAACTGTCGAAATAACGCATTGCACAGCATACATTCCTGCAAACTACTCGTAATCGCCGAAATAGTGAATTTCACTGATGTGCAGACACGCAAACAACTCGTAAATTGTCAAAATAATGCATGTAAACCTGTCTGCAGACACAGTCACTAATTATAAAATGTCGAAATAACGCAGTACACTGATTTACAGACAGTCAATTCGTACATTACTGAAATAATGCATGTAAAAGGCTCTGCAAACATGCTCACAACACTTAAACCGCCGAAAATAATGCAGTGCACAATCAGTTAGTGCACATAAAAAACGCTTTCGATCTATCGTCAACCACCACTTATCAGTGAACTCATTCCTACAGAGCTGCAAGGTATACACGGCAGGTTGCACACTCATGCTGATGCCATACACGAGACGCCTGTGTGCCGTGCACACATGTTCACCTAACCATCGTGGCCGAAGCATACGTGCCAGTCCAGAGCTGAGACAGAGGCAGCTGAAAGATTCTCAATGTTATACTGACATCAAAGTCGTGCTATAGAAATATGTTCCAATGCTTCCCAGAATAGTACAGGGTGTATTGTTCCTAGCGATCCTAATGGAACATGTGAGGTCCGACTAGCCGTGCACACATTTACCTGGCCAGCGTAGCTGACACATCGCCAAGAAATGTTCACATAGTGACTCACCATCGCAGGCGCATCTAAAAGGTTCTCAGTATTATGCTGATGTGAGATGGCTATGTAAATAAGAGCCAAGTCTACCTCTCGGAAATGGTAATGTGCCGCAGAAATAGTTAACGGTCGCTTTTGGAGGAGCTTTTGTGATGTCTCAGCTTGTCTAAGTGGAAATTCTTGTCTTAACAGAACCTGCTTACGAAAATAGCCCAGAATAACGTCGTCTGCATCCTCCTGATGGTCCTAACGTGGTATGGCACTCCATCCAACATGTGTTACCTCTCCCGGAAATCGTTAAGTACTCCTTTCAATGAACATCTCTGAAACGCAAATTTTCTCATCGCTACGTAGAGGCCCCTATGTCACAACAAAAAGCATGTCTTCTGAATGAATGGACATTATGATCGGCTCTTACTGAATTTACCCGCCAAATTAGTGATGCTGCCGGTGAGGAAGCACTATCTGCCTTTTCTTTTCTGCAGACGAGACTTTCAGTGGCAAAAACATTTTGTACAGACCGCCATATTGCACTGACAGTTGAACCCTACAAAAGTTGTCTACAGATCGTCAAATACATCCCACGTTCTCACTGTGCTGCTGTGCAGTACCTACAGAGGAAACTGCCGACGTAAACGCATCCAATGACCACAGCTGTGGAAGAGCGTGCCAAGCAGAGAGAGGCCAACTGTCCGTGGACGACCCCACATCAAAGGAGAACCTGCGTGGTAGGAGTTCGAACGCTATCAATACACCCAGTGCAAACACTTGTCATATTGAATCTTCTCAAATTTCCAAAGATTATATACACGACACACGTGGTTCCAAAGGGGACTCAATGCAACCTGGGTATTAGTTCAGTAATCACCCATCCAGGGGAGCCGCGAGCCAAATCATCATAAGCCAGAAGGTTTCTCAGACTCTCTGAACCGGTGTACAAAGGACAGGCAAGCCTCAGCTCGGATCAATGGCGTCCGCTGAGAAGCTGTTTCCGGCTCTAACCTGCCTGCTTGCTGATGTACTTCCTAAGGCCATCTCCAGACTTACAATAATACTGGTAACTGGACACATATTTATCTGTGTAAGTACAGTTAAATATTAGGATTGCTGCCACAGTCTGACACCAAGCAGTGTACTGGATATGTCTCCTCTTTAAGACTGTGGTTCTGGAACGAATCTCAGTGTCTATGGCACACATAATTTTCCATGTAAACAAAATTTTTCATTCCCCATACAGTTATTGATGTGCTGAATCTATACCTCCCTCACGATAGAACTCGCAGTAGCACCAACCAGACAATCGTACATATACCACGAAGACTGTTGTACAAAAGCTGGGTTGGTACCCCTCGGCACAAAGAATTCACCGTTTCTGTCCCCAACCTATTCGCTTGCTTGCTTTCTACACCCATCTCGAGACTCTGGAATTACAAAAAACACATGTATTTTCATATGGTTTACCAGAATGTTATATCATTTACGCGATACTTCTCGATATCAAGCACATAGCAGTATGCTACTGCTCGCTCGCGCTACTTAATTCCGAAGATATAGGCTGGAAATTATTTCTCTAGAAACCCGAAACTTGAGCGAGGTAGAGTGTGCTATAAACCATTGAGTAACTAGAAACGTTTTCCTTCTGCGAAGATCTTTACGTGAAAACTCGAAAAAAATAGAGGAAACTGATATTTCCACTCGCGAATACCGATATTGGTGATGTAACAGATTCCAAATCATCCCTATAATTTGCAGAGTCAACTAAGGTGTTTCTCACGTGTAGAGAACGAGCAATCTTATATTCCGCCCGTCTTTCACCTTCTAGATGCACACACCACAATCAGTATAAATAAAGGTTTGAAATGTGCAGAAGCAGTCAACAGGACAATTTACATTGGAGGGAATAATGGTCTAGCGCAAAAACGTGTTCATATTGGATCTTCTCATATTTCCACACGATCACGAAAGCTCTTCAACTCGTATTAAGTATTAGTTAGCTATTCGGCCATCTAGAAAACGCCAGGTTTAAGTCAGCTACATTACTGCATCCCAACAGGCCTTTCCATTCGGATGGCTCCTGCCGTTAGTGGGAAACTTATGAGACATGTCCACCCAACGCTGATTTTCGGTCAGTATTATTTCGTATCGCCGGCAATCAGTTATTGGCGAAGTATTGTACTTAGTAGTAGGGGATGCATGATAGGCTCACTTTGAGTGTTTTGACATGTGCAAAGGAAATGACTATGTCCAGTTGTAAGAAAGGTATGGATTTGACATGGAATACTGTGATAGCAAGGGAATAGTTTGTCAAATGTCGTCCAATTGAGACAGGGATCGTAAAATTTTATTGTATGTGGCCGGTTTCCTAGGAAGATTCTGTCTGCGGGATGTGTGGCGGGAATGATTCACGTTTCCCACTAACAGCAGAAGCTGTCCGAAAGGAAAGGCCTATTGGGATGCAGAAATGTAGTTGACCCTCTAGACGACCGAATAGATAACTAATACTCAGTATGCGCTGGAGAGCTTTCGCGATCGCGTGGAAATTTGAGAATATTCAATATGGACACGCGTTTGTGCAAGACCATTATTCGCTCCCAGGTAAGTTGTCCTGATGACTGGTTCTGCACGTTTCACACCTTGATTTAGTTGAGAGAACATCGATTGTGGTGTGTGCATCTAGCAAGTGAAAGACAGGCATTAGACAAGATTGCTGGTTCTCTAGACATGAGAAACACCTTAGTTGATTTTGTAAATTTTTGGGATGATTTGGAATCTGTTGCATCACTAATATCGGTATTCCCGAGTGGAAATATCAGTTTCTTCTATTTTCCTCGAGTTTTCACGTGAAGGTCTTCGCAGAAGGGATACGTTTCTAATTACTCAATAGTTTACAGCACACTCTACCCCGCTTAAGTTTCGGGTTTCTAGAGAAATAATTTCCAGTCTATATCTTCGGAATTATGTAGCTCGAGCGAGCGGTAGCACACCGCTATCTGCTTGATATCGCGGAGTATCGTGTAATGGTATGATATTCTGGCAAGCCACGTGAAAATACATGTGTTCTTATAATCCCAGGGTTTATAGATGGGCGTAGAAAGCAAGAAAGCAAGCAAATGGGTTGAGACCAGAAACAGTGACGCCTTTGCGCTGAGGGGTACCGACCCAGCCTTTGTACAACAGTCTTCACAGTATATGTACGAGTGTCTGGTGGTCGCTATTGCGCGTCCTATCGTGAGGGAGGTATAGCTGCAGCACATCAATAGCTGTAAGGGGAATGAAAAAAAAAATTAAGTGGAAAATATTGTGCACCATAGATACTGAGATTCGTTCCAGAACCATGGTCATAAAGAGGAGACATATCCAGTACACTGCTTGGTGTCAGACTGTGGCAGCAATCGTAATATATAATTGTAGTTATGCTGATACATATGTGTCGGGTTCCCAATGTTCTTGTGAGTATGGAAGTTCCCGTAGAAAGCGTAGCAGCAAGCAAGCAGGTCAGAGCCAGAAACAGCTTCATAGCGGACGCTTTTGTTCCAAGCTGAGGCTTGCCAATCTTTTGTACACCCGTTCAGAGAGTCTGAGAAAGCTTCTGGCTTATGATGATTTGGCTCGCTGCTCCCCTGGATGGGTGATGAACGAACTAATACCCAATCTGCATTGAGTTGCCTTCGGGACCACATGTGTTGGATGTCTGGTGGTCGCTATTGCGCGTCCTATCGTGAGGGAGGTATAGCTGCAGCACATCAATAGCTGTAAGGGGAATGAAAAAAAAATTTTGAGTGCAAAATATTGTGCACCATAGATACTGAGATTCGTTCCAGAACCATGGTCATAAAGAGGAGACATATCCAGTACACTGCTTGGTGTCAGACTGTGGCAGCAATCGTAATATATAATTGTAGTTACGCTGATACATATGTGTCGGGTTCCCAATGTTCTTGTGAGTATGGAAGTTCCACTGTCTGGAAATTTGAGAAGATTCAATAAAACAAGTGTTTGTGGTGCTGGAAGTATTGACCGCGTGGCTCCCCCCCCCCCCCCCCCCCCCTGTCACAAAAGGTTCGAGTTCTCGAGCATGGGTGTGTGTGGTGTCCTTGTCCTTACTGTAAGTTAGATTAAGTAGTGAGAAAGCTTAGGGACCGATGACCTCAGCAGTTTGGTCCCATAAGACCCTATGACAAGTTTCCAATTTTATTGGGAGTATTGATAGCATTTGAACTCGTACAACTCAGATCCTCCTTGGATGTGGGGTCATCCACATCCAGCTGGCCTCTCTCTCTTGACCCACTCTTCTACAGTGTTGGCATGGGCTGCATTTATGGTGTCAGTTTCCTCCATCGGCGCTGCAAAATGGCACGGTGAGTACATGGGATGTATTTGACAATCTGTAGACCACTTTTTCAGGGTTTAACTGTTAGTGCAGTATGGCGGTCTGTACAAAATGGTTTTGTCACTGAAAGTCTCGTCTGCAGAAAGGAAAAGGCAGATGGTGCTTCCACACCGGCAACATCAGTAATTTGGCGGGTAAATTCAGTAAGAGCCAATCATAATGCTCCGTTCATTAACAAGACAGCCATTATGCCAGGACGTAGGAGCCTCTACATAGTGGCGAGAATATTTGAGTTTTGGAGATCTTTGTTGAAAGAAGGACTCAACGTTTCCCAGGAAGGGTAATGTGAAATGGACGGGGTGCCACGTTAGGATCATCAGGAGGAAAGAAATCGGCGTTATTCTGGGCTATTTTCGTAAATAGGTTCTGTTAGGGCAAGAATTTCCATGCGGACAAGCTAAGACATCACGAAAGATCCTTTTCCCGTCATTTTCTTAGGTTAGTGGAGGTAGCCCAAGAGCCCTTTTTTCCAGCAAAATTTGAACTTCCTGCCATTTTTTTGGGGACAGGAGGGGATTACGTCATTGGAAGTAGCCCAATTGACCTATTTTCCCGCCAAATTTTGAACTTCCCACCATGACGTCATTGCCATATCTACCGCCGACATCTTGAATCCTGCATCTTAATAAATTTGGTGACAATGCAACGTTGGGTGTCGTCCTTGTTGTTCCACTACTGCTGTCTAGTAGCTAGTACTGATGGCCCCACTTCAGTATGCCTGTGTCTGGATCACTCACGAGCAGATGCCATTACGGCACCTCGCTTGTCATCCATGGGCTAATAGCCTCTTGGAACTGTACCACATTACCGTGCCACTTCCCTGCTCCTCGCCACTCAGACTTTCATGAACTGTTTCATACTGAACTTCTGTAGGCATTGTCAAAAATCGACATTAGTGTTGTAATCAAATAGTGCAGCTCTTCATCCTCACAAGCTGTACTACGTTTAGTTTATGGTTAATAAATGGGTGCACATTAATTACAGCCTTGATACACCGGCCTAGGGTACTTTGCAATACCTCCAATTTTATTGGGAGTATTGATAGCATTTGAACTCGTACAACTCAGATCCTCCTTGGATGTGGGGTCATCCACATCCAGCTGGCCTCTCTCTCTGGCCATGCCGAAAGCCAATCCATGTAGGCGGATCTCAAGCAGACAACTAAAATGTATCCTGCGATTTCTTGAATTCCTTGCTATTTTCGAGACTTAGTTTCGGTACTGCTGTATTGTCCAAACGTTAACTGTGAAATATGGAAAACGGTATATTTAAAAATATAAACGTTTCTGCAATCTTTGGATCCGCACGTGTCTGTGACGATCAGAATTGCTACAAATATTTTATTAATTATGTTTTACAGCACGAACGTCAATGCTTCTAAAATCAAATTTTTGATAAGGAAAGTTGCATATTAACTGGAGCACTTCTTTATTTTAATTTTTTAATTTTATTTATTTATTCCTTTAAAACATTTTTGCGACTCTATACATACTGTATATGCCGGTTGCCCACTTAAATAATTATACATTACATTTAAATTTCCTGTACTTAGTTGTGGTTTGACATCCATATTGCATCTATAGTAATCTGTCATTGTCTAATTCGTACTGGTTACGTGACAAGTAGTAAAAATTATGAATATATGGAATATGTTCTGACAAATATTTGATAGTTCGTTAACTGGAAAGTACGGTTTGACATTTATTTTACTGTTCGTTTACTATGATGCTATGTGTTTACAAAGTGTAATTAGTGATGTGATGATAATCTTATATTTCACCTTATGGATTTTGCTGTGTACTATATGCTTTCACTGAGTATGTTTGGCTATCAATATGCACTATCACTTTTCATGTTGTAGTGCGTCAGTAGGTTTCGAGATAATATTGAAGTTCAAAGTCTGTGTGTTAGTCTCCAAACTATTCATGCGAAAACTAAACGAACACGTAGACTTTAAACATAGCTATTATCTCTAAAATTGTATTGACATACTAGAACATGAAAAGGGATAGTGCAAACACACATATATAAGGGGGGGGGGGGGTGAATCGCGTAGAAGCGGCTAATATCTACCATCTGGACAGTGGAAAAAATTCCTGAACAATGGAAGGGCGCAACTACATGTCCCATCTACAAGAATAGAGATGTGACTCAAGTATCCATCTACCGCGGGATTTCACAACTTGTGATTGGGTACAAAGTATTTATAATGCTGCTCCTAAACTAACTGAAACCATTGAATGAAAATATTATAGGGCGTCATCAATGTGGCTTCATCTCTGGTCGGTCGACTCTTGATCTCTTATTTACCTTGAGGCAGCTACTAGACAATTTTACGAGTCTGAACGGGAGCTTCACGTCATCTTCATTGATTTTAGACAATCGTATGACAGCACGGATCATTCCATGGTATAGAAAGAGTTAGAAGAACTCGACATTCCACCTAAATACAACCGACTAATAGCAGATTGCTACTCCCATTCAACTTGCCAAACAAGGTTCGGCAGCCAGGTATCATCACCATTCGGTATTCAAAATAGATTGCGACAAGGAGATCCATTGGCTCCAATAATATTCAACTTGGCCTTGCAAAAAGTAAGCCGCGAAACTGGCCAAGACAGAGACATAAAGATGGTGGGAACAGACACAATCCTGGCATTTGCTGACGATGTTGTGATCCTCGACGACACCCAGGGACAAGGAACTGCCGACACTATACGGTTTCTCCGCAACGCGAAACAAGTGGGGCTGGTAGTGAACGAGAGTAAAACACAATGTCTCGTTGTTCCGCGACGTACAGCTCCTCTCCCTTCCATTATTGTTGACGGCATGACTTCGAAAGAGTAAGAGAATTCAAGTACCTGGGATCCATACTGACCAATTAAAGTGAAGTGACGAAATAGGTGCAGCAACGAATAACAAACGCTAATCGCGTTTTCTTCAGCCTACCATTACCATTACCATTATATTCAAATCCCTAAAAGGCAAATCTCTAAAAGGCAAGATTCGGCTGTACATGATATTAGTACGGCCGGTACTTTTATATGGTTGTGAGACCTGGGCGACATCAGCAGCAACTGAAGAAGCAATTTGTGGGTTCGAGAGGAAGGTACTTGAAAATATATGGACTCGTCTACAATATCATGAAAGGTAAAATGGGAACGAATATCAGAGACCTTTACCAGCGGTGTGGAAGGCCACACAGTAGTCGAATATTGGGGCAGAGAGGCTATCGTTGTTTGGGCACATCTTCCAAGTCGGTGGATCCTAACTGTGTTCTCCGTTCCCAACCGGCTGGGAGACGTCTCAAAAATTTTCTTGACTGTGTGGTGTTGGCTCTTTAGATGCAAAAAAAAAAGCTGTAGTGATTACTGTCACTATTTCTGGTATGTTCTTTGAATCAACGCCCTGTTTGGCCGATACAGATATTATTGCTGTTGTCAGAAGTGGTTTTGTACATTTTTAATTGGTATAGTTGGAGGGTTTGGTCCTGTCTGCAGTTTTGTTACGAGATAGTTATTAGCGTGGAAGGCCAGTTGGATGTGCTTGGTTCTGAATAGGACATTTATTTTGTTTGTTATTTGTCCTAGGTAAACTTTAGGTACATGTATTGTTCTTTGTTTTAGGTTTCTCTAGTCAGATATATGTCGCTGTGTATCGTATTGTGTTGTGACTGCGGTTCATGCCTTGCTTATATAATTTTGTTGCCTTGCTATTTCTGGGTCACAGTCATTTTTGTGGAGTATGTAACAGAGTATTTCCTGTTCTTTCTGTACTTCTGGTTTCTGTAACGGTAAATTGATTAGTCTGTTGACCACTGAGTGGAGGTGTGAATGGTTTTGTGATTTCTGATGACAGGAGTTGGTATTTATAATGTTATCTTTAGTGGCAGGTTTTCCGTTAATGTCAAATGAGTGATGGTTGTTTTTTCGCAAATTCTTAAGTCAAGGTAGTTTACTGAATTGTCTGTATTGCAACTAATCTCGACATTTCCTTATCAGAACATCATGCTCCGGCCCTAACCGGACAAGAATTGAAATGAATTCATTCGTTGAGATTATAAGAGCTCGAGCACAGCCTGAAGTTCGCGCTCCAGTTTTAGAACAGCATCAGCAGATAGGTTACTAGGAAAAAGGCCATCAGATCTCGTAGCAAAGCGAAGTTACCCATGTAGAGAGCGAGTTAATTCCTTATGCGAGTGGTATAATTATTATTCACTTTGCTGGAGCGTAAAGACGGTCGTGCTTTAGCGCTCCAGCGGCGTGGAATAGAAGGAAAGGCCCCGTGGATGTAGAGGCCATCCATTTCTTTCCGCACTCCGGTATTAACGTCCGCTAGCAGCGGTGTAGCGCGGCACGGCAGCGCGCTCCATTACCGAGCCTGCCGAATTTAGTGCGGGCCTCGTCGCTTTGCTGCGGAGGGAGGGAGGAAAGGTGGGTCGGGCCAGGGAGTGGGGGGGGAGGGGGGGGGGGGAAGGTGGCGCATTTCTGCAGAGTGCGGCTGTGGCGTCGGCAATGAAGACGGAGCCAGGCAATATCGGCGAGCTGGCGTTCTCCTCTAACAGCTCTCGCATTACCACGCTGCCGCTTCGGCTGCGCCATCGGTATATTTTCATGACCCGGACAGTGAACTGCAGGGAGGAAGAGAGAGAGAGAGAGCGAAGGGAACCAGGAGGATGATTCGACATGGGTGCGCCAGACGGCGCGCAATTGCCGATGAGCTGGTCTCAGTGTTACGTAACTGGCTTAAAGGAGAAGCTGCGGAACTCTTTTTCTGTTAACACAGTGGTGTTTGTTGGTGCGACTAGCCAAACGATTGCTGTCGAGCTCAGAGACCTGCCAACACAGTTCTAAATATTTCAGCAAGACTACATGATGTTTAGCAGCTATTCAGTCGTAACATTCGCCCGAGTAAATGGAGAGTGCTGCTCTCTACAGAAAATTACCAGAGTGACACTGTGAAGCACGAAAATCCAGTTGTGACAGCTATAGATCGACCCACACTGTGAGTCTCACCAAGTTGCATCAGAATATTCTACAGTGTACACTGCTGACCATTAAATCACCGGTAAGGACAGCAAATCACAAAATATGCATACTGATCGGAGATTGTGTAGTCAAAAAAAGACATTTCTGGCGATACACACTTCGTGAAATTTAGTACATTAAGCTGCCACATCTTGTGATAATAATGGTTCCAAAGCGGCTGGGCTTTGAATGTAAGTGAGCTTGATGACAGATAGGCGTCACGGCATTCCTAACCACAGTTCATGAATAGTAGTGGCTTGCGAGTGGTGGCATGCTAATGTTTTAGCACACCATCTCAAGACATTTTCTATGCCTGAGAAGTCTGAAAAACATGCAGCCCAGTGCAACAGTGGAAAACCCTCTGTAACAAGGTATATCAGGATAGCAAAGGCAGGATATGATCTTGCGTTATCTTGTTGCAAGCTAACATCGTGGACAACTCAAAGATTAAGCCACCAACCTGAAGACAGGAATATAACGCCGACTGTCCATGTTAACGGCTACGCGAACAAGATGTGAGTGTGGGTGTAGCCAGTGGCATTTCGTATCACCAGGCCAGGTTCGAGCCTGTAAGACGAAGACGAATGCTATCTGGCAACGTGTGTTCTCCTCCACACCTCCGCACAAGAGTTTCTGTATTGTAATGCTGAGCATCCTCACTTGCAAATTCCAGTCCCCTTCAAAATTAATCATTCATTTTCTTTGACGTACTATAGTTATAACGACTTTTGTTTCATTTTAATTTCCTCACTTCTTCCTTTGTCTACCTGCTTGCTATAAACATTTGTATTAATGTCGAGGTTTTTTTTTTGTATCTACTTTCGCTAAGTTTACTCGTAGTAAGCCTACTATTTTCTTTTTCATTATTACTCTTGTCACTGCATTATCTCTATCTGGTTCTGTGTCGGACCTCTTTTTCAGGACCTGTAACCGATCTACCTTATTTAGAAATTTTAACATTTCACGTTCCAACCCACATAAAGCTAGTTTCTCTTGTGAGACTATATCCTCCTAAGTATTCCCTTTTGGAGATCTTAATGGGAGACTATCTTATATCGGGATTCGATATCTGGCAGATATTGAGTGCGAGAACTGCATTTATGCACGTAATATATTTTACAATAATTTACTGAACATTAAATATTGCAAAATACAGTCTAAATATTTGTATTAGTTGGAAGGCAATGGACATCCTCGATCAAAAATTATCTTTGATATTTCCGTTACCCACTTGCCAGGGCAGAGGAAATTATCTTTAGCTCAGCCTTGAACACATGACGCTGTCATTTACCTTGAGCTGCCACTTTCACATTTACAATGTCGTCATCAAGCCCTTTCCCTTCTCTCTTCCCCTTCCTCTCCCCTCGAATTACGTCGCTGTATTTTACTAGCCATTCAAACGAAACAGTCAATCTCAGCCCAGTATTTTGCCACCCATTACAAGAAAACAGCCAATCAGACAGCAACATATTTCAAGGACGACATCATTCTCGTCCACCAGATGCATAATGACTGCACTGTCCCTGAAAAGTCTGTGTGTGAGAAGGTGAGAATAACGACAGAACCACAGTTTTGGTAAATCTCGATCTGTCTGTGTCCTCGCTTGCATCGCAGCAACGTGACACACACACACAACACACACACACTACACCCCCAATTCCCCCAATCCATATACACATTGCGTAACATCTGCACATGATTGTGTGTATGCAAGCGCTTAAATCTGCACTCTCTGAAAAATACCATTCGACATAATCTAGGTTATGGAGGTTCAAACAGGTCCCAACAGGTATTAATCACAAGAAGAACACTCAAATGTCTAACTCTATATTTTATGGCACATTACAATGCCATAATACATACACAACACACAGATTGCAAATTCACTTGTATAACAGCTCTATAACATCCAGATTATAAAATCAGATACAACTAGTAGACCAAAAGTACGACTAGAGCTTCTACTGCTTGTCTTCGTACTTGCAAAATTCTATGCTGGCTAGGAAGGTCGTCGGATCTCTCCTTACTTGAGAACTTGAAAGCGTTATCAGCGGGGCCCTACAACCAGCTCAGGATTTTGACCATCTAACGCTCCAATTGGCCAGAATTTGGCTCAATGTGCCTCATGTGGATACCTAATAAATCTGACAATCAATGCCAAGACGAATCGTAAGGGTCAGAGGAGGACCAATGCGTTATTGACTTGCTCAGTTTGTGAGGCTCTTTCTCTTGAATAAACCATTAAATTTTTTTTCTGAAATATTGATCATTTATTGATCATTTATATATTTGCACATATACATCTCACTGCCGATTCCCGCCCCATTCGGATAATTTTTTCGTGGTGCGTTTTTATCTTTTTTCATCTTAGAGTGTATACACCGCATAAAAATTCACTTTTTATTGTATGTATTCTTAATTACTAATCTTTTATAGAATGTAGTCAATAAGATCGTTTTAAAAAGTCGAAAATAACTTTTCCCCACTTTGTGTATTTCACACTTCATGAAATCGCTCGTATAAATGCACCTTAGTTTAAATATTTGAATAGATTAAGAATCGAACCCAGGCCACTACATAACACGTGGGCAGTCTACCACATAGCCATGCTGAACGAAAGCTCAACCGCACTTTGTAGTAGTATAGAAGATCAGAAAACTTCAAAGTCGACGTAAGATCCATACTCAAAGACTGGAAAGTTGCACAGGTCACACCAATATTCACGGAAGGTAGTAGGCATAATCCACTAAATTACATATCATTAACGTCGATATGCAGCAGGATTTTGGAGCATATATTGCTTTCGAACATTATGAATTACCCAGAAGAGAATGGTCTATTGTCACACATCAACACGAATTTAGAAAACATAGCTCTTGTGAAACAAAACTAGCTCTTTACACACATGAAATTTTAAGAGCTATTGACAAGGTATTTCAAATTGATTCCGTTTCTCTAGATTTCCAGAAGTCTTTTAACACTATACCACACAAGCGGTTAGCAGTCAAATTGCGCGCTTATGGAATATAATCTCAGTTATGAGACTGGATTCGTGATTTCCCGTCAGACATCTCACATTTCGCAGTAAATACCGAAAAGTTATCGAGTATAACAGAAGTGATTTCTGGCGTTCCCGAAGGTAGTGTTACACGCTTTCTGCTGTTCCTTATCTATATAAACGATTTAGCAGACAATCTCAGCATCCGTCTTAAGTTGGTTGCAGATGGTGCTGTCGTTTGTCGTCTAGTAAAGTCATCACAGGATCAAAACAACTTGCAAAACAATTTAGAAAAGATATCTGTTTGGTGCGAAAATTGGCAATTGATCCTAAATAATGAAAAGTGTTCGGTAATCCACATTAATGCTAAAAGGAAACTTCGGTTACACGATAAGTCAGTCAAATCAAAAGGCCGTAAAATCAACTAAGCACCTAGGAATTACAATAACTAACAACTTAAATTGCATATATCACACAGAAAATGTTGTGGGGAAGGCAAACCAAAGATTGCGTGTTATTGGAAGAACTCTTCGAAAATGTAACCGATCTAGTAAAGAGACTGCCTACATTACGCTTGTCCGTCCTCTTCTGGAGTACTGTTGCGCGGTCTGGGATCCTTACCAGATAGGATTAACGGAGTACATCCAGAAAATTCGAAGAAGAGTAGCACGTTTTATATTACTGCGAAATAGGGCAGAGAGTATCACTGACATGATACAGGATTTGGGGCGGACGTAATTAAAACAAAGGAATTTATTGCTGCTGCGGAATGTTGTCACCAACTTCATTGCCCGAATGTGAAAATATTTTGTGGAGGCCGACCTACAAAGGGAGAAATGGTCAACACAATAAAATAAGGGAAGTCAGAGCTCGCACGGAAACCAATACGTATTCGTTCCTTCTGATGCTTTTCGAGATTATTATGAAACTGGTCCGATGACCCCTCTGCCAGTCACTTAAGTCTGATATGCGGAGTATCCCTGTAGATGTTGAAAGATGTTCTCGAGTACTTTTGAGAGTTGCAGCGAACTACTTTTGGAAATTGATATTTGAGTTCTGAACTTGACGTACCATAAATATAAAAAAATACAAAAATTCTATTGCCGTGTGGTTTCCTGATGAGTAAACAATCGGCAGAAATGAGATTTTTAAGAAGCATTAAATGATGTACGATGATGAACAGAATACGAATTACATTCAGAAAGAATCAAATATGGAAGCAGCGCAAAAGAAAATATTAGGTAATAGAAGTGTACCGATTACCTACAAGGCTCCCCAAGACAGAGTTGGATTACATGCTGACTGAAAGAAGATATCGAGTATAGCAAAGGACAGGGAGGAGCCTGCTGTGAAGATGGAACGGGCAAGAATGTCTCATCCATGAAGTGTACAAGAAGATTATTCTAAGAAGGAATGTATAAACCGTCATTTTATGTCACAGCGACACCCCACTGGAATACATTTATTGAACGTTTTATATTTTTCCAGGTTTATTGCAATTATAGAAACAGGCCTGGGTTTATTCAGGATTTCGTTTTATTCAGTTTCTTCCGTTCGTTTTTATATGTTCGTACCTGTAAAATGAGCAGATTGTGAAACACAACTGGCACCTAAAACCAGGCCGATATGTTACAGATATAATGTGCAGTTCCACTTATCATCCTACAAAATTCCCAGGCTGCTTGAAGCATTCTTTTCAGAGGTGGCAAATTTCTGTTGTTCGAAATGGCTCTCCCTTACAGAAACAGTAGTCATCTACTTGTGTTGCAACAAGTAACTTTTCATCTTCTCAGCAACGAGATTCATTTGTTGCTAAAACGTTCCATACATTTAGCACCTGGAGCAAAGCTGAAACTGTGAATATTTCTCGCTGTAACTGCAATGCATAAAGAAACCAATTCTATACGGTTGCACATATGAATTTTGTCAATAACTCTTGTTTGCAGCAAGCATTTGATGTCTGCATATATGAAAAACTGTAGCTTTATTTTTTTGATGTAAAGTTGGATTTTATGTTTTTTTTTTCTCTGCTTTCGGCAAGGTTGACTGGTTTGAACGATGAACTATCAGCTAAACGTACAGCCAACATTTCATTTGTTTGAAAATAGGACAAACAGCGCTCTAATACTTCAACTGAAAGACGATGAGCAGTAACATTACTTTGTCTTAACCGCCATACCTTTTTGTGTAGCCAAAATGATAAATTACCGTATTTTAGAACCGGCAGCATTGACAGACTCACATATTTCTCACATTTATGCTGCTTCAAGACATACAAAGGAATTACTTTTAACTAATTTCTTTTGTGTTCTTCCGTCCCTCATGTAACCATCCACTCTCGCTTGAAGTACTGAATATCATACACATTAACAGATACATTTTCGTCGTTTGATTTCGAATATTTTCACTTGACTGAAACGAGTGGAAAATGAGATGTTTGTAAAATGAGATGCATTTCAATGTAAAGGGTAAGTAGATACGTTGCTCACACTGACATTTGCTGCGAACAAAGCGGCTATAATTTTCTTGAAACAATAGTCACCTTTCTTTGAATCAACATTTACCATGGCTTTTCAGTTTGCAATGACATCTGGTAGTTTTCTGTGCATTCCCACAAAAAATACTTTATTTATGTTCACGTTAATGCAAGAGTTCATAATTTTTGTAGCACTCGGCCAGAATCGTGAACTTGGAAAGTTTCCAGGTCTTTTTTTAAAAGAAGTCGTTGTGTAACATTCACTGAACACCATTCACTGATGTCAACAAACAGTGACAGACACGCATTTCCCTCTCCCCACCTGACTTCGGAAGTAGGAATTTATAGACAAGTTTGACATTTGTCTTAAGTGGGCAACGGACCTCATGTGTGAAAATTGGTATATAAGCGACAAGAAAATTTTTGGGGTTCTTAAACCTGCCATGAATACCTATAACGCAAGTACTTACTCGACTTTGAAAGCAGAACCGATGCAAACCCATTTGAGAGCGACACCACTGCTGAATTTTCTGTTGTTCAACACTAGATGTCACAGTATCCCAACAACGTTTCGTAACTTAAAGAAGAAGATCTTTTAAATAATCTTGTACATAAAATATATGAATTGACACTCTTCTTAGTAATGTCCTTTACACCTACATTTTGGAGCTGAAGAAATTCAATCAGTAGCTCTCGATTTTAATATCTGTGTTCCTACTGGTTATCTTTTGTATGTGTAAAAAGAAGACAATTGTGCTATGATACTGATATTATGATGATGAATGATGATGATGTTCCTACTGGTTATCTTTTGTATGTGTAGAAAGAAGACAATTGTGCTATGATACTGATATTATTTAGTAACTGATTATGGAGACACATTCTTTAAACTTTTTTAGACACCCTTGGCACCATAGTACCAATCGGTACATGAAGCAATGTTTATTTTTATAGATCCCTAGACATCAAATACATCCCAACCCGTAGGCTACACCACTAGTGTCAATATATTTACGTATTTTTTATGTATAATGTAGACAATTTGTACAAAAGTTACAAAATAGTGACTCTTAATTTAAGAGCCCATAGTCGGGTACACATCTTAACTTATAAATTACACTAGTAGCGTCCATACCTTTACTTACTTCTGATAGATAATACAGTAAAATAATGGGCCCTCACTGGAAGATGTGAATACGTGTGTGTGTGTGTGTGTGTGTGTGTGTGTGTGTGTGTGTGTGTGTGTGTGTATGTATGTATGTGTGTGTTTGTCAGTTACTCGAAGTCAGAAATGCCTCATACAAGGCAAGACATGACTCGCGTACAAGTAGAGACTTGACAAAGCTGTGGCGGCAAGCCAGGGTGGCCGAGCGGTTCTAGGCCCTACAATCTGGAACCGCGCAACCGCTACGGTCGCAGGTTCGAATCCTGCCTCGGGCATGGATGTGTGTGACGTCCTTAGGTTAGTTAGGTTTAAGTAGTTCTAAGTTCTAGGGGACTGATGACCTCAGAAGTTAAGTCTCATAGTGCTCAGAGCCATTTGAACCATTTTTGAACGCTGTGGCTCTCTCCTCGACTCCACTGGCCACAGATACATTATGTGATGAAAAGTATACGGACACCTGGCTGAAAATGACTTACAAGTTCGTGGCACCCTCCATCGTTAATGCTGGGATTCAATATGGTGTTGGCCCACCCTTAGCCTTGATGACTCCACGCTCACAAGCATACGTTCGATCAGGTGCTTGAAGGTTTCTTGGGGAATGGCAGCCCATTCACCACGGAGAGCTGCACTGAGGAGAAGTAGCGATGTCGGTCGGTGAGGCCTGGCACGAAGTCGGCGTTCCAAAACGTCCCAAAGGTGTTCTATAGGATTCAGGTCAGGACAGTCCATTACAGGGATGGTATTGTCGTATAACCACTCCGCCACAGGCCGTGGATTATGAACAGGTGCTCGATCGTCTTGTAAGATGAAATCGCCATCCCCGAATTGCTCTTCAACAGTGGGAAGCAAGAAGGTGCTTGAAAGATCAACGTAGGCCTGTGCTGTGACAGTGCCACGCAAAACACAACCACATCATAACACCACCGCCTCCGAACTTTACCGTTGGCACTACACATGCTGGCAGATGACGTTCACCGGTAATTCGCCATACCCACACCCTGCCATCGGATCGCCACATTGTGTACCGTGATTCGTCAGTCCATACAACGTTTTTCCACTGTTCAATCGTCCAATGTTTACGCTTCTTACACCCGGCGAGTCGTCGTTTGGCGTTTACCGGCGTGACGTGTGACTTATGAGCAGCCATTCGGCCATGAAATCGAAGTTTTCTCACCTACCAGTCATAGTACTTGCAGTGGATCCTGATGCAGTCTGGAATTCCCGTGTGACGGTCTGGATGTCTGCCTATTACACATTACGACCCTCTTCAACTGTCGGTGGTCTCTGTCAGTCAACAGACGAGATCGGCCTTTACGCTTTTGTGCTATACGTGTCCCTTCACGTTCCCACTTCACTATAACATCGGAAACAGTGGACCTAGCGATGTTTAGCAGTGTGTATATTTCGCGTACAAACGTATGACACAAGTGACACCCAATCTCCTGACCATGTTCGCAGTCCATGAGCTCCGCGGAGCACCCCATTCTGCTCTCTCACGATGCCTAATGACTACTGACGTCGCTGATACGGAGTACCTGGCAGTAGGTGGGAGAACAATGCCCCTAATATGAAAAACGTATGTTTTTAGGGGTGTCCGGATACGTTTGATCACATAGTGTAACTCCATGGAATATTTGAAAGACTTGTTCATTCACCAGGTCAGCTTAATAAAATATTATGTGTATAAATAAATTTTTTCAAATGTACCATGCAATCGTGTTACAGACGACGTTAGAGATGCAATATTTGGACACCCCTATGCAATATGAAACTGACAACTAGGTGTTACGAGAGACTGACCCACCAGCATAAAAGGGACGGGAAATGTTGCTTTATCAGCAGAGAAGCAGAAACGACAGAATGGGCCTCTCAGGAGAACTCAGTGACTTCGAATGTGTACAAGTCATTGGAAGTCGCCTGAAAACCATTTCCATCAGTGACATTTCAACCATTGTAACTGCCCAAGTCGACTATTGGTGATGTGATTGATAATGGAAACTCGAAGGAATAACCACAGTTAAACCAGCATCCGGCAGACGTCACGTATTGACGGACAGTAACGGTCCAGCAGTACAGAGAGGGCTTGTAAGAAGTCGCATGAACTCAGCGGACGCAATCACTTGTGAGTTCCAAAGTGCTGCTATCAGTCCAACTAGCACAATGACTTTTCGTACTGAGTTAAGGAAAATATGGGTGAAAAGAGAGAGCAGCTCCTCATAAGCCACATATTTCGGTAGTCAACACTAAATGACATTCGAGTTGCTGCAAAGAGCGACATCACTGGGTATTTGATCACTGGAAACCAGTTTTTTGGAGTAATGAATCATGCTACACCCTAATAGTTTGACGACTGCTCGGAGAATGTGTACAGGAGAGGTAGTGTTATGATACTAGGATGCTTTTCGCGGTTACTGCGCTTAAGGAACCGCTAAATGAGAAAGAATGTACATACGTTTTACAACGTTGTGTACTGCGTACTGTAGAAGAGCTGTTTGGAGATTGTGCCGCCAGGACAGTACACCATGTTATTAAGCAGTATCTGTAAGGCAATGGTTTATGGACAATAACATTCGTAAAATGGTTGCGCAGTATCTCAACCAAAACCCGATGGAACACACCTTCGGCACGAGTCAGAACTTTACTTTGGTCCAGACCCCGGCGTCAACGATGAGTATGTTCTCTAGTTTCGGCTCTTGAGAAAGAATGGGCTCCCGTTCCTGCCCAGACATTTAGATGCCTCATTGGAAGTGTTGCCATAGCGTGCAGGAAGCGGTAAAGGCGAAGGTTGGCCACCAGGCACATTAATGTCCACTAATAGATGAATGGACTCTTCTGATCACGCAAATTATTATAAAATACAGTCCTGGACGTTAAAGATTGTAAAATTAGTTCAAATATCTATGCTAGCTGATTATGTTTGCTAAAAATCAAAGTATGTAACCTAAGATAATTTCAAAACCCATTAATTATAAATTTATGTCATAAATTATTTTAAAAATTACAGTTGTTATGAAAAAAATCAGTAATGGCATGAACAGGTTCCCGCCAGCAGAATATTACAGGAGTGATCCACTATGCTTTAGTCCACACTGTCGCTGGCGACTAGACGACTCATCGGAAATGAATCAGTCAGACTACTTCGCAGAACAATCGACCAAAAGTAGATGCAACTGCCACGTGAAGCCATCAACAATCAGACTACTTCACTCAACAATCGACTGAAGGTAAATGTAATTGCCATGCGAGTACCTGAATAACATTCTATCGCCGCATTGCCCACAGGACCAGATCAGTCAGTGCCTCTGTTAAAAAATCAAGCCCAATGTGCTCACAAGAGCCAGTTGTTTCCCCTCCAATGCTCTTCTCAACGAAGACGCGTATGTCCGCCTCGGCCAAGGTGATAACAACTTTTTGTCGAGTCATCAGTGTTCTGACTAAATTGATGCGACCCGCCACCAATTCCTCTTCTCTGCCAACCTCTTTATCACAGAGTAGCAGTTGCAAACAACGTCCTCAGTTGTTTGCTGGTTATATTCCAATCTCTGTCTTCCTCTACGGTTTTTACCCTCTACAGGTTCCTCTAGTACCATGGAAGTCATTTCATCATGTCTTAATAGATGTCTTATCATCCTGTCCCTTCTCCTTATCAGTATTTTCCACATATTCTTTTTCTCTCCAATTCTGCGTAGAACCTCCTTATTCCTTGCCGTATCAGTCCACTTAATTTTCAACGCTCGTCTGTAGCACCACATGTCAAATGCTTCGATTCTCTACTGTTCCGGTTTTCCCACAATCCGTGTTTCACTACCATACAATGCTGTGCTCCAAACCTACATTCTCACAAATTTCTTCCTCAAATTGAGGCCTATGTTTGATACTAATAAACTTCTCTGGGCCAGGAATGCCCTCTTTCCCAGTGCTAGTCAGGTTTTTATGTCCTTCTTGCTTCTGCTACCATTGATATTTTAGTGCCTAGGCAGCAGAATTCCTTAACTTCATCTACTACGTGGCCATCAATCCTGATGTTAAGTTTCTCGCTGTTCGCATTTTTGCAACTTCTCATTGCTTTCATCTTTCTACGATTTACTTACAGTCCATATTCTGTAGTCATTACACTGTTCATTCCATTCAGCAGATCATGCAATTCTTCTTCACTTTCGCCCAGGATAGCATTGTCATCAGTGAATCGCATCATTGATATCCTTTCACCTTGAATTTTAATTCCACTCCTGAACCTTTCATTTATTTCCATCATTGCTTTGACTATGTACAGATTGAACAGTAGGGGCTAGATCCCTGTCTTATACTTTTTTAATCGAACACTCCGCTCTTGGTCGTGCACTCTTATTATTCTCTCTTCGCGCTTTGCCGTCTCTCCCTATAGCTTATCGCTTTTTTCTCAGAATTTCGAACATGTTGCACCATTTTACATTGTCGAAGGCTTTTTGCAGGTCGACACATACTATGATAGTATATTGATTCTTCTTTAGTCTTGCTTCCCTTGTCAACCGCAACGTCAGAATTGCCTCTAGTACCTTTGCCTTTCCTAAAGCCGAACTGATCGTCATCTAACACATCCTCAATTTTCTTTTCCATTCTTCTGTATATTATCCTTGTCAGAAACTTGGATGCATGACTTACTGTGGTGATTGTGCGATAACTTTCGCATTTGTCAGCTCTTTCAGTCTTCGGAATTGTGTCGATGATTTTTTTCCAAAAGTCAGATGAAATGTCCCCAGACGCATACGTTCTACACAACAAAGTGAATAATCGTTTTGCTGCCACTTCCCCCAATGATGTCCGAAGTTCTGATTGGAATGTTATCTATCCCTTCTCCTTACTTTGATCTTAAATGCTCCAAAGCTCTCTTAAACTCTGATTCTAATACTGGATCCCCTGTGCCTTCTAAATCGACTCCTGTTTCTTCTTCTATCGCATCAGACAAATCGTCACCCTCATAGAGGCCTTCAGTGTACTCTTTCCACCTATCCGCTCTCTCCTCTCCATTTAACAGTGAACTTCCCGTTGCCCTCTTAATGTTACCACCTTTGCTTTTAATTTGAATGAAGGTTCTTTTGACTGTCCTATATGCTGAGGCAGTCCTTCCGACAATCATTTCTTTTCTGATTTTTCCACACTTTTTTATGCAGCCATTTCCTCTTAGCTTCTCTGCACTTCTTATTTGTTTCACTCCTCAGCGACTTGTATTTCTGTACTCCTGAATGTTCTTGAGCATTTTTGTACTTCCGTCTTTCATCAATCAACCGAGGTATTTCTTCCATTACCCATGGTTTCTTCGCAGTCATCTTCTTTGTACCTATGTTTTTCTTTCCGAATTCTGTGATGGCGCATGTTAGAGACGTCCATTCCTCTTCAACTGTATCGCGTACTGAGCTATTCCTTATTGCTGTATCTATAGCCTTGGAGAACTTCAAGCATATCTCGTCATATCTTATTGCCTCCGCGTCCCACTTCTTTGTGTATTGATTCTTCCTGACTAATCTCTTAAATTTCAGCCTACTCTTCATCATTACTACCTTGTGATGTGAGTCTGTCTCTGCAATCCAGTATCTCACTTCGGAATTCTGTCTGACTATGATGTAACCTAACTGAAATCTTTCCATATCGCTCGACCCCCCAACTGTACCTCCTCTTTTATGACTCTAAAACAAAGTATTCTCTATTACTAGCTGAAATTTATTACAGTACTCAGTCTTTCTCCTCTCTCATTTCCAAGCCCATATTCTCCTGTAAATTTTGCTTCTACTCCTTCCCCTACAACTGCATTCCAGTCCCCAGTGACTATTAGATTTTCATCTCCCTTTTCGTAATGCCTTGCCCTTCCAATATCGTCAAAACTTTCTCTATCTCTTCATTTTCAGCTAGCGACGTCGGCATGCATACGTGAACTATCTCATAACAGTAGTGTCCTCTATTTCGCCCAGTGGCGTCGCTCGGCAGAGCCTGGAAATTCAAAATGAATTCAACACTGCCGTGCCCATCACAGCTGCATGGCATTGGTAAACAATTCGGCTGTAGTTTCACGTTGTTCTCAGCCTTTCGCAGACTATATCTCCTAATGTTACAAGGCCATGTAACTATTGAAAAGGTTGCCGTTCTTCTTCAAGAACTATATGTCAGTCTGGTCTTTCCTCAAATATCTCTCCTGTCTGGAAAAATGGGAAATTTGTGGTAAGGACTATGGGACCAGACTGCTCAGGTCGTCGGTCCCTACGCTTACCCACTACTTAATCTGACTTTAACTGACTAAAGTACAACACACACGCCCATGCGCGAAGGAGGACACGAATCTCCGACGGGGAGGGGGAGGGGAGGGGGCGCAAACCGTGACAAAACGCCCTAGGCCGTACGGCTACACCGCGCGGCTCTCCTTTCTAATTGCACCTAAGATACAGCTATCTGTATCGCTGAGGCACGTAAACCATCCCACCCTGGAGAGATCCGCACATGGTGGAGGTTGTCTGTTATACGAGGAGCTTTCAGTAAATAATGCAACATATTTTTTCTCCGCCAGTTTCAGTTGAAAAAATGTGGAATTTCTTGTGGGACATCATGGAATATTTCTACGTCAGTCCCTATAAGTTTTATGAAGTTCCTATTCGTGGCGGCCCTACACGTAGTTTTCAAATTGGTGTCTGTACTGGAGGCGCATTCTAAGCAGAGAGCTATCACTCACCTTCTTTAGTCAGAAAAACAGAGAATTGCACAAATTCAAAGGTCTTTGCAAAAAAGTTTACGGAGACCTGGAAGTGAACAAAAGCACGGTGAATCGTTGGCCGAGACATCTTTCATCGTCGCAACAAGGTCGCGCAAACCTGCCTGACCTCCGGGTACCGGCCGGCCACACACAGTTGCGAATCCTGCAAAGTTGGGAGCATACGGACATTCTCATTCTCATCCAGCATGTACGTTGTCACAAAAAATGCAGACGAACTTCTCCTTGACAAGGTGAGGCCTCACACCAATCTGCGCACCTGAGAGGAGGTCATGAAAGTTCACCTGACTGTTCTTTCTCATCCACCCTTAACTACTGATCTGGCACCATCCAACTTCCACCTGTTTGCCACAATGAAGGATGCGCTCCGCGCCAAGCACTGCGTGGATCGTGGAGAATTTACTGATGCAGCAAGACGTTAGTTCCGACGTCGACGCTTAGAGTCGTACCATGCTAGCCTGCATGCGTTTCCAGTAGGGTGGCGTAAGGCCGTCGCATTAAATCGAAATGGAGCTGCCAATAGAGAGGGGAATAATATGCATATCTGAATTAAAATGGAGAGCATAGATCGTTCCAATCCATTTCTAACTTCTAAGACCTGGTTCAGTTTGATCGTAACGTAATAAACACACATAACCTGTTTACACAAAGAGACGTACTACAGGTACCGAGTAACACAAGCGTAGCTCTCAGCGTAGATGGAGCTGTTCTACTTGGCGGCGCTTTCGCTACTTAGTTGATACTATCACACCGAAACCACAAACACGTCCAGATTAGCAGGCATTGTCGTCAGTGAAGTATAATCACTTATAACCGAAAGCAAGTTAATTATTGACACCAACGTGCAGCTGGAAGAGAACTAATTTCCTAGACAGAGATTGAAGCTATGATGTGTTACTCATTTCGACACATCGAAATTAAACCTATAACCACTTTGTAGTTGCCATACACTTCTTTATTACAAACACATGCTCTTAATGAAATTAACAGTAACAGCGATTATAATAAAAGGCACCTGCCCTACACAACCACCAGCCGGACTCAGATTAAAATATTAATCCATTTAAGTCCGATAGACACAGATCTTTCAAAATTTACTCAACCGATTTTCACAAACTAAAACAACGTTCATAATCAAATTTGAATGACTTAATTGAATCACTCAAACCTTTTAAACATGCTTCTTGACTTACATAGAAACTGGCTTTCACATAACTCATAACAAATTTTAAAACTGCTTCCAACAACTAAGAGATCTTCTATGGACTGATCTTTAGCAATTCTATCAAATTAAAAGTATTATCAGATTAATACCCTCAACTAGACTTCTATTTAGTATTACTTATAGGTACGAGGTTCACATACATTTCATCCCCAGAATATAATAACAGCATAGTAAATAGTCTTAAAATGGGGCCGTTTCAATTATACGTTGAAAATTAGTTTTGGACGCGAGCTTACCGAAATGTTCAACAGATACCGGAGATTCACGGGCCAGAAGGTGAAGTAGAACTATACTCAACTCTGAGCTACAATTAAGTTTCCGGAAAACCACAACGCTCGACCGGAAAGGTGGAATTGCAGGACTCTATGCATAGACACCGATCCAGGTCCTTAAATTTCCCTCTTCCATCGCGATGCCCCGATCGCAGTTTGCTCGCGTCGACCACTGCCAATTATCTGAAACATAAACACATCAGCGCATCAGATACGCAAAACCTATCTGCCCAACTGGTTATAAATAAACCTTTAATTATACACGGCACAAAATGAACCCATGCAGAACTAACCTACGTCACCACTTACCCACGGCTCTTAAAATTTGAGTATCCAATTCTCTAGAACAAGCAAATAAAATAATAATATAGGAAAGGAAATAGGGAAAATTATTTCCGCCCGTTCTCGAACGCCAGGCACAGGCTTACACACTACTTGGTATGACCTCTAGCTACGCATTAAGCACAGCTTCATGTCCCTTAAATGCCGTCAACATATCAGGCGGCCAGACCAAATACAGTGACAAGTAACTGGAACAATCAAGATAGTTTTCAGTGCACTCGGGTATTCAATTAATATGAGCAGAACCCACTAAGGAACAATTCGATGACTCCAGTTCATTCACTTTGAGTAAAATGTAACAGACGTGAAGGAAATCTCTTCTTCAAATCTCAAGGAAATCCCAATCACCGTCGGCAGCGGATCTGCATTCCAACGGCTAAACACGCCGCAACAACTGCCCACGCTCCTCGGTCGTACGGACTCGGCCACTCGCCACGCTACATACAACCACAGCGCCACACGTAACTGTCGCTTACACAGCTGATACCCGAACTCCAGCCCCAGCAGAGCGCGCGCGCTGCAGTCAAATAGCCATCCGCCAAAGAGGTGAAGAAGACGAGCAGGCATCGAAAATCGACTCACAACGATCAGGGTGATGAAGACTGGCGCCAGCAGCGCACCAGCTACTGCTATTTATACGAGCATCAACTAATCCGCAATTCTGGTATTTAAACAAACATTGAATGTTCCAAAATATACAAGCACGGAAAAAATAACAGCCTTCCAGAAATGATAAAGAGTAAATAACAAATGAGGGTAGGGTGTGCGTCGACAACCAATACGCTATGATGGATGCGCCGAAGCTCGAAGTAATTTCTCTTCTTATGTAATTACTTTTTGAGTTGGCTTCGCTACGCTGGCCGGGCACTGTTACCAAACTTTCATGCAGTCAAAAATGAGTAGTTCACCACGATTCGCCCCCCCCCCCCCCCCCCTGTAACAGCCACGAACACTCACAAGTGTAGAATAGCGGCGATTTTTTGAAAACTTTAACAACATTTACACTCTCCTACTTAGCTCATTATCGAATCCATACACGTGTCAATGTAAAAAATACAGTACTTCAGGATTATCTCCCCTATGCGTTTTCATTATTTCAGTGCCTGATGGAGAATATTTCGTAGAAATATCAACAAATTCCTGTTCTGATCCATTCACGTATGGAGACGGGGTGAAATAACTATCAGTACCCCTCCGGCCGCCTAATCTCAGCTATTTCATCCTCTCACTACAACCGCGAAACATACGATGAGACATGTAGAGCTGTTTGTTCTATAAAACTACCTAACAGACGACTTTGAATAAAACTCTCCAGTTTTCGATTGCCCGCCCCCAAGATATGAGATATGCTGCGCCCTTTTAAATACGAAATATCTCTTCGAGTGTCTGGTGTCTATCGTTCCCCTTGCGAATGCAGCATCTACCGGTATATAGGTCAGGCAATTCGCACAGTGTAGTGTAACGACGTAAGTTTTGTATAAATGATTTTCTTTTGACATATGACCACGTGCAAACTTCGTCACCTACTTCAATTCAAAATTATTTACATTCTTTTTAAAGATGTCTCTGAATGGTTCTTGAACGAAACTGTAATTAAAACATCATCATTTGAGTCGTATGCGCAGAATTACGTCACTCAGTCCAATTGGTTTTTGCAAACTATTTTCATTTTAGATGTCGTTTGTTTCTTCTCAGAAATTATATTAATGCAAGTTATCTGCTTTAATAAATATTAAAACCACATTGAATAAACTTTTAAGACTCAAACTCGCAATGAACGTTGTCAAATATTAATAATCTCGTCAAATAAATCAGTAATACTTCTTTCTTAATATAATTCTTCATAAATAAATTCTCGGAACACGTATTTAAACTTTTGTAGTATACACTAGTTTATTATCTTCACATATACTACATGTAGACGTGAACACAAGATAGGACTGAACATTTACAACATGATTAAACTTTCTGTGACGTCATTTTTGTAGAAACATTACAAATTCTTATTTTTTTCAGTTTTTAGAAGCACGACGCAACAACTCGGTTTCAGGATCTTCTGTTGCTCTTTGGCTGTCGACCAACGACGTATAGTGGCCAGCAATTTTCTCTCTGGTCCCGGCAGTGAAGATGCTGTCTCCGTTCGCTGCGCCGCCCTCTCCGTACATGAAACATAAAAATAAATACAAAACTTTAGATAATTCACAAACATTACAAATAGTACAAAGTACATAAACAAAACACTAAATTAAACTTATATTCACCTGCAAACTGGGCTGACACTGGTGGATGGGTGACGCTTCAATTTCGCGCCCCACTACAACAGTTTCAGAGTGTGATACCGAGGGCAAGTAACATAGTAAACAAAGGAAGCTTAACAAGTCAAATGGCTCTGAGCACTATGGGACTTAACTGCTGAGGTCATTAGTCCCGCTTAACAAGTCACCCATAGCTAAACATTGCCTGGAAAACGGACATATAATACTCTTCGGAAACATGAGTCTTGGCTCGCCGGTCGCAGGTTCGAATCCTGTCTCGGGCGTGGATGTGTGTGATGTGCTTAGGTTAGTTAGGTTTAATTAGTTCTAAGTTCTAGGTGACTGATGCCCTCAGAAGTTAAGTCGCATAGTGCTCAGAGCCATTTGAACCATTGTGAATCTTGGCTCGTGCACCAGCATACTGGGCTTCCGTTATAAAAGAGACGGCTGAGATTATAATGAACAGCAAAAAACTGTAACAGAGACCAGGTTACACACTCAGTGGGGAATGCGGGCGGGCTTTGAATGGCGAAAGTATGCAGTCCAGCATCGAATGCGCAGCGACCACCGCAGCGCTGCGAAACGCCGTCAAGAAGGCGCTGACCCACGTGCCAATGGAAAGAGCGGACAGCGCCAGACCTCAAGGAAGACAGAGTTCATCGCCCCTGTCAACGCCGACTTACCAGCGACTCATCGCTGGTCGGCCCCAGTTCGGTTGCAGACTTCGAGAGCATCAGTACTGAGTAATAGGAATACGTCCGCCCCGGTAGCTGAGTGGTCAGCGTGACAGACTGTCAATCCTAAGGGCCCGGGTTCGATTCCCGGCTGGGTCGGAGATTTTTCTCCGCTCAGGGACTGGGTGTTGTGTTGTCCCAATCATCATCATTTCATCCCCATCGACGCGCAGGTCGCCGAAGTGGCGTCAAATTGAAAGACCTGCACCAGGCGAACGGTCTACCCGACGGGAGGCCCTAGCCACACGACATTTCCATTTTATTTATAGGAATACGTTACTTAGCCTGCGTTCTGCGAGTAGCAATAGAAAGTACATTTAGGCATTTAGGACACGCAGGAAGTAACTCAACCGGTTCATAACAAGAATTTATGTTTCTTTCTTTTTTAGAAATAAAGAGTTCTATTAATCTGCAACTGCTGCGTACACATCATTTTGGATACCAGCCACCGGCCATCGCAACCTCTCTCATTCCTTCTCTGAGTCTGTGCTGACTTACCCAATAGTCAACACAACAGAAATGAAGCAACGACGCATGCTTGGCACTTAAGAGAGGCGAGAGCGGCAATTTAAGACGTGGCGCCAGTCCCTCGTGCCACATAACGTCACTCGGTCCCGCGACGGAGCGGAGATGCTACGAGCTGCGCAATCACGTACAGCGTACGCGTCGTTTCGGCCGTCTCTGATTGGTACCAAAGGTCGCGATCGTGGCTATATAAGCGGAAAAACTTGTCAGCCCCGGCAGTCAGTGGTTTTGCTCATGACGACGATTGCGGAGATGGCCATCGAAAGCTCGAGAATTTTGTTCGAATGGACGCGGCTTGAAAAACCGAGAAGATTTTATTCACACAAAGACACAAGAGTTTGAGGGAAAAACATCGCCTTCCTTCTAGAAATATCCATTTGGGTTCCCTTAACACCTGCGACACTCACATTGGCAGACCGATCTGTTTCGATACTAGAATTTGTTTTATGCTGCCTCATTCGGGCCAGCTAGGCAGGACAATCAATACTGAAGCAATGCTTAAAATAGATCGTCACGCTATGGTCTTATCTGCTGTTTCACCAAATCCTCCCACTTAAATTCTATCTCTACCACCTGCATTGCCTACCGCCGAATTAACATTTCCGGTACATTTCCTTTAGCTTCATAGTGTTACAATGGGTATTTGAACTGTGTGTCCTAGGCCAAACGTTTACCTCTAATACAGCACACAGATTATATACGAATCTCTCTCGTTCTTACGAATATTATCTTGCATTTGCTTGTATTAACCGTTTTGCAAATTCTAACAACTGTTCGAAACGATAAGTTCTTCTCAAAAAAATCACCATGAAACCATATGGAAAACTGTTATTCAATCTCATGAACTGTTGGTTCCTACCGAGCATATCAGCGGGCGCATTACGCTTCTTCCCCTAAGAACACGCGAATCTCGTAATTTGTGACACTGTGCACTCTTTGCCGTCAAGTTACAAAATGTTATATTTTAACCACATGGCTACACATTTTATCTGTGTACTTTGTCGGAAGGACTGACTCAGAATATAGAAAACTCAAAACAGGCTTCGATGAAATTGAAAGTAAGAATGGTAACAATAAGAGTGCAATGGCAATTCGACTATTAAATGCAGAACAGCCAGCGGATAAGTGGAAACAGTACACTGAAGGTCCCTATGAGGCGGAAGACTTGTCTGATCTGTTACAAGAGAAACAGACGTCGATATAGTAGAGACGGGGGATACAGTCTTAGAATAGGAATTTAAAAGGGCTTTGGCAGATTTAAGATACTATAAGGCAGAAAGGACAGATAAAATTCCATCAAAATTTCTACAGTCATTGGGGGCAGTGACAACAAAACGACTGTTCACATTGGTGTGTAGAATGTATGAGTCCGGCGATATACCGTATGAGTTTCGGAAAAATATCACCCATACCATTCTGAAGACTGAAAAAACTGAGAACAGCGAAAATTGTCGCACAGTCAGCATAACACCTCATGCATCCAAGGTGCTGGTAGTAACAACATACGAAATAATGGAAAAGAAAATTGAGGACGTGTTAGATGGTTATCAGATTGGCTTTAGGAAAGGTAAAGGCACGAGAGAGGCAACACTACCGTTGCGGTTGATAATGGAAGGAAGACTAAAGAAAGTCAAGACACGTTCACAGGATCTGTCGATCTGGAAAAAGCGTTCGACAATGTAAAATCGTGCGAGATGTTCGAAATCATAAGAACAATATGGGTATGCCATAGAGAAAGACGGGTAACAAACAACGTGTACAGCAGCCAAGAGGGTATAACAAAAATGGCAGACCAAGAACGAAGTGCTCCGATTAAAAAGGATGTAAGAGAGCGATACAGTATTTCGCCCCTACTGTTCAATCTGTACATCGAAGAAGCAATGATAGTAATAAAGAAAGATTGAAGTGTGGAATTAAGATTCAAGGTGAAAGAATATCAATGATAAGATTCAGTAATGACATTCCTATCTTCAGTGGAAGTGTAGAAGAATTACAGGATCTGCTGAATAGAATGAACAGTCTAATGAGTACAGAATATGGATTGATAGTAAATCGAAGAAAGACGAAAGTAATGAGACATAGCGGAAACGACAACTACGAGGAACTTATCAGACTGACGGCCACGAAGTAGATGAAGTTACGGAATTCTACCGCCTGTCATCTAGGCAGCAAAAAACCAATGACGGACGGGGTAAGGAGGACATCAAGAGCAAACTAACACTGGCAAAAACATCTTTCACGGCCAAGAGAAGTCTACTAGTAACACATATTCGTCTTAATTTGAGGAATAAATTTGTGATAATGTATATTTGCAACACAGCATTGTATGATAGTGAAACATGAACTGCGGGGAAACCGGAACAGATGAGAATCGAAGCATTTGAGATGTGATGCTACAGACGAATATTGATAATTAGGTGGAGTGATAAGGTAAGGGATGAGGACATTCTGCGCAGAATCGGAGATGAAAGGAATATGTGGAAAACACTAGTAAGAATAAGGGACAGAATCATAGGACTTCTGTTAAGACATCAGGGAAGGACTTCCATGGTACTAGAGGGAAACAGCAGAAGGTAAAAACCGTAGAGGAAGAGAGATAATGGAATACGTCCATTCAAATAATTGATGAGGTAGGTTGCAAGTGCTACTCTGAGATAAAGAGGTTGGGGAAGGAGAGAAATTCGTGGTGGGCTTGCATCAAACCAGCCGGATTACTGATGACTAAAAAAAAAATTTATGCAGCTTAATTTACTGGAGTAAAATGGTTGAAAAAGGTTTTACACATCGTTTGTAAATTGCATACCTTTAAATTGTTGTAGATCCAGAAGAAGGCCGCTTCAACCGTGACCGAAACGTTGGTTTTCCTCCAGCAGCAGCAGTATTTTATACATTATGACGCGGTACCATACCCAGAAAACTTATATGTTACTGGCGTAAAGTCACGACAAGCTCCGCCTCAGCAATGCGTTTCCGGAACACTTCCGCTCACCCTATGCCCAGCGAACTGAAGTATTAATGCGATCCACGCTGTCGTACTCAACTATCGAGAGTCACGAGGTGACATCCAACAGACACGTGTTCGACCTGTAGCATGCCAATATTACCGCGGCACTGAAGACATTTCGACGTCGCAAAATCATTGTTCTTTTTAAGGCAGAATAAGTAATGTAAGTAAAAAGTGGTTGAAAAAAAGTTTTACACATGGTTTATAAATTGCATACCTTTAACTTTTTGTAATGTAAGTATCAGGAACACAGGAAATCGCTACTTCCAGAGATATCATTAATGGAAGTAAAAGTGCTAATATATAATTTCACGGTGGCTCATCGGCTAATGATGCTCGGTATTGTGGACGTCTGCGCCCGTCTTCTAGTTTCCGAGAAATGGGCACATAATTTTCCAGTGTTTCACCAGTCCGACTACGTGACAGTTATAAAGTATGCGTGTCCTTTGGAAGCTGGAGAGAACTGGAGAAATTGTAAAAGAGTCCCTAACCGCTTTTTGTGGGATGCCACTTGCCCAGGTTAGTCTCCACAGAGGGCAACATCTGTAGCGCTGACAGTGATGGTAGGCGACACTTCTCATTACCGTATCCTGTTTGGTTATATTTTAAATAATCACACATTTTATGCTCTCTTTTAGAATACTCGACATTGTTGTTGTTGTGGTCTTCAGTCCTGAGACTGGTTTGATGCAGCTCTCCATGCTACTCTATTCTGTGCAAGCTTCTTCATCTCCCCTTCTGAATCTGCTTGGTGTATTCATCTCTTGGTCTCCCTCTACGATTTTTACCCTCAACTCTGCCCTCCAGTACTAAATTGGTGACCCCTTGATGCCTCATAACATGTCCTACCAATCGATCCCTTCTTCTAGTCAAGTTGTGCCACAAACTTCTCTTCTCCCCAATCCTATTCAATACCTCCTCATTAGTTATGTGATCTACCCATCTAATCTTCAGCATTCTTCTGTAGCACCACATTTCGAAAGCTTCTATTCTCTTCTTGTCCAAACTATTTATCGTCCATGTTTCACTTCCATACATGGCTACACTCCATACAAATACTTTCAGAAATGACTTCCTGACACTTAAATCTATACTCGATGTTAACAAATTTCTCTTCTTCATACTCGACATAGCTTTCTTTATTGTACGGTACATTTTCTATCCTCTTCCGATACAGAGTATAACATGTCAACCCGAAATAGAGAGACGTGTCCGTCCCTCCAAAATTCCCAAAACGGAGTTACGCGTCCGTTCTAGAACACCCAAAATTGAATTGCGTGACCGGACCTGCAGAATGCCCGAAACAGACTTACATGTCCGTCCCACTAGAATGCCCGAAACCGAGTGACAAGCGCAGCCGAAGTACTTCGTCTCCCAGTCGCACCAAAGCGACCCGAAGGTGTCCGAAGCACTTCGGTTGCAATATCATTATTCCTATGTTTCTCATAACTAGTGAAATTTAATAAACAAAAACGCGTAGGGTAACCACGAGAGGATGCCATACTGAAAACTAGGTTAAATAGACTGAAAAGTGTATAAATAATTAATATGGCAAGTTAGGCGTTTTGGTGCCTAACACCCGAATGTACTGTTCCATTAGTCGCAGCCGGCCGCTGTAGCCCAGCGGTTCTAGGCGCTTCAGTCCTGAACCGCGTTGCTGCTACGATCGCAGGTTCGAATCCTGCCTCGAGCAAGGATGTGTGTGATGTCCTTAGGTTAGTTAGGCTTAAGTAGTTCTAAGTCTAGGGGACTGATGACCTCAGATGTTAAGTCCCATAATGCTTAGAGCCATTTGAACCATCTGTCGTTTTTACCTCACACCACTTTTGTAACATGTGCTACTTGCTGGATATCAGGATGTATCAAGGCGAGCTTCTAGCAAAATAAAATACTTGCGGCCACAGCCAGTAATATCACACTATTTGCTGTGGACCGATGTGATTTCCACATAAAGGCAGGTGTAATGACAATCCGACCGTGAGCTTTGCGACCTTTGACTTCAACGAATGTTTTAGTAACGGGTTTTCCCGACTATCACAGGACGCTGCATAGTGAGCGAGGCTCTGCCAACCTTTTCATAATAAGATAATCCCTTCCTGCAGTATACAGGCATGTTTAAAGATTTTTTTTTACCTTTCCAATTTTTATTTTTACCTTTTTTCTTTCTACAACAATAGTGCTGCAACTGATTAATCTTTTTGTCTTATTAAACATCATCAGTCCCCCGAGTTGTTATATATTCTTACAACATCTGTTGCTCTTTCTTCTAGATATACGTACCGGCCTTTTTTTCCTTTCTTTTTTCTTTTTTGATGTAGCAGGTTAATAGAATCTGTTTTTACTTTCAGACATAGCTTTTACAGCTTCCTCCTTCAGCTTATTTATCAGGGAGTATACTTTCGGATGTTTTTGGGTTATTGAGGAGTTTAGTTTTCTATGCCAACCTTGGTCAGCATACGTGGTCCTAGGCCCCTGACTGAAAACATTCCACATTGGTATACTAGGATTTCTAATGCACTGGTTGACGATATGATCTGCGAATTTCATGACATTTCCTCTATTGAGTGTGTCCTCCGTTATTACCATTCACGTTTCATCAACACACTTTTTCATGACATTTTCTCTACTGGATGTTTCCTCCGTTATTACCATCCACGTTTCATCAGCACACTTCTGTATAATTTGCCACTGTAGCAAAAATGTGGCATAAAAATCGGACATCATCTCTACAACTCTCTTCCTTTCTTACTCCTATTTCCTGTATTTTCTCCCAGAGACACTGGCTAAACTGAGAACTGCAACCGGAGAGGGATGTTTCCGGGAACACGCTTTCCATAGCTTTAATTCAAGCGTTTCGTAGTCTAGCACTGCAGTTTTTGATGACTACCAAGATATCTTATTTTCAATGCAAAGTTAGGTCTTTTACATACACTAAAAGGACAAATAAACTGGCACACCTACCTAATACCGTGTAGGGCCTCAGCGAGCACGCAGAAGTACCGTAACACGACGTGGCGTGGACTCGACTAATGTCTGAAGTAGTGCTGGAGGGAACTGGTACTATGAATCCTGCAGGGCTGTCCATAAATCCGTGAGTACGAGGGGGTGGAGATATCTTCTGGACAGCATGTTGAAAGGCATCCCAGATATGCTCAAATAATGTTCATGTCTTGGGAGTTTGGTGGCCAGCGGAAGTGTTTAAACTCAGAAGAATCTTCCTAGAGCCAGCCACTCTGTAGCAATTCTGGATGTGTGGGGTGTCGCATTGTCCTGATGGAATTGCGGAAGTCCATCAGAGAGCTTAATGGGCATGAATAGATGGAAGTGATCAGACAGGATGTTTAAGAGTCACCTGTCAGAGTCGTATCTAGAAGTATCAAGGTCCCATATCACTCCAAATTCACACGCCCCGCACCATTACAGAGCCTCCGCCAGCTTGAATAGTCCCTGCTGGCATGCAGGGTCTATGGATTCATGAGGTCGTCTCCATACCCATACAAGTCCATCAGCTTGAAACAATTTGCAACGAGACTTGTTCGAGCAGGAAACGTGTTTCCAGTCATCAACAGTCCAATGTCGGAGTGATGGGCCCAGGCGAGGCTTAAAACTTTGTGTCAGGCATTCATTAAGGGTACACGAGTCGGCCTTCGGCTACGAATGCCCATATCGATGATGTTTCGTTGAATGGTTCGCACGCTAACACTTGATGATGGCCCAGCACTGAAATCTGTAGCAATTTGAGGAAGGGTTGCACTTCTCTCACGTCGAGCGATTCTCTTCAGTCGTCGTTTGTCCAGCTCTTGCAGGATCTTTTTCCGGCCGCAGCGATGTCGGAGGTTCGATATTTTACCGGATTCCTGATATTCGCGGTACACTCGTGAAATGGTCGTACGGGAAAATCCCCAGTTCATATCTACCTCGGAAATGCTGTGTCCCATCGCTCGTGCATCGACTATAACACCTCGTTCAAATTCACCGAAATCTTGATAACCTGCTACTGTAGCAGCGGTAACCGATCTAACAATTGCGCCCGACACTAGTCTTATATAGGCGTTTTGAGCGGCAGTTCCGTATTCTGCCTGTTTACATATCTCCGTATTGGAATACGCGTTGGCTTTTGTCTCAGAGTAAAGGAAATAAATTTGAATTTCGAAAAAATATCATCCACACAATTCCAACGACTGCAAGAAGTGACATGTGTCACCGAATAATCTACTTAACAGCTTATTCAACCAAGTTGCTGACAAGAATAATGTAAGACGTCGTGGTCTCCTGACCTTTATTGCTTGCATATTCCGCCTTCACAATCATATTCCGCACATCAAGACGCTTCATTCGAAACCAAACTCGATAAGATAAACTCAATGCTGTATGGATTCATGTAAACGATATGCAAATAACAAATAAATCGCATATGTGCACTGAGGTTGAAATACTTGGGGCTGGCATACACACACACATTCAAGACACGACAGTCACAAAAGCTTTTAGTTCGGGAGAGGCAAATCACATGTCAGGAGGCCGGTCGGTACAGAGGACGAGTCAACCTATCTACGTCGGCCAGCGACCGCCTGTAGAGCAGACAGCGTTTGCCCGAGTGAAAGGGAGAACGACCCCATGTTAGGCTTAAAAGTAAATTACGCTACATTGTGTGGGAGCGCCCAGCCTACACATTCTTTACAACCATGGCACGCAGTTTCAGAGGTTTTCACAAGGCAAATGCCAAACGCCGATGTTACAGGTTTCCAGATTGGTCACCTTAAACAAAACGTCATTCTCCCGTTTTAGAAGAGCAATGCTGATTGGCAGACGATATTCCTGTCGCCTTGAGCTGAAGGAGTAATGGAAGAGACTGAAAGATATACTACCCCTTCACATCTGGCGTGGAGAGGGGCCATTCTGTTGTCACTCTTGGAGTGAGAACACGTAACGAGAGCGTGTGCGCTCGTACGTGTACTCAAAGAGCGAGGAACAAGTCTCTCCTCAGTACTTCACTCGGAGAGCACCTCTGTCGAGAGAGAATTGGAGTGCGACTCTACATTGGGTCCTTGTGATTAAGCATTGTTCACTGTGTTGGCTGCCACACTTGTCGTGCGGTGTGAATGGACAAAGTTTTTGAGTGGCATTGCGGTGTGGACTGGTTATCTGACCGGCGTACCACGCAAATAGACTAGGGACGAATAGGAGTCCTTGACTTCATCAAGGCATAGGGAGAATTTGATTGGCGAAGGTCAATCCAGATAGAACGAGAATTATCTTATTTGTCAGCAGCAAGTGACACAGACAGCAGTCATCGCAGCTTACGGTATTGTGCGATACAGCTATTGCGAGCCCCATATTTCCTTCACAACAGTACACTTCACTGCATTTCACACGTGCCAGCCTTGACCGTACCTAGCAACATTCTAACGGATAATTATTCAAGTTGAGTAGGCGAGGCTCTCAGTCATTCTGCCAAGTCAATAACAATCTTAAACTTTGTATAGAAATTTCATTAGCGATTCCTATCTTTAAGAGGTAACTTCACATTCCCGGAAATAACTTTCTCAGTTCATAACTAAAAGTGGCATTGTGATTTCTCAGAATTTTTGCAAAAAAAATTATAATTTTCGTTAGTTTCACGTTTTTCTTACACTAACTAGCACTCTCCGTACCCAAGTATCCCACTAGTTACATAAGAAATTTTGAATTTTTGTGTCATTTCCTTACAGCGGACTCCAGAAGATATTTATTGCTGAAAGTTTTTCAGGCATTTCTCTTTAGAACGTTAGGAGCGTCTGTCTGACTTCTGTAGTAGTGTGGGGGTGGAAATTGCATCTTGCAGTAGCCACAGGGTAAAGGGTACATCTCAGATTAATCCGTTCCGCAGAATGACAGAATAGCACCCACATGCGCACAATAATATACACAAAAATGGAAAAGAAAATTGAGGATGTTTAGCTTTAGGAAAGGTAAAGGCACCAGGAACGCAATTCTGTCGTTGCGGTTGATAATGGAAGCAAGACTGAGGTAAAATCTTCATAGGATGGACCTGGAAAACACGTTAGACAATGTAAAATGGTGCAAGATGTTGAAAACTATGAGAAAAATACGGGTAAGCTATAGGGGGAGAAAGATAATATGCAACTTGTACAAAAGCCAAGGGGAATAATGATAGTGGACGACCAAGAACGAAGTGTTCGGATTAGAATGATTGTAAGACACGGAGGTAGTCTTTCGTCACTACTGTTCAATCTGCACATCGAAGGAGCAATAATGAAAATAAAAGAACTGAGAACAGCGAGAAACTCAACATCAGGACTGATGTTCACGAAGTAGATGAATCAAGGTATTTCTCCTAATTGGGCAGCAAAATAACCAATGATGGACGGAATAAGGAGGAGATCAAGAGCAGGCTAGTTAGGACTGCCAAAAAGAGCATTCCTGGCCAAGAGAAGTCTACTAGTACCAGATATAGGCCTTAATTTGAGGAAGAAGTTTGTGAGCACAGCATTGTAAGCCAGTGAAACACGGACTGTGGGAAAACCGGAAGAGAAGAGAATCGAAGAGTCTGAGAAGTGTTGCTCCGAACGAGTGTTGATAATTAGGTGCACTGATATAGCAACGAATGAGGTTCTGCGCAGAATCGGAGAGTAAAGGAATATGTGGAAAAAACGGATAAGGAGAAGGGACAGGATGTTAGGACATAAGACATGAGGGAATGACTTCCGTGATACTAGAAGGAGTTATCGTGGCAAAAACTGTAGTGGAAGACAGAGAGTGAAATACATCCAGCAAACAATTGAAGACGTAGGTTGCAAATGAAGTTATCGAAATATAAGTGCAATGTAATTGTGCGTGCCCATGGACAACCTGCGACTGTTGCTACGGTACAAATAATACACCATAATTAGGAACGTTATGAGAATTCATATTGTGTTGAGACTGATCCAAGGTGGAATTCGATGAAATAGGATATAAAAACAGCGAAATTTAACAAAAGTGTTACAAATGGGAAAGAATGGAGAAAAATGAACAAAGAAAAACTCGATCCGAATCTACACTCCTGGAAATGGAAAAAAGAACACATTGACACCGGTGTGTCAGACCCACCATACTTGCTCCGGACACTGCGAGAGGGCTGTACAAGCAATGATCACACGCACGGCACAGCGGACACGCCAGGAACCGCGGTGTTGGCCGTCGAATGGCGCTAGCTGCGCAGCATTTGTGCACCGCCGCCGTCAGTGTCAGCCAGTTTGCCGTGGCATACGGAGCTCCATCGCAGTCTTTAACACTGGTAGCATGCCGCGACAGCGTGGACGTGAACCGTATGTGCAGTTGACGGACTTTGAGCGAGGGCGTATAGTGGGCATGCGGGAGGCCGGGTGGACGTACCGCCGAATTGCTCAACACGTGGGGCGTGAGGTCTCCACAGTACATCGATGTTGTTGCCAGTGGTCGGCGGAAGGTGCACGTGCCCGTCGACCTGGGACGGGACCGCAGTGACGCACGGATGCACGCCAAGACCGTAGGATCCTACGCAGTGCTGTAGGGGACCGCACCGCCACTTCCCAGCAAATTAGGGACACTGTTGCTCCTGGGGTATCGGCGAGGACCATTCGCAACCATCTCCATGAATCTGGGCTACGGTCCCGCACACCGTTAGGCCGTCTTCCGCTCACGCCCCAACATCGTGCAGCCCGCCTCCAGTGGTGTCGCGACAGGCGTGAATGGAGGGACGAATGGAGACGTGTCGTCTTCAGCGATGAGAGTCGCTTCTGCCTTGGTGCCAATGATGGTCGTATGCGTGTTTGGCGCCGTGCAGGTGGGCGCCACAAACAGGACTGCATACGACCGAGGCACACAGGGCCAACACCCGGCATCATGGTGTGGGGAGCGATCTCCTACACTGGCCGTACACCACTGGTGATCGTCGAGGGGACACTGAATAGTGCACGGTACATCCAAACCGTCATCGAACCCATCGTTCTACCATTCCTAGACCGGCAAGGGAACTTGCTGTTCCAACAGGACAATGCACGTCCGCATGTATCCCGTGCCACCCAACGTGCTCTAGAAGGTGTAAGTCAACTAGCCTGGCCAGCAAGATCTCCGGATCTGTCCCCCATTGAGCATGTTTGGGACTGGATGAAGCGTCGTCTCACGCGGTCTGCACGTCCAGCACGAACGCTGGTCCAACTGAGGCGCCAGGTGGAAATGGCATGGCAAGCCGTTCCACAGGACTACATCCAGCATCTCTACGATCGTCTCCATGGGAGAATAGCAGCCTGCATTGCTGCGAAAGGTGGATATACACTGTACTAGTGCCGACATTGTGCATGCTCTGTTGCCTGTGTCTATGTGCCTGTGGTTCTGTCAGTGTGATCATGTGATGTATCTGACCCCAGGAATGTGTCAATAAAGTTTCCCCTTCCTGGGACAATGAATTCACGGTGTTCTTATTTCAATTTCCAGGAGTGTATCATGGCAGTGCAGAAATATGTTAGCATGCCAATCTACCAAAAATTTCAGGGCCGAAAAGATATTCAGAGTTAAGGGGTCAGAAGGCTCAGACTGGGCATTCTGTTTCAATCCACCACATCCCATTCCTGATCCCGATACGAGCCCGTAACCACCTGGTCCACCATGAGCGACAACCCAATCCTGATCCATCGACTACGCATCCCGGTGTGGGAGATAGTCATCATTCGAGACCAGCCCGCCTTGCAGGGCCCAGCTTCCCTGCGAGATCGACCGACGTCACCCAACTACTTTGCAATAAGTAATTGTGAAAAAACTGAACACGAAGACTGCATTTTAAATTAAGAAATTTCAGTTAAAACTACCAAAATACGAAATGGGATTTGGAAACCAGGTTGGCTGACCTCACTCCTGGTTTTCCACGGTTTCCCGTCGAGACTTTGCCCGGATGGGAAGGTCAGAAATCTAAAAGGGCCATGGCCCTACCAATCACCTATTGTGAACAGTGTTTGGTAAATGTAGTCCAACCTGCAGTAAGGGCAGTTGCGAGCGGCTAGTACAGAGTGTGTTCGCGAAAAGTTGTAAACAAAATTTCGTTCCCACGGGGGGCCTTATACACACATCAAAAAATGTTTTGCATCACCCTGGTTCCCTGAACTGAAGCTATACGTTGACTGTGGATGTTTTATCACAGACACAGTCCCTTTGACTGTTCAGATATGTCACTGAAAACGCCCAGAGATATAAACAAACATGTATGAGCAGCGCCTATTAGACGGAGGGGCTCTGACAGCTGATCAGTTCCAGTTATTCCACCAGGAAGGAGGTACACGGCGCCTGTTGTCTGTAGTTCAACCATGCGTAGATGGTCAGTACCGCTGTTCGATCGCGTCCGCATTGTTATTTTGTGCCAGGAGGGCTCTCAATAAAGGAAGTGTCCAGGTGTCTCGGAGCGAACCAAAGCGAATTTGTTCGGCCGTGGAGGAGATACAGAGAGACAGGAACTGTCGATGACATGCCTCGCTCAGGCCGCCCAAGAGCTACTGCTTCAGTGGATGACCGCTGCCTAAGGATTAAGACTAGGAGGAACCCTGACAGCAAAGCCACCATGTTGAATAATGCTTTTCGTGCAGCCACAAGAACTCGTGTTACGACTCAAACTGAGCGCAATAGGCTGCAGAATGCGCAACTTCACTCACGACGTTCATGGCGAGATCCTTGATTGCAACTAGGACAACATGCAGCGCGGTTCAGATGGGCCCAACAACATGCCGAATGGACTGCGCAGGATTGGCATCACGTTCTCTTCACCGGTGAGTGTCGCATATGCCTTCAACCAGACAATCGTCGGAGACGTGTTTGGAGGCCACCCGGTCAGGCTGATCGCCTTAGACACACTGGTCCAGTGAGTGCAGCAAGGTGGAGGTTCCCTGCTGTTTTGGGGTGGCATTATGTGGAGCCGACCTACGCCGCTGGTGGTCATGGAAGGTGCCGCAACGGCTGTACAATACGTGAATGCCATCCTCCGATCTATAGTGCAACCATATCGGCAGCATACTGGCGAGGCATTCCTCCTCATGGACGACAATTCGCGTCCCCATCATGCACATCTTGTGAATGACTTCCTTCAGGAAACTTTTTTTGCTGTGTCTAATATCCCTTGGCCGTACTGGCTGGTGGAAAGGGTTGCATACGTCTAGTACAGGATGAGTTCGCGAAAGGTTTTAAGCATAATTTCGCTCCCACAGGAACCATGTGCTATAACTTGATGCGTGCTGGATGGCAGAAGGAAGTGTTCCGTTCAACATCTGTGTGGTTATTGGTTTAAAGTGGACATGTATCGCGAGATGGCGCGTTTCGCCTGCACGAGCAAAATATTTATCCCGTGACTTAGAGTTACTCCATGGCTAGCGAAGAAAAGTAAGAATGTCGGAATGTGACAGGACTTTTTTACGAGAGAGGATAAGGAGAGGACGTGTAGAAAGTGTGTGGAATGAAACAGTCATTGTTAGCCGCCATATTGGATAATTTGTATTTTTGAGATTCACAAGCGATATGTAATGTTAATATGGAGTTTAGTAACGTTCATAATACAGTCTGTTGCATTTCAAAGGTAATTGTGAGTACTTAATTGTGATCAAAGGATTCTTTAATGAACTATTATGTACTACAAGCTTGTATAGGACTTCGAACATTTGGTGGTCGATGTTTGCTGTAGAACCTGCTTCAATAACGCGGTCAAAAGAATAGAAAAAGTTTTATCTGCTAAAAAGAACTCATTTCGCTTGCAGACAATCATCGAATGACCAAATTCGAATGGCAGTATTCCAGTTCGAGAAGATCCTATAGAAGTTTTCTTTCTCTTACATTTCGAGAATTTTACAGATAACTGTCGGAGTCGGCAGCTGCTGCTCCACCACGAGATTAACTTGTCTACGTGTACGAAATTACGAATGCTGTGGGAGTAGTCGACGCCGATCAAGATAGTTTCCTTCACAGACATACAAACAGAGACACTACACACACTATTTCAGTATCAACGGCTTTAATATTACAAGCTTGAAAAACGTTAAATTCTTCTTTTTAGCAGTAAAATATAGTAAAAATGGCTAAAACGTGACAGGACCTGTGGTGATGAACAAAACCCTGGGCAAACGGTAGACGTCAGCCAAGGAGAATCCACATATCCTATGGCTGAGCTCTTAAATCAAATTAAACTTTTGATGAATACCGTAGCTAGTTTATCTGCAGAACCGTCCAACATGTCTGCTACTCAGTCGATCACTGGTGGATAGCAGGGGCACAACGGCTGCCTCTCTTCTCGCTCTGCAGTGTTGCTTCTTTGTCGGTCCTGTGCTGAATGCTCACTCAGCCTCAGTGCCACTTAGTAGTTGGTCAGAAAGGCTTCTCTTGAATACCAGCGCTGTCAGCAAGAGCTCTATGACATCGATAGCTGCAGCAGTAATGGCTCTGTTTCCATTCCCTCACAACGTCATCTACATAACTGACAAATTATCAGTGAAATAGACCACAATAGTCTGTTCTCCTTACTAATATTTTCTTGGATGATATTTCAGATTTTACCTTTGTATTTATCTTTGTTCTTGTACATCAACTGTGGATAACTTCAGTCAGAGGTAGTGGTATTTCTCTCGTTTCTGTAATATTCCAATGTTTTCCTCTGTGCACATAATAAAAAGCTTTAGTCTGTAAATATTACGTAGTTTTTTAACTGTATTCTCTTCTTTTTCTATTATTTGTTTTAATGGGAAAATGTTGTCTCAGCAGGGCCTTAGTTTTGGAAACCCTGTTTCTTCTTCGAGCAATATACTGTCCACAATGCTTCTCTTTAATGCTTCGTTAATGCTTATCTTCGTAATACCGTCACAAACACTTTGTATGCCATATTTAGGAGATACCTCTATAATTTCCTAGTATGTTCTTGATCCTGTTTTAAGTATATGTACTGACTCAGCTTTTTTCCATTCCATTGATATTTTCCTTTACTACCAGCATTGATAAAAAAAATCTAAACGTTGTATCTAATGCTGTATTTAGTTCGCCGTTTCAGGAGCTTTTCAATTTGTAGAGTTTTTAAAGGCTTCTTCAAGTTCTTTAAATTCTATTTTATCAATTTCCGAACAACATTGTTTCATTTCTCTGTACGTCCATTTTTTTAGTGATAGTCGCGGGACTCGGCTGTTCGATTGAGGATGTCAAATTAAACACCTTTCGGCCGTCAATCTTCAACCTGATTTCATTAGGCAACCAGTTTCAGAATTTTATTACGCCACCTTCAGCCCCCTAACCGAACTGCAGGAATAATCTACCTCGCTTGTGATCGAAGAGGGTGATGTTTGAAGTGGTCACTGTAGCATATAGATATTTACTAATACCAGTATTGCTCGCCCCTGCTCCAATCACCAGCGAGGTAGACTATTCCTACACGTCGGTCAGGGGCCTGAAAATGGTGTAATAAAGAGCCGAAACTGGTTGTCTAATAAAATGAGGTTGAAAATTGACGGCTGAAAAGTGTTTAATTTGACATCCTCATTTGTTCATTTCGTCTACTTCCTGAGCTTCGTCTTCCTGCAACCATAATTTTTTTTATAGAAAATCACCTAGACATCTTTGTTTAGAAGATACTTTTCTTCTTTGTTTAGAAGACTCATGATTATGAATGCAGTAGACTGATGGCCGTGTATATTTCTTTCTACATTAGATATTCGTCCTTCCGAACTTTCTTTGTGTGCACCTCTTAGTAATTTCTTTGTTTATGTTATTTGTTTTATAGTCCTCCAATGTCGGAGGAATTTTGGGCCTGAACCACTACAAAACAGTTTCTTTTTCCGTTGAACGGCATACCATGACTCATAATTCTTAATACTAAGTACACGTGGTCGAGGGGCAGTCGGTCTTTGGCTGTGACGAGGCGCACACGCCTTGTTTCCGTTTCGCATGTTGTGCTGCTTGCGAGCGAGCGAGCGTTTGTTTACTTCCGCGTAGCGGCTTGTTTCAGAGTACGACTGCATTGAACATCATGGCGTTTTCTTACCGCAACGTCACAGTTAAATTAACTTTCCATCAAATCACGAACGACCGAAGGCGTTCGAAGTTTAACGTTTTATACGGGATGAAATGCGTTTCTCGCCACAAAACGCTCTCGGAATACATTTTTCTATTATCAATACTACTGTGTACATAAAGCTGGCGAATGCCGAGCTGTGCGCCGACGTTGTGTGGCTCCACGCTAACGATAATGCGTTTCGATACTTTGACGGACATACTGCAGTGGTTGATCACGCTGGTTTTGGTTTCCGAAACGTTGCGGGTTTTGGAACTCAAGATTGACGTACCGTCGGACGGTGTGGCGGACGCTTTTGGATCTTGCGGCAACGTCACCAGTCACGTGGCTGAAACGTGGAAGACGTTCGAAAAGTACCGTGCCCTCAATGGTGTCCGTCAGATAAAAATTGAATACGTGCCTTCCTACTTGGCTATTGCCGGCTGCAGGGCTGTCGTCAAATACGTAGGCCAGCCGCGCACTTGTTCAGATTGCGGCCATGCCTCTTCCGAATGCCTCCGACGTAGACTGGTTCAGACGCCGATCGGAGACATCGCTCCTCCTGCGGCGCCCACTGTGTTACTCTATCTTACGTGTCTGCGGCGGTGCTGCCTGCTACGCCCCTTGTGAATCAGTCGGTACTCGCGTCGGCTCCTCTCGACAACGCGATGGACGTTTCGCCTGTCTCTCCTACACCCCTGCCGGAGGTAGTACAAATGAACGACGACCATCAGCAGCCACAAGCTGTCTGTCCCGACCCCGTGATTGTTGATCATAGGGCTGTACCGACCTCTGTCTTTCTGCCATCTGGCCACATGTCGGACGATAGCCGCCCGCCATCCGACACGGAACATCATGTTAGGAAGCAACAGTCGCCGAGGAAAGGTACGAGACAACGCCGTATCCTTTCTGATGACTGCGTCCATCGGACGTCTACGCAGGATGACGACTCTGCTACTGACGGTGCACTGTCCTATGACGCTCTGACACGTAACGAAACGACGTTCTTCCCTGTCTCCATCTCCAGTCAGCGCCCACCTCAGGACACCGTCCTTCCCCCTCCTGCGTCTGATGCGGTTGCCTCCCTGTCTGTATCTGACGCTACCTGTGGGCGCACCTCTAATAATGTTCCACTGAACCGGCTCGGTGACACGTCTGTCTCCGCGGTGGACGACGCCGATGCTGAGGATGGACATTCTGGAGGTGTACAGAACGGTGGATATCCCTTGGCAGGGTCGGCTCGCTCCCCGTCACAGTGATGTGCCCTTCCATGGGGGCCTAACATGCAGTTCCCTGTGTTTCCTTCATGTCTGAATCACCTGTCCTCCTGGTGATGGTAACTTTCCAGACTTATCGCGTAGCCACAGTCAGTGTCAACACTATTTGCGTGTGCCACAAGCTGGCTTTACTCCATGACATGCTTGCTGTGTGCCACGGACGTTGACGTAGCTGTCCTTCAGGAGGTGCATGTTGCAACTTTCTGTGCTCTCCATGGTTTCACAGCACATGTCTCTCATGCTTCCCCTACTGGTAATGGGGTGGCGATCCTCTTACGTGACGGTATCCTCGCTGATGCAGTTACCTGCCTCCCTGATGCCAGATGTATGGTTCTCACGTTTAGTGGCGTCAGGATCGTCAGTGTCTATGCGCCATCTGGTTCGGCTCGCCGCCGTGAACGTTTCATCTTCTTCTCAGGGGTAGTGACGCCTCTCTTCCTGGGTCGGCAGGATGCATTGATCATGGGAAGTGATTTCAACTGCACACAGTCACCCAAAGACCAACTACCACGTCACACTCTGTACTCGGCGCTAACGACAATTCTCCAGCACGTCAGTCTAGTGGATTCTTGGGAGCATGTTCATGGCGATTGTTCGGGATTTACACATTTTACTAGCAATTCTTTAGTCCACTCGATCGTGTTTACATCTTCCGCGGTATTGTCAATGGGGTGTAAGCTGCTGAGGTCAGGCCCACTGCGTTTTCTGACCATGAAGCATTCATCTGTGCTATCAATCACTGCCACCAAAGGGTGTGGCGCGGCCATGGACCATGAAAGCTGAGCACGGTCCATCTCACTCACCCGACTGTCCGCCCCCATTAGCTGAGTGGTCAGCACGACAGAATGTCAATCCTAAGGGCCCGGGTTCGATTCCCGGCTGGATCGGAGATTTTCTCCGCCCAGGGACTGGGTGTTGTGTTGTCCCAATCATCATTATTTCATCCCCATCGACGCGCAAGTCGCCGAAGTGGCGTCAAATCGAAAGACCTGCACCCGGCGAACGGTCTGGCCGAGGGGGAGGCCCTAGTCACGACTTCACCCGACTGCCGGCACCTCATCGAGACCACGTGGACAGCTCTCATGGACGTCGTGATGCCTAACAGTCTGCTCTGTCATGGTGGGTGCTCTGTGTAAAGCCTGCTCTCCACAAGGTCTTAATTAGCTACGGAATGGAGGTTGCGACGTGGCGTCGACGGACTCAGGAATTCTATTTCACCATCCTCTGGGAACGTATGATGATGTGTTCGCCATAGGGCCAGAAGATGGCGAATCGTGCCGATGCACAGTTCACGTCCCTCTCTCGCCGCCACCTTGAAGGAGCTGTGGTCAGGGCGCGCACCCATGATGGGTTAGTGCAAGAGCATTTATCTAAGTGTCATGTCATGGCGGACAACGCCACCGTCCGAGGAATTTGATTAATGTTCTTACGACTGATGACGGGGAGCGTTCTGATACCCAACGAGATATCGGGTCTGCCCTCCATGCAAATTATGTTACGCTATTCTCTGAACAACGTCATCGCCCTGCAAACATTACGGCCGTCTCCAGACTCTCCCTTGGCTCGATTCCCGCGGATGCAACGATGGATCTGACTGCTAACGTCACTGAAGACCAAGTCCATGACGATATCCAGGCGGGTTCTACGAACAGGTCGCCTGGCACTGACGGCCTCCCGCTGGAGTTTTATGGACATTTCGCCCCCTATGGCGCCAATGTAGATGGATATTTGTCGGGGCCTTATTTCACCTTTCGTGCCGATTCCAGATGGTTTCCTCAATGGTTTACTCATTCCCATCCACAGTTCTCGGGATACCTCATGCGATTACCGCCCCTTGACGTTTGTCAACAGTGATACAAATATCTTTAGCCGGCTCTGGCTGCGGCGCTTAAACGGACAGTTCGTTACGTAGTTCCCTCCGATCAAACTTCGTTTGGAGGTACCAACAACATCCGTACTGCCCTCTGCCGCTATCCGGACATAATCGCTCTTGCTTACGCAAGTCTTATGCCTGGACTTTTGGCAGCTCTTGACTTCAGCTACGCGTTCGATCGCGTTGATCACGACCTCCTGAAAGGGGTGCTCCGCAGTATGGGCTACCCTGATACTACCGTCGACGTCGTAATGCGTCTCTTTCGTGGAGCTCCGTGTAGTGTACTCTACAACGGCCGTCTTACTCCTCCCATCTCGATCCGTCGATCTGTGTGTCAAGGCTGCCCGTTCTCTGCACTGTTGTATGCATTCGCCAAGGAACCGTTGTTGTGCGGCCTCCGCAAAGACCTCTCGGGGATGTCTCTCAGTGATCATGTATTCAGCTGTATTGCATACGCAGACGATCTCGTCATAGTTCTTCGTAGTGGCGCTGAGTTCAGGGAGTAACAGGCATGGGCTACCACCTACGGCAAAGCTTCTGGTAGCTGCCTTAACGTCTGCAAATCCAGCGCCATGCCTGTAGCTCCGGGTTTCCTGCAGACAGTGTTGTCCTTTGCGTGTAGCTGACACTCTCCGATGCTTAGCACTTGTTTTCGCAAGTGATCTACGGCGGACAATTGCCGTCAACTGCAGACCTTTCCCAACTATGAGCTGGGCTCTTAGATCACCGTTTATGCTCATTCTATCTTCTGCAACGCACACAATACGTAACGGCTTGCTAATCAAGATAAGGTGTGAAACCCTCACCCTCCCGCGGGGCAGGGGCGGTTTAAGTCTATATCAAGTGCCTGACAGGGCGTAACCTTTTCATTGACTCTCACATGACGTTGTGGCGCCGCAGTCTTACGTGCCTCACCAGCCTATTGCTGGAGTCCCTTGTACCACACTCTCTCGCGGCACCTATCCTACTTTCTGAAGTCATGCCACCCTTCTTTTACTTCTGCAGGCTTTTCCTTGAACTGAGCTACGTCCGTCCGGTGATACTTCCGGCGCAATTGACATCCATGAAAGCGATCTATGGTTTCCTTCAGCACAGGTAACCGAATGTGGTTTAGGGGAAGCTTCTCTGGCGTGCCATTTGGCGATCGGAGTGCGCTCCTTATCTTGACACTGACGTCCAGTCTACATGGTACCTTACTGTTAACGGGAAAGAACTATGCCGGTCTCGCCTTCACAGGATTCACTTCGCAGACACCCCGTTGTGTGTCGACTGTGATGTTATGGACACAGACGAGCACCGCCTGATTTGCAGATCGGAGTGAGATGTCTGCTTCTTGTTGCGACAGATGTTGTCCCTAATTACCCGTACGACTCTTCATCAGATATCTACTCAACTGCTACTCTTTCCGGACGCGGGATACTTCCTGCAAGCAAAGACGAACTCTGTGAGGTGCCCACAGAACATTAATTGTTTGCTGATGGCGAGAAAAGTGTCTTTCACTTTTCGCAGTTCCTTAATAAACGACACTACGCAGTTGTCCGCAATCCAAAATACAGACAATTTTTCTACAATTTCTTCTGCAGTGTTTTCCTTAATCCACCCCAGAGCTGTGGTGGTCCTGTCATGAAGAGTTGATCCCTGTCTCTTCCACGCTTAGAACCGATATATTTAATGGTAATCGGAAAGTTCTTCTCAGTCTGACGTCTTGCTACGCTCTCCTCCTCGCGGGACGCCGGTTTCCTGATATTCTCGGTGGTATTAAGGCCAAAACTAAATAAATGAATAAAAAATAAAAAAGGACGAAAAGCAAAATAAATAAAGAAGCGATGTTCTTTGTACCTCTGCTCCCCATTCCCTACGCTGTCCTTGGTTTCTGGAGGGTCGGTACGGGACATCGTACCAGGTCTCGGGTTGCGACGCCTGCCCACTTTGCCCCCACACCCACCTTTCTCCCTTTGGGCACAGGGAGGGTTCCTTAAAAAAACCGATAGTTTTTTTGAAACATAATCAAAACTTCCTAGGTCTCGGGTTCGAAACCCGCCACCGCTTAACTTTTGATCAGCATTAGCGGCTGACATAAGAAGTCACCCTCATTCTGCCAACGGCCTTGTCAAAGGCGGCAGAGGAGAGGACAAAGGTTCACGGCACTCTCTTGTCCTTGGTATGGGAAACTGCCCCTAAAGGCCGAAGAATCAGCAACGATCAACAGCACGAGAATGCAGGAGGCAATGGCAACCACTGCATTAAAGACACATAACGTGTATCCACAGGACATGTAGCCCATAATTGAAAAAGGTGTCATGATGATGTCTCCACTAGCAAAAGATAATGGAATAGTCACCCATTCGGATATCGGGGAGGGGACTGCCAAGGAGGAAGTGACCATGAGAAAAAGACTGAATAATCAACGAAAGGATAACATTCTACTAGTTGGGCGTGGAATGTCAGAATCTTGAATAAGGTAAGGAAGCTACAAAATCTGAAAACAGAAATGCAAACGCCCAATCTAGGTTTGGTAGGGATCAGTGAAGTGAAATGGAAAGAAGACAAAGATTTCTGGTCACATCAGTATAGGGTAATATCAACAGCAGCAGAAAGTGGCGCAATGGGAGTAGGATTAGTTATGAATAGGAAGGTGGGGCAGAGAGTGTGTTACTGTGAACAGTTCAGTGATAGGGTCTTTCTTATCAGAAACGACAGCAAACCAACACCGACAACGATAGTTCAGGTTCACATGCCGAATTCGCAAACTGAAGACGAAGAGATAGAGAAAGTGTGTGACGATATTGAAAGGGCAATACAGTATGTAGAGGGGTATGAAAGTCTAATATTCATGGGGACTGGAATGCAGTTGTAAGGGAAGGAATAGAAGAAAAGGTTACAGGAGAATATGGACTTGCGACAAGAAGTGATAGAGGAGAAAGACTAATTGAGTTCTGTAATAAATATCAGCTAGTAATAGCGAATAATCTGTTCAAGAATGACAAGATGAGCAGGTATACTTGGTAAAGGCCAGATGATATGGGAAGATTTCAGTTAGATTACATCGTGGTCAGACAGAGTTTCCGAAATCAGATACTGGACTGCAAGGCGTTCCCAGGAGCAGATATAGACTCAGATCACAATGTAGTAGTTATGAAGACTAGGCTGACGTTTAAGAGATTAGTCAGGAAGAATCAATACACAAAGAAGTGGGGTATGGAAGTGCTACGGAATAACGAGACACGCTTGAAGGTCTCTAAAGCTACAGATATAGCAATAAGGGATAGCTCAGTAGGCAGTACAGGTGAAGAGGACTGGACATCTTTAAAAAGTGCACTCACATAATATGGAAAGAAAAATATAGGTACAAAGAACGTAACTGTGAATAAAACATGGGTAACAGAAGAAATATTTCAGTTAATCGGTGAAAGAAGAAAGTAAAAAACTGTTCTGGGAAATTGAGGAATAGAGAAATACAAGTCGCTGAGGAATAAAGTAAACAGGAAGTGCAGGGAAGCTAAGAGGACATGGCTGCACGAGAAATGTGAAAATATCGAAAAAGAGATGATAGTCGAAGGACTGATTCAGCATACACAAAAGTCAAACAACCTTCGTTCATATTAAAAGCAACGGTGGTAACATTAAAAGTGCAACGGTGATTCCGCTTTTAAATGCAGAGGAGAGAGCGGATAGGTGGAAAGAGAACATTGTTGGCCTCTTATAGGGAGGAAGTTTTATGTGATGTGTTAGAAGAAGAAACACGAGTCGAATTAGAACAGATACGGGATCCAGTGTTAGATCCGCAATTCAAGAGAGTCTTAGAGGTCTTGCTATCAAATAAGGCAGAAGGGATCGATAACATTCCATCAGAAATTCTAAAATCAATAGGGGAAGTGGCAACAAAACAACTATTCTTGTTGGTGTGTAGAATACATGAGTCTAGCAATATACCGCCTGACGTTCGGAAAAATATCAGCCACACAATTCCGAAGACTCCAAGAGCTGACAAGTGCCAGAATAATCGCACAAATAGCTAAACATCTCATGCATCCAAGTTGCTGACAAGAATAATATGCAGAAGAATGAAAAAGAAAATTGAGGATGTGTTAGTTGACGATCATTTTGGCTTTAGGAAAAGTAAAGGCACAAGACAGGTAATTGTGACATTGCGGTTGATAATGGAAGCAAGACTAAAGAAAAATCAAGACACGTTCATAAGTTTTATCGACCTAGAATAAGCATTCGACAATGTAAAATGTCAAATTCGAAATTATGCGTAAAATAGGGTTAAGCTATGAGGAGAGAAAATAAGAGTGGACGGGCAAGGACGAAGTGCTCGTATTAAAAAGGGTTTAAGACAGGGATGTAGTCTTTCTCCCCTAATGTTCAATTTGACGGCCGCGGTGATCTCGCGGTTCTAGGCGCGCAGTCCGGAACCACGCGACTGCTACGGTCGCAGGTTCGAATCCTGCATCGGGCATGGATGTGTGTGATGTCCTTAGGTTAGTTAGGTTTAAGTAGTTCTAAGTTCCAGGGGACTGATGACCACAGCTGTTAAGTCCCATAGTGCTCAGAGCCATTTCCATTCCTAATGTTCAATATGTACATCGGTGAACCGATTATGGAAATAAAAGAAAGGTCCGGGAGTGAAATTAAAATTCAAGGTGAAAGGGCATCAATGATGTGATTCTCTGATGACGTTGCTATCCTGAACAAATGTGAAGAAGAATTACATAATCTGCTTATGTAATGGACAGTCTAATGAGTACAGAATATGGATTGACAGTAAATTGAAGAAAGTCGAAAGTAATGAGAAGTAGCAGAAATGACAACAGCGAGTCACGAAGTAGATGGAGTTAAGAGATCTGCTACCTAGGCAACAAAATAACCAATGACGGATGGAGCAAGGAGGACATCAAAAGCAGAGTAGCATTGGCCGTAACGGCATTCCTGGCCAAGAGATGTCTACTAGTATCAAACATAGGCCTTAATTTGAGGATGAGTTGTCTGAGAATATACGTTTCGAGCACAGGATTGTATGGAAGTGAAACATGGACTGTGGGAAAATGTGAAGAGAATCGAAGCATTTGAGATGCCATGCTACAGACGAATGTTGAAAATTACGTGGACTTATAAGGTAAGGAATGAGGAGGTTCCGCGCAGAATCGGAGAGGAAGTGAATATGTGGAAAACACTGTCAAGCAGGAGGAACAGGATGCTAGGGCATATTTTAAGATATCAGGGACTCACTTCCACGGTACCGTAAATGGTAAAAACTGTAAAGGAAGACAGAGATTGGAGTGTGTTGTTGTGGTCTTCAGTCCAGAGACTGGTTTGATGAAGCTCTTCACGCTACTCTACCCTCTTACAAGCTTCTTCATCTCTAAGTACCTACTGCATCCTACATCCTTATGAAGGTGCTTAGTGTGTTCATTTCTTGGTCTCCCTCTACGATTTGTACCCTCCACGCTTCCTTCCAATATTAAGTTGGTGATCTCTTGATGTCTCAGAACATGTCCTAACAACCAATCCCTTCTTCTAGTCAAGTTGTGCCACAAATTCCTCTTTTCCCAATTTATATTCAGTACCTCCTCATTAATTACGTGATCTACCCACCTAATCTTCTCCATTTTCCTGTATCACCACATTTATATTCTCTTCTTATCTAAACTATTTATCGTCCATGTTTCACTTCCATACATGGCTACACGCCTACAAATTTTCAGAAAAGACTTCCTGACACTTAAACTATACTCTTCTTCAGAAAAACTTTCCTTACCATTGCCAGTTTGCATTTTATATCCTCTCTACTTCTACCATCATCAGTTATTCTTCTTCCCAAATAGCAAAACTCATTTACCACTTTAAGTGCCTCATTTCCTAATCCAATTCCCTCACCATCACCTGATTTAATTCGACTACATTTCATTATCCCCGTTTTGCTTTTGTTGATGTTCACCTTATATCCGCCGTTCAACTGCTCTTCCAGGTCTTTTGCTAACTCTGGCAGAATTATAATGTCATCAGCAAACTTCAAAGTATTTATTTCTTCTCTCTGGATTTTAATTCTTACTACAAATTTTTCTTTTGTTTCCTATACTGCTTTCTCAGTATACTAATTGAATTACATTGGGGGCAGGCTACTGTCTCAATCCCTTCCCAATCACGGCTTCCCTTTCATGCCCTCGACTCTTATTACTGCCATCTTGTTTCTGTACAAATTGTAAATAGCCTTTCGCTCCCTATATTTGACCTCAATTTTGTAAAATAATTCGTTGGGTCAGTATCGCCTCATGTGTTCCAACATTTCTACGGAATCCAAACTGATCTTCCCCAAGGGCGGCCTCTACCAGTTTATCCATTCGTTTATAAAGAACTCGTGTTAGTATTTTGCAGTCGTGGCTTATTAAACTTATAGTTCGATAATTTTGACACCTGCCAACATTTTCTTTCTTTGAAACTGAAATTTTGATAATCTTATTGAAATCTGACGGTATTTCACCTGTGTCACACAAATTTTTTCAGGGCTGGCTCTCCAAAGGCTATCAGTAGTTCTAATGGAATTTTGGCTACTCCCGGGGCCTTGTTTCGACTTTGGTCTTTCAGTGTTCTATCAAACTCTTCACCCAGTATCATATCTCCCACTTCATCTTCATCTACGTCCTCTTCCATTTCCAGAATATTGCCCTCAATTACATTACACTTGTATAGACCCCCTATATATCCTTCCATATTTCTGCTTTCCCTTCTCTGCTTAGAACTGGTTTCCTATCTGAGCTCTTGATATTCATACAAGTGGTTCTCTTTTCTCCAAAGGTCTCTTTAATTTTTCTGTAGGTAGTATCTATCTTACACCTAGTGATATATGCTTCTACATCCTTACATTTGTCCTCTGGTCATTCCTGCTCAGCCATTTTGCACTTCCTGTCGATCTTATTTTAGAGACGTTTGTATTCCTTTTTTCCTGCTTCATTTACTGGATTTTTATATTTTCTCCTTTCACCAATTAAATTCAATACCTGTTCTATTACCCAAGGATTTCTATTAGCCCTCGTAATTTTTCCTACTTGAAACTCTGCTGCCTTCACTATTTCATTTCTCAAAGCTACCCATTCTTCTTTTACTGTATTTCTTTCCCCTGTTCTTGTCAATCGTTCCCTCATACCCTCTCTGAAACATTCTACAACCTCTGGTTCTTTCAGGTTATCCAGGTCCCATCTCCTTAAATTCCCACCTTTTCACAGTTCCTTCAGCTTTAACCTACAGTTCATAACCAATAGATTGTGCTCAGAGTCCATATCTACCCCTGGAAATTTAAAACATGGTTCATAAATCTCTGTCTTACTATTATATAATCTGTCTGAAGCCTCCAGTGTCTCCAAGCATCTTCCACGTATACAGCCTTCCTTCTTCATTCTTAAACCAAGTGTTACCTATGATTAGGTTATGCTCTGTGACAAATTCTACTAAGCGGTTTCCTCTTTCATTCCTTACCCACATTCCATTTTCACCTACTACTTTTCCTTCTCTTCGTTTTCTACTATCGGATTCCAGTACCCAATGACTATTAAATTTTCATCTCCCTTCACTATCTGAATAATTTCTTTCATCTCGTCATACATTTCTTCAATTCTAGTACTCTGCGGCGCTACTTGGCATATAATCTTTTACTACTGTGGTAGGCGTGGGCTTCGTGTCTGTCTTGGCTATGCTGTTCGTAGTAACTTACCAGTGCTCCTATTTTTTATTCATTATTAAACCTACTCCTGCATTATCCCTATGATTTTTGTATTTACAACCTTGTTCACCTGACCAGAAGTCTTGTTCCTCCTGCCACCGAATTTCACTAATTCCCACTATATCTAACTTTAACCTAGCCATTTCTGTTTTTAAACTGTCTAACCTATCTACCCGATTGAGGGATGCCCCGATCCGTAGAACGCCACTTTTCTTTCTCCTGCTAACGACGTCCTCTTGAGTAGTCCCCACCAGAAAATCCGAATGGGGGACTATTTTACCTCCGGAATATTTTACCCAAGAGGACGCTATCACCATTTAACCATACAGTAAAACTGCATGCCCTCAGGAAAAGTTACAGCTATACTTTTCTCTCGCTTTCAACTGTTTGTAGTACCATCACAGCAAGGCCGTTTTGGTTAACGCTACAAACCCAGACGAGTCACTCATCCAAACTGTTGCCCCTGCAACTACTGAAAAGGCTGCTGCCCCTCCCCAGGAACCACACGTTTGTCTGGCCTCCCAAGAGATGCCCCTCCTTTGTGGCTGCACCTGCAGTGCGGCTATCTGTATCGTTGAGGCACGCAAGCCTCCCCACCAACGGCACGGTACATTGTGCATCGGGGTGGGAGGAAGGGGGGAGGGGCGGAGAGGGAGATTGGAATACATCTAGCAAATAATTGAGGACATATGTTGCAACTGCTACTCTGAGATTATGGGTTGGCACAGGAGAGAAATTCGTGTCGGGCCGCATAAAACTATTCAAAAGACTGACGAATCAAAGTAAAATCCCTTATTTTGCTTTGTATTTGTGTCTTTTGGCAGCTACCCTATGAATCAGCTGAGTTAGTTTATGCCATTCTAATTCGAAGTTGTGCTCATAAGTTCTTTACCATATATTATATTATACGTGATTGGCAGAGATTTCTGTTGCTAGGATCTTCTAATAATTTAGTTTTCCATCCCCCTTTCTTTCATATCTCCTCCGATGACAACACAGTCGTTCTTTTTATCTAATCAAGGAACTTCTGCAATTTTTTGTAAAATTCATCAGATTTTCTCTTTATTCAGTGGTCTTCACTGACCTAAGGCTTATACATCCTGTAGCTGTTTTGATCTACATGTTACAATTCTTTATTGTACCCAACTGTGATATGTTACCCCACTCCTCCGTTTTGTCATTTACTCGAAAAGCTGCTCTGCTGCTGATCTGTTCCCAGTAGATATACAACTATATATTAAGATACAGTTTCCCAGATCGCATGTTCCCTTCTCCTCCTTTTTAGTCTCCGACAACATAACCAAATCTAGCTTAGCCTTCTGGCTTCTCTTACTAACTTGTGTTAATTTCCCTCTGGCTGAGCTACAAGCACTGTGCAGGGGTAGCTTCTTAGAGGGGCTGCCACGTTACTACTTCTGGTCCATCAGGATTTTGTTCTGGGATTCATTTTGTAAGGGAAACTGGCTTTACAACACTACTAGCGCCCTCCCTGCCCAATGCTGTGGTACACAATTTGTTTGGCTCCTCTATCAATGCTATTCCGACTTAGATGGCCCTGCCGGTAGCTGGGCATAGTTCTCGACTTCATGAAAGCGCGCAAATCTTGCGGCATAACAATAGATGTGCTTTCCATAAGGCGGAGTCCCATGACAAGGTGAAAGTCCTGAATGTTGAAATAATTTCGTGGAGCTCGCAAAAATGAGGAATTGTGAGGCCTGTTGAGTTCAGGTTTTAAAAGATTTGCATGTGCGTAGTCAGAAGTTAGTGATCCTAAGTGGTCAATAAAGATATTCTTCAGCTAGTTATTGTAAATTGAATGAGTTGGCAATTGCGTTCCCTGTACTTGAGTGTGAAGGTATCAGCTTTTTCCCGGTTTGTGTGACGAAGTTAGAGATTTAATGAGGGAACAGTCGCTTGGTTGCCAGAGGTCTCATACCAGCTAATTCGACATAATGTTTGGTAACAACGAGGTTGACTTAGCTACATCTTCCACAAGACATTTATACCAGGAAAACTTAGGATGTTTCTGTATATGTCTTTCTCCACTTAGCTATAAACTGTGAATGTAATCTGTCACTGTGGTGATAACAGTAGGAGTTGTGATACTGGGTTGAGAGATGTGCACAACTCTTATGTGACATCTTCATTACAATAAAAGAACATCTGAGAATCCAAATACGAGGGGTATGGTCCCACATCCCATTCACAACTGTCACTCGCAACATAACCGAGTCACAGCCTTAAAACAATCTTTAACAAACTTTACATCTTCTAAAAGATTCCTTTAAACAGTTACCTGACATAATTTATGTAAATACACTACTGCCTTCAATGCGAAAGTAACGATTGAAAGAAACTTTCCCTACTGTACAGGAACCGCATTTAATTACAATGGGAAAGCAAAGCACGTAGTGATTAACATGGATCTTGTAACGCGCCGACTGGCGGTACCCAAGATCGAACTTACAACGACAATGGATCGTACTGTACCAACGTCGCTATGCCGTTAATGTATGGCTTCCTGCCGCACAAAATACTTGGGCGAACCAATCGATCACTACTGCTTTAATTAGGTACAGTTTTTCATTTCACAGTCGATGTTATGACTGCGGATCGCTATCTGGTTTTAAAAGATTCCAGTCGTAGTGGAGCGCTTGGCGACTGCTCGAAGTCTAGCTCGTACCGTAATCGCACTCTCAAGGAACAAATTGAAGACAGATCACCCTTAGTATAATTACTACTGCCGCCTCGAATATCGAATAATGAAAGACAGCACCCTTACTTTACACAACGTCGAGATCTAACAATGACACGATTACGCTACGAAGAGACACATTCAAACATTCTAATGACAATGATTACCAATATCAAGCAGTAATTACGAGATAGGCCGATTTAGATAACAACTCTCGTTATCTAAGCTACTGGTCGAGTCCAAGCATCAAATCTCTTTAAATACAGTACCTGTTCATATTATGTCGAGATAAATGCCCAAACTAGCTTGCAATTGTTCTCCCACACAACGAAATTCTCACAACGCAGTGCATTATCTCTGGAAAAGACTCGTAACTTTTTAATTCCTATTCCATACACCGTCATGTTATGACTAGTTTGTATTAAGACGCTTCCACCATTATCGATAAGAACTGAAATAGTTTATGCTACCACTAAACCTCTTTCCACTTAGCCCAGCGTTGCTATGTAAATAATACGACGTCACGTACTTCACATATTTAATAATCTTTGTCCTTGGTGCAATCGTTGACCTTTCCGTAATAAATTACGAAAACTTCAGTTCTACTTGCATTTACTTAGACACTCTCTCCATCAATGAAATCGTTTTAACTTTTTAGAATATCTACCCTCTGTAGGTTTATCATGGTTCCACTCAATGAATGCACTTTTGATTAGGCAAACTTACAAATACCAGCGTATACTTGTGTCCTGCAACGTGGTATTAAGATATTTGGAATTCACCCTTTTCTTTTCCCGTAAAATATATATATACACACCAGATACTAATTAAATACGCGTAAGGTTTATGCTTACCTAAGAAAACTTGAATTTATTTTCCCTAGGTATTTCAATACAATTTCATTCACGTAAGTGAGCGAGTGTCATCAAAGACTACACCCTACAATAAGGAAATTCAGTAATAAAAAAATTAAACAAAACCCCTAAGTGCCAGCGCCACTTTAAATCAAACCTTAAGTGACAATTTAAAACAATTCTGAACCTCTTCAGGCGTTGACAGTGCGCGACCTGCTAAGTTCCCTATTTGAATTCGGCCACACGTCACTTTGGCTAATCAAGTTTTTGTTTCGCTGCGAGCTGCTTGTAAAATGGTTCCTTTACTTTTTCGTCGCTTATCCACTCAACTGCTGGTGCACTGTATCAATAAAGTGAAACAGTTCGTATTTATTCCAGCCAATTCTCGGTCCGCTGTAGGATAGTGATATTTAAACAACTATCAACATGTATTCGAGGCTTTCCCTTCTCGACACACACACACACACACCAACCACTACCAAACCACTTGAACAAAACGACTCACAACCCAATTACCTCTGGGAGAGCCGCGACCACTAATCGTACAACACGGACGGGATATCGGTTCCACCGATTCCCAAAAACTCAGCACCTACAAATCTACTTCTCTCTCTAACCAGGCTCACGCTGGATTTACCACAACAAACTTTACGACCGAAACTGCCCACAAGACGACAATCAATTGATAGCTCGTGCACCTAAATTCACCAAAACCGGTGTATCACCAGCGACTGTTCAGAAAATCCCACAGAATCTCTGTATATGTCGTTGCTCAGCTTTGAGAGGAAACAACAGTCAGAGCCACGTATGTGGGCAGGGGCCTAACACACTAAATAGCCACGCTGCCTCCACGAGGTGTACCCAAATTAAAGTACTGGTACTACCAATCCAAACTCCTTTCCAAGCCCTAACCGCCAGCTGCGGTGCCTCACTGCACCACGCAGTGGATCGCTCTACTATCGGACCTAGACGCACACCGATATATCCACTTAGTCGGTGACTGGCCTACATGGGAACTAACTAACTCTTTATGTCATACCATAGGAACCATTTAAAACGAATAAAGATGCAGCCCGACGCCAACTTTTGACAATTAATTAATTATGCATTGCTGCTGTCGGTTCTTTACGACAGCGGCTGGCTACTATACGTCGCTCAGGCAGCATATCTGGACCCAGTGAAGGCGAGTTGTTGCATCGCAGAAGTCGCGCGCGCTCACCTGTTTTTTCGTCGACGTTCGCGGGTCATCTACAACATAATTTTTTCTTAATACATCGTACACGTATATTTACCGCAACCAACAGGTGTTGTTATTAAGTTATCGTGTAGGATGCTCAGCACTAGTAAGGGCGAATGTAACTAGTAACAAAGCACAGTCTTACGACAAATTTACAGAATTAAAAGAAAACAAGCACAACTGCAATCAACTTTATTCCAAACAGAAGTCCTTCACAATAATCATTATAGCTTTGGAGAAAGCCTTTTTAAGCACGAGGTAGACAAATACAAAAAATAAAACTTAATAAATCACTACTGGATTTAACTTGGTAACATTAATCTCATGAACAACTCCCAACAAGTCTCCAGAGAGCCAAAACACACAACAGCTCTTTATTCTACCGTCTCTGCCCTCGTACGGACTCAGGAAGATGACCGCCCACATACTGGCAAAGTTGATTCAAATTTCGCTGGGTAGCCTTTACAAATCCCTATGCGATTTCCATATTTTTGGAGCCATGAAGAAAGACATTCGTGGCAGTCTATGACCTTCAGGCGATGAGGTGCACGCCTGGGTACAGCCATGGTTTATAGGCAACCGCACTATTTCCGTGGTTTCACTGACTGTCTTCTCTGACAGCATTATGTATTAAATGTAATAATAATTATGTTTATATTCATTTATATATAATTTAATTAAGTAGGAAATATATTAACAGTTATGGCTATTACTTTTGAAATAATAGACACTTTGCTTTCTTCTTTTTCCATCTGTCGCTTTGTCATTTGACTGCCTTTATAAGTAGAAATGTAGATATGTAAATCCACAAATTTACTAGTCGACACGCAAGTGATACATTTATTTTGGTCGGTCTGGAGTTGAAATGAGCGCCAAGATAACATCTACAAATGTAAATATAACTAAATCGATACAACCGGAAAATATCAGATACTCGAGAACACAGAAAAAGGCTGCGATTTGATGCTCGGGCATACCGCAGTATATATAAAACATCACCCAGCTGGAACACAGTAAAACTATCATATATGAGGTAGAACGCAGAAATAAGGAAAAGTCTTTGTCGCACAAATCTTATTAAGCGTTACACGTTTCGGAATTTCATCATGAGACAGATGCTGTGGGACAAAGAGTAGAAAGAAAATAATGATGTCAAATATATACCTACTAACATAAGCATGCACAGTAGTGATCAATTTACAGAATTTACAATTTTTGCAGTTGATATGATAGTTACATTTAAACCAAACTTCAGTAAAATGGTCCTGTAAGTGAGCATACGAGCTGAAAACAATACAGATTTCGTCTTATATAGGCCTGTTTGACTATTCTAAGAGAACCATGGCCAAACTGACGAATAAGCTATCTGTGGCGAATAAGCTATCTGTGATGCAAACGAACCATTTATGTAGCCTAATTGAATGGCAACAAGTTCAAATAAAGGAGAAGCTAATAATACAGCTAAAAGTTTTTAAGCGTAATGGCATAATACTGGACCATATAACAATCTAGCTTGAAGCAGACGCTATATTTTGATTGAAGATGCAGAGTTAGGATCATGAGTTGTCACAAGATTGATGCCTTAGGATGCGTAAAACAGAAATAGTGGTTATACTATTTCGGAAGTATTAGATTCCGTTTGCATAATACTCAACGTGTGTAATAGTAGGGAAGCACAGAACTATAAAAATTCTTCCGTTTTATCGTGACAGGCTATCACAGCAACCGGCTTAAAAGTGTTTCACACCAGCCGGCTCCACCGTGGCAGTACAAAATAGAGCCACGCTTAAAAAACCGCTGTGCAAGCCGCATACTTTACTGTCTGCATTGGAGCGCATTTCAAGTGATAGAGCACAGCAATCAGTCATTCTTTTCTTTCACGTTTTATTAGGCAAATCTAGATTTCGGCTAGTGCCTAGCCACTATCAATGCACTATTTCATTGTATCAATGCATGTCCTAGTACATCGTCCCCTGTTGTTCTGGATTCTGTTACAGTTCTTTCAAGACTGTCTGCAAAGTCATTTGATCGTTCAGTAACCTGTCCTCTTTAGCATCGAGATCTTTAACAATGTACAGCTCCTCCAGTAGATTCAATTTCTTCCCCTTCTGAGCAAGGTGTAGCATTCTCAGGTTCTCTAGTGTGGGAGACTGGTGCCCACTGGATTTCAGACGCTCAAAAAAGGCGCAATTTTTTTTAATCAGGCCTTTCTTAGTTAACAAGTGCTCCATGAACCTGGTTTTCAACCTTCTGCCTGTCTGGCCTATATATTACTTCACCTTTTTGTATAAGGCATTAACTTCCTTCCTCAACTAGAAACGTAATATCAGAAACGGGGCAGTTGAAGACAATAATAATGTCATCCACATACCGACCATAAGACAGTACCCGTTGAGAAAGACCAGTATTTTGTCTATTTATATATTTTATTAGGGGGAGGGGGGGGGGGGGGGAGTCGGGGTGACTCTTACGGTACTCCGTTCCACTTAAACTTGAGATGGTAACTCGTTCTCTTGAAACTCGTATCTCAACAAGCGGAATATCATTTAGTTGAATTCAGTTATTTCAGGATATTAGTAATGACTAAGAACCAATGCCTCACATCTGTGAAGTAGACATTGTTAAAGTGGTCAAGACGTTGTTGCTCAAACTTGTCCTCCACCTCGACAATGGCCCCCCTTACGTCAAGCAGAACGTGAGGAGTGTTCCTACGACGGCGCACTGCAGATTACAACTGGTCCTAAGAATGATGAGTCCTGTTCATGTTAGCGGATGCTGCAGGCCGTTCCATTTGGTTGAGTCCTATCTCGTGAGGAAATGTGTTCACCAGGTCGTCGCGGTGTTTCAACGCCGAACCAATCGCTGAAGTGTTAACTGTATGTCCCAACATTAGATTGGACGGTCTTGTCTCGATACGGGCAGGCTTTAAGTAGCTCTCGATACCGATGAGAGACGTCCGATATCCTTAAGAGACAACGTCCCGAGACATTACTGACCTGTCACCGTACTGATATGGGAAGCGCATTTGCACTTGACCGCCTTTTGAAAGGGGCGTGTTAATTGTGTTTAGTTGCTTTTCCTTTCTTTGCAATTCATATGCGCATTCGGTCCAACAATGAAGATAATTGATTTCTAATAACAATGGATAACGCAAAACAAAGCTGGGACGTCAAGGAATTATATCGATATCATATCGATCTATCTCACGTCCACCATTCGTTTTACATTACGTCAGAGAATTGTGTCGATATTGTCTCGACTTATATCACATCCTCCATTCGTATTACATACATTTCTCTAACCTTCATATTAATTATCGCGTGGTCTGCATGTTTGTCACAAGTAAGTAATCGCATGTGGGAGGATAGAAGAAGACTGGGTGATAGTAAATAAGCTCTTTTTATAACAGATTGTGATTATTCATTTACAGAAACAACTGAAACACATGGGAATTACAATTACAAAAAAGTTTTACTTTGAGCCCCTATCGAACGCTATTGTAATAGAGCTACAAGCGTATGCGGAACGTGAGTTGGTTTCACACTGGCGTCAGGGACACTAGGATTCCGAAGAGAATCACCACGAAGAGTCACGAAGGTTATATACATCTGCATCATGCAGAAGATAGACAACAAGATATTTTAGCTACAGTTACTACTAGAAAGGGAGGAAACTTAATTACTGGTCAGTGGCCGCCGTCGTACTCGAATAGAGTAATTTGTGTGACGAAAATCAGAACAACAGGCAAGCTAGGTGTTTCGTTAATTCGATTGTGACTGAAATGTCTCAGCTTTCACGGAGTTTGTCAGGTGTCAGACAAATCCTCAGTGAAGAGAACCTAACGCCATTGATCGATGTGTTCCGTTCCACGTTCTGGGGATTTGTACTGCTGTTCGTAATGGACACGTATGGGCCAAACTGATCCTGTGGAGACGACTGCGTACTGCCTGTGTCGACACAGCCCTCCCACTTGCCTCTAAAAAGGCAGCACGCAGTATTGTTGCATAATCCTTGGAGTACCCACGACCCATAATTTGTGTGCAGCGATCGTCACTTTGTGTTACTGGCCAAAGGTGACCTGTAAAAATTAGATATTAAATTTTTTTGTGTTACCCGGTAGTTGCTGAATGTTCGTCAAAGTGGTGGACACCAACTCTGTGGAAAATTTGATTTGCTGTGTAGCGACAGTGCATGAGAACGCCAGCTACTCGCATGCTCATCATGCCCTCGAGACATACTGCCGTACCAAACAAATTTGTATCCGCACTGTCACATTCACGACTGGAAAGCAGGGTGCGCTACAACTCTGCATTGAAAACGCAGATTTACAGCGAGAGGTTCCTTCTCGTCATGTCCACAGAGAATCCATAGTGTTGGGCCTCCAACCAAAGTTCACACACTCTGACATTACGTTTACATGTGACTCAACTTCGGGAAAATGAAAACCGAATCTCGGTAACCGTTTTTCGCTTTCTTAGTTACAGGTTAAGGCTTCGAGCGGTCTTGGTAGATTGGTCAAATGTGGCGTCTGAAAATTAGCAGTTCCTTTTTCTGATTTAGTAAGCACAGTGGCTGTTTCTCTTCTGTTGAGTGTTAGAAGTAGACAACTTCACGCTCACTAAAATATTTCTGCTTCCCGTTAACTACATAAGAAGTATGAACATATTAACCGAAAAGTTTTAAAAACAAGGCGTAGCCTGACAACCTAAGCATATCCAAAAAACGGTTGTGTGTTAACATGGGAGCGAATATCGAATGTGGAAGTGGAACTCTGGCAGCTGGCATCGTATTTCCGCAGTCGATATTGGAGTGTTTACGTGACCAGTCATACACTGTATTGGTAAATCGGTTTACGTAATCCGGTTTAGAGAGCGCCTGTGAACACAGTCTCATTGCTGTATAGTGCGTGAGACAAAATACGTGAAATATTGCACCCACAAATTTCTCGCAAACGTTTGTTGACGGACCTGGATTAATTCTCTGCGGTACTATAAATCAGTCTAACAAAAGCACTACACCTACTCCTCATGATCGATTTCATTCAGATTTATGGTACACCAATGGATTGACCAGAAATGAAAATGATGGACATGGGGCGCTGGTCGGACGAGGCAGCGGTTGGTGAAGCGGAAAGAGCGCAGAACGGTAACCCGAGGGTCGTCGGATTGAATCCCTATATGGAATGCATTACTTTCAATTGTTACGTTACTTACACAGCAAGTCAACCGCGACGATGTTTAACATATTGTATTTGATGTGATAGAAACCTGTGTGCTGTAGAACAAATTTTTCTTTTAATTGGCTTGTGGGAATACAAAAAAATCCACAGTTAAAAGAAGAGATTTTTCAAGATGAAGAAGAACTACCATAGTGCAGTATTAAGGTGATTATGAGAGTTGCGTCAAACCGCATCGTCTGTCTGTTATTCCGAAAATTTTGCATAGGAAAACAGCATTTAATGTTCACCGAGAGTGGCTGAAGGTTTTAAATTAAACGTAGAATTTGTTTAGAACAATACTACTCTTGCTGATGGCAAAGCAGTGGACACTGCATCGAGTGTTAATGTATTAACTGCTAAATGCAGCTCAGCGTAAGGTCATCTCAATAGGAAAGTGGCGACAAGGATAATTAAAGATCAGAAAGTATTTGAGTAGAAAAGTGTATAATTATTATCGAAAAGTTCGTTAAGCCACGAGATCTAATACAACACTACTGCTCAGAAACTGGCCGTACCAGCATATGAGAACATGAAATAAAAGAAAATACGAGGGATGTCCAGAAAGTAAGTTCCGATCGGTCGCGAAATATAAACCACTGGGAAAATCCGGTAAAGCTTTGCACAAATGTGTTGGGCAGTGTCTCTAGCATGTCCGTCGATCGTGTCGCGTCGATCTTTTCAGTTTTGAGTGAACAGTGAGCACGTAAATAGCGTAGGGAATACTGTCTGCCGCCAAGTATGAGGACTTGGTTAGAGATTTCGCCTGTGTCATGCAGCCCACATAACACACCTGTCGAGGAATTCCTTCTTCATGCCAATCCTCAACCGCACACTGAAGGGGCAATGAAGACGCTCCTGCAGCGTTTCCGATGAGAAGTGTGTGATCACCCACAATACAGTCCGTAATTGGCTCCCCCTGAGTCTCATCTCTGCTCACAAGAACCGCTGGCTATAAAGACAAAATTTTTCCGTAGACAACGAGCTGCAGACCAGTGCAGATAACTCGCCAAGAACACAGGCGGCTCCTTTCTGTGACGAGGATATTGGAAAGTTGATACAACAATACGACAACACTCGACGTTGGAGCGGCGACTATGTAGAGAAGTAAGTGGAAGGTGTACATAACTGTTGCAAATAAAATGTTTGTGGTTTTCGTTGTGGTTTCCATTTCGCGACCGTTCGGAACTTACTTTCTGGACAACCCATGTATGTGCAAGTTTCAAAACATTGTATAAAACTTATTCGTAAGGACTGTGACGAGTTTAAATTTTTTACACGCCGATGGATTAATAACCGTGCATCGTTTTTTTATCCAAAAATTATTTACTGGTAGCAGGTGCACAATTTTTCTCCATAATACAGACAAACTCTCATCGAGTAACGCACAAAAAAAGTCTTTGTTATTCGGCTCATCAAAAACATTTTCGGTTTTTGTACGATAATAAGCTTATCTTTCAGAGTAAAGAGCTACAGGATCGGCTCTAACAGTCGCCTCTCCTTCTTCTTCTTCTATTAGGTTGGTGCATACGTTCGCAGCGTTTTTGTTTCGTATGTTGTTATAAGGAGGGACGCTTTAACATTAGTGACTCTGCAAGTTTAGCAAGAGCTCCAGGGTTTGATGAAGATCGTTTAAACGCATTAATCAATAATGACAAGAATTTGCAAAGGCGATGAACTGTGATCATTGCACCAGCGTGCAACATTTCAGTGCAATGGGAATGGCTCAAAAACCGAGTTTGTCGGTACACTCTAATGGAAAATCAAAGAATTCGGCATGTAGCTATATGTGCATCTTGCTTGCTCGTCATCAATTGGCTCGTGAACAACGTCGACCACTCCTGTCCTCAGTAAGGAAGAGAAAGGAATGGTTGAGCCCAAACTAAGCAGCAACCTCCGCGTACAAAGACCTATGCTCATCTACAAAAGATAATTTCACGTAGCTGGTGGAACAGCAACGATGTAGCATGTATGACGAATTATTAAGTGGAGCAGAAACATTAGGACCACGGGTGGTGGTACCAGCCAAGTAGTACGTGGCCCTTAGTGGATGCAGGAATCAGAGAGTGGCAGAAAAGTACTGCTGGGAGCTGCTTCCCGACGAGTAATAATCACTGCTGACATTTATGGTCAACAATTGAGACGTCTTGTGCACGCAGTCCAAGAATAACGATCAGGAAGACTGCATAAAGCGATTCTACTCCACGATAACGCATGTCAGCATGCTGCTAAACTGACAAAAAACTCTATAGAGGAGTTGGGTTGGGACGTCACCTGATGTAGCGCCCCCAGCTTTTCACCTTTTCCGCTCTCTATCACATAACCTACAAGGAACTTCCTTTCCGGATAGCACTGCACTCGACGCGTTCTTTACCTCAGAACTGCGTGAATTCCAGAGTCGTGGAGTCGAAAAGGTACCCCAAAGTTGGCAGATTTTTATAAAAAGTGAGGCAGAATATATTAATGATGACTACAGTCTCTGTTATGAGTTTCTGTTGTGTTTATTAAACTTATGAAAAACACTACGAACTCATGTGCCAACCCAATATTGATAGCGGCATTATTATTTTTAGCGTGTTCCAAGAAGCAGTCTGAATTCAAGAGTTAGGCCCAGCCGCCAACCTACCAAAATACCTTAAAATTTGAAGTTAATCATTGGACCCAATGAACAAAATACTTTAAAATCCGAATTTTATTGAGACACCACAGGCAGCACCATAGCAAGAATAACGACCCGAATTTAGTGACTAGGCGTGACAGCTACTATACAAAAAAACGTTTTAAAATTGAATTTAACTAAGCAGGCACACGAGCCATCAAAAGAGAAGCACATTATCTAATTCCAGCAATCTTAATCTTACCAGGATGAATTTTAATTCATACATTTACAAACCTAGAGGTTTCTTTCTTTGAAAGGTAAAGTGTAGTTTTCCTTAGATTCGTTCTGCGTTGTTGACAGTTTCCTCAGGAGCTGTGTTGTCCCACGCAGTGGGACCCCGCCACACTCGGTGAGACCTACAAGTGTTGGCAGAGGTGAAGCCGTTGTTCTCTGCCTGCAGCGCTCGCAATGGACCGGCTGTGTAGTGCTGAGTACCTCACTCGGCGCCGAGAAACGTTCTTCTATCCCTGAATACCTCGCAGCTCCACAGTGTACGGTCGTCGCGCGACCTCTGTCGCTGAGGCGCCACTCGGTACCACAGGCGTGAAATTGAAAATCGAGCAGCTGGCAGCCGCGGAACGGTGCCGTGTCCAAAACGGCACAGATCAGATACCACTACATCCGTGGTAGAGGTAGGTGACAACTCACATTTGGCGCAACTTGGATATATGGAAAAGCCTTGATCGCACAATTCTTTACTAAGCGTTGCGCATTTCGAAATTTCGTCTCCAGGTAGAAGCTGTAAGATAATTATAGAAAATATATACATACTAACGTCAATATGAACAGTAGTGATTATCTATAGTATTTCACATTTTTACAATTAACTTCATACTTACATTTAAATCAAAGTTTAAATAAAGGCTCGATCAAGTGGGCACATAGACTGAAGGTAAAACAGATATGATCTCATTTAGGCGTATCTAACGGTGCCATTGTCTACTCCAAGAGAACCAGTGTCAAACTGACTGTGGCGAATAAGGTATTTGAGAAGTAAGCGAACGCTGGTAGGTGGCATTAAGATTGATCATAGAAATGAAATGAAAGGACAACTAACGAAGAAACCTTTCTGTGCGATGTCACTGTACCATGTAATACATTAAAAGGCATCTGTATCTGCATAACACACAAGAAAAAAATTTAAAAAAATTTTAAAAAAATAAAATAAAAAGAAAAGAAAAGAAACGACGCACTACGAAGGAATTATCCGAATGGGACAGAAATCAGTAGCTGTGATGCACAAGTACAAACAAATGATTACAATTTCAGACACATCTGGAATCTCACTAACTGGAGAAGAACTGACTTGAGTGATGAGTTCCGATTCGAACTGAGCTCCGATGACCAGTGAGGACGTGTCTGGAGACGTCCCGGTAGGCGATGGGATACCAGCCAGACTGTCGGCCGCCATACGGCCCGACAACTAGGAGTGATGGTCTAAGGTGTCATTTCTTTTCATTGCTGGACCCCTTTGGTTGTCATGCACGGCACCCTTTCAGAACAGCGGTAAGTCGATGCTATACTACGCCCCGTTTCGTTGCTCTTCATGGCTGGCTATCATGGACTTACGGCGAGAGCTTCTACCGATCCTCCTCGTGCTAACCAAGCGCTACCTCGGTCATTAAGTTTCCCGAAAGTCTCCCAGCTGAAACGTCTGGGGCGTTCTAGGCAGCGCCCTTGGTCAGCACAAAACGATTACCTGCTAGTGTTTGGTTGAATTGGCCTAACACGTCCATCCCAATGAAACTAAACGGTTCCACTGCTTCTGGCAATCTCTGTAATAATACCTATTTAAGATTTAAATTCGCCCACTGACCATAATCCACACAATTTCTCTCTTACCGATCAACATCAATCTTCCTTCGCTCCCAGCAATACTTTTCTGCCACTCTCTGATTCCTACATCCACTAAGGGCCACGTACTACTTGGCTGGTACCACCACCCGTGGTCTTAATGTTTCTGCTCCACTTAATAATTCGTCATACATGCTACATCGCTGTTGCTTGCACATACTGCCTACACTCCTTATCGGCGCTATGTGCTGATTGCCATTCGCCAAAGTCCTGACCTAGTGCCTAGTGCCTGGTAGCATGTTACAAATTTGTACACTATGTTCCTGCTCAGACCATCTGCATTACCGTGTTTCTTCCCAGGTTTGTGGATTACTTCGCACTCAATGTCATTACTTTGAATTTTATGACCTACAGATAACACGAGAAGTTTGTTATTCTATACTCGCCGGCCGTTGTGGCCGAGGGGTTCTAGGCGCTTCAGTCTGGAACCACGCGACCGCTACGGTCGCAGGTTCGAATCCTGCTTTAGGCATGGATGTGTTTGATTTCCTTAGTTAGGTTTAAGTAGTTCTAAGTTCTAGGGGACTGATGACTTCAGATGTTAAGTCCCATAGTACTCAGAGCCATTTGAACCATTTGAACTCCATACTCTAAGTTAAGCATCCCTCTCACCGCTATGGATAATTCTCCTCCACTCCATTCAACTGTCTTGATGCAAAGGATGACTTAAAGCACAGTCAGTAGTGTGATTTAATGCATCACATGAGAATGTGAACTCCATTTGACAGTCTGAAAACACCATCAACAGACTATAAATTGCGACAGATGCTCTGTGAAATTTCTCCAACCATATATTCTTCTTCAGCAACTGCGTAAGTAATTTTGCAATGTCTCCAAATCTCTTCACGAACTTCCTGTAATAATTCTTGTGACCCAGAAAGGATTGGAACTTCTTGGTCGCACATGATACAGAAAAATCTTCCGCTACTTGCGATAACGTAGGATCAGTTCCTACACCAACCTTACTGTTGATATGGCCCAAACAGTTCACTTTCTCCAGCACAATGTGACATTGGCCACACTAAGTCTCAAATGGGCTGCTAGACATCTCTTGAATACTTCGCTCAGACGTTTTCTATGCTCTTGCATACCCCTTGAAAAGACGATTACGTCATCAAAGTACACTAGACAGTGACGCGATTTCAGTATTATCAGCACTCGGTCCAGCAACCGTTGGAATGTTGCTGGTGCATTCTTCAACCCAAAAGACTTTTTTTATATTTTTATCGCCCCGAGGGTGCAGAAAACGCCGTTTCGGTCTATCCTTCGGAGCCAATTCTGAATTTTATATGCAGACTAAAGCGACAAATGTAAATATGTACCAAGGCTGGGATTCGAACTCAGGTCTCCATCTACCTTGGCAAATACGCTAACCACTACGCCACCCTGACACAGTGGAATTGCACAACCGCATGGACTATCCTGGCGAGTCTCCCTCCTCAGTCGAAATTCCCATTAACGTCTCAGTCCACTTGGTATTTCGTCTAAACCCAAACAGCGTTCTCCAATTGTATTTAAACAGCATCTTAGCATCGAACGAAGTGGGGGATCCTACCTGGAACCTAAGCATAGATGCAACACCTGCAAACCTATTCACGAATTTCCTATAATAATTCTTGTGGCCCAGAAAAGATTGTAACTCCTTGGTCGCACCTGATACCGAAAAATCTTCCACTAGTTAAAGTAGTGAAACTATGTGGTTCTAGAGACCTTTTCAGTCCTCAGATACCTATAATGTATACATGCAGACTGAAGCGATGAATGAAATTTGTACCAAGGCCGGAATTTTAACCAGGATCTACTGCTCAATAGCGCCGTGCTGGCACAGTGGCTTTGCGCAACTGCATGCACTACCCTAGCATGCTTCTCTCCTCAGTCCAAATTTGTGGACAATACTAAGTGGTATTTGAGGGAGGGTCTATGGCAGGGCAGTCCGTGCATCTGTGCAAAGCCACTCTGCGAGAGCGGCGTAGTGGTTAGGGCATCTGCGTAGTGAGCAGGAGACCCGGGTTTGAATCCTGGCTCAATTGTCGCTTCAATCTAAATAATACATCATGGGTATTTCAGGTAAATTAAGGCAAGGAAAGAGGTGGTTCTCCGCAGAATCGGCGAGGAAAAGAATATATGGAAAATACTGACAAAAAGAAGTGACAGGACGATAGAAAATTTATGAAGATGTTCTTCATTGTGTATGTAATTCCAGTCGTATTTAACTCTGGTTCTACTTGTGCTACGTAAAACATAGCGAACTTTGTACTATTTTATCCCGGTTGAAGCTCATTTATAAATGTAACTCAATAATTTGTAAAATTAATTTTTGTTTGAAGCTATATTGGCTACACGTATGATTTACTTCAGAAAATGTGTAATATACAAAATTGTTTTGCTCACGTTACTAGTGGCCCGCTTGTGGCGCGCCCGACATTACGTTTACTTGGCAGCGTGGCTAGTTGTCACATAGTCAGTCTTCTCACACCACACCGGTGTTACTTATGTTTTAATGTATGACTTTTTGAAGAACATTATGTCTTATATTTTAATGTATGACTTGAGCAACTCAGCTCTTAAATCACGGTATATCTTTGACGATATGTTCTTCATGTAAGTACTATTTGTTTTACACTCGTTTACATTAATGTAAGCTTTTATTGGATAAGATGTTTAATCTGACAAATTCGTTTTAGGTATTTACCTTACCTTCTGATGAAGTCACCCTTAGGGGTGACGAAACGTGGTCAAGGTACATAGAAAACCTATGTAACCGGTTGGCAGATTTTTACATATTTTTCAAATTTGTGTATACTGTTGCTGCAAACGTCAGACATGTTCAAAGTTGTACGCTTCTTACCCACCCATGTATCAAAGGCTGTCTCAAAGTACAAAGACATCAGAAAGAAGATGCTAAACACAGGAATGGCCATCTCGTTTAATAAAAAGTGTGAGGAAATGGGACTGCTACCGAGCTGCATAAAATCCTTTCTTAACATCAAGCAATGTGCAAAGGAACCCAAGATGTTCAAAACTTTAGTACTGAAAATCATTTCAGGCAGAATTAATGCTTTACATAAAAAGAAAGAAAGTTTGAATGAAGAAGCGTATTATCTGTTTTTAGAGTTAACTAAAGTGTTCCGTTTACAGTTTAATTTTCAAATAGATGAATTCTGGATCTTGATCACTGAATGGCTAAACGATTGTAAACATGTAATATCTGCTAGACACGAAAAGAAACTAGGTAAATTAAAAAGTTTTGTACCAAAAGTAGAAAAACGTGTGTTACAGTGTGTAAAATGTCTGACCATAAATTTTTTACTAAAGTGATAAACAAAATGGAAATACAGTTTACAAGGGAAGAAAGTACTTTCCTTGAGAAAGGGCTTAAATATAATGTAATGCCTAATGTCTCAGAGCCAGATGTAATTGAAAGCCTAGTTATAGATCTTAAGATTGGAGTAGATAGTATAAAAATGGAAAGTGCTCAACAAGTCAGAGCAGCTCACGATGTTTTTAGTACTATCGATAAAAACAATTTTTCTTGTCAGTCCTCTAAAAATTCAGATGTTAAATTAATCAAAAGTATCAATGCAAAGTTAAAGCACAATGACACCTTAGTTACTAAATTTGATAAAAGCAGTGCTATAATTGTCTCCAGTAAGAATGAACATATCCGTAAAACCTTAGAATTTTTCGAGGCTAATAATGTATCTGAAATAGAGGAGGACCCTACTCCCGGTCTACAAAAGGAAATTAGATGTGCTGTAAATGAGACTAAACATTTGCTAAAGCCCTTTCAAAAGAAACAGCTGACAATCATGAACCCCCAGACTCCCAAACTTCGTCCTCAATTCAAAGTACATAAAATAAACCACCCTATCCGTCCAATAGTAAACAGTATTAGTAGCGGATATCATGATTTAGCAAGGTTCCTTCACGACAAGATTAAAAAATCATACGTATTTCAGAATAATTATTCAATAACGAATAGCCAATCACCGATTAATAAAATAAATAATTTGGAATGTAATCAGGAGACAAAGTGAAAAGCGGTCGACATTACTAACCTTTACACTAATGTACCGGTGCTGCATACAGTAGAAATTGTGGAGTATAACCTTCGTACCTAAAAAAAATGTATAACAGACGAACATATTACTGATCTCATACGTTTGTTGTCATTGGTAGTAAAATATAGCTACTTCGAGTTTAATGGCAAACTGTACAAACAACTTGACGGCCTAGCAATGGGTAATCCGCTAGCGGGAATTTTAGCTGACATTTTCATCAATTCTCTCGACGACAAATTCTTCAGTAGGTACGACTCTACAGAATTAGGTATTTTATCCTATTCGCGATACGTAGATGACATTTTGATTATAAACAATGGTACTAATGAAGGAGTGTATCTACTGTTCAATTTGTTCAATAACCTTCATGAAAAAATTAATTTCACGTGTGAGTTACAAAATGAACGCCGCGAATTAAATTTCCTAGATCTGAAGTTGGCGATAATAGAGAATAAAATAATTTTTGACATTTTTCGAAAACCCACGAGTACTGATCATACCGTACCTGCAGACTCGACACACCCTCAATCTCATAAGAAAGCTTTCTTTCATTCAGCAATTCACCGTGCTGTGGTTACTCCCTTATCACCAGAGAAACTGCAGAAAGAAATCGATGTAATTAAGACATTAGCATTTAATAACGGCTATGAACCTTCACTAGTGGAAATATGCTTAAAGAAAAAACTAAAGAAAGAGTCACCACTTTAGGTACTGGTCAAACTAATAATAATGATAAAAATTACATGGCCATAACCTTTCTAGGTAACATATCGTATAGGATTCAGCGTCTGTTGACTAAAAAATACGGCTACAGGGTTGCTTTCTCCATACATAATAAATTACAAAAAAATTTAATTCATAACCGAAAAGCTTCAAACGAACCTTTACGTGGCTCTGGGGTGTATAAAATTTCCTGTAATACATTTCCAGCATTTTATATTGGACAGACAGGCAGAGCTTTCAACGTAAGATACCAAGAACATCTTTTAGACAAAAAAGGCACTAATGTGCACAATTCAACATTTGCAGAACATCTTTTCATAACAGGGCATAACCCCAAAGAATTAAACGAAATGACAATTTGCATAGAGAAAAGAAAGGGAGAAAACTTGATGTCTTAGAAGAACTTGAAATTTTTAGGCACACACCAAATAAAGATGACATGTTGAATAAACAAGTACAGTTGAAAAATAGAAATTTCTTTAATACTTTTAAACCAGTGCTCTCAGTTTTATGATACTTATAATTCAGGTTCTCTCCTCCTTTTCAGAAACATTATTTTACCTCTGTTAAGTTACACTCATTACTAACACACCAGATGACTGTGCCCTAGTTATGCAAGCTTTCTTTTCAAATTATGTGTCATATAATTAACTGATGTTCTTCATTACGTATGTAATTCCAGTCGTATTTAACTCTGGTCCTACCTGTGCTACGTAAAACATAGCGAACTTTGTACTATTTTATCCCGGTTGAAACTCATTTATAACTGTAACTCAATAATTTGTAAAAATTAATTTTTGTTAAGAGCTATATTGGCTATAGATATGATTTACTTCAGAAAATGTGTGATATACAAAATTGTTTTGCTCACGTTACTAGTGGCCCGCTTGTGGCGAGCCCGACATTACGTTAACTAGGCAGCGTGACTAGTTGCCACACAGTCAGTCTCCTCACACCACACCGGTGTTACTTATGTTTTAATGTTCGACTTTTTGAAGAACATTATGTCTTATATTTTAATGTATGACTTGAAAAACTCAGCTCTTAAATTACTGACATCTTTGACGATATGTTCTTCATGTAAGTACTATTTGTTTTACACTCGTTTACATTAATGTAAACTTTCATTAGATAAGATATTTAATCTGACATATTCATTTTAGGTAATTACCTTACCTTCTGATGAAGGCACCCTTAGAAGTGACGAAACCTGGTCAAGGTATATAGAAAACCTATGCAACCGGTTGGCAGATTTTTACATATTTTTCCACTTCTTCTGACTAATCATGAGTCACCTGGACTCACTGCATTGCACGTAAACCAAATAATTGCTACAGATTTGGCACAAGGATCAGAATGCTCAATCAAAATTCACTGCGTATAACATACAGATACTAAGCATTCATCTCTAGATTTCCCCTGAAACTGTAAGATAAGCCACTGGTTCCTCCGGTTCGATAAAGGTCAACCTCTCGTAATCATTCACCCTAAACTTCGACCCCATGACTATCACCACAAAACAACAAAAATAGTCTCGCTCAAACCAAATGAAGACACTGTAGGCTGTTGCTCGGACGTCGTGCTGCTGGGGTGGCATCCCGTACGATGAAGGTGGCACCCTTGACACCACTGTCTAGTGTCAGGGGATGGTGATAGAGACGACAGCGCCCCTGTTGAAACACTGCTGACAGCTAGGAATAACTTTTATTGACCTCAGTACGCTGTCTCCACCGCTTCGCTCACCAGTATATTCTCCACTTTAATAGACACCGTAACCTGCATTCTATCCGAGTCCTCAGATGACAGATGTTACTATTTAACGGATCTGACGTTGCTACATTTCTATGAACATTAAATTCATGGGCATCTTCTTGCTTCTTAATATTTAAATCAAGTAACTGAATGCTGTTATTGTTACAGATACACTTGACTGCCAACGTGTGCATTGCAAGAAATAGCAAGATGCCGCTGACATCCGTGTAAAGAGGGTCGCTACTCCCAACCAAACATCAGGGACGCACACCTATAAGCACAGCTACTACAATTACTATACGTCTATTTCCATAATATACATTTATTCAGTGATACATAAATATTCAACTTCAAGAGAGCATCATATAATATTCTTACCTGCGATGGTTGTAGTCTAAGTCTGATTGGTGCACACTAAAGACTTTCATCCGGCGTAGGCAATGATGTGGCGGTGTCGTCCATCGTCGAAGAGCGGTGCATCCTTCCTTGGACAGGCAAGCTGCGATGAACTGGATCGGTAGCGGTGATAGCGACTGGAAAGCCAAAGGACTCTCGCTCGAGCTCTCGCAGCAGGAACACATTCTTTATGACAGTCTGCTGGTTAAACTAAGGAATGTAGCTTATATCCTGGTATGCAGTGATAGTTATCGCCAAACAATGTGTTCTACAGTACATGTCAGTCGGCCTGTGTAGCTTATGTTTGAGGCAGGTCTGGCTTGGAGAAATTGCGACCCACCGTCTCAACAACCCCCCCTCCCCCCCCCCCCTTCAAGTTCCCGGGAGAGATACGGCTCTTGTTCTTCTTCTGCTGCTACGCTACTGCAATGGACGAATGAGAACCACCTCCATGCTGGCCTCCGTGTTGCCACATCTCGGTTCAAACTCCTTAGGTTCTGGTTGTGAGGCGAACTCCTTAGGTTCTGGTTGTGAGGCGGAGCCAGCACTGGATGACGACTGCGATAATGCACCGCTTCTTCCCTCTCCGAGGTCGACCTGTGGTCCCAATCTGAAAAAGCTTTGCTACTTCTAGAAATGAAAGAGTTATTATGTCGAGCTGGTCTGCTCGCTTACTGTAGGCACCGTCATCTTTTTTCAGTGAAATATGTGCTGCAGATGAAACGGTACCCAGACAAACCACCTGAAAAAAACAAAGGTGTGATAATTTGGAATGACGAAATAGTAGGTCTTCATGGATAGTCGAATATTGTATAAAATATACTACAGCTGAAAACAGAGCAAGTTAGCCAACATTATATAGTCTCTAGAAATATTGGAAAATCTCTACGATGAAGAGCACATAGTTGAAAAGGATGCTTAAGTGACGTGGAACACTATGTGTATGGGAGGCACGACTTTGCATGTAAATTATTAAAGAATTTAAATAAACCAGAAACAGACACGCACGAATAGACGAGATATCACATGAAGAATAGATTGAACTTATCCTGAAGGCAGGACCTAAGAATTGTAAAAATAAAAATATCGACTTACTTTAGGAGAGTCAGAGGCAGTAATAAAAAGATAAAAGGTTAAAAAAGTCATCAGGACTAGAGGGCATGAATACAGATCCCATAAGAATGGAAGACTTTTACTCAAACTCCACTTTCTTCGTGTATTAAACGCCTGTTGGGTTATAGTGTGGATGCTTGATTGTTGTTAACGGCGACTGTTTCTTCTATATTTAAGAAAGGGGAAACTACTCAACTATATCAAATTCAACAAGTTAAATAACCGAATAAAGGCAATAGTAGATTCGTTCCTGCAAAAAGAACGGAATGGATGTCTAAAAGTGAGAGCTTGTATTTAAAATATATTTACTATGAAACATGGAGATGAGAAAAGAATGGGATGCTATCTGCCCAACTGTATGACGTTTGCAGATCTAGGGAAGACCTTCTTTAAGGTAAGCAGTCCGGAACTATGGAATATAATTGCTAGATGTGGCTACTTTCAGCACATGCACTGTTCATAGAATGGCAGCTGCTACACAATCAATTTACCTAGTTACGATGGAAGAAATATTGCTATTAATCACGGAAGAACACACCGGTGTGTATTATAACCCACGCTTTTTAACACTTGTATGGAGGATATCCTGCACAGACGTAGGGAACAGGCACTGCCTGGATTGGAAATACAAAGGGTCATTTTAAATGTGCAAGCATACACTGAAGACTTAGTGATAATGCAAAACACTGAAGACAATCTTCAAAGAGCTATTGTTTATTACATAAGATGAATGAAGAATGTAACTTCAAAATTTCTGTCTCATAGTCAGTAAGCGTGGCACTCCAGGGCAAACAGACAATAAGAGCAAAAATTATTTTGGATCATATTTAGACTTTGATATCTCATGTAATTATGTCAGAGATATAAATAATAAATTAGGAAGATACTAGGCAATATAAGGAACTATTGGAAGAACACTGAAAACAGCGTGGACTGAAACACAAGAAGCTGAACAAGGTAATGGCAGTGTCGGTTATTTTAAATGGGAGTGAAACGTGGACATTAAGAGGACAACAACCATATACAAGCCACGGAAATGAAATTTCTTAGGACACTACAGGAAAAATATGAAAAAAGGCTATACGGAATCAGTTAAAAATACTTCCTGTACGGAAAAGTGGACGAATATAGAAGAAACTGGTAAGAGAATTTAGAAGAATTCGGAAAATGGCAATGTCGTACAGACCTGTTGAACAAAGATACAGAGGCAAAGATGGATTGAGGCCAGAACTGGCCTAAGGTCCTAATCAAGAAACGACGATGATGATGATCACGATCGTGATGTTTATAAAGCACTTAGATATATCGCATACATTGTTTAACATTTTATGTTATTATGTAGACTAAAAGTGAAGGGGGGACAAAGTAAAGGAAGGGGGAAGAGAGTATCGATGTCAGTTGCACCCACAAATTCATATAATTGATTCTCCTCGATGGGGATGCACAATTACGTCCGACCTTCTGCGAAAATCTCAAAGTAGCGAGCATGGGGCACATGAACAGAGACTTCGGATAGGTGGTTCTGGGTGGGAATGAAGGCAGAGGGGCATAATGGGAGACTCCGTGCAGGTGTGATAAACACTGTGTTCGGGTGGCACTGTGGGTAACACAATTTCCCAGGAAGCGGGAGATCCTGGGTACGAAATCTGGCCCGGCCCACATTTTCACTTGTCCCCGCAGATTCCGTGTAAATTTTCTATGCAGCTAACGTCAGTAGTCCCTTCAAAAAAATGGTTCAAATGGCTCTGAGCACTACTGGACTTAACATCTTAGGTCATAAGTCCCCTAGAACTTAGAACTACTTAAACCTAACTAACCTAAGGACATCACACACATCCATGCCCGAGGCAGGATTCGAACCTGCGACCGTAGCAGTCCCGCGGTTCCGGACTGCAGCGCCCAGAACCGCTCGGCCACCGCGGCCGGCTCAGTAGTCCCTTCCCCTTCCCCTTCCTTTCCTTTCTCTCTCTTTCACCGCGTTGCTGCCTCTGGATCATGGGGTTTGGGTTCGATTCCCGGCCGGGTAGGGAATTTTATCCGCCCGGGGACTGGGTGTTCGTGTTGTCCTCATCATCTCTTCATCATTCCGGAAGTACCAAGACCAGAAATGGAAAGATTTGAAACTTGTAAGGGCGCTGATGACCACGATGTTGAGCACCCCACAAACCAGCATCATCATAATCACCCCTTCCATCTTCAGTTTACATTATATGTATCACAGCTGCGGATTCTGTGCGCTGTCTGTTCTTTCGTACGTCTCCACACTACACATTTACAAAATTTTTGTGTTATCATACGTATATGAAATATAAATATGCAGTGTCTTTTCTTTACAGGCTTCCTTTATGTTGCCAGGCGTCTTCACTGTCTTCCAATGTCAGATTTATAACTGATGAAAAAACAGAACCAAAATCGTGAGGTAATTTCTTTACAATTACGATCTTAATTCGAACGTAATTATAGGAAAATGACAGTTCTTAAATTTCAGTGATTACGTTCTTATGCTCGAAGTTTGTCCTTTTATTTACATACGCGTCTTAGAAACACGTGAATTCATGTTGAATGGTCCTCTACATTATCTCACATAGAACACAACAGTGTGTAATAGCTATGTTAACAGTCGGACTGATAGAAGGAAGTATAGCAGATGCGTATTTAAAAAGCTAAGTCATATGGAGCTGCTTACTCGATCGCGATGCAGAATGAATGCCATAGGCGACATATCATTTGACACTGAAAGTATTCGCATGCTACCTGCAAGAGTAGTAGTGATATGACGTGGGAGAACATCTTGTGTGTATTGCCTAAGCAAAGGCGTTGTCTGTGGCAGGGTCTGCTGTATGTAACATGCATGCGTTACTTGAGCTGCTGTCAGCTTTCCTTTGAAGCCGCCGCTAGTGAACAGCGCCTGCCTGCATGCAAATGCTCTCCGTGAGAGCAAAATGTAAAGGTTTCTGTTGTCAAAGGAGAGCCATCATTCGTCCCCTGACACAACGTTAGAAAACTGTCTGAAATACCTAGCTGCGTCATGAGAGAAGGGAACCCGATAGACAGACCTACGTTACGAGCCTATGTAACAACGCAGCACGCTGCAAGCAGTTTGAAAGAGAGCTGTCTGCAGAATGCGCTGCAAGGTGATTTAAAAACAGGCAACTTCCTGCGTAGTAGTAACTCAGGATAAATTGACAATAATGACAAATGTGTAAAACTGCACTAATCAAGTTGTATAAATGACTGGTTATGACTTACCTGTGGTAAGTTTACAGTGTGTCCGCCATTACCATCCGGACGCGTGATGGTTATACTAGGGAAGGAAATAATGGTCACATTATTTGTTACGACTGTATAAAACCACCTTACAGGATGCGTCAATAATGGTTAATTGACTAGTTAAATGGTGCTCTAAGCACTATGGGACTTAACATCGGAGGTCATCAGTCCCCTAGAACTTAGAACTAGCCGAGCGGGATTAGCCGCGCGGTCCAAGGCGCTGCGGTCATGGACTGTACAGCTGGTCCCGGCGGAGTTTCGATTCATCCCTCGGGCATGGGTGTGTGTGTGTTTGTCCTTAGGATAATTTAGGTTAAGTAGTGTGTAAGCTTAGGGACTCATGACCTTAGAAGTTAAGTCCCATAAGATTTCACACACATTTGAACATTAGAACTACTTAAACCTAACTAACCAAAGTACATCACACACATCCATGCCCGAGGCAGGATTCGAACATGCGACCGGAGCGGTATCGCGGTTCCAGACTGAAGCGCCTAGAACCGCTCGGCCACAACGGCCGGCTTGACTAGTTAATACATAAATGTGTAGTATGTGAACAAATGAACAGCTTACTACATCTACATCTACATCTACATCTATACTCCGCGAGCCACCTTACGGTGTGTGGCGGAGGGTACTTATTGTACCACTATCTGATCCCCCCTTCCCTGTTCCATTCACGAATTGGGCGTGGGAAGAACGACTGCTTGTAAGTCTCCGTATTTGCTCTAATTTCTCGGATCTTTTCGTTGTGATCATTACGCGAGATATATGTGGGCGGTAGTAATATGTTGCCCATCTCTTCCCGGAATGTGCTCTCTCGTAATTTCGATAATAAACCTCTCCGTATTGCGTAACGCCTTTCTTGAAGTGTCCGCCACTGGAGCTTGTTCAGCATCTCCGTAACGCTCTCGCGCTGACTAAATGTCCCCATGACGAATCGCGCTGCTTTTCGCTGGATCACGTCTATCTCTTCTATTAATCCAACCTGGTAAGGGTCCCATACTGATGAGCAATACTCAAGAATCGGACGAACAAGCGTTTTGTAAGCTACTTCTTTCGTCGATGAGTCACATTTTCTTAGAATTCTTCCTATGAATCTCAACCTGGCGCCTGCTTTTCCCACTATTTGTTTTATGTGATCATTCCACTTCAGATCGCTCCGGATAGTAACTCCTAAGTATTTTACGGTCGTTACCGCTTCCAATGATTTACCACCTATGGCATAATCGTACTGGAATGGATTTCTGCCCCTATGTATGCGCATTATATTACATTTATCTACGTTTAGGGAAAGCTGCCAGCTGTCGCACCATGCATTAATCCTCTGCAGGTCCTCCTGGAGTACGTACGAGTCTTCTGATGTTGCTACTTTCTTGTAGACAACCGTGTCATCTGCAAATAGCCTCACGGAGCTACCGATGTTGTCAACTAAGTCATTTATGTATATTGTAAACAATAAAGGTCCTATCACGCTTCCCTGCGGTACTCCCGAAGTTACCTCTACATCTGCAGATTTTGAACCGTTAAGAATGACATGTTGTGTTCTTTCTTCTAGGAAATCCTGAATCCAATCACAAACCTGGTCCGATATTCCGTAAGCTCGTATTTTTTTCACTAAACGTAAGTGCGGAACCGTATCAAATGCCTTCCTGAAGTCCAGGAATACGGCATCAATCTGCTCGCCAGTGTCTACGGCACCGTGAATTTCTTGGGCAAATAGGGCGAGCTGAGTTTCACATGATCTCTGTTTGCGGAATCCATGTTGGTTATGATGAAGGAGATTTGTATTATCTAAGAACGTCATAATACGAGAACACAAAACATGTTCCATTATTCTACAACAGATTGACGTAAGCGAAATAGGCCTATAATTATTCGCATCTGATTTATGACCCTTCTTGAAAATGGGAACGACCTGCGCTTTCTTCCAGTCGCTAGGTACTTTACGTTCTTCCAGCGATCTACGATAAATTGCTGATAGAAAGGGGGCAAGTTCTTTAGCATAATCACTGTAGAATCTTAAGGGTATCTCGTCTGGTCCGGATGCTTTTCCGCTACTAAGTGATAGCAGTTGTTTTTCAATTCCGATATCGTTTATTTCAATATTTTCCATTTTGGCGTCCGTACGACGGCTGAAGTCAGGGACCGTGTTACGATTTTCCGCAGTGAAACAGTTTCGGAACACTGAATTCAGTATTTCTGCCTTTCTTCGGTCGTCCTCTGTTTCGGTGCCATCGTGGTCAACGAGTGACTGAATAGGGGATTTAGATCCGCTTACCGATTTTACATATGACCAAAACTTTTTAGGGTTCTTGTTTAAATTGTTTGCCAATGTTTTGTGTTCGAATTCGTTGAATGCTTCTCTCATTGCTCTCTTTACGCTCTTTTTCGCTTCGTTCAGCTTTTCCTTATCAGCTGTGATTCGACTACTCTTAAACCTATGATGAAGCTTTCTTTGTTTCCGTAGTACCTTTCGTACATGATTGTTATACCACGGTGGATCTTTCCCCTCGCTTTGGACCTTAGTCGGTACGAACTTATCTAAGGCGTACTGGACGATGTTTCTGAATTTTTTCCATTTTTGTTCCACATCCTCTTCCTCAGAAATGAACGTTTGATGGTGGTCACTCAGATATTCTGCGATTTGTGTCCTATCACTCTTGTTAAGCAAATATATTTTCCTTCCTTTCTTGGCATTTCTTATTACACTTGTAGTCATTGATGCAACCACTGACTTATGATCACTGATACCCTCTTCTACATTCACGGAGTCGAAAAGTTCCGGTCTATTTGTTGCTATGAGGTCTAAAACGTTAGCTTCACGAGTTGGTTCTCTAACTATCTGCTCGAAGTAATTCTCGGACAAGGCAGTCAGGATAATGTCACAAGAGTCTCTGTCCCTGGCTCCAGTTCTGATTGTGTGACTATCCCATTCTATACCTGGTAGATTGAAGTCTCCCCTTACTAGTTTTCACCACTTGAAAATATTTCAACGTGTAATAAAATCACAAATTTGCTGCATATCATAGTTCCAACTTCAATTTCGAGAACACTTTCCCTTTGACATAGTAGAGAGGGTCATTTCGCAGTGTGACCACAGCAGAATATACTGATATGGAGAAGCGACAATAAATAAACTTAGTACAACAGCCGAAAACTCTCTTTTCTTACCCTGTAACATAAAAAATAGCGGCATCTGAGCTGTGACACTTGCCACAAACAAGAGAAATGCCCTTTCGTTTATTGCTTCAAAGTTTTTTACGTGCAGGGTCAACTGCATTTTGCTATAGCAAAAATATACTAATAGTACCAGTATTGGTGGCCCCTGCTTTAATCACAACCAAAGTAGAATCTTGCTACACGTCGGTCAGGGGCTTGAAGATGGCGTCGTATAACGCTGAAATTGGTTGCCAAATAAAATAAGGTTTGGAACTAGACTGCTAAAAGGTGTTTCGTTTGGCATCCTAAATTAGCGAACTATTTGTTCAGTGCGTTTAACAGTTTCTCCCGGCGTATTTGTTGATCGAGCAGTCTACTGGTGTACTGCCAGTTCATAGTTCAAGGGTTCAAGGGGCACAATGTTCCGCCGACCAAACATCTCGCCATAGTCAGATGCACTGTCGAACTGACCTCCAGGATGAGAAAGGCCGACTTATATTCCCTCCCTCCCATAACCGCTCTCTTCTCTGTCGGCACCGGATCCCGCTTATCGGCTGCCGAGGACGCGACCATGTGGGATTCTGTGTTTGGCGCCACGCAGCTATCTGTCTTCCATGGTGTGCTCTGTTTGTCGAATATATATCTTGCCACATTGGCACGGAATCTGATATACCTTGGCCTTCTATGAAATGACGTTATACATTCCTGGAAATGGAAAAAAGAACACATTGACTCCGGTGTGTCAGACCCACCATACTTGCTCCGGACACTGCGAGAGGGCTGTACAAGCAATGATCACACGCACGGCACAGCGGACACACCAGGAACCGCGGTGTTGGCCGTCGAATGGCGCTAGCTGCGCAGCATTTGTGCACCGCCGCCGTCAGTGTCAGCCAGTTTGCCGTGGCATACGGAGCTCCATCGCAGTCTTTAACACTGGTAGCATGCCGCGACAGCGTGGACGTGAACCGTATGTGCAGTTGACGGACTTTAAGCGAGGGCGTATAGTGGGCATGCGGGAGGCCGGGTGGACGTACCGCCGAATTGCTCAACACGTGGGGCGTGAGGTCTCCACAGTACATCGATGTTGTCGCCAGTGGTCGGCGGAAGGTGCACGTGCCCGTCGACCTGGGACCGGACCGCAGCGACGCACGGATGCACGCCAAGACCGTAGGATCCTACGCAGTGCCGTAGGGGACCGCACCGCCACTTCCCAGCAAATTAGGGACACTGTTGCTCCTGGGGTATCGGCGAGGACCATTCGCAACCGTCTCCATGAAGCTGGGCTACGGTCCCGCACACCGTTAGGCCGTCTTCCGCTCACGCCCCAACATCGTGCAGCCCGCCTCCAGTGGTGTCGCGACAGGCGTGAATGGAGGGACGAATGGAGACGTGTCGTCTTCAGCGATGAGAGTCGCTTCTGCCTTGGTGCCAATGATGGTCGTATGCGTGTTTGGCGCCGTGCAGGTGAGCGCCACAATCAGGACTGCATACGACCGAGGCACACAGGGCCAACACCCGGCATCATGGTGTGGGGAGCGATCTCCTACACTGGCCGTACACCACTGGTGATCGTCGAGGGGACACTGAATAGTGCACGGTACATCCAAACCGTCATCGAACCCATCGTTCTACCATTCCTAGACCGGCAAGGGAACTTGCTGTTCCAACAGGACAATGCACGTCCGCATGTATCCCGTGCCACCCAACGTGCTCTAGAAGGTGTAAGTCAACTACCCTGGCCAGCAAGATCTCCGGATCTGTCCCCCATTGAGCATGTTTGGGACTGGATGAAGCGTCGTCTCACGCGGTCTGCACGTCCAGCACGAACGCTGGTCCAACTGAGGCGCCAGGTGGAAGTGACATGGCAAGCCGTTCCACAGGACTACATCCAGCATCTCTACGATCGTCTCCATGGGAGAATAGCAGCCTGCATTGCTGCGAAAGGTGGATATACACTGTACTAGTGCCGACATTGTGCATGCTCTGTTGCCTGTGTCTATGTGCCTGTGGTTCTATCAGTGTGATCATGTGACGTATCTGACCCCAGGAATGTGTCAATAAAGTTTCCCCTTCTTGGGACAATGAATTCACGGTGTTCTTATTTCAGTTTCCAGGAGTGTATTTGACACTCCTCAGTAACGTCGGTATTTCATTGGGTGGCAATAGACAATTCTTACTTGGCCTTTTTGTCAGTATGAGGTCGGTTTTTCCTGATATGGGATGGGTTGCTGTTGAGTCTGCATTTATAAGTCGAATACGTATAGGCGTGATATCGAATAGGGTTGCGTATAATCCTTTCCAACCCAATGGGTCCATTTGGATCTAATAGAGTTTTTATTTCTGCGGTATCCATGAAACCCCACTGGATCCACATGCCACCATCGCGTTCAGGTGTGTACACTAGATCACTAGACGGCAACATTAACCGAATCATGTGTGTTGGATCCGTATGGACCCATTAGAAAAAAAAAACTGTCCTACTTAAAGAAATTGAAATCTTGTTTAATGTATAGCTAGAATGATTTACATGTCAATAATAATATTTTAATTTTTGATATAGTTCAACATAAACTTTGGGCTGGAAAGGGTTAAAGAGCCTAGGCATTTCCTAGATACCTGTTGTCACATTTTTGAGAAGTGTGTTCGTCTAAATAATCAACATCATAAAATCAGTTTTTCGTTAGTCTATCATTTTCTCCAGTCAACTTCAGACGAGAAAAACAACTGTAGTTAAATAGAAAGAATCCCAGTTTAATGTCACTCAAAATAAGTGACGACATGTACTCAACTAATGTTACTGTCAACCGTTAAGGATGTTTAGAGAGCGACGTTCTAGTTGGTGAAATGTTGCTTTCTGAATAATTAGTATAATATCACACAAACCTTTAATTAGCACTCAAAGACAAATTTTCTCTGGGTAAATAAATTTGCAAAGTAAGGAGCAAAGGCCTATATTTAATATAGGGGATGTGTTTTTGTTGTTCCGATAAATGACGTTTCCGAGGAATGTTTATATATCCTAACTTTGCGCTCTTTAAAAGAAGTTGTAGGCAGTCGCCGTAATTTGTGTTGGACTGTGCAAAAGTACGAGCTGTGAGCTCTCTCTCTCTCTCTCTCTCTCTCTCTCTCTCTCTCTCGCTTTTTGATTGCTTTCTCACAAAATGTGTCGCTCTCGTATAAGAACTTTTGGTTAAATAATTATGTTAATTTAATGATAACAGCCGTGTTTAAGTCAAGAAGTTTTCTTTCCTCTTTCATTAATACCACATCTCAGTTTATTATGTTGCGTTTTAGAACATTTCCAGGCTACATCGAAGGTGAACAATCGGCATTTACTTTATCAAACTTTTATTTCAGCCTCCTTGAGATCTCTTTTACCGATCTTTTCTGTCAGTATCCGGACAATGTAATTACGCAAAATGCATAATTTTGAGATAGGTCACTGGCCTCTAAATTACATTGTCGGTCAACGTTCTCGTCGGTCTAATGGGAATCTGTTGCTGGATGGCGAATGAAATTTCATTATTAACAAGTGAAAATTTTCTATCACCATTCTACCGTTTCAGGAGCTTTGCCACCAGCAGAAGTGATTAGCAAAGTTTTATAATACTACTATTTTGTTTTTATAAATATCAGTAATATCGAATTGGGCCTCAAAGGAGAAAGTTCAACTACGTGTTAATGTTAATGAAAATAAGAATTCTTATATACGATTATACACAAAGCAGTGACAGCAGGAAACATACGGCAATAATTGTTTGCTCAAAGGACAGTGCATGTTTCAAGTGGGCAGTTCTAACCATATCGTATGCTGTCACTGAGGATGTGCAACATTTGTATAATCATTTGCCATATGAAAACAAACTTAGCCAACATACTAATCTCTGAGATGAGTTGATATATGTACGGATATCCGAGAAACAGAAGGATGGCATTTCTGTTAACGTCTGTGGCACCCAATCTTCTGATTATTATGAGTGGATGATTGTGGAACACAAGGAGCATGAGAAGGAATTTTGGGTTGTATCAGTACATATCGCAAATCAATACAATGTATACTATTTTTATTGCATAAAAAACATATTGAGGTTAGCACATAGTAGAATTACTGTTCGTCACAGCGGCCGTTGTCTTATGTCTGTGTTTTCTGTGTTATTTTTAGTCCAAAGGAAAGTTAGATGCTCAGACGGCTGATGCACACAGTTTAAGCCAGTTAGCAGTATCATACCCACAGGAGAGAAAAGTGTATAACAACTGACTTTTACTACAGAAAATTAAAATTACCATTTATCATTTATGCAGATATCGAAAGGTAGCTGCAACCGGGTGTTGGTAATGATAATCATGCACATAAGCTGCGTAGTGTTGCATTCTATGTGTACTGCTATTACACTGACGAACCTTCAGAGTCTCAGCTATACTGACGTGCTGAGAGCTCGGAAAGTTTTAGCAAACAACTGCATCTGACTGCTCAATGCTTAAAAATTTCTTATTGAAAACCAAGCAGATGATTATTAGTGCAGAACAGGTAAAACTGGCCGGCTGCGCTGGCCGAGCGGCTCTAGGCGCTTCAGTCTGGAACCGCGCGACTTCTACGGTCGCAGGTTCGAATCCTGCCTCGAACATGGATGTGTGTGATGTCCTTAGGTTAGTTAGGTGTAAGTAGTTCTAAGTTCTAGGGGACTGATGACCTCAGATGTTAAGTCCCATATTGCTCAGAGCCATTTGAACCAGGAAAAACGGAATACGTGAAACACCGAGATCATTGTCAATTTACAGGCAGATTTTGTGTACTGTACATGATAGCTACATTTTTACTATATAGGATGAGTAACTAACTATTGCCACCAAGAATAATTCCGAAAGTATGATAGTAGCTGCAAAGTTTTTGGGACAAATGTTGCATGGGGCAACGGGGGCCATAATATGGCGTTGGTTCTTTGTTGCTAGGTGGGGTCGAGTCAGAGATATGAAGGTCAACTTCGTTTTCTTTTTTAAATGGGATGCTATAGTTCGGTACTTATTTTCTTATAGCGGCTATCGAGACGAATCAAATGACGTTTAACAATAAGGTTTTCGAAGGTCAACGAAGGTCACAAAGGTGGCATTAACGTCCGTTTACAGAAGGTGTTAGAAGTGATTACCATTGGTATCATTGTAGTGCTGCAATCTTCTTATCATGGATTGGGTGGCATTCCTCATCGCTTCGACACTTATCGAATCACCTGCTCTGACAATTCTCTCTCGTATATCGTGTAAACAGTAAATATTCGCCGAATACGGCGAATCTATCTGACGTGCAATGGACGTGTAAACACCATTCGAACAGATTCGCAATACAACACTAATAGCAACGGTAAGACTATTGTCGTCGAATCATGCAAATTTGAATGATGTATTCCTTTAAAGAGCAAGTCGATATGCTTCTCATTTACGGAGAATGCCAGCAAAATTCAGTGAGAGCTAGAGACTTATACGCTGAAAGATACCCTCAACATACTCACCCTACACGCCGTGCATTTAAATATGTGTATGATAAATTGAGAACAATTGGATCTTTAACGTATCGGAAACATATCCGGCAAAGGAAAGTTGCTAACGAGGAAACGAAAATTGGTACTCTTGCCACTGTGGTTCGAGATCCTTGTGCTAATTTGCGTCAAATCGCAAGGGAATCTGGAATGAGCCACAGTAGTGTTGTTCGTGTTTTCCATCGTCATAAATATCATCCTTACCATATCAGTCTCCACCAAGAATTAATTGGTACGGATTGTATGCGTTGCATTGAATTCCGCCGATGGCTCAACTTCAGATTTCAGAGGGATGACACATTTATTAATTTGATTTTATTTACTGACTAGGCTACATTCACGAACTATGGAAATTTTAATTTGCATAATATGCATTACGGGGCAACTGAAAATCCATGTTGGCTGCGGCAAGTTGTACACCAAAAACCGTGGTCGGTGAATGTATGGTGTGTGATTCTGGAGGACAGAATCATAGGCCCCTATTTCATCAAAGGAAATCTTAGTGGGAGGAAGTACACGACATTCCTGCGAGAAACATTAGGTCTGTTATTGGAAGAAATACCTTTAGAAACAAGGAACAGAAGGTGGTATCAACACGATGGCTGCCAGGCAAATTTTTCGCTGATGGCTAGAAATTCCCAAATCATTGGATTGGACGCGGAGGATAAGTGTCATGGCCGGCTCGTTCGCCAGCCTCGACGCCTCTGGACTTTTTCTTGTGGGTAATCGTAAACGAAATTGTTTATAAAGACGTTCTAACTAAACCTGAAGATAGGCTCTGGCGGTGTTACTGAGATTGGAATGTTTCAAGTTTTACCTTGGGCACAAATTGTTTCTCATGGAGACAAAATGGAGCGTTGTCGTGCGCTTCTTTGGCATGACCAAGCAAGGCGGGATGAGCAGTCAGGTAGGCGGTAAGAATTTCGGTGTTCCGTCTTCGGGTGCGTCAGTTTCTTTTACTCATCACTCTTCTGACTGGTTTGACGCGTCGCATTAAGGGGACGGATAATCAAGTGGCCGATGCCCTAATTCGGATTACAAGGACTGAAATGAATGAACACAGGGACATGCTTCCGTGGGAGCAGTGTTAGGGGAGATTCCGGGATTGTTTGAAGATCGGAGGAGCAACAGGATGGGGATTCTCAGCTAGCCCCGATAAAGCAGCAGTTGCGCAAAAGTGGAGAGGTCACAGAAAACTTTTTTTTTTCTTTTTTGTGAGTCTGGCCGGTTTGATGCGACCTGCCACGAATTTCCTCCTGTGCCAATCTCTTCGTCCCAGAGTTTAACTTGCAACCTGCAACCTCAATTATTTGCTAGATGTGTTCCAATCTCTACATCTACATCTACATCTACATTTATACTCCGCAAGCCACCCAAAGGTGTGTGGCGGAGGGCATTTTACGTGCCACTGTCATTACCTCCCTTTCCTGTTCCAGTCGCGTATGGTTCGCGGGAAGAACGACTGTCTGAAAGCCTCCGTGCGCGCTCTAATCTCTCTAATTTTACATTCGTGATCTCCTCGGGAGGTATCAGTAGGGGGAAGCAATATATTCGATACCTCATCCAGAAACGCACCCTCTCGAAACCTGGCGAGCAAGCTACACCGCGATGCAGAGCGCCTCTCTGTCTTCCTCCAGTTTTTACAGCTCTCCATGGTACCATGGAAGTTATTTCCAGATGCCTTAACAGATGTCCTATCATCCTGTCCCTTCTTCTTGTCAGTGTTCCCCACATATTCCTTTCCTCTCCGATTCTGCGTAGAATGTCCTCATTCCTTACCTTATCAGTCCACCTAATTTTCAGTATTCGTCTGTAGCACCACATCTCAAATGCTTCAGTTCTGTTCTGTTTCGGTTTTCCCACAATCCATGGATCCCTACCATATAATTCTATGCTCCAAACGTACACTGTCAGAAATTTCTTTTTCAAATTAAGGCCATGTTTGATACTTCTCTTGGTCAAGAACGCCCATTTTGCTAGTGCTAGTCAGCTGTTTGCGTCCTCCTTACTCCATCCGTCATGGATTATTTTACTGCCTCTCTGGCAGAATTCCGTAACCTCATCTTCTTCGTGACCATTAATCCTGATAAGTTTCTCATCTCATTTCTGTTACTTCTCATTGCTTTCATCTCTCTTCGATTTGCTCTCAATCCATGAACCGTACTCATTATACCACTTCATTAAAAAATGGTTCAAATGGCTCTAAGCGCTATGGGACTTAACATCGGAGGTCATCAGTCGTGTAGAACTTAGAACTACTTAAACCTAACTAACCTAAGGACATCACACACACCCATGCCCGAGGCAGTATTCGAACCTGCTACCGTATCAGCAGGGCGGTTCCGGACTGAAACCACTAGAACCGCTAGGCCACAGTGGTCGGCTCCATTTCATTTAGCAGATCCTATAATTCTTCGTCACTTTCACTGAGAATAGTAATGTCACTACCGAATTTTGTCATTGATATCCTTTCGACTTGAATTTTAATTCCACTCTTGAACCTTTCTTCTGTTTCCATCATTTCTTCTTCGATGTGTAGATTGGACAGTAGGAGCGAAAGATTACATCCCTGTCTTACAACGTTTTTAATCCGAGTACTTCGTTCTTGGTCTTAAAATTTTGTTATTCCCTCTTGGTTCTTGTACATGTTGCATATTACTCATCTCTCCCTATAGCTTATGCCTATTTTCCTCTAGTAGCAAGTGGACTCTCTGCTTTCGAAATTCTTTTGATGGCAAGGCAAGTTGCACCCTCTCAAGGCGTTAGTTCCTACCGCATCACAGTGTTCTCACAAGTCTTTGTGTATTGGTCATTTTGGGGTATATAAGAGTATCATGAAGATAAAACAACGCCTGAACTGGCCTACACTAAACAGAGATGTTGGGAAGTTAGTTAGGGCAGCGTGAAGAATGTTGTAAAGCTAAACCTAATCAGAACACGCATAAAATGGAACTGGCGTCAACTCGGTAGGAAAACAGTATGGATAAATTTTCTTTTCATTTCTGGGCCTCTTACCTAGGGAATAGTTATATTTTCGTGTTGTTTGGCACCTTGTCTATCTAATGCCAAGCAATTTGGGAAACTAGTGAACTACGTCTGAGCACCTGACTAGGATATTTGCTATGTTTGGGCCATCCTGGATATTAACGGTTGATAGTGCGCCAGCCTTTGTCTCTAAAGAATTCAAGACGTTCTGCTTTAGTAGCGAGATATCTCACGTCACCACAACCGCCTGATGCCCTCACCATTCTTTGCCGAGTGGATGAACGGAAATTTAAGTCCTTGCCATCTTTCACGCACGATCACAAACCAGTTAGCTAGTTGGTTAAATTTTCCATTGAATGCTGCTGTTCGTGAGGCCCACAAGACGCCTCTTGCCAAGTGGATATTTACTTAAGGGGTCGTTAAGGCCAGTTTCCGTGTCATTTTCGTGATTCAGAATCCATCTTCACAAAATAAAAAAATTGGCCCCCATGTAAGACGACATAAAATAGGCTAAAGAGAATATAACATTTTCTTAAATTTCTTTTCTTAAAATTTTTTCTTTAATGTTATTTAACAGGATATCTTAATTCCGTCACCTGTTGTTTTGGGTCCAAAAGAAAAAGTCACTAGTAAGTTAAATTCTGGTGGTAGTCGTTGAGATGTTTTGGATCTTTTGCTATGCGAATGAAATGGTTTGTTGTTTATTAACTTTGTTAGCAAAATTATGGCCAGTATCCTACCACTCAATATCTGCTCCTTAATGCATTTCACAGCTGTTTCAAGACATTAGTTTGAAGCACGTAGTAAACTAGATGCCAAGGAAGAACCAACTACTTGAAGCAGTTTTAAGACTAAATTCAATAGTCGCCTCACCTCAGTAAGGTCCATGGTTCCCGATTCTCCATAACTACGACAATCTATATCCTTCATTTGAAGAACCTTCTTATTCAACCCTTGGTCTTTCTCTACAGTTTTAACCTCCCTCAGCCTCCCCCCCCCCCACCCCCAGCCCGCCAACTCTTCTACTGCCAAATTGCCGATTCCTTATTGCTTCAGAAAGTGTCCTACCGACTAGTCCATTCTTTTAGTCAGGTTATCAGTTTATTTTCCTCCCATTCGATTTAGTACTTACTGATTAGTTATTCGATCTACTTATCTAATCTTCAACATTATTCTGTAGCACCACAAACGAAATGCTTCGATTCTCTTCCTGTCTGAATCTTTTATCCTCCCGTCCCAATTCAGTAAATGGCTATACTACAGACCAACAGCTTCAGAGTAGTCTTTCTAACAGGTTTATATTTGATGTTAACAAATTCCTCTTTTTATGAAAGGTTTTCTATCTATTGCCAGTCTGAAATTTAAATTATCTGTATTGTGGATATAATCAGTCATTTTGCTGGTTGCGTAGCAAAACTATTCAACTCCTTTCAGTGCTTCATTTCATAGTTTAATTTCGTCATCATCACCTGATTTAACTCCACTACATTCCATTACTCCTACTTTCAGTACTTATGAAGAGATGTCACCTACTCTTGGGCCCTGAACTTTTTTTTGTACAGCTAGAATAAACCGAGATACATAACGTTAAAAATTTTCCTACGAAGGCACACTGATAGTATTCTTTAAAAAATGTCGAAATTTTGCCAAATTCGTAGCCCTCCTAGTCAGCTGGAGAAATGTAAACCCCTGCCGTAGCTGTAGCAGACAACTCGTGTTCAACATGGCGAGCACATATCCTTGGTTGCCAGCACATCGGTAAACAGAGAACAAGGCACAATGTGATTTTAATGCGATCTTAATTTGTAAAGCGAATTTCAGTATCCGTTCATAGTTACTCTGATGTTGTTGATACCAGTATTATTTTTCGAAATTTGGACAGGTCATTGTTATCTCAGTTGCATTCCTAAAAACTTTCATATAATGTTATACACAGTATATTAAATTTCAAGCTAAAATTTTTGAAAAGGAAAAATATTTTGCTCTTGATGTTACAATCGATAAGTACTAGCTCTGAATGCACAGTTAAAATTATTTTTGTTTAGAAGCATTTGAAATTATGAAATATTAGCACACTTACAATTTATATTATTAATTACGCAATTCTGTACTATTTTATATATTTATATCGGGATTCATTTATGAGACAATAATCGAAAGCAGTGATGTAAGAGAAAACTAGCAGAAATTCATTGGAATATGGCTATTTCCGCAGACTGTGAGAGTCGTAAGTATGCCTCTGATGTGATCGGACGTATTACTGTATTTTGTGCGAACAATGTAATTTCGGCTTTGTTAATGTTAAAGATCCAAGACTGTATGATATGCTAAAATTTGAGAAAATACATTAACGTAAAAACAATAATTCTGCAACAACAATCTTCAAATTTATTTAGATCAATCCAAACGTGAGGACACAAAATGTGACATTTTCAGCTTCAAGAACCAGACCCCAAGACAAGAAGAACTGGAATCAACTGTACATGAAAAGCTAAGTAAACTAGAAAATTTAGGTTTTCTTCGCTCCTAAAATCTTCATAAAAGACGATGTGGACAATAGATGGAATTAGGAATGAGGAAAGAGATTACAATTTGCTGTTACCACTACTATATCTCTCAATTCTATCTTTTAATTTTCCTTTGTTTTCCGGTCCCCTGTTTCAGTCACTTGCTTCCTAATGCTTCTTTTGAAACTCTCAAAAACATCTTGTTTTTTCATTTCTTCCTGATGTTGTTCCTAAGTCCTAAACTTTCTACAGTTTCTGCATTTTGACAGTTTTCAACCAATAAAGTACTGTGTCCACATTTGCCTCCGGAAATTACATTATGTATATGAAATCTTCTGCTGTCTCGATCTTTGGTGATTCAGAAAACAAGTGTCGGCAATTTGGTATGGACTAAGGAGGAACACTACGTATCTTGTGAAGTGCATTAAGGACACACAATGTACGTGAACACAAGCTCAGCGAACTGCGTCTCTTATCTCAGAACACTGGATTGGCTAGAACATATATAGTTTACTTGTAGCTTCTACGTTACATGCAGAACAGGATGTCGACACTATAACGTTAGATATCTTGCTGTGAGATTTGACGTCGCTGGTAGGTTGCAGTTGTGTGTGGCTGAGATACGCCATTCATACTAAAGCGGCTGGTGTAGTGTTTAACACCGTAAGCTGCTCTTGACATCTCGTTAGCGATGAAGGACGGCTGATAGGATGCCGTTCTGAGCCTTTACCTCACCAACGTTCAGCGAGGAGGTTTCCTAAGGTTCGACTGACCGTCGCACTTTGCAGCTGCTTGCAGTCTCTCATCTCCCTCACCAGTAACTTTTACATCTTTCTACATAATTTTAAAAGGATCAGTCTTCTTTAGCGTGGAACTTCAAACGAATCCCTATAATGAATTTGGAGTCTGAAACAGTCAAGGGAAGGCAGGATTCGGTTACGATTGTCGACTGGGCCGTAATCAGTTACTACTGGTTGCCTTTTACAGTTACACACATTTATTTTTAAAACAGTAGTTCCAGACTCAACGATAAACAACAAAATACCCCACGTTATTAGTGAAGGAATAAACAACTGTGTAAATAACAGTGTTTTCAGGGCGTTACAATTTAGCAAATCATCATAAAATACAGATGTAGATAATGTTTCAAAAAACAAGCCACTGTGATCACGGCTGAAGGCCTTACACGCCAAGAATGGCATTAAATTAAGAATGTTTAAGAACTCGCTGCAATTACAACTTACAGGTATTGAATTATTAAAAAGGAAGTGGCCAGAAACACAGCAGAAGGTATCAGACGCCAGGAATGACAGTAAATAAGGTTGTAAGGCTTACTGCTAAAATACAAATACCGAATTGTTTTTTTCAAAGCAAATGACCACAATAACAGCTGAAGGCCTTACATGGGAGGAACGGCAATTATATAATAAAATGTAGAAACGTGCTGTAAAACAGCAAATACAAGCAAAGGTTAATTAAAAGAAAAAAGCAACAGACCACCAAATGGGTGAAGTAAGATGATGGTAACCTTGTAACACAACCCTTACACTGCTAGATTTATTCCAGAAGGTGACCGGGACTAATAACTAGACATACATAACCTTTAATGTAGGCATTACAAGGTATGGTAATAAATAATAAAACACAAGTACCAGTCACAGACAGTGCTCGAGGAATAGACCTCTGAGAAGGTCTGGCAACAAACACTTTCGCGAGTGATGAGATAGGCAGCCAAGACTTGCATTCACTTCACAAGATGGTAACTCAGTAGTGGCAGTCTAACGAATGACTGATCATAATCTTGCTGAAGCTACTTGACGTCCAATGAACCAAATGCAAGAATGGAACAACACGCCAAATCCGGAACCGGCGGACTGCACTACGCCCCCAGAATACTGCGCTTCGAGCGCCCGGAACGAGAAAGGAATCACTACCACCAGAATAGAAGAATCACAGACGGCCCACAATCAGGAAAGCAGTCGAAAGTACACGCCTTACTGGACAGCAGCGGCAAGGCAAGGAAACGTACACTGCCGTTACACACACTAACCCCCAGGGCAGGTAACTGGGGCGTTAGCGGCCACCAGGCAGGAAAAATGCCCCTGGTTGAATTTAACAAATTATAACAAGCTGAACGCAGTAAATAGTAACAAGAAGTCGAGGAAAGCTAATCAGATCCGCTTTCGCCAAGCACCCCACTCACTGCTCTTCGCCTTGGCGACACTACGAGCAGCAACACGAACCCAAGACACTGGAGAATCGCAAGATGTCACAATGGTGGAGGTTTCTCTACTTGAATTGAAATGCACTAATATTGAAGCCTGCAGGATCTGGTTTACTACGAGGTCGTGCACCCTCGTGACCACAGCCCTTCCATCCGGCAGTCCACGCGCGCTGCCAGCGGTCCCGGTGTGTTCTGTCACTGCGCGGACCTGGCTCCTCCTGAGTCCCCTACCGAACTGCCACACTCACACGACACGGAAAAACAACGACATCGCCCCAAAGACAGGGCAACAGTTACTACACATCGATAACCACCGCTGCTGCCACTAGCGGACAGGAAACGCTTGTGTAAAGAGTGGCGCCTGTCAAGACGAGAAGAAGACAAACAACCGCAACTATGCCAACTAAAGGATACGGTCTAGCCTTCAACAGCAGGCGGGAACCTGCAAACAGCACCAACGCGAACCACAGCATGGCTAACGGACAGATCCATATTGCCATTTAGTGAACAAAACACTACTTTTCGCTAAATAGGTTAAAATTTGTGACGGAATTCAGAGACAGGTGGCAGACAGAACTCAGCACGTTGCTCTTAACGAAACGAAATCGACCGCGCAAAGGTAATTCCGGAAGTGAACCGAGGTAGTGATAGAGGGCCGCCACTGTTTACATACATACATACATACCTATCAAAAAGCCGGCCGCGGCCGCCGAGCGGTTCTAGGCGCTTCAGTCCGGAACCGCGCAACTGCTAAGGTCGCAGGTTCGAATCCTGCCTCGGGCATGGATGTGTGTGATGTCCTTAGGTTGGTTGGGTTTAAGTACACTCCTGGAAATGGAAAAAAGAACACATTGACTCCGGTGTGTCAGACCCACCATACTTGCTCCGGACACTGCGAGAGGGCTGTACAAGCAATGATCACATGCACGGCACAGCGGACACACCAGGAACCGCGGTGTTGGCCGTCGAATGGCGCTAGCTGCGCAGCATTTGTGCACCGCCGCCGTCAGTGTCAGCCAGTTTGCCGTGGCATACGGAGCTCCATCGCAGTCTTTAACACTGGTAGTATGCCGCGACAGCGTGGACGTGAACCGTATGTGCAGTTGACGGACTTTGAGCGAGGGCGTATAGTGGGCATGCGGGAGGCCGGGTGGACGTACCGCCGAATTGCTCAACACGTGGGGCGTGAGGTCTCCACAGTACATCGATGTTGTCGCCAGTGGTCGGCGGAAGGTGCACGTGCCCGTCGACCTGGGACCGGACCGCAGCGACACACGGATGCACGCCAAGACCGTAGGATCCTACGCAGTGCCGTAGGGGACCGCACCGCCACTTCCCAGCAAATTAGGGACACTGTTGCTCCTGGGGTATCGGCGAGGACCATTCGCAACCGTCTCCATGAAGCTGGGCTACGGTCCCACACACCGTTAGGCCGTCTTCTGCTCACGCCCCAACATCGTGCAGCCCGCCTCCAGTGGTGTCGCGACAGGCGTGAATGGAGGGACGAATGGAGACGTGTCGTCTTCAGCGATGAGAGTCGCTTCTGCCTTGGTGCCAATGATGGTCGTATGCGTGTTTGGCGCCGTGCGGGTGAGCGCCACAATCAGGACTGCATACGACCGAGGCACACAGGGCCAACACCCGACATCATGGTGTGGGGAGCGATCTCCTACACTGGCCGTACACCACTGGTGATCATCGAGGGGACACTGAATAGTGCACGGTACATCCAAACCGTCATCGAACCCATCGTTCTACCATTCCTAGACCGGCAAGGGAACTTGCTGTTCCAACAGGACAATGCATGTCCGCATGTATCCCGTGCCACCCAACGTGCTCTAGAAGGTGTAAGTCAACTACCCTGGCCAGCAAGATCTCCGGATCTGTCCCCCATTGAGCATGTTTGGGACTGGATGAAGCGTCGTCTCACGCGGTCTGCACGTCCAGCACGAACGCTGGTCCAACTGAGGCGCCAGGTGGAAGTGGCATGGCAAGCTGTTCCACAGGACTACATCCAGCATCTCTACGATCGTCTCCATGGGAGAATAGCAGCCTGCATTGCTGCGAAAGGTGGATATACACTGTACTAGTGCCGACATTGTGCATGCTCTGTTGCCTGTGTCTATGTGCCTGTGGTTCTGTCAGTGAGATCATGTGATGTATCTGACCCCAGGAATGTGTCAATAAAGTTTCCCCTTCCTGGGACAATGAATTCCCGGTGTTCTTATTTCAATTTCCAGGAGTGTAGTTCTAAGTTCTAGGGGACTGATGACCTCAGATGTTAAGTCCCATAGTGCTCAGAGCCATTTGAACCATCTGAATCTATCAAAAGCCTGAATATCAACCTTTTGCAGGACGGACGCTGAGAGACGTGCAAGAAGAGAGCTAGTGATATTCAGGAAGTTACGATAAATTCATCCGGGTGATCTTCGAAATACGCACTTACACTGCGAGTTGTCTGGCGTGTTGCATTCTCCTACTGATAGACGTCATGTAACGGTGGACATGCTTCCCAAGGATAGAAGCATAGTTGTGTTGATCCACTGCGCCTTTGAGAATGACGAGATACCCATGGCATGCGCTCCGACCTGGGCCCTTCCAATAACTGTCGCTGATGAATAGCGTGGGTGGGTAATCGAGCCCTTATGCAGCAACTTTCGCTGAACCGTCCATGAGGCGACACTGTTGACAGCCCCTTGATTCATCTGGGCGCTCGATTGCCCAACAATTACATGGCTGTTCTCCTGCGTACATCTCTGCAGCCGACATTCAACCCTGTATGGCCAGTGGTGCATCACAGTTGCCTCGCTGTCGGTTTTGGATAGCGCTAGTTTGTCGTCCAGGGTATACTTCAACTAAAGTTAACCATCTTAACCGTTTCGCAAATGCTTCCACCCTTGGCGCGAAAGCCAATGATCGTGTCGTTTTGGGCGACAGATACATCAATTCATTTCCGGGTTACGACAACGACTGCACTGTTTTCCGCGTCCCCCATCCCGAAATGCTTTATATACCGTCTACTTTTAGTAGCCCACTTGAGCCTGTGAGGAGGTATTAGACATTGATGTCTAACTCAGATGGTGGTTAAATTATTGTGAGTGGACCATACATAATGAACTAGTAGATAAAGCATGAATCTCGACCAGACAGTGCATTTTAGACACTTTTCTCCTTCTTTTCGTGTATAGTCCCTCTGACGCACATCTAAACAGGAGATTTATGATCAACTTTATATTCAAATGGGTCAAGAACTTTTAATATAACAGAAGGCCGTCACCTAGACAACTTTATTTGATTTTCCCACTATTTTTGTTCCATCAGACGGATTTGGATGCGTCCACTGAATTGTGCGAAATCCACGCCTTCAGAAAAACGGTTAGTAATATGTTTCGGAGAGACAGTTCACTGTGAGGATAACCAAAAAGGCAACTAACCCAAAACAAATAACTTTCAGGCAACACTGTTGCGTATGAAGATCTAAAATAGACGGGTATTGGTTGAACTCTTTATAATAACGGTGAATCGGAGGAGAATAGTCGAAATTTTTCGATAGTACAGCAACTCGACTTGGGACAGGTAGCCTTCCCCAACGAGTAACGATGTCTGCTTTATAGATTGGATGGACGTTAACGTCAACGTTTTTGTATGTACGTCCTTGTGACTGGAGGTCTGGGGGACTTCGGCCGTTCACTTATATAATGAAATGGATCACGTATAGCCGTACTTCTGATATCATTTATTGTATGGCTACCGGTTTCGGTGCTTCAGTGCCCCGTATTCAGGCCTAAGCCGATGCTGAGGGGTTAGCACCATCGGTATACACAATGCATCAGTGGCCAACATCTGTAACTGGTTTTCACAGTCTACCTGCAACCGCGATGTTGTCTCTCCAACCATCAACTATCAAGTTTGAGAAACAACATTCTGGTCTTAATCTGCTTGTCCAGTACTCTTCATTCTTATACGTTGCTAATTTCTTCGCTCTTCTGTCCATGATATGTTTCCTCTAGGCCTAATACAGTCCTGGAGAAGTGTGACAGCTGAAGTTTTGATTTGAAACTCACCCTGTTGCACACTTCTGTATCCTGTATTCCCGTTACTTTCATATCTCTTTATACCTCTTTGATCCAGCACACTTTCGTTCTCTTCCTCACAAAAAACTGCATTATCTTATGTGTCAACATCCCATGAGCAGTAGGCAATTACCTATACTGCCCAAGCCTGCAGTGAAATTTCTTCAGATGACATCATGCAATACTGCCAGATTTCGACATTCGTTCCTCAGACATCACAATCCAAGGCAGCGGAACTACGCCGATTGACCTATGTTTAAAATGGAGGGATATAAAATGATAAAAGAAATAAAAAAAATAATCACTTATACTAAATTTAACCCTAGATTTACTGTAACTGTAAAAAAATATAGAACCTCATCCAAAATTTTTACTTTAATGCTTGATGAGCCGTTATTGAATAAATAACAAATTATTTTATTTCAAAACTGATATGAAAGTGTTCAGAGAACCAGTAAGTCCTGACATGATTATCCAGGTGAAAAACGTTAAGGTAGAGATAAGTCTGAAAAGAATCATACAGCTAGGATTATTGCTGCGATACTAACAAAAATTTATTTTTTCATTAACATACAAAAGATATTATTCTCCGCTTTTTTGAATTGCGTCTATATTCCGCCTTTGCAGCTGAACAAAGTTTACATTTGTCTCATTAAATGACAAATGTTGGCCCTTAATACCTAGATTTCTAAAAATGTACGTCATATGGTACCAAAAATGCTGTCTGTTCCTCGTTGGAGTAGAAAGATGAGAATTTTGAACCTTTTTCGGCCTTCACCAATTTTTGGACAGTTGCTTTCTAAATGTGTGTAGACGAAGTGTAGTTCTACATTTGAAATCAGTCAATGGAAGTCTCCCTTCTACGTTTCAGTATGAAATGTGGGAATTCACAAGGATCATTTTCACCATTGCTGAAACAGTCTATAAGATTTTATTTATTTATTTATTTATTTTTTTACTTCCTGTCTTCATTATAATCTCGAACAGCTGTCAGCGCTTCCACATCAAACTTTGGTCCACCTTTATGGATTCTAGAAAGTGAACTGCATGATTGTCTATCCATATTCTGTGAAGTGCCAGCACATACCTGAAAAGATATATTTTGAACATTTTCTTCACTACCTTCCTCTTCCTCATTAGGGCTTAGCTGAGGTTCTGTCGCATTTTGTGAAGTACAAGCATATACCCGAAGAATTTTTTGCGTTATTAGTCTGTAGAGTATCAATCATCACTAATATTCAGTGTCATCACTGCAGTCGGGTATCAATATCACCTGGAAAATTTTCTAGTTTAATACTAATTCCTTCAACTGTAAGACATCCTCTGTAATAGGCAGGCATAGCCTGAAGCAAAACAAAATCTAACTAAGTTCATTGACGTTCTACAAGCTGTGCATTGTTGCTATTGTTCTCTATAAAATGAAATACCATATTGTTGTCAGCAAGGATGTGCATTTAATAATGTCCTGAAAGCACAAAAAGATATAAAAATTAAAGCAAAGCAACCAAAATCTGTTTAACAGCAACTTCTGAAGTCACCGCCCTCGACCAGACGGGGCTTATAAGTTCCAATCATATTTTACATTGTAACTGAACATTACAAAGGTACGGTATGTATATTTCGTAAAAATTATGATCAGTATGCGTAAAGGTAACTACACAGGAATTGTCAGTCACCTCAGGTCACACGTAAAACTTACTTAGATTTACGTAACCTTGTAACATTTTTCCACACAGCCGGCGGCCCTTTGCAATACAACTGTTCACATTCCAGGGTGATACAGGATTTGGATGGTGAGCAGGCTGTGCTGACATCCAGTATAGAAAGCACAAATTGCATGGAATTAAACATTTCGAGCCATACATGTCTTATGGGTTGCTGAGTTATAAATTCCACATACATCTGCCAGGGCTTCTAAGTTTCGCCTGTAAATAAAGGGTTAAAATGATAAAATATTACGAAATGGTGCGAACTTTTAAAAAAATCGACATTGGCGCTTGTCATTTGCTCTAAAATGCAGGGGAATTCAAAAATCAAAGAAGGTACGTTTAGACAACCTAACTTAAAATAACACGAAATTTTAATAAATTCACAGTGATTTAAAAGCCCTCATACCCAAAATTACAGTTCACTTACTATGTTTAAACATTATTCTTGAATAATGCTCATAGATATGTAATGGAACGTATTCCCTTCATGTAAGTATATGTTTGAAATATAAATGTCAAAGGAAGGATACGTCAAATAGTCGGTAAGAAATGGAAAACATATTGTTATAAAATGTAGTAATGGTGATTAGAACTTTGAGTAATCTTTTTGTTGCATGAAGTAAATTTTATTGTCATAAGATTCCTTCTCTTACCATGCAAATGATAACACCAGAACCAGAAGTCTTTGCTGATATGTAAAAACCGAGCACTCCGTACAAATTTAACAGGCTGAAGAATATACAGAAGACTTCATTATTAGAGGAGAACAAGAATTTGCATACGACTGTAAAATAAAGATGAAAATATGCTAATACTGGCTGTTATTGCACATCATTTAATGTACAGAAAAGGTACAACCTCCAAGCAGCGAAGCTCAAAGAAGAAAAGAAAGAATGGCTACTACTAACAGCTATTCCTATTTTTTAACAGCATAAAAACAAAATGTCACAGCTATCAAAATATTAACAGGAAGTTAAGATTCTGCTACACAATCATGTCTCTATTATCGTTGAATTATAGTGTTTTGCTTCAGGTAGTATATTGCAATCTCTTCATAACACTGTGTACCAAAGAAGTATTAGACACTGCTGTGCTAGTATATTCCTTAGCATGGTTTCGTTATGTTGAATTTCTGTAGATTTAATTATGAATCTACTTATGATATATGACGTTTATTTTCGGTTTCCTGAATCCTGATTTATGACATCTTCAACTTCAGTAAAGGAAAACATGGATACATGTCTGAAGGAGGTTGTAATGTGGAGATAGAGACACTGTACAAACACAAACACTGATACTGTCATTGACGTATCGATGCATCGACTGGCTAAAATGTCGATAAAAGGTTTCTCTCTCCCTGTACAGCAATCACGAAAGTGCGAGTATAAGGGTTGTGGACTCCATGACATATAGAATTTTGTATCAGTGTTGGAGGCGTGCTCGGATAGCCAAAGTGGTTAAAGTGACAGTTCGCGATCAGCAGGAAAACTGGGTTGGACTTCCGGTCCGGCACAAATTTTCATTTGTAGCCAACAGCTGACATCAATCCGGATTCGCGAAATACGAATCCGTTTCGTAACATAGGGGGACTTAGCCGTTTAATTTCCTCATACTTTTGGTTGGTCTTGGCTTCTTGTACATCACTGTAGAAAACTGTGAGAACTGTATTATACATCATTATTCTTTCTCTGTTCATATATTAGTAGAGTACTAATTTTTAATGACGAAACGGACTCTTGAACCTGTTTACTGCATTTCCCATTCATTTGGACAGCAATTAAAATAATTTTATTATATATATTTGCCACAAAGGGCATCTTTAGATATCTGATCACACTGCTGAAATGTAACTCTTTGGTTAAGAGAGATTGTATTAGGAGTAGATGACGTTACTGTTGTTCTGCCCGAGCAGGAGTGTGTTGTCGGTGGTCGGTGAGAGAGTAGGTCTGTTTAATCAGCACACTGGATTTTCCATCCAAACTCATCTCCTCCAATATTTGTAACAGTGTTGGTCTATCTACCAAATCATAGGCGTTCTTAAAGACTAAGAATCTTAACATGAAATTCTTGTCCCTCTGTATTTGATACACAATTATTACTTTCAGGTTCATGAATTATTCCACGCATGCTCTACCCTTTCTGGAGCCTCCTTGGTAGCCACAAATTTGTGGATTTAATTGCTTTTCCTCTCTGTTCAGTAATGCTTCCGAAGATATCTTATACGACAGTGTAGTATTAACGATATTGCTCTGTAGTTCTCAAACTACTGTTTACCTCCTTTTTTTGTGTATACCATCCATTAGTGCCGATGTCCATCTTTCTGGGTGCTGCTCTTTCCTAAATTTTACTTACATGAGTCAGTTCAATGTTCGTTTAACAAACTTCAAGAGTTCTACAATGATCCTGTCTTCCGCAGAGGCATTATTATTCTTCAGCTATCAGTTTAATAAGACATGATAGCAAATTACTGACACAAATTATATACAGAGAAATGGAAATTGGTAAAAATCGACCTTGGAAAAGATCAATTTGGGTTCCTGAGAAATGTAGGAACAAGGCAGGGAATAATTATTGAATTCTGTTTGTTACATAACGTTTTTAGATTTAGAGACGCTTTCGGCAATGTGGACTGGAATACACTCTTTGTGATTCTGTAGATAGCTTGAATAAAATAAAGAAGAAAAAAGTTATCTACAGCTTGTACAGGAACCATACTGCAGTCTTGAGAACAGAAGGACATGATTGTGAAACACTAGTTGAGCAGGAAGTGAGACAGGTTTGTATCTTTCCCCCATTTTGTTCAACCTGCACGTTGAACAAGCAATTGAGGAAACTAAGAATCAATCAGGGAAATAGATTAAAGTTCAGCGAGAAGAAATAAAAACTATTAGGTTTACCACTGATACCGTAATTCTGTTATAGTCAACAAAAGACTTAGATCAGTTGAACAGACTCGATAATACTTTGAAAAGAGATTATAAGATTTACATCAACAAAATTAAAACACATGTAATGGAATGTAGTCGGATTAAATCAGGCAAAATGACGGAAATCGACAGTAGTATAGAGGACACAAAATGCAGACTGGCAATATCAAGTAAAGTATTTCCGAAAAAGAGAAATTTATCAACAAGGAATATTAATTTAACTGTTACAAAGTCTTTCCTGAGCATAATTGTCTGGAGTGTAGCGCTGTACGGAAATGAAACGTGGACAGTTCAGTCACGAAGACGAATACAGAAGAGAACTGAAATGTAAATGGGGAAGACTCTGTGGGACAACTAGCCAGACGCTCCTTCAGGAATTGTGAATGCCCTGTGGGATTTGGTTCATTCTTCATGGGAGAGAATTGCCATGGATGAGAACTTTTTCCACAGACTAGTCACTTGTTGCCTTGAATGATCTGAGCTGTTATTGATGCCAATGGCATGTGGACAAGAAATTAATACTATACGTATCCTGTTCTCAATTTTATTGTATTTGATTTTTCTGTAAAAGGCCTAATAGTCCAACAAAATTTCAATATACAAATCTATTTGCTACTGTATTATTTGTATTTTTATGGGAGGTCAGATGAATATCATTCTCCAAGGATGATTATTTTTATTGTTATGGGAGGTCAGAGAAATAGTAGCTTCCAAGGAAGATTATTTTCAGACATAAAATTCACGATCCATAACCAGTTTATTTACCAATTTTTGAAAAACGTAAAGAAAAGAAAACATAATTTAATATAAAAATAAAGCAAGAAACGTCTGCGACGTGACAAAAAAACATTAAAATAAAATAAAGACTCCTGTGAGATTCGATCCGACACATATTACAGCTACCAGTACAGTAAGCGGACATGCTACCAAGGAACTACCGTAGTTGAAGAACGATATGGAACTGGAAATAGATACTGGAAGGCACATTCACTCGCTCGTGCAAACTGCACGTAAGGACTTCGAAAAATATGCCAATCATCTGATACGTTTCTCTTAGCTGAAAACTGTAGAGACACTAGGCGGCAGATGAAGTAATTACAAATTATTTTTCTATGGCCATTTGCCTGTTTGTGTAAAGATTAGACTATTATAAAATGGAATCTTGAAAGAAAGTGGAACCTACAAAAGCCTACTACTGCACGCAGTTTGTAGCAAATTGAGGTTTAAAATATTTACCTACAGGGGTCTAATTTAAAAAAAAGGCTTCAATACATTCAAACGTTCATCCTTTACGTTCGCAAGCCGTCAGCCTATCCATGCCGCCACTGAAACAGAGGCCGGCCGATGTGTCCGAGCGGTTCTGGGCGCTTGAGTCTGGAACCAAGCGACTGCTACGGTCGCAGGTTCGAATCCTGCCTCGGGCATGGGTGTATCTGATGTCCTTAGTTAGGTTTAAGTAGTTCTAAGTTCTAGGGGACTGATGACCTCAGCTGTTAAGTCCCATAGTGCTCAGAGCCATTTGAACCATTTGAACCGCAACCTGCAACATATTCTGGGAAGGCCAAAGCCCGTTTCCTGCACAAACTTCCCTGTCCCCTCACCAGTTCGCAGTGTGCGTGGCTTTCTCCCAGCGTTCAGTACTACAGCTGACCTCTGACTGGTAAGTAGTGTTCCGTGTTTTAGCGCTCAGTTAACGTAATTCACTGATTTACTGATTTACAGTAGGGATCAGTATATAGTGTGGTAAACAAACAAACAAGAGATGACTTACTGGCGTTGTCTAAACTGTAAAACCAATAGATGCAAAGGAAGGTTATTCACGAAAATAACACAGTTTTAGGGAAAGATAGCTATGTTTGTGTTCCAGGTGAACCAGCAAATGAAGTCCAAAATTTTGTCAGCGTACAGAAACGAGCAAAAGAAACGGACGCTACAGTTTCATCAGTTTACGTTGAAGAAATATGGCAGCTCTTCAATCGAGGCTACGACTTAGTAACATCATTAACATCACATAGAAGTGCGAAACAGTCGTTACATCGCATTAGGCGAAATTTTATGGGAGCTACACAAGATCCCACCAATTCTGGAGGCATATTCTTCCAAGAAAATAATTTACTTGTCAGTGCTGGTAGCGATTTTTTACTTGCAGGTGACAACAGAGAAACGAATGACGAAATACTGATGTTTGCCAGTGAAAAGGGAAAGGTGCGTTTATCAAATTGCGAATTATTCTTTGTTGATGGAACGTCCAAGAGTTCGAGCAAGCAGCCTGGACAGTTGTTTATACTCCCCGCCGACCCTAATAATTCTTGGGAGTTCTTCTGCACCCAGCAAAGAAGTACAGTACCCAAAACTAGCATTTTTCTTCCCCTCCACCCAACAACTTGAGGACACGGATCCATATCACCTATCCTCCCCCAAGAAGCCTGCTGCCACTGAACAGCAATCATCTTATTGTTTTACTGATAAAACTATCACAAATAAATATATAAATCTGCCTGTAATACTATCAACATTGCGTCCTACACTACTCACAAATAAAATGCTCAAAATCGATACACATAACTACTCTTATGACCATAATGTTTAACGAGTCTGAGATATTTGGACTTGCCTCTCCCATTGTACGTTGTTTCGCTTTTACCTCTTAATATCCTTCCATGCCTTTATTAACACTTGTTGTGGAATCGCCTCTGGCGCACACTTGAATGGTCGCAGATGTCCCATATCTACAGTCATCGTCCTTGTTGGCAACTGTAGCTTCACATTCGCCGGTGACGTAGTTTCGGCTACTTGGTACAGACCCTGCTCCCATGTTAAAAACTTCTTTGTCTTTCCCTTCGGTGTATATGGACTCGACAACATCACCCATTGGTCCACCTTATATTGCAGTACGGTCCCACGCGCTTCGCTGTCTCTTTCAGTTCCTCAAAGCCTTCGTATTTGCTCTTTGTACCTTGTCACACACCTCCTTTACTTTTCTTGCAAACTCGCAGACTGCGTCTCCTTTCTGCCATTCTTCTGGTCAATCATGTCGAAGAGTGACGGTATTTTTTGCCCTACACAACTTTGAATGGTGATAGTGCAGTCCTAGTACGTACTTTAGAGTTATATGCGTTCACGACAAAAGTTAGGTATGTATCCCCCTTTTGAACGATTTTAACCCATGCAGTAACTAAGCATTTTCCCAATTGTTCTATGAACTCTCTCTGTCCTTCCATTAGCTTGTGGATATAGTGAGATAGTCCTCAACTTCTTCACAGTCAGCGACCAACACAATCCCTTCATCAGTTCTGACATGAAGTTCGTCTCTTGGTCCATCGTCTGTGTCACTCTGAAATTCAATATCCAACTATTAACTAACGCCTGCATGATTGCGACTGTTTGTTCGTCCGTTATTGGCATCATCTCGACGTACCGAGAAAATGATCCATTATGGTCAGCACTAAACAATTACCCGCTGTCGCGAGGGGTAGCCGTGCGGTCTCGGGCGTCTTGTCACAGTTCGCGAGGCTACCCCCGTCGGAGGTTCGAGTCCTCCCTCGGGAATGGGTGTGTGTGTTGTCCTTAGCGTAAGTTAGTTTAAGTTGGATTAAGTAGTGCGCAAGCCTAGGGACCGATGTCCTCAGCAGTTTGGCCTCATAGTCCTTACCACAAATTTCTAAAAATTACCCACTGGCGTTCGGCTGGATTGTCCTAATACGTCCACCACAACGAAACTAAGAAGTTCTGCTGCTTCTAGTAATCTTTCTAACAATACCTTATATCGACTCAAATTGGCCCTCTGTGCACAATCCACAAATTCTTGAAGTATCGATTCTTGCCATCATATTTCCTTTTCATCAATATTTCTCTGCCACTCTTCTAGTGGTCGCCCTGCATTCACCATGGCCTGACAAAATGTGATCATGCATCTCACGTAATGCTGCCAATTTTAACTTGGCCAGCACCACCACTCGTATTCCTAATTTTTCCTCTCTGCACAATACTGTGTCATTCATAGCAAGCTTCTGGTCTTCCCTATACTGCCGACATTTCTCACAGTTGTTCTGCGATACTTGCCATACTGCAAGATCGTGACCCTGTGTATTTCAGCTATCTTTCTGCTTAGCCCTTCCGCATTTGCCGACCAGAGTGGCCGAGCGGTTCTAGGCGCTAGTCTGGAACCACTCGACCGCTACGGTCGCAGATTCGAATCCTGCCTCGGGCATGGATGTGTGTGATATGCTTAGGTTAGTTAGGTTTAAGTAGTTCTAAGTTCTAAGGGACTGATGACCGCAGAAGTTAACTTCCATAGTGCTCAGAGCCATTTGAACCATTTGAACCTTGCGCATTTCTGTGTTTCCTTCCTGGCTGGAGGATTACTTCATACTCAAATTCAGTGAGTTTTAATCGTTATCTCGTCAGTCTAAGGGTTCTTCAAGCCTAGTAACCTCTTTAAAGCTGCATGGTCTGTTATCATCTTAATCTTCCTCTCATACAGATAACACTGAAAGTACGTCATTCCGTATACCAAACTGAGCTCCTCTCTCTCTCTCTCTTTCTCTCTCTCTCTCTCTCTCATTTTTAAAAGCTTTCTGCATCGTTCAATTGTTTTGATGCAAAAGCAACAGAATGGCCTTGAACATCAAATCACAGCCAAGACAACATAAATTCTTTCCGAAAGTATGGAAATACCAAAACTGGACTGATTGTCAACACCTTCTTTAATTCGTCAACTGACATTCCTCCGACCACACAAACTTAACAATTGCATAAGCGGTCTAACAATGTCCTCAGATCCCTTCACGAACATTTTATAACTATTTGCGAGACCGAGGAAAGACTATAACTCTCTAGCAGTTTGTGGTACTGGAAAATCTTGCACTCTCACTTATAACACGGCCCAATAGTTAACTTCCTCCAGCGCAAAGTGACATTTTTCAGCTTTGAGTTTGACACGAGCTGCCCACAGCCTGCCTAATATTTCTTTTAGACGTTGTCTATGTTCCTGCATATCCCTTGAATGTACAATTGTGTCATCAAAATATACTAAGCACTGGCATGGTTTCAATGCTCTCAGTACTCGATCCAGCAACCTTTGGAATGTCGCCAGATCATTTTTCAGCCCAAAGGCATCCTCCTATATTGGTACTGTCCCGCATTTGCTTAAAAAGCTGGTTTGGGTCTATATTTATAGTCACTTCTGACTGATGGTATCTGCTCTTTAAGTCCAACGTCGAGAAATACTTCTTTTTGCCTAGGTTATCTATATAGTCTCTGTGATACTCGGTATAGGGTATGCATCTGTTGTAGTCTTCTATTCAGTCGCAACAAAACCGGTACTTCTGCGAACCGCCCATAGAGTTCTTAAATACGATTAAATTGCTATCCCCGTGCACTATTACTTTCTTTTGTTATTCCGTCAGCTAATTATTGATCTATGAACTCTTGTAAAACTGGCTGCAAACACCGTGGTACTTTATATGGTCTTCAGTATGCCAGTGATTCATTTGCTTTTGGAATCCTGTGTTGTACTACTGGCGTAGCAGGCAACGGCCTTCTCGGAGGAACACAGATCCGGGAATTCTAGCAACAGGTCTTCCAGCTGTAGTCTTTCTGCTCCTTTCAGATGCTTCAGTTTCTTACGAAATTCAGTCCTAGCAGCGTCCTGTGCGCCCTTATACCTCACACATCCCGTGTGGCATCTTCCTTATTCGGAATTTCTAGTGTAGCTAATAACGTTTCCTTCAGCAACTTTACATCTTTGGAGCCATAATTATCCCCATTGATCATCATTTTTCGTCCCTTATTAGTTTAACGGACCCTTCATATTCCACAGGCAACCTTACCATTACCTCTATATCCTTGCCGTTGACGAAAACTCTGTACCGCTATTCTACCAAATTGTTGGCGACCCTTATTACTTCATTTTGCTAGGGGTTCCGTGATTAGTAACACTGTCTTTTTACGTGTCCCGTTCGACCCCAATTAAAACATTTAATATTTGATATAGCCGTGCATAGTGGCCGCGCGGTCTCAGGCGCCCTGTCATGGGTTACGCTCCCCCTCCCGCCAGAGGTTCGAGTCCTCCCTGGGGCATGGATGTGTGTGTGTTGTTCTTAGCATAAGTTAGTTTAAGTAGTGTGCAAGTCTAGGGATCGATGACCTCAGCGGTTTGGTCCCTTAGGAATTCACACACATTTGAACATTCCTATTTGATATAAATACCTGTTTCCGCTCACTCTCCCAAACGCTTCTCATGTCAAACCACGTAAAGAAGCATGGAGCGCTCGTTGCGCGGCCTCTTGCAGCACCACTTTATTTGCCTCCTCATTTAATGGGAGCTCGTACATGTTAACCTTCATTTTCCTAATTCCATCCGTAAAGCCTTCTACTGCCTCATTATATCTCCTGGGAACCACCATTAATTGTTCGCGAAAAAACCGCACACTGTTATGCCTCCTGTATCGCTGTTCCAAGCCGTGTCTCAATGGTCAAAAGTTTCTCCATTTCTCAATGCTTTTGTGCACCTTAGGAATAATTTTGCTTCTCCTGACAAATGTAAGCTTGTGATCTGCAACAATTGTTATCTGACCAACCCCCTATATCAGCTGATGACTTAAGATCCTTTTTAAATGCCAGCACATCCTGAGACGCTGTATTAGGGGAAGGAGGAAGAAGATTCGCCACAGTCGGATCCACTCCTAGAGTTTGCGACTTGCGATTCTTTCCTGCTAGTTCATTAAGCGTAACCACATTATCCGCTCTCAATGGAGCCACCTCATCTACTAATGACAGTACCGCTTCACTGGTGACACTTAGTGCCGCTGCGACCATTACCCACGATAAAAGCTACATTACGCTAAAACAATACGCACATAACAGTTAGTTACTTCTCACTATCATGAGCCACCTGAACTATCTACAACGTCTAGTTGTGTGTCCAAAACGGTTACAGGTAAAGCAGCTCCGCTACTGATTTAGCATAAGATGCAGAATGCCCGAATAAATTACACTGTGCGCAACGTAAAGGTACAGTCCACGCCCTCTAAACTTTGAGCCCATAATTACCACCACACAAGAACCAAATAAGCTCACTCACCCAAATGACGACACCGCAGGCTATGGATCGAACGTCGAGCTGCAGAGGTGGCACACACTCCGCTGTTGATTGCTGCGACATCGGCCACCTGACTCCACTCACGGCCAACGCTGTTAGCACAATACTACACGGCAGCTACCATGCTACCCTCAGTCACTTAACAGTAAAGATTTAATACCTTTACTTAAAATACTGGGTAGTGCCACTACAGATGAAACGGAGCGACTTTTCTGACGTCCAAAAGGGTATTATAATTGGCTTTCGGGCCAAAGGAGTTAGCATTTCCGAAGCGGCTAAATTTGTAAACAGTTCGCATGCCGCCGTGGCTAAAGTATAACGTGAGTGGCAAAATGGCGCTGTCCGATCCAGGCGCCGAAGCATAGTGCATCATAGGTCGCAGATGATAATCTTGCACAACGGACGACTTGACATGCAACTGTTGAGTAGCTGACCGCCCAGATGAACCAAGGGGCTACCAACAGTGTCTCCTCAACGATAATTTAGCGAAAGTTGCTGCGTATGAACCTCCACAGTAGGCACCTGATTCATGCAACCATGCTGACTGCTTCAACTTTAGTAGTCCTGTGTTGTTGCGTGTAATACTACGGTATATTGATAATTTTAACTTTTTGGGCCGTCTGACTACAACCGAATGAAACACAAATTTCATGCCATACGCGTTTCGCCTTTATTCTGCGCAAGGCATCTTCAGTGACAAGTTGCGTTGACGATTTTCTACATATTACGCTTCTGTTCCATTTTTCGTACCGTTCCTCTTCTTACGAATGCCACTTGCGGGTGTTTTCACACATTTCACAGCACTAGCAAGTGAGCACTTGTTTTGATGGACTGTTTTCGTCTGTATAGTGGAATTTATAAGAAGAGGAACGGAACGAAAAAGCGTAATATGTAGAAGTGTAATATGTAGACAATCGTCCACACAAGCTGCCACTGAAGATGCCTTGCACAGAATAAAGGCGAAACGCTTATGGCATGACAATTTTGTTTCATTCAGGTGTAGTCAGACGATCCAAAAAGTACACTACTGGCATTTAAATTGATACACCAAGAAGAAATGCAGATGATAAAAGGTTATTCATTGGACAAATATACTAGAACTGACATGTGATTACATTTTCACGCAATTTGGATGCATAGATCCTAAGAAATCAGTACCCAGAACAACCACCTCTGGCTGTAGTAACGGCCATCATACGCCTGGGTATTGAGTCAAACAGAGCATGGATGGCGTGTACAGGTACAGCTGCCCATGCAGCTTCAACACGATATCACAGTTCACCAAGAGTAGTGACTGGCGTATTGTGACGAGCCAGTTGCTCGGCCACCATTGACCAGACGTTTTCAGTTGGGAGAGATCTGGAGAATGTGCTGGCCAGGACAGCAGTCGAACACTTTTTGTATCCAGAAAAGTAATCTGTATCCATGCTGCTGCAAACGTTGTCGAACTGTTCGTGCAGATGGTTATTGTCTTACGAACGTCCCCATCTGCAACATGCGGTACCGTCACGCCGGGTGATATGCCAGTATGGCGATGACGAATACACGCTTCCAATGTGCGCTCACCGCGATGTCGCCAAACACTGATGCGACCATCATGATGCTGTAAACAGAAAACGGGTTCATCCGAAAAAATTACGTTTTGCCATTCGTGCACCCAGGTTCGTCGTTGAGTACACCATCGCAGGCGCTCCTGTGTGTGATGCAGCGTCAAGGGTAACCGCAGCCATGGTTTCCGAGCTGATAGTCCATGCTGCTGCAAACGTCGTCGAACTGTTCGTGCAGATGGTTATTGTCTTACGAACGTCCCCATCTGTTGACTCAGGAATCGAGACGTGGCTGCACGATCCGTTACAGCCATGCGGATGAGATGCCTGTCATCTCAACTGCTAGTGATACGAGGCCTTTGGGATCCAGCATGGCGTTCCGTATTACCCTCCTGAACCCACTGATACCATATTCTGCTAACAGTCATTGGATCTCGACTAACGCGAGCAGCAACGTCGCGATACCATAAACCGCAATCGTGATAGGCTACAATCCGACCTTTATCAAAGTCGGAAACGCGACGGTACGCATTTCTCCTCCTTACACGAGGCATCACAACAACGTTTCACCAGGCAACGCCGGTCAACTGCTGTTTGTGTATGAGAAGTCGGTTGGAAACGTTCCTCATGTCAGCACGTTGTAGGTATCACCACCGCGCGAACCTTGTGTCAATGCTCTGAAAAGCTAATCATTTGCATATCACAGCATCTTCTTCCTGTCGATTAAATTTCGCTTCTGTAGCACGTCATCTTCGTGGTGTAGCAATTTTAATGGCCACTAGTGTAAAAATTATTAATATACCGTAATGCTGACTGCTGTTCATGTGCTTCGAATGCTCGAATTTGGACGTCCACTGAGTGGCGACAGGTGATACTTTCACATTAGTCATGTTTTATGTTCCACCAGCGCGAACATCCTGCGTGTTTTATGTTCCATCGGCGCAAAGACCCTGCAACAATCACAACACGATCGATCAACAGGAGTATGCATCTATCCTTGGGAAGAATGTTTACCCTACATCTACATCTACATCTACATTGATACTCCGCAAGCCACCCAACGGTGTGTGACGGAGGGCACTTTACGTGCCACTGTCATTACCTCCCTTTCCTGTTCCAGTCGCGTATGGTTCGCGGGAAGAACGACTGTCTGAAAGCCTCCGTGCGCGCTCTAATCTCTCTAATTTTACATTCGTGATCTCCTCGGGAGGTATAAGTAGGGGGAAGCAATATATTCGATACCTCATCCAGAAACGCACCCTCTCGAAACCTGGCGAGCAAGCTACACCGCGATGCAGAGCGCCTCTCTTGCAGAGTCTGCCACTTGAGTTTATTAAACATCTCCGTAACGCTATCACGGTTACCAAATAACCCGGTGACGAAACGCGCCGCTCTTCTTTGGATCTTCTCTATCTCCTCCGTCAACCCGACCTGGTACGGATCCCACACTGATGAGCAATACTCAAGTATAGGTCGAACGAGTGTTTTGTAAGCCACCTCCTTTGTTGATGGACTACATTTTCTAAGCACTCTCCCAATGAATCTCAACCTGGTACCCGCCTTACCAACAATTAATTTTATATGATCATTCCACTTCAAATCGTTCCGTACGCACACTCCCAGATATTTTACAGAAGTAACTGCTACCAGTGTTTGTCCCGCTATCATATAATCATACAATAAAGGATCCTTCTTTCTATGTATTCGCAATACATTACATTTGTCAATGTTAAGGGTCAGTTGCCACTCCCTGCACCAAGTGCCTATCCGCTGCAGATCTTCCTGTATTTCGCTACAATTTTCTAATGCAGCAACTTCTCTGTATACTACAGCATCATCCGCGAAAAGCCGCATGGAACTTCCGACACTATCTGTGAAAAGCAATGGTCCCATAACACTCCCCTGTGGCACGCCAGAGGTTACTTTAACGTCTGTAGACGTCTCTCCATTGATAACAACATGCTGTGTTCTGTTTGCTAAAAACTCTTCAATCCAGCCACTCAGCTGGTCTGATATTCCGTAGGCTCTTACTTTGTTTATCAGGCGACAGTGCGGAACTGTATCGAACGCCTTCCGGAAGTCAAGAAAAATAGCATCTACCTGGGAGCCTGTATCTAATATTTTCTGGGTCTCATGAACAAATAAGGCGAGTTGGGTCTCACACGATCGCTGTTTCCGGAATCCATGTTGATTCCTACATAGTAGATTCTGGGTTTCCAGAAATGACATGATACGCGAGCAAAAAACATGTTCTAAAATTCTACAAGAGATCGACGTAAGAGATATAGGTCTATAGTTTTGCGCATCTGCTCGACGACCCTTCTTGAAGACTGGGACTATCTGTGCTCTTTTCCAATCATTTGGAACCCTCCGTTCCTCTAGAGACTTGCGGTACACGGCTGTTAGAAGGGGGGCAAGTTCTTTCGCGTACTCTGTGTAGAATCGAATTGGTATCCCGTCAGGTCCAGTGGACTTTCCTCTATTGAGTGATTCCAGTTGCTTTTCTATTCCTTGGACACTTATTTCGATGTCAGCCATTTTTTCGTTTGTGCGAGGATTTAGAGAAGGAACTGCAGTGCGGTCTTCCTCTGTGAAACAGCTTTGGAAAAAGGTGTTTAGTATTTCAGCTTTACGCGTGTCATCCTCTGTTTCAATGCCATCATCATCCCGTAGTGTCTGGATATGCTGTTTCGAGCCACTTACTGATTTAACGTAAGACCAGAACTTCCTAGGATTTTCTGTCAAGTCGGTACATAGAATTTTACTTTCGAATTCAATGAACGCTTCACGCATAGCCCTCCTTACGCTAACTTTGACATCGTTTAGCTTCTGTTTGTCTGAGAGGTTTTGGCTGCGTTTAAACTTGGAGTGGAACTCTCTTTGCTTTCGCAGTAGTTTCCTAACTTTGTTGTTGTACCACGGTGGATTTTTCCCGTCCCTCACAGTTTTACTCGGCACGTACCTGTCTAAAACGCATTTTACGATTGCCTTGAACTTTTTCCATAAACACTCAACATTGTCAGTGTCGGAACAGAAATTTTCGTTTTGATCTGTTAGGTAGTCTGAAATCTGCCTTCTATTACTCTTGCTAAACAGATAAACCTTCCTCCCTTTTTTTATATTCCTATTAACTTCCATATTCAGGGATGCTGCAACGGCCTTATGATCACTGATTCCCTGTTCTGTACATACAGAGTCGAAAAGTTCGGGTCTGTTTGTTATCAGTAGGTCCAAGATGTTATCTCCACGAGTCGGTTCTCTGTTTAATTGCTCGAGGTAATTTTCGGATAGTGCACTCAGTATAATGTCACTCGATGCTCTGTCCCTACCACCCGTCCTAAACATCTGAGTGTCCCAGTCTATATCTGGTAAATTGAAATCTCCACCTAAGACTATAACATGCTGAGAAAATTTATGTGAAATGTATTCCAAATTTTCTCTCAGTTGTTCTGCCACTAATGCTGCTGAGTCGGGAGGTCGGTAAAAGGAGCCAATTATTAACCTAGTTCGGTTGTTTAGTGTAACCTCCACCCATAATAATTCACAGGAACTATCCACTTCTACTTCACTACAGGATAAACTACTACTAACAGCGACGAACACTCCACCACCGGTTGCGTGCAATCTATCCTTTCTAAACACCGTCTGTACCTTTGTAAAAATTTCGGCAGAATTTATATCTGGCTTAAGCCAGCTTTCTGTACCTATAACGATTTCAGCTTCGGTGCTTTCTATCAGCGCTTGAAGTTCCGGTACTTTGCCAACGCAGCTTCGACAGTTGACAATTACAATACCGATTGCTGCTTGGTCCCCGCATGTCCTGACTTTGCCCCGCACCCGTTGAGGCTGTTGCCCTTTCTGTACTTGCCCGAGGCCATCTAACCTAAAAAACCGCCCAGCCCACGCCACACAACCCCTGCTACCCGTGTAGCCGCTTGTTGCGTGTAGTGGACTCCTGACCTATCCAGCGGAACCCGAAACCCCACCACCCTATGGCGCAAGCCGAGGAATCTGCAGCCCACACGGTCGCAGAACCGTCTCAGCCTCTGATTCAGACCCTCCACTCGGCTCTGTACCAAAGGTCCGCAGTCAGTCCTGTCGACGATGCTGCAGATGGTGAGCTCTGCTTTCATCCCGCTAGCGAGACTGGCAGTCTTCACCAAATCAGATAGCCGCCGGAAGCCAGAGAGGATTTCCTCCGATCCATAGCGACACACATCATTGGTGCCGACATGAGCGACCACCTGCAGATGGGTGCACCCTGTACCCTTCATGGCATCCGGAAGGACCCTTTCCACATCTGGAATGACTCCCCCCGGTATGCACACGGAGTGCACATTGGTTTTCTTCCCCTCTCTTGCTGCCATTTCCCTAAGGGGCCCCATTACGCGCCTGACGTTGGAGCTCCCAACTACCAGTAAGCCCACCCTCTGCGACTGCCCGGATCTTGCAGACTGAGGGGCAAACCTACATGCAGTTTGTTTTTCCTCGGCACGATGGCATCTTCTAGCAGGACAATGCAATGTGCTACACAGCTCACAGTGTACCTGTGTGGTTCGAGGAACACCAGGATGAGTTTACCGTACTCTCCTGGCCAACAGACTCCTCGTATTTGAGCCCAAGAGAGAACCTTTGGGACTACTTCGATCGCACTGTTCGCGCCATGGATCATGAGCCGAGAAACCTAGCGCTGCTGCCGCCTCGTGCCTCCACATCCCCGTCGCTACCTTCCAGGACCTCGCTGACTCTCTTCCTGCACGTCTAGCAGTGGTCTGCGGGGGGAAGGCTGTTGTTCAGGCTTCTCTCAGGTGGTCACATTAATTTCACTGGACAGTGTAAGTTCAACAATATTTTTTTGTGTCAGTTTTCTGATGGGTTGTGTGCATATTGCCACGAATAACTTTCTTGTGCGGACCTGTTCATCTGAGAGTAACACTTGCACCTCAAATATTCAGTTATTGGTACGAAGTATTCCGGTCTCCATCTTCACCTAGAGTTTTTACCCTCTACAGCTCCTTCCAGCAAGAGGGAAGTTTTAACACTGCTGTCTTAAGAGATGTCCTATCATCCTGTTCCTTCTTCTTGTCGGTGTTTTCGTATGTTCCTCTGGTCTCTGATTTTGTGGAGAGCCTCATCATTCTTTATCTTTTCAGTTAATCTAACTTCAACGTCCCTCTGTATCATTATATCTAAGGCGCTTCAATTTTCTTATTTTTCTTTTTTTCCCCCACAGTACATGTTTCACTATCATACAACGTTCGGCTCCAAATATACGTTCCTAGGAACTTCTTCCTCATATTGCACCCGATGTTTGGTACTAGCAAACTTCTGTTTGACCCCTTTGAGTTTTCTAATCTGCTTTTTTTATTCTACTTGTCTCGTCCGTCACGTGTTACTTTGCTTCCAAAGTAGCAGAATCCTTTTGTCTACTTTTGGTAGCCAATTTTTATTTGAAGTTTATCACTCATCTCATTTCCGCCACTCTTTATTACTTTCGACTTTTCCTTCGGGCTATTCTCAGTCGATATCCTGTAGTCATTACACAGCTTATTCCATTGAGCATGTCCTGTGATCCTTTACTTTCACCGATGATAGCAATGTCACCAACGAATCTTACCATTGACACCCTTTCAATCTGGAGTTTAGACCCACTTTTGACACTTTCTTTTATTTCCGTATTCCTTCAATGATGTATAGACTGCACAATCACATCGAAAGACCATATCCCTGTTGCGACGTGTTGGATACAGACCCGTTTCGTGGATGCCAGCCACGCCAATTTGAATTTCCCCGCCTCGGCCATGTAGGACGCACGCGACGACCTCGGTGTATGGGGCAGTGAGGCTTTCGCTCAGGCAGAACGCTTCTTGAAACCGAATAAGCTGATCAACACTGCGTGGGCGGCCAACTGTGACCGTTGCCGGCGGAGTGCTACAGCTTCGCCTCTGCTAACACTAGGAGACTCCACCGAGTGGTGCTAATGCGCGGCATGTCAACTGGTCTCCTGAGACAACTGTTAGCAACACAGAAGTCACCTGCGGAAGACTACATTTTCCTTTAAATGGGGTTCTGAAGGAAACATCCGTGTTTGTAATTTAGCCCACGAAGGTTAAGTTTATCGGAGCTGGATATTGTATATCAAGTCCTCCGGTGGCTGGACTGCCTGAATAGCTAAATTCAATGTTTTTAAATGGTTTTTTTTTTTCGTAAAGTGGCCATTTTGCCTAATCAGTGTGTTCAATCTCTTGCTTCAATCAGATTCACATCGAAACTCTTCCTTTTCAAATCCAGTTTTAAAATTTTTGGTCTTGTTAAATTCAGTATCAAAATTCTTTGGTGAAGTGGCCATTGGTACCAAGTATTTATTTGTTTTAATAGAAGCTGTTATTAAAAGTGACCCACTTCATCACCCAGGCGTCCACTCAGCTACGTCTCTGTTACATCTGCCTTATCTGAGCACTTCGTTCTTGGTCTTCCATCAACTTAAAAGTCTATACCTTTTGAAAAGTTATTAACTGTATATCTGAAAATTTTTACAACAAACTTTCTTACTAGTCTGTCACCCAGATTTGTCAGTTATTATATATCTATAACTGATACAAGCGGAAACGCCCAAATCTGATACTGTCGCCAAGCCGGCTATATTAAATATGAGAGCTATGAACGGTATTATAAATATCTAATTTAATGACTTATACATGTATGCAGACAGGTCACACGGCATTGTAGCCTTTTTTTATAGTAATAATGAAGCATGTTACCAATAATTAGCTCTCATGCGCTTATGATTGTTTGAAATGTGATTATGACCTAGTCAAACTGTAACACTGTTAATTGAATCAGTGGCTATGTATTCGTCTGTATTTTATGATGTTTTAATAATATGTTATGTAAATAGTGGGTATTTTGTCCCTGCAGTTATTATGTGTTACGTTACACCACATGTGTTATGTAGTTTACTGTTGTTGTGTAGTTTACTGTGAGGACCCTTGGCTCAGAACCAAACAAAATAAAATAACAAAACTTCGCATGGTATCAGGTATATCTAGATAAACACTCTAATTCGTGTCATTTCTACCTCATACCTTCTGTCGCCATATGAGAATGCTACTGTGGAATCTCTGCCTCCGTAGCTACGTCATTAATGATCTGGAAGCTGAAAATATAAATGAATTCCATATGTGTATGAAGTACTAATTACTTAAAATTATTAATTGCTCAGACCACAAACATAAATATGGAAACATGCTTAAAACTTTTTCTGAAAGAATGGATAACACAGGGCAACAACAGTACCCACTTTAAAAAAATATACCACAAGTTGTGTCATTTTTCAAATTATCTCCTTCATTAACATCGACAAGTACTTCAAGAAACGCGTCAACATAGCATAGTCAATATGTCTTAGAAGAAGAAGTTAAAATCAGTTCATGCACTGAATATGAATATTGACCCATACTGCCCCTTGTTTTGTTTATTTTTTTACAATAATTAATTTTTTGATTGATGTAACAATCTGAGGGATGGTTTGATAGTAATTTTGTGTGTATCAGCATTATAATTCATTATGTTTTACTATAATAAAAGATTTTGAAAACGCCATTGGCCGCGATGACATGGAGGTCGGTCTGGACCATAGACAGCCTGTGGTATCATGCTTCATTATTATCATAAAAAAAGGCTACAATGCCGTGTGACCTGCCTGCATACATGTATAAGTCAATAAATTAGATATTTATAATACCGTTCATAGCTCTCATATTTAATATAGCAGGCTTGGTGACAGTATCAGATTTGGGCGTTTCCGCTTGTATCAGTTATAGATATATAATAACTGACAAATCTGGGTGACAGACTAGTAAGAAAGTTTGTCGTCAAAATTTTCAGATATACAGTTAATAACTTTTCAAAAGTTATAGACTTTTAAGTTGATGGAAGACCAAGAACGAAGTGCTCAGATAAGGCAGATGTAACAGAGACGTAGCTGAGTGGACGCCTGGGTGATGAAGTGGGTCACTTTTAATAACAGCTTCTATTAAAACAAATAAATACTTGGTCCCAATGGCCACTTCACCAAAGAATTTTAATACTGAATTTAACAAGACCAAAAAATTTTAAAACTGGCTTTGAAAAGGAAGAGTTTAAATGTGAATCTGATTGAACCAAGAGCTTGAACACATTGATTAGGAAAAACGGCCACTTTACGAAAAAAAAACATTTAAAAACATTAAATTTAGCTATTCAGGCAGTCCAGCCACCGGAGGACTTGAGATAAACTTAAATTTCGCGGACTAAATTCGAATTTATACAATTACAAACGCGGAAGTTTCTTTCATAACCTGATTTAAAGGAAAATGTAGTCTTCTGCAGGTGACGTCTGCATTGCTAACAGTTGTCCCAGGTGCCTAGTTGACCTGCCGCGCAGTAGCACCACACGCTGAAGTCTCCAAGTGTTAGCAGAGGCGAAGCTGTAGCACTCCGCCAGCAACGGTCAGAGTTGGCCGCCCACGCAGTGTTGACCAGGTTATTCGGTTTCAAGAAGCGTTCTGCCTGAGCGAAAGCCTCACAGCCCCATACACCGAGGTCGTCGCGTGCGTCCTACATGGCCGAGGCGGGGAAATTCAAATTGGCGTGGCTGGCATCCGCGAAACGGGACTGTATCCAACACGGCGCAACAGGGATATGGTCTTTCGATGTGATTGAGCAGTCTATACATCATTGAAGGAATACGGAAATAAAAAAAAGTGTCAAAAGTGGGTCTAAAATCCAGAGTGAAAGGGTGTCAATGGTAAGATTGGTTGGTGACATTGCTATCATCGGCGAAAGTGAAGAGTCACAGGACGTGTTAAATGGAATGAACAGTGTAGTGATTACAAAATATCAACTGTGAAAAAAACCGAAGAAAAAGTGAAAAGTAATAAAGAGTAGGAGAAATGAGATTAGCGATAAACTTCAAATAAAAATTGGCTACCAAAAGTAGACGAAAGAATTCTGCTACTTTGGAAGCAAAGTAACACGTGACGGACGAGACAAGTAGAACATAGAAAGCAGACTAGAACAGTGAATGAAGCCAAGCAGAAGTCTGCTAGTACTGTAAGATGGCTGTTTAGGTTTTTATGTTGGTAACGTCACGTAGTGCTTTGTATGAAAATCACTGACTGTGCTGTGTGCAATCTGTGGCTGGTTTGCATTGTTGGAATATTTGCTATTGTAGTGTTGGGCAGTTGGATGTGAACAGCGCGTAGCGTTGCGCAGTTGGAGGTGAGCCGTCAGCAGTGGTGGATGTGGGGAGAGAGATGGCGGTGTTTTAAGAGCGGATGATCTGGAAGTGTGTCCATCAGAGACAGTAAATTTGTAAGACTGGATGTCATGAACTGATATATATATATATATAAGGACTTTTGAATGCTATTAAGGTAAATACATTGTTTGTTCTCTATCAAAATCTTTCATTTGCTAACTATGCCTACCAGTAGTTAGTGACTTCAGTAGTTAAAATCTTTTATTTGGCTGGCAGTATTGGCGCTCGCTGTATTGCAGTAGTTCGAGTAACGAAGATTTTTGTGAGGTAAGTGATTCATGAAAGGTATAGGTTATTGTTAGTCAGGACCATTCTTTTGTAGGGATTATTGAAAGTCAGATTGCGTTGCGCTAAAAAATATTGTGTCAGTTTTGTGTTGATCAGAATAAGTAAAGAGCGAAATGTCTGAGTACGTTCAGTTCTGCTCAGCTGTTTGACCCTTGGGTCGGAACCAAACAAAATAAAACAACCAAAAATCGTGTGGTACCAGGTATCTCTTGATAAACACTCTACTTTGAGTCATTTTCACGTCATACCTTCCGTAGCCATATGCGACTCCTATAGTGGAATCTCTGCCTCCATAGCTACGTCATTGATGATGTGGGAACTGGCAACATAATTGAATTTCACATGTGTATGAAGCACGAAGTACTTAAAATTATGAAGTACACAGATCACAAAAATAAGTATGGAAACATGCTTAAAACTTTTTCTGAAAAACTGGATAATACAGGGCAACAACAGTACCCGTTAAAAAATATTATACGACAAGTTCTGTGGCATTTTTCAAATTATCTCATTAATTAACATCGACAAGTACTTCAAGAAACACGTCAACATAGCATAATGAATATGTTCTGGAAGGAGAAAAATGGTTCAAATGGCTCTGAGCACTATGGGACTTAACTTCTGAGGTCATCAGTCCTGTAGAACTTAGAACTACTTAAACCTAACTAACCTAAGGACATCACACACATCCATGCCCGAGGCAGGATTGGAACCTGCGACCAAAGCGGCCGCGCAGTTCCAGACTGACACGCCTAGAACCGCTCGGCCACTCCGGCCGGCTCTGGAAGAAGAAGTTAAAATCACTTCATGCTCTGAATTTTAATATTGACCCTTATTTTATTTAGTTAATTTTTTAATTAATTTTTTTGATTGATATAACAATCTGAGGAATGGTTTGATAGTAATTTTGTGTGTATCAGCTTCTGTATAACATCATAACTCATTACGTTTAAGTATAATAAAAGATTTTGAAAACGCCATTCGCGGGGATGACATGGAGGTCGGTCGGGACCAATGAACAGCCTGTGGAAGGACTTTACGCTTTAATGTGCAAGCTGTCCAGTGCTCATAATAGCTCATTTGCTCGTGCAGATGTCACCTGAATCTCCCCGTTGCTTTTCATGCATTCATCTTCGTCATGTAGGTATAGTGGTCCAGCAAGGAATATAGCTTAACCTCGGTAGAACACAAAGCATAAATTGGGGATGGAAAAGAACTCCCACTGTTATTTCCGTATCGAAACAAACGAACGCACAACAGAGTATTTAGCGATCAGAACGGCGTGGGCAGAAGTACATTAGTAAGTTCCAGGGTTAGTTTACTGTAGTTACAATCTATTAATTACAAACGTGAGCAGCGATCCTTCGCAGACACACAATTCCGCGTCCAGACAGTTGAATTTCAGAGAAGCGCCATAGAAAAGTCAGACAGCAGCGTAATCCCCAGGGGCGCAATGAAAGTTGCGAAAACGTTTTGGTATAAGCTGCCGTCTTTCTAGAATCAGTTAAGGAACTTTATTTACTCGTATTCTTTAAATCTTCCCACAATTTACGTGATAAAATCTGGGATAATTAGACTGAGAAAATGTTAACTTTCCCCGACGAAACTCACAAATCCGTTTAGACGCATGGAAGAAATGAAAAAAAAACGAACTTGTAATGATGAGATAACAGCGGAGGTGATGAAAGGGAGTATGTTGATAATAGGAATGTGCATAAAATCACCTGGCGCAATTCCCAAATAGCATTTTCATTTCGACTTTCCCATTTCTGAGCTTGCTGTATATTATTTTATTATTGTTATTCATTCTACAGTCGCCATTTGATATTTATATATCAATAGCACTAACTTGTTAAAAAAATTTCTCGCATATGTGTAGTATAGGCACGGCTATTAACGTGGTTGATACGAGGGATGGCCGGATGCCACCCCGTTAACCCCCGGGATGGAATGCGTGTAACCCATGTAACGTTGCCTCGTTGAGATCGGTGTGGTTTTTTTAAATCTTTTAGAATCAAAAATGCAATGTTCACAAAACAAGATCACATCACAATGACGACATCAAGAAAATTATAAAATCATGAACATGTAGGATTTAGAATTAATAAGTTGAAGTAAAATTCTTCCGCTTCGCCTAGTATTTTTAAATGATTAAATACCTGTTACCTGTATGAAACTGAATCACCAGACGCAAAAGTCATTATTGGAGAGCGGAAAAGTCTGGTGACACAAAATCGAGTTTTATGTTAGGTTTCAACGTAAAAAGTTATTTTCATAATAATAGTAATAACGATGGGGCTTACTTAACATGATATACTGCAGGCTCGAATGATGTACGTTGAAGTTTGATTATGATCATGCGCTTACAGCGCCCCAATCGTTACGTCACCAAAGCGATCTCTTTCAGCTAATTGACAGTCTGAAACTATATAAAAGTTTATGGGTTTGTAAAGCATGATGCTAATTACACCACTTAAAATACAACAGATTTAAACATTTTATTAATTCATTAGTAATTACAGCAAAAAAAATATAGAATCATCTCACCAGGACGCTCTAACGGGATGAGGAACAAAGGTGAGTTGTATTCAGTTCTGAATTTTAAAACAATAGTACGAATACTCCACAGATGGGTGAATATGCGCAAGAGATAAACTAAGCCTTAAGTCTTTAAAGCTGTGACTTGATTATTTCTTATACCCAACTACCTGCGTGTAGTGTTACTCACGTGAAAGTGTGCGAAACTTTTTCTTCATGTTTGCGAATCATGAAACTGAGGCTGGGCCTGTGGACCAGGTTGTATTCACCTAGACGGATGTGGAAAACCTCCTAAAAGCCACATCCTCCGACCCTCGTCATTAATCCATCAGACGCATTCGATCCGGCATCAATTTATTAAGTTAACCAAAGGAATCTTATTGTTTGGTGTACTTCAACTTTGAAGTAGTTTTGTGTGGTGTCGTCTGAAGAACGAGGTCCCATGTCAAAGTCAGTACCTGGTGACGAAACCACAGGTGAGAAAAGTCGCTGCTTGACGTAGCAATGAACGAAAGACGTCGGCCTAGGACTCTTTCAAAAGGTTCCATACGCCGCCGCTACTGGAAGAGTACTTACGTCAGAGGGAAGTACCGCACAGCCCACTCTGTAATCATCGCTGACTTCAGGCAGAGTAGCGCGAGCTGTCTTAGAAGTCAGAGCTGTAGACGAAAAGTTAGTCAGTTGTACGTTGAGAAGAGTCGATCATTTTTTATTGTATCAACTGATAACTTACAGCATCCAGTAACGGTAACAAATATCTAGTGACATTCCCGTGGATATCGACTGTTTCCGAGTTGAGCATCCTAATCGTTCAAGTTTTAACAAAGTAATCTAAAATGTTGTGTGTGCTGTAGTATCCGCTCAATCACCTCCGGATGTAAATTTAGCCTTGTTGGGAGCCACTGTAGTGCCAACGCGAATGTTTCAATTGTTTTATTCGTCCAGCACTACAGTTTCCATTCGTCGTACCATTTCACTCCAACACTGTCCTTTATCTGTTATCCGTACCTAATCAGAATTGTGTCTGCAGGAAACTTGGGCTTAAAGTGGGGCGAATGTGTAACATAGTTTCTGAAGTGTCTTAGCACTATTAGTAACCATACACTACTGGCCATTAAAATTGCTACACCACGAAGATGACGTGCTACAGACGCGAAATTTAACCGACAGGAAGAAGAAGCTGTGATATGCAAATGATTGCTTTTGAGAGCATTCACACAAGGTTGGCACCGGTGGCGACACCTGCAACATGCTGACATGAGGATGGTTGCCAAACGATTTCTCATACACAGACAGTAGTTGCCTGGTGAAACTTTGTTGTGAGGCCTCGTGTAAGGAGGAGAAATGCGTACCATTACGTTTCCGACTTTGATAAAGGTCGGATTGTAGCCCATCAAGATTGCGGTTTATCGCATCGCGAGATTGCTGCTCGCGTTGGTCGAGATCCAATGACTGTTAGTAGAATATAGAATCGGTGGATACAGGAGGGTAATACGGAACGCTGTGTTCGGTCCCAACGGCCTCGTATCACTAGCAGTCGAGATGACAGGCATCTTATCCGCATGGCTGTAACGGATCGTGCAGCCACGTCTCGATCCCTGAGTCAACAGATAGGGACGTTTGCAAGACAACAACCATCTGCACGAACAGTTCGATGACGTTTGCAGCAGTATGGACTATCACCTCAGAGACCATGGCTGCGGTTACCCTTGAGGCTGCATCACAGGCAGGAGCGCCTGCGATGGTGTACTCAACGACGAACCTGTGAGCACGAATGGCAAAACGTCATTTTTTCGAATGAATCCAGGTTCTGTTTAAGGCATCACGATGGGCGCATCCGTGTTTGGCGACATCGTGGTGAACGCACATTGGAAGCTTGTATTCGTCATCGCCATACTGACGTATCACCCGGCGTCATGGTATGGGGTGCCATTGGTTACACGTCTCGCTTACCTCTTGTTCGCATTGACGGCACTTTGAACAGTGGACGTTACATTTCAGATTTGTTACGACCCGTGGCTCTACCCTTCATTCGATCCCTGCGTAACCCTATATTTCAGCAGGATAATACACGACCGCATGTTGCAGGTCATGTACAGGCCATTCTGGATACAGGAAATGTTCGACTGCTGCCCTGGCCAGCACGTTCTCCAGAGCTCTCACCATATGAAAACGTCTGGTCAATGGTGGCCGAGCAACTGGCTCGTCACAATACCCCAGTCACTACTCTTGATGAACTGTGGTATCGTGTTGAAGTTGCATGGGCAGCTGCAGCTGTGCACGCCATCCAAGCTGTGTTTGACTCAATGCCCAGGAGTATCAAGGCAGTTATTACAGCCAGAGGTGGTTGTTCTGGGTACTGATTTCTCAGGATCTATGCACCCAAATTGCGTGTAAATGTAATCACATGTCAGTTCTAGTATAATATATTTGTCCAATGGATACCCGTTTATCATCTGCATTTCTTCTTGGTGTAGCAATTTTAATGACCAGTTGTGTAGTTAGCCTACGAGGTTTAGCATAGTAATTGCCTTTAAGCCGAAAATGTCTTTAATGAATAAACATTTATATGTGTAGTGTCGGTTTCTCTGGACCTGTCAGAAAGAACAGACCCTATTCATGATCCCGCAGCCGTATGTACACCTCACGCTCATTCCCGCAACGCATAGGACGAATAGTGCATCTACACTGAATGATCATTAATTGCCGTCAAGGGGCATATTTTTATATGTGTGGTGTATGTTCGTTCGGTCACCATCCGTATAAATATATCTGACTTGGCGGCAATTAATGATCATGTAATTCAGATGCACTCTTCTTCCATCCTCTTGCTAGAATCAGCGTGAAGCTGCAAATGGTCAGAGGACGATACGTATGTAGTGTGCGACAAGTTGGGAATTTGGGATTGCCGTGAAGCATGCTCAGATCCCAGAAGCATTATGCGACCGCCCTTGTATAGCGGTAAATGGGAGTTCGAGTACCGGTGTGGCACAAGTTTTCATTTGCCGCCATTGAATTTATTTCATTACCCGACTGTTGTTAAAGCCAGAATTTCCTCGTCAAATTTTACATTGCAGAACGTACACAATTCGGTGCTTTTCCTTTATAAATAAAACTGATTTGTCACGTTTATACCTGCATTTTCTGAACTTTTATCAGTGTTTTAGCTTTGTTTTCTATTGCATTGGTCATTATTTATTGTATTCCAGGTGCAAAGTCTTCGGCATCTTTCCTACAATCCATTGCCAAATGGCCACTCGTTCCTTTCTACCGCCCGCTGTGGTATGTTTATCTCTCGCTACTTCACACTCTCCGTAATATACCTCAGTTTTTTAGAATATCTATTTCGTCATTTCCGCTGATATACGAGATCCGACGACTATTTTCAGAGACGTAAGGTTTTCTTCCCAGCATCGTGCCCATGTAACATGATGCTTCCCCACATGTGTTATACCGAGCCACGGTACATGACGCCATAACATTCTAGCTATAACCGTAAATCTTATTCTACCAAGAGGAACAAATGTTAAGGTTGAACGTCCCGTCAGCGATGAAGACATTAGAGACCGAGCACCGAGTCGCATAGGACAAGGATGGTAAAGAAAACGAGCCGTGTCCTTTTCAAAGGAACTAACCCGGAATTTTCCGTAAGTGAAGCAACAAAGGACCTAAATCTGGGTGGTCTAACTGGGTTTTGAGCCCTACTCCGTCAGAATGCGACTTCAGTTTTTCACTCTTCTGCCATTTTAATCTGTGTTCCACAATAACTGCATCATCTCTGAAGTTCACTGTGGCAGTTACAAGGTACTAATAGTGTAATGAAAATCCATAATCAAGGCAATGATTAAGTTTAAAATACTGCAATTTTTAGAAGACTTGTAGACGTGTTAACACTGCCTGATAAAAAAAAAAGCGAAGCAGCAAGAACACATGGCCATATTTCAATATAACTTTGTACATGTGCACATCATTGACTGGTTTGTAAATAATTAGAGATACAATTCTCTGTGACAGGTGGAACACCCTCCGGAGTGCATAAGCGTTGTTCGTGTTTAGTGTTCCCACCAGGACTGGTAGGGTATAAAGGGTGAACCAGAATTCCACCAACAAACACCCAGAGATTGTCCAAGGGTGTCTTCTCACTATTTTGATATAAGGGTACCACAGTCTCCGGCGGCTCGTACAGAGTAATAATATAATAATGATTTATTCGCTTTGTTACTGAGGTCACCATTGTTTCTGTGACAATACAGTAGTGAAGAAGCCTGTAATATGCACTGACCAAAATGTACAACACCAACATAACTTAACACAACAACCCTCCGACGTAACACGTATACTTTCATAACAGTGTATTCATCCTGTTCTTTCAGTGCACAGTGCAGTACTTAACTAGCACAGAACCGTTCCCCTACATGTGTTGTTCAAAATATCGACGACGATGATGACTGCAGGGCGTACATCGTCCCACCATCGACGGTCTTATATACTCAAGAAATCTAGGAGTTCAGCGTACTAATTCCCTGGTTGCCATAATCCGAGAAGTCAGGTCTGTGAAAGTATCGACCTATATCTCCTGAACCAGGTTCTACACGAGCTCCCAGAAGAAAAAGTTCATTCGTGTCATATCTGGTGAGGCGAGCTGGACGTGGGACATAAACAGCGCGAATAATCCATCGTCGTCCAAATGAACTTGGAATACTCAGTAATAAGCTTTTATGCCAGAACACACAGAATTTATTGCTGAACAAACCCTGAAAAATTGTCGGTGGAGTTCTGGTTCACTCTGTATATGAACAGCGTCAGATGCTGAGTGATCGCTGTGAAGGATGCAAAGATGCCGCGTACTCATGATATTCGTCGTCAAGGATCCAGCTGACCACGTCTGATCACCAGAAGGGAGGATGGCCCTATTGTGCACCAAGGACACCTAACCCATTAATATCTGCGAGTGATATCTAAAAACAAGTAACGGACTCGCAGCAACAATCTGCTGCGCCACGACCTAGGCAAGTGCCTTGAACTGCCTGGCGCCTGTGCAGCAAAAAATCTTCACAGGGAAAAGGTTATGCGGCTCACTGCGACGTTCAGGGCCAATAGCTTCCACTCCATGGGCGATCAATCCTCTGCACCTAACATGGATAAAAGTATACTTCCTCTAGGGATGGCTGACTAGCGTTCCACCGCTCGAATCAACTCACCACCACTGTTATTAACCCACGTCCAAATGAAGGAAGTAGTGCTTCATCCTGACCTTTGTACTCCCAATTCCTCTACAGCAATTGGGATCACTTCCTTCACATCGCACCGTTGGTCAGACACTAGCAGTAGTGGGAATATGGAATTACTATCTCATGCGTAACTTACCATTAACACCCAACACATACGGCTGAATTTGGAGTGGTGCCATGACTAGGAACCAAGGAATGCTGACGAATGGCGTCGCATTGTATTCTGTGACGAATCGCGGTTCTCAGCTACTCTGGATGGCAATCTTTGACGTGTATGGTGACTGCGAAGATGTACCATTCTTCCAATATTCAGAGAGGCATAGCAGTCTTACTCCATTCGTCGTTGTTATATCCGCCTAGTAGTCGTTTCCTCCACAGGTCATACGGGCAGCCGCCCCGCCAGGAGGTCATGAATCCTCATACCGCTGTTATGACGCTGTTCAAGAAGTCGAATTCAGTGTGCTATGTACACGAGGATGTCCACTTTCTAGACGAGATATCACTGTGTCATTTAAACGTAAACAGCTCTAGTGTTCCTCCGGCTTTGTGCCACAGTGCGCAGTCTACTCTTCGTGTAATAACGTGCACTCTCGCACGGGATCTTATTTACATCAGTGTTCTGAGATCCACAATTTACAGGAGGCGTCAGGTTTTGAAGACCCATTCGAAAAAAAACTAATCAAAAAATTTTAACCACCTCTGCCCCTTCTGTGTGGGCTTAGATTCAAGGAGAGCAGGGACCGAAATAATAATTCCAATGAAATTTGAACAGAATTTTTCATATGCAATAAAAAACAAAAATGATTCTTTTCGACAGTATACAACTTTGCACAACTGCGAAATCAAGATCTGCTGCTGGATAACATTCACTATCGTACTGTTGCACCTCGTGTCGTATGACATTCTTAGAGCCTCCTTGGCACGCTATCCACATGCTGCTGGAGACTTTGCCGCTAAAGCTAGTCACACTCTTCGACGGCGGCACTGCAGAGGTCCAACAGTGTGTGAGAGCTCACAACAGATTTTCACTGGTCCAAACCTTGCTCAGGCCTACTGCAGGCATTTCCATTCGGTTGATACCCGCCTGCTGTAGCAAAGTGTTAGCAAGGTGAGCTTGTTCAAATGTGTGTGAAATCTTATGGAACTTAGCTGCTAAGGTCATCAGTCCCTAAGCTTACACACTACTTAATCTAAATTATCCTAAGGACAAACACACACACCCACGCCCGAGGGAGGACTCGAACTTCCGCCGGGACCAGCCGCACAGTCCCTGACTGCAGAGCCTTAGACCGCTCGTCTAATCCCGCGCGGCCAAGGTGAGCTTGCTGTGCTCACTATCTCATAAGACGAAACCATCGTCGGCCACGGTGGCCGAGCGGTTCTAGGCGCTTCAGTCCGGAACCGGGCAACTGCTACGGTCGCAGGTTCGAATCCTGCCTCGGGCATGGATGTGTGTGACGTCCTTAGGTTATTTAGGTTTAAGTAGTTTAAGTTCTAGGGGACTGATGACCTCAGATGTTAAGTCCCATAGTGCTCAGAGCCATTTTGAACGAAACCGTCATGTTGAATGCAGGGCTATAAAATGGGTAGAATTATTTTGCTCCGATACTGGACAATTCTCGAAAAACCCTCGAAGTGATGAGAAGCGCCCGGCATCTGTTTCATTCTGGACTAAAACATACCTGACACACCTCCTTGCTGGACACATGCAACTGCTTGCCTGGGACGGGCACTGATTTGTTCGACAAACATGAGGCATCAGGTAAATCTTGCATTCGTTTCTGACAAGAACCGGACCCAGAACCAACTTACTGTCGGAAACGGATACTCGAACAGATTTCGTTAAATGATACCGTTGCGACAGCCTTTTCTTACATTTTCCAACTAATGAATTTGCTTCTGAGGAGACTTTAAAACAAATCTGGTATGAACTGGAGGCTATTCGCGTATATCTCGCGTATACCATTCTGTTAGATTTATTGATTTATACCTCTCCTGTGCCAACCTCTTCGCCTCACAGTAGCACTTGCAACCTACGTCGTCAATTATTTGTTGGATGCATTCAAATCTCTGTCTTCCTCTACAGGTTTTGCCCTCTACAGCTCCTTCTAATACCATGGAAGTCATTTCCTCATATCTCAACAGCTGTTCTATCATCCTGTCTCTTTTCCGTGTCAGTGTTTTCCACGTATTCCTTTCCTCTCCGATCCTGCGCAGAGCCTCCTCATTCCTTACCTTACCAGTCCACCTAATTTTCAACATTCGTCTGTAACACCTCATCTCAAATGGTTCGATTTTCTTCTGTTCCAGTTTCCCCACAGTCCATGTTCCTCTACCATACAATGCTGTACTCCAGACGTAAATTCTCATAAATTTGTTCCTCAAATTAAGGCTTATGTTTGATACTAGTAGACTTCCCTTGGTCAGGAATGAATTTTTTGCCATTTCTAGTCTGCTTTTGATATCCTCCTTGCTCCGTCCGTCATTGGTTATTTTACTGCCTAGGTAGAGAATTCCTTAACTTCATCTACTTCTTGAAACTCAATCACGATATTAAATTCCTCGCTGTTCTCATTTACTCTTCTTCTCATTACTTTCGTCTTTCTTCGATTTATTCTTAATCCATGTTCTGTACTCATTGGATTGTTCATTCCATTCAGCAGATCATGTAATTCGAGTGCATCACTTTTTTTTTTTTTTTTTTTGAGTCATTGCTCCTGTGACTGGTTTGATGAGTCACATTAAGGGGACGGATAATCAAGTGGCCGATGGCCAAATTCGGATTACAAGAAATGTAATGAATGAACAGAGGGACATGTTTCCATAGGAGCAGTGTCAGGGGAGATTCCGAGATTGTTTGGAAAAAAAATGTTTCAAATGGCTCTGGACACTATGGGACTTAACTTCTGAGGTCATCAGTCGCCTAGAACTTAGAGCAACTCAAACCTAACTAACCTAAGGACATCACACACATCCATGCCCGAGGAAGGATTCGAACCTGCGACCGTAGCAGTCGCGGATTGTTTGGCGATCGGAGGAGCAACATGGTGGGGATTCTCAGCCAGCCCCGATAAAGCAGCAGTTGCGTAAAAGTGGAGAAGTCGCAGAATTTTTTTCTTTTTTGTGAGTCATAGGTCTTCTGACTTGTTTGATGCGACCCGCCACGAATTTCCCTCCTCTGCCAGTCTCTTGGTCCCAGAGTAGCACTTGCAACCTTATCCTCAGTTATTTGCTGGTTGTGTTCCAGTCTCTGTCTTCCTCCAGTTTTTACCCTCTACAGCTCTCTGTGGTACCATGGAAGTTATTTCCAGATCTCTTAACAGATTTCCTATCGTCCTGTCCCTTCTCCTTGTAGTGTTCCCCATTTATTCCTTTCCTCTCCGGTTTTCCCACAGTCCATGTTTCACTACAATACAATGCTGTGCTCAAAACGTTCATTGTCAGAAATTTCTTCTTCATATTAAGGCTATGTTTGATACTATTAGACTTCTCTTGAACAAGAATGCGCCTTTTGGCAGTGCTAGTCGGCTACTTTTGTCCTCCATAATCCATCCGTCACGGATTATTTTACTGCCTATGTAGCAGAATTTCTTAACCTCACCTACTTCGTGATCCATCGATCCTGATACGTTTCTCATCTCATTTCTGCTGCTGCTCATTACTTTCGTCTTTCTTCCATTTACTCTCAATCCATATACTGTAGTCCTCATGTAATTCTTCTTCACTTTCATTCAGGATAACAACGTCATCAGTGAATCATATCATTGATATCCTCTCACCTTGAATTTTTATTCCACTCCTGAAGCTTTCTTTTATTTCTCCCATTGCTTCTTCGAAGTACAGATTGAACAGTAGGGGTGATAGACTACATCCCTGTCTTACACTTTTTTTAATCCTATCACTCGTCCAATCCTATTATTCCCTCTTGGTTCTTCTACATATTGTATATTACCCGTCTCTCCCTACAGCTTACCCCTATTCTTGTCAGAATTTCGAAGATCTTGCACCATTTTACATTGTCGAACGCTTTTTCCAGGTAGACAGATCGTATTCTGTATACAGTATTATCCTTGTCAGCAATTTGGATACATGGTCTGTTAAGCTAATTGTGCGATAATTCTCGTATTAGTCAGCTCATGCAGTCTTCGAAATATTGTGGATGATATTTTTCCGAAAGTTGGATGGTATGTCGCCATACTCATACATTCTACACTCCAACGTGAATAGTTTTTTTGCCACTTGCCCCAGTGGCTTTAGAAATTCTGACGGAATGTTATCTATCCCCTCTGCCTTACTTTATCTTAAGTCCTCCAAAGCTCATAGAGGCCCTCAATGTACTCTTTCCATCTATCCGCTCTCTCCTCTGCATTTAACAGTGGGATTTCAGTTGCAATCTTAATGTTAACACCCTTGCTTTTACTGTCACCGAAGGTTGTTTTGACTTTCCTTCAGCTGAGTCTGTCCTTCCAACAGTCACATATTTTTCGATTTCTTCATATTTTTCATGCGGTCTTTTCCTCTTAGCTTCCCTGCACTTCCTACTTATTTCATTCCTCCTGAGTTTCCCGGAACATTTTTGTACTTCCTTCTTTCATTGATCAACTGAAATATTTCTTCTGTTACTCATAGTTTCCTCACAGTTACGTTCTTTGTACCAAAGTTTTTCTTTCCAACTGATATGTGTGTCCGTTTTAGAGATGTCCATTCATCTTCAACTGTACTGCCTACTGAGCTATTCGTTGTTGCTGTATCTATAGCCTTAGACAACTTCAAGCGTAGCTAGTCATTTCTTAATATTTCCGTATCCCACTTCTTTCCGTTCTGATTCTTCCTGACTAATGTCTTAAACTTCATACTACTCTTCATCACTACTACATTGCGATCTCTGTCTCTATCTGCTCCTTCGTATTCCTTACAATCCAGGATCTGATTTCGGAATCTGTGTCTGGCCATGATGGAATCTAATTGATAACTTCCCGTATTACCCACCTTTTTCCAAGTATACCTCCTCCTATTGTGATTCTTGAACAGAGTATTAGTCTCCTCTCTCACTTCTTGTCCCAATCCCGTATTCTCATGTAACCGTTTCTTCTACACCTTCCCCTACAACTGCATTCCAATCCCCCATGAGTATTAGATTTTCATCTGCCCTTACGTACTGTAATACCCATTCTCTATCTCTTCGTCTTCAGCTTCCGACGTCGGCTTCTCAGAATTGCTGTCGATTCTGATAAGAACAACCCTATCACTGAACTGTTCACAATAACACAATCTCTGCCTTACCTTCCTATTCATAACCACTCCTACTCCCGTTATACCATTTTTTGCTGCTGTTGACATTACCCTATACTCATGTGATCAGAGATCCTTGTCTTCACTTCACTGACCCCTACTATATCTAGATTGAGCCTTTGCATTTCGCTTTTCAGATTTTCTAGTTTCCCTACCACGTTCAAGCTTCTGACGTTCCATGCTCCGACTCGTAGAACGTTATCGTTTCGTTGCTTATTCAATATTTTTCTCAATGTAACCTCCCCCTTGGCAGTCCCCTCCCGGAGATCCGAATGGGGGACTATTCCGGAATCTTTTGCCAATGGAGAGATCATCATGACACTTCTTCAATTATAGGCCACATGTCCTGTCGATACACGTTACGTGTCTTTAATGCAGTGGTTTCCATTGCCTTCTGCAGCCTCATTCCCTTGATTATTGGTAACTCTCCCGCTTTTAGGGGCAGTTTCCCACCCCTAAGACAAGAGAGTGCCCTGATCCTCTGGCCGCCTCCCCCTCCCCCCGCCCTCTTTGTCAAGAACAGGCCATTGGCAGAATGCCGGAAGTCTTCGGCCGCCAGTGCTGATTATTAATCAAAATTTAAGTAGTGGCGGGATTCGGACTTGGGACCGAGTACGTTTTGATTAGTAATCAGAGACGCTACCCCTAAACAACATCTCCGAAAAAGAATGACGATTGTTGAGAAAGATAACAATACCGGAAAAAAGGTCTTTCTCTAGAAGTAGTACTCCTTCAGTTCGCTCAGAGTAGTTTTTCATACCTTACTGTACTTCGTTACCGACATACATTATGCTTTAAAATGTCTCACAGGTACAATGTTGCCATTTTTAACTTTTTTATATTCTAGGAACGACGTTGTCCCAGAAAAATGCAACCAAGCGTCTAATTCGACGCCCCTTTCCCTCGCCGTCTAGATAAATTGTCGATTGTGTACATCAGCCACGCACAAATTGGTATTACGTTACTCTATTCAAAAAGGTACGCCATCGGTTTCCAATTTATACAGTTCATTGTAAGATATCTTTCGCGCTTTTGTCAAAACATGTAATGACTTGGTTTACTGGTGAGTTGACGTAGGATAAATACTGATTGACTGTTACAAACGTGTAATAAAACTGCTCATTAAGGATATCCACACACAAAAGATCTCGTAAGAATATCCTTAATGAGCTGACTGAATTGCTAACAGTCCTTTTACTTTAAACACTCCAATATAAAAATGTTTCTACACCTATCTGCATATCAAGTAATAAATCTTGTAACACTGCATGTACCACTAATAATTTGGCACTAAATATGAAAATATTTAAATGTGCTATCATCATCAGTGTTGAAATAGTACATAAGGACTCACACATACTTTCTTATCAGTATTTATTCCTCTACCATTTTGTAAAATAGGTTTATAACGCTGTAATTCATGAACTCCCATTTATCTCTCTGTACGCAATGTCCTACATTTAATGTAAAATACATTTTCATTTAACGTAGAAATAGTGTACGCTTCCTTTCCCAAAATGTTATATCTTCGTAGAACATAACTGCATCGCAGCATCTTTGGTACACACGTACTTCGTAAATACTCTATCTGCTTTCATACATTGTAAGAGAGTCAAATTCTGTAGTGCGCATAGGAAATTGGCTTCTTGATCAAACCAAAAGTGTTTTAATGATTCTAACATACGTATGTGACTGTGAAAATACAGCCAACATTACGAATATGATGTGCCGGATGTAAGCTGTGAAAACAAGTGCTCGTGAGAGAAATTTCATGTAAGTTGGAGTCTAACACAAGTCGGTAGCCCAATATTCTTCATAACACGTTTCTAACAAGGAATCTTCTTTTATCCTACGTGCAACTCAGCAGTAAACCAACGCAAAAAACGTTTAGACGAAATCATGAAGACCGTCTAACGATGAACAGTGTAAATTCTAAACTGGTAACGGAACTTTTTGAATAAAGTAACCTAAAACTAAATTGTGATTAGTTGTTGTACATCAGCATCAATTTATTTTATTTGTCTACATCAAAGATGGAGCAGGAGTTAACGTTCAGAGAGACAGAAACAAAAGCTTTGATATTTACCGATGACGCAATTCTGTCAGACATAGCAAAGGTCTTGAAACAGCAGCTGAAAGGAATGGGCAGCGTCTTGAAGGGAGACTATAAGGTGAACATCGACAAAAGCTAAACAATGATAATGGACTGTACTGGAATTAAGTCAGATGCTGAGGGAATTAGATTAGGAAACCAGACGCTAAAATTAGCAGATGAGTTTCGCTACTTGGCCAGCAAAATAACTGATGATATCCGAAATAGAAAGGGTATAAAATATAGACTGGTAATGACAAGAAAATACTTTGTGAAGGAGATAAATTTATTAATATCGAATACAGATATAAGTGTTACAAGTCTTTCCTGAACGAATTAGTCTATAGTTTAGCCATGTATGGAAGTAAAATATGGACGATAATCGGCCGGCCTCAGTGGCCGTGCGGTTCTAGGCGCTCAGTCCGGAACCGCGAGACTGCTACGGTCGCAGGTTCGAATCCTGCCTCGGGCATGGATGTGTGTGATGTCCTTATGTTAGTTAGGTTTAAGTAGTTCTAAGTTCTAGGGGACTGATGACCTCAGATGTTAAGTCCCATAGTGCTCAGAGCCATCTGAACCATGGACGATAATCAGTTTAGACAAGAAGAAAATAGAGGCTTCTGGAAAAAAATAGAGACTTTTGATATGTGGGTAGATCGTGTAACAGGACAGGTACTGAACAGAACTGAAGGGACATATTTGCGACACAACTTAACTAAAAGAAGGGAGCCGATGAAGGGACACATTCTGAGACATCGAGAGATCATCAGTATTGATTGGCGACTCCATGCAATTTTCTGTGCACCACGACCAGATAATGGATACAATTGGAAGGAGACACAGCATTGGTCGTATTTTTTTGTTTTATTATCCGCAAAATCGATTTTCGGTCACTTAGTGACCATCCTCAGTGCTAGAAGTTAAAAATTTCACATAACCATCAGAGAGTATAAAACAGAAAATCACAACTATACCTGCGTATGAACATAACAGTTGGTAGGAACATACCTAAAATTGGTAGGCACTGGTATCAAGCTTAGAACGATCACATAAACTGGGGCCGCTGTTTACATGCACCTGTTCAGCAGACCTCGGTGTGACAGGGCTTGGAACGCCCTCTATGTGACATGTGTCACGTGAAGACTTAATATTACTGGTTTTGGAAGATATTAACACAAAATAACTCTTGTGTATTTGTGAATCATGAAGTAATTCAAATTTAAAATGTACATAAAACACATAGCAGACGAAGGGGGAAGGAAACATCTAAAATACATTGGCGTATTGTTTTTAAAAAAATTAAAAATAAAGAATTACTATACATAAAACAGATCGATAATAAGTTGTCACAGTGCAGGACAGGTAAAAGAGAAAAAGACAATGAAAAAGAATAATATGAATAACATGAAATGAGGCATAACACAGGTTTTTAAAAAACATAATACCCACCATCTGGCGTGGGAAGTTAGAAGTACAACGTTTATGATTTACGTTAAATGTTACGTTAAGACTAAGGAGTCAAATATATAAAAAATAGTAATAGTACGAAACTGCCATTACGTAATAATTAAAATGCCGTGAAACACAATGTTCGTTACAAAAAATGTTTGTAGGTGTGGATAGACAATTTTGTTATCATATTTAACCCACATGATGATGTACATCTCGTTTGTCCCTTTGGACAAGCTAGCATTATTATAACAGTGGTTACGCGCTTCCGCATAAGCACTGGGTCAGAGCCCATACATACATGACATCAAATATACACAATTGCTTACCGTAAAACATAGCACCCACCATTTGGCGTGGGAAGTTTGAAGTATATCGTTCTTGATTTACGTAAATATTACGTTAAAACTGAGAAGTCAAATATATAAAAATAGTAATAGTACGAAAATGCCACTAAGTAACAATTCAAACGCCAGTAAACAATATTCATTAGAACAACAAAAAAGGTTTGAGGGTGTAGACTAACAATTTTGTTATCATATTTAACGACGTGATAATGTACATATCATTCGTCCCATTTGGGCCGGCTATCAGTTTTTTTATGTATAACACTGGTTGTACGTTTCCACATAAGTACTGGTTCAGAACCCATACATATATTCACAGGTTGATAAAACAGTAATAAAATTGCCAAGCAACCGGTTTTGAACACTAATAAAAATAATTTGATTTTACATAACTTGTAAAAGCAGACTTAAGAAGTACCTATAATTCTAATTGTGTTATTGCAATAAATTTAAAATACAAGGTGTGAACAAGTATTATACATCATACGTCGAGAAACCATCATGAGGAAGGACAGGTAATAGTGCCACTTATACCAGAAATATACATCGTACTTTAGAGAAATTAAAAATAGGCTATGCACGATATCCAGCACTTATTCAAACAGAAAATGAATTGTTAACATACATTAAAAATAATTACGTAAAAGTAAAAACCGGTTCAAATCACTTTGTGTCAACGCCTAAGAGATGTCGACTGTATTTGGTTTCCCTCGAATACTAAATTAATGATCTCTTGATGCCTCAGAACGTGTCCAACCAACCGATCCCTTCTTCTAGTCGAGTAGTACCACAAATTCCTCTTCTCTCCAATTCTGTTCGCTAGCTTCTCAATAGTTACGTTATCTACCCACCTAGTCTTCAGCATTCTTCTGTAGCACCACATTTCGAAAACTTCTATTATTTTCATATCTCAACTATTTATCGTCCGCGTTTCACTTCCATACATGGCTACACTCCACACAAATACTTTCAGAAACGACTTCCTGACATTTAAATCTATACTCGATGTTAACAAATTTTTCTTCTTCAGAAACAGTCTACGTTTTATATCCTCTCTACTTCTACCATCATCAGTTATTTTGCTGCTCAAATAGTAAACGTCATCTTCTACTTTAAGTGTCTCATTTTCTAATTCCCTAGCATCACCTAATTTAATTCGACTATATTCCATTGTCCTCGTTTTACTTTTGTTGATATTGATCTGACATCCTCCTTTCAAGACACTGTCCATTCCGTTCAACTTCTCTTCCAGGTCCTTTGTTGTCTCTGACAGAATTACAAACATCAAAGTATTTGATTCTTCTCCTTGGATTTTAATTCCTACTCCAAATTTTTCTTTTATTTCCTTTACTGCTTGCTCAATATACAGATTGAACAACATCGGGGATAGGCTACAACCCTGTGTCACTCCCTTCCCAACCACTGGTTCCCTGTCATGCCCCTCGACTCTTATAACTGCCATCTGGTTCGTGTTCATATTGTAGATAGGCTCTCGCTCCCTGCATTTTACCTCTTCCACCTTCAGAATTTGAAAGAGAGTATTCTAGTCAACATTGTCCAAAAGCTTTCTCTAAGTCTACAAGTGCTAGAAATGTAGGATTGCCTTTCCTTAATCTATCTTCTAAGATAAGTCGTAGGATAAGTACTGCGTCGCATTGTCCAGCATTTCTACAGAATCCAAACGGATCTTCCCCGAGGTCAGCTTCTACCAATAATTCCGTTCATCTGTAAAGATTTCGTATTAGTATTTTGCAGCCGTGACTTATTAAACTGATAGTTCAGTAAGTTTCACACCTGCCAACACCTGTTTTCTTTGGGAATGTAATTATTATACTCTTCTTGAAGTAAGCGGGTATTCGCCTGTCTCATACATCTTGCTCACCACATGGCAGAGTTTTGTCGTGGCTGGCTCTCTCGAGGCTATCAGTAGTTCTAATGGAATGTTGTCTACTCCCGGGGCCTTACTTCGACTTAGGTCTTTCAGTGCTCCGGCAATTTCTTCACACAGTATCATATCTCCAGTTTCATCTTCACCTACGTCCTCTTCCATTTTCATATACATCACCCTTGTACAGACCCTCTATATAGTCCTTCCACCCTTTCTAATTTCCCTTATTTGCTTAGAACTGACTGGACTACCGCTCTATCTTCATTGTTCTCCACTTGATCGCTTTTACCGTCCTCATTCATCGATCGTCCCGTTGAATCCTCGAGTCCTCGTCTCGTCTATGAGCCTCACTCACTATCTCACGCTCAGATCTTTTGTTCATTTTCACGCACTCTTTTCCTCGGGACGCTGAATTTCCAATCGTGTCATCTTATCACTGGCGCACTCAATATGCAATGTGACCCAATCAACGGTCGGCAATGGGTAACCACACCTACTTGTCTTTCTGCAGTGCTCAAAAGTAATCTTTACCATTGGTGTAAGCTGTGGTGCTCAACGTGATCAATTATTATTATTATTATTATTCGTTACAGTCAACTTTGGACTACGCTAAGCATCAGTCATTTCTTGTGCTTTTTCTTGCGTTCTTCCCAGTACTTCTTCATTTTTTCTGAGTGGGCTTCTTTACGTTCTTGCGACCAGGTTGTTCCCGTCTTCTTTGATTGCGTTCGGTCTTTGAATCCCTGTATTTTGTTGATGGCATTCCTATATTCCATTCTGTTGTAAACTGTCTCTGGTATAATGTTCATTTCTGCAATGTCTTCTTTTACTTCTTTCAGCCAGTTAATTTGTGTCTTTCTGCTTTCCATGTATTCCAGGATTTTCTTTGCCGTTCTTTCTGGTGCCATTCTTTTGACATGCCCATAGAAACTCAGTCTTCTCTTTTTAAAGGATGTTGTCAGTTTTTCAATTTTCTCGTATAACTCTTTATTGGATCGCAATTTATAATCCTGTCCATCCTTTTTAGGTCCTAAGATCTTTCTCAGTATTTTTCTCTCTTTTATTTCCAATTTCTCCAACAGACGTTTTCTGTTCAGTGGGATGCATTCAATCGCATACAAACTTTCTGGTTTTATTACCGCATTGTAGTGCCTGAGCTTGGCATTGATGGAGATCGACTTTTTATTGTATACATTTCGGCATAGCTGATATGCCGTTTCCATCTTTATTGCTCTTTCCTGTAGTGAAACATTTGGTAACCCTGTCGGTGTAATCCATTCCCCTAGATACTTAAATTTATGAACTCTCTTAATTATTCCATATTTAGTTTGCAATGTCTGTGTTGGGTCTGTTTTGTCCTGTATCATCAGTTCTGTCTTTTCATACGATATTTGTAGACCTGTCTTCTCAGCGATCTCATGCAGCATTTCTATCTGAATCTTTGCTGTTTCGATGTCATCTGCCAATATTGCCATGTCATCAGCAAATGCCAGACATTCAATTTTTGTTTTATTTCTTCCTAACGTGATCAATATTCTTTTCAAAATTTCTTCTCTTGCGAGTTGAAAAGTCACTGGACGGAGGCTGGTGTTTGATATTGGAGTTTCCACGTCTCTCTCAGCGAAGCGTTTTTTAATGTTAACTATGCTTGTAAAACTACAGCTCTTTAAATTTTTCTATCTTTTAGTGAACAGAAAAACATCACATGGAGCTATGAATAGCAAATATGGGGGATTTGATCAAAAATTCCGCAGCAATCAACATTTTATGAGCAGGTGCATTGTGTTGGTGCAAAAGCTAGACGTGTTTTTCGGTTTCCTTCACGCAAACGGCGCTCTACATCCACATCTACATGATTACTCAGCTATTCTCATAAAGTGCCTGGCAAAGGGTTCAATGAACCACTTCAAACGGTCTCTCTACCGTTCCACTCTCAAACAGCGTGTGGGAAAAACGAGCACGTAAATTTTTTCTGCGAGAGCCCTGATTTCTCTTTTTTTATCGTGATGATCATTTCTCCCTATGTAGGTAGATGCCAACAGTGTTTTCGCAGTCGGAGGAGAAAACAAGTGATTGAAATTTCACAAGAAGAACGCCTTTGTTTTAATGATCGCCACTCCAATTCACGTATCATGTCTGTGGCACTATCTCCCCTATTTCGCGATAATACAAAACGGTCTGCCCTTCTTTGACCTTTTTCGATGTCATCCGTCAGTCCCACCTGATGGGGCTCCCACACCGCTCAACAGTACTCCAGAATAGGATGGACAAGCAACGTGTAAACAGTCTCTTTAGTAGACCTGTTGCACCTTTTAAATGTTCTGCCAATGAAACGGAGTCTTCGGTTTGCTCTACCCACAACGCTATGTATGTGATCGTTCCAATTTAGGTTACTTGTAACTGTAATCCCTAAGTATTTAGTTGAATAAAATTGATCTATTGACCTTGTAACCAAAAATCATGGTGAACTGCGCCGTTAAAACCGAAGAATAAGTGGGCATAACCTTCACATTTGGCCGGCCGCGGTGGTCTCGCGGTTCTAGGCGCGCAGTCCAGAACCGTGCGACTGCTACGGTCGCAGGTTCGAATCCTGCCTCGGGCATGGATGTGTGTGATGTCCTTAGGTTAGTTAGGTTTAAGTAGTTCTAAGTTCTAGGGGACTGATGACCACAGCTGTTAAGTCTCATAGTGCTCAGAGCCATTTGAACCATTTTGAACCTTCACATTTGACCTAGATTTTTTCGGTCTTGGCGATGCAGAATGGTTCGACACGAACGAATGAGCCTCAGTTTGAACGTTCTAGCCGTAAACACATTCTTCATCGCCTGTTATGACAGTATCCTGCTATGGCGACAACTTTTAGCGCCGCGCGGGGTAGCCGAGATTAAGTAGTGTGTAAGCTTAGGGACCGATGACCTCAGCAGTTTGGTCCCGTAAGACCCTACCACAAATTTCCAACTATTAGCCTGCAGATACAAGAGCGTGTGAATTGACTTCCTATAAACGGCATTTCCCAACATACCATCAACCTTCCAAGGAAGCCAACCATCATTTTCCACCTCCCCTGCACTCGGCACTCGTTTTTCTTTTTTTTTTTTTTTCGAAGTTCACGAAATTTGGAATAAATTTTGATCTACGCATATCAATTTCTAAAAAATTTATGAAATGAAGGCATATGCTAACATCATCAAAGACGTCTCTAATTGTGATCCAGCATTCTTTATAATCTTTTATTTCATTCATTTCCTCAGTTATTGGTGTAATGAAATGAAATAAATTCTCGTGGCATATCCGAAAGAACAAACGCCACATAAATATAAATTACCACTGTTTTGCTGCGACGTCCAGAGCGCTTGTCATCTGCAGTGTCTTCACTACCCTCTTCGAAACGGTTATTTCACTCGCAAAGCATGGTTTTACTCATATCAGAGTCACCAAAAGCAATATTTAACATCGGTAGAACTTTTCTGCCTTTTATTCCGTTCGTGTAGCACAATTTAATACAAACTCTCTTACCCATTTTAGACCAAAATAAATAATCTCTGCTATTACCAAAACACACGTCAACTTTTTGACGTGGACAGCACATTAAACATCCAATATTGCTAACATTGTTTGTACACTTTCCAAATATATTTACCAATTCAACAGTGAAAAGATCACACGAATATGACTATTAAAACATGTCAAAACACAAAATAGACCACTTTGTCAATATCGGATCAGGAATTTAACGTGAAGGCCTTTTTTCTTGCTTTTATCACATGTTACATATAAAGAGGGACCAAAAGGTTCCGCTCGAAGACCGTAAAGACCAGAATCGGTATGCCAGCCAGGCAAGATCGCCGTGAGCAGTAAGGAAATCGTCCTATCTACGCACCACGCTGAAGATATCCGTTTCGTAAAGCACCGTGTTCTGCTGCGTAAAGAAGTCCGTAACTGCCTGCCGCAGCCTCGTCCGACAGTAGCCATCGACCCTTCAACACCTTTTCTAGGTGACTGAAGGCATGAAAATAATACGGGAACCATAGGGCAGACGCTCGAGAGTCTCCCACTTGAAACGTTTGCGTTACGAAATTTGCGACGGGAGGACTTGCGTTATCATGAAGCAGCAGTTCTTCGAGCACCATTACACAAAAGTGGTATTCGACGGACATGCTGCCCTACACACATTCTTCGTATTCCAATGGATGTCTACCGGTGTTTCTCGTTCGGCAGCTAAGAAAAGAATAACAGCATCTCGATCATGTTTGGGAGCATTTGGTAATAACATCGCCATAGTTCACGTCACAGCATTTACCGCACGCACGCCGGAAAGATAAGAATGCCTTACTAATCCGTTGCCTATATGTCAGTGTTTATTGGAACCGCTCCAGATTGTATATGCGCTGAAGCAAGGCCTTAAACCGGAAAATTTTCATCGCCATTTATATTTACTTTTACATTTACATTTGTGTTCCTTACAGCAGCTAAGCAATCTAACCAAATAATGTTACATGCGCCGCTGGAAGTGAAATTTCAGTTCAAATAAAAATTAAAGGTTTAAATGTGTCTTCCAGAAGCTTCATCATTAAGAACAATAACATGAATCTATTTTGAAATATGTAATGAGAAGCCTACCTGTTGAAGGAACCAAAGCTAGAATAAAACTGACTTGTAGGTGGTCCATTATTACATTTTATTTTTAGCAAGTCTTTTACACTGCTCGCAGTTTAACAATAGACACATATTCCAAGCTGTGTATTACGTATACCAACAGGCCAGCTCGATTTGGCATAATCCTGGAAACGATGTAAGAAACGGTTATTCCCTTGAATCCGAAATGAGTCTTCAGTCAACACGACAACAGGAAGAAGAAAAAGAAGGCGTTCAATCTGCATGAGTACTCGAACTACGAAGGAAGTCCGAGTTTGTAGAACCAACTGCACCATCCCAACTTCGTGATTACAAATTACAAGAAAAGATTAGTGTACCTGGAAGGGTTGGAACGTACGGTGATTTTGATGCGACGACGACATATGCCACCGGGGGGGTAGCAGATGTATTAATAATGGTTTCAGGCTCGTCGGCGAGCCGACAGCGTAATGGTATTGCTATCAGAGCGCTGCCTGTGTCTGTTCTTTAATAGGGAATACTCACAACCAAAATGTTCAGTGTGGCGCAAATGCGTGTGGGAAGCAGGCACCCAGACCACGGACACGCAGTAGTCTTTCCTAAAGCCAAATTTGCGAGCCTGAAAGGGGTCAAGTTGTGGGCTTCGTCGTTTCTGGGAATTGCCACATAAGCTGAACGTGTTGCTTTAGTTATGCAACGATTCTGGTATCAGTCGTAACGTGAACTTACTCACACCCGTAGACAAGGTTCTGGAAGTCCACATTTGGTGTTTCTGAATGGGACGCTAACATGCACTTGGTACATGCAGAACGTTCTTAGACCCTTTCTTTTGCAGGGAGGTGATACGTTGTTTGAACAGGATAGTTAATGCTCGCCCACAAAATGCCTGGGAAACCCATTGTGGACTAGAATACGTGTTGCAACTTGTAAGGGGTTCATTACTATTCGCTAGCGCACTTGAGCAGATGTAATTTGGATGAATTACTAACGCGCTGCCTGCGATATGGAATATCTATGCAACAATAGAATGGCCGGTCAGAGTAGTGTTGGCAGTAAGTCGAGTATAGTAGCTCGCAGAGAGCAGTCGTGTTTTGTAGCTTGCACAGAGCACTTGAGTTATGGAGTTCGGACAGGGCAGTGCAGCGGTTGACTTGTGTTGGGCCGGTCGTGCAGAACGATAGCAGTGCCTGAGAGATGTAGTATAAGGTAATAAAAAATTGTTATAGTTCTTTGTTGCTGCGCGCATATGTTTATTGCCACAACTGATTTAACCACAATTGTAATGTTAAAGCCCCATGTAGTTCCTTGCAGAAATGTTTCAATAATAACTTCTGAAGAAAACTTTTGCCAGTCATTTATCTAAGTTTAAAGATTTTACTAGTTTCTCCTGTGCATACTCATGTTGATTAAGGAAAAGAAAATCAGTTGTTTTCCTACAAATGAAAATCTAGTGGCCAGCATTGCACTGGGCTGTGCTAAAAATTTCTTATAGGAGCATATATATAGATAGCGCAATCCAGCGATATCATTGTGAGGTAAGAAGTTTTCAGTTTATTCAGGATGATTTCACAGGGCCATGACGCAGCACTGCTGACGTCAAAACTTGTTAATGTCGATATTCAGTCAGTCTTTAATGGAAGCTCGCATTAAAACTTGAAATTTTATTATTGGAAATAAATTTTTCTATTGGGAACTAAAAGAGATTTTTCTGTTGGGAAGGTACACTAAATGTGAATATTATAATTATTTTTCTGTTGGGAGGTTACAAACTTTCCTGGCCAGCACGATCTCTGAGTATGTGTGAGATGTTATGGGGAGAGAACTGATTCGTGCGACTCATCAACCAACAATTCTTGCAGAACTGCGTGAACAGGACGAGCAGGCTTCACATTGCATATCCCAGGGCAGTATTGGCATTCTGTGTGATCGAATGGATGCGAGAGTCAGCGCCTGCATTGCTGCTAATGGAGTCTACAACACTCACTAATATGGTTGTTGCACCACGGGTGGACACTTGGTACCTCAGAATTGCTTGTGCTATTGATCTGAAAATGTAATCATTTCGTGTACTCCACATGCACTATGGCGACAGTAAATTCTGAGTGAACTGGAAACCTCTGAAAGAGTGTACCAATTTTTTCCGGCGGTGTAGTTAACCAAAAAGTGATGGAACGTCTTTATAAAAGCTTTAGAGATTAATGTATAGGGTGTGCTTGTGGTCCATTTTCACCAGATTCTTTCACACATCTGCTCAATTACTCGGTTCCAATTTAGTTCACAGCCACATATCGGTACAGCTTGAGTTACAACGTCACGCGTCACTACGTATAAGAATTTCCTAATTACAACCCTCCACAAAATTGTGTAACTCATTCTATGCATTGATTGCTCTGCCACTTCTGCGAACGCGCTCTGCCACGGCAGCTTTAATGCGTACGAGCTCCCTCATCAATATTCCCCCGACATCACCGCCAAACGTTGCACAGTTTGTTACTGCTCCGCGGTCCAATTAATGTCTTTGTTCTACTGGGCAGTATTAGATTCCGGGTAACGTCTGGTCCCAGAAGGGAGAAAGAGAGCCGGAAAACTACACCGGAAGACTGTGGGAGATGAAATGGTAGTTATGCACTACGATGGTCGAAAAGATAGAGACTGACATAGAACCAGTATAGATGTAACACAAAACATGGCAACATTTGGCCGCATCATCTTAAAATCAGCGTTAGGTGACTTTCCATATATGTTAGAGCTCACAACTTTCAGCAAACTTGCCAGTAATAACCCTCCATGTAGCGTTCCTCGTGCTTCATTTGTAAACTTGAAACAATCAGTCCATTACAACACTGTTCGTGGCAGAGTGTGAGGCTCTCTGACTGTTGTCATAGACCAGACAAGGTCGGACGAGAACGATGGCGATCCGTGAACCTAACTTCCACACTGTTGGCGTAGAAAATATTTTATTGGTGGACCTAGATGAACATCCTCGACCAATACATTAATAAAATTTACAAATGGTAGAGCACAGCAACCGGTCGTCCTTTTTTGCAGGTTTTATTCGGCAGATCTGGATTTCAGCCAGGGCCTAGCCATTATCAATGCACTATTTCATAGTATCAATGCATGTCAGCCCCTGTTGTTCGGGAGTGTGTCACAAATCTTTCAACACTACTATGAAATAATGCATTGATAATGGCTAGGCACCAGCCGAAGTCTAGATTTGCCGAATAAAACCTGCAGAAAAGGAAGACTGATTTCTGTGCTTTATCATCCGTAAAACATATCACAGTCGTTGAGTGCACACAAGTTCCTAATGGAAGGTAGCCTGATGATTCATAAAACTGTTTCTATGAGATACTCCATCTTCGCTTTGACCTACGTGACAATTTTATTGGGTTACTGCTCCCGCACCACTGACAACTACTTAGGCTCAACATACTCTTTATATTAGTAACAGACTGAGAATACGTCGCTTGAGTCTGCATGTAGTCGTCCATTAATTGCAAGTTACACTGTATCTCTGGAGATGTACTCCATCTCTCAGTCTTAGTGTGGCACAGAAAGGAGTGAGATACTGACCCATAAAAATCGTTGACCACCTACCCAATTATATAGCGAATTTAATAATAACAAAATTAAGTTCAAACACAAACTGAAATCATGTCTACATCACAACTCCTTCATCACTGAAGAAGAATTTTTTGAATGTGGAGTAGTATGTGTTGTAATTACATTGTGGAGATAGCTGTCATAATGGTGGCACAAGTCGCTTAACTCATTGGAATGACAACCGGATATCTCTTATACGTATCGACAATATCTAGCCATCCTGTGTTCAAAAAAGACCAGGAAAATCAGTATAGATGCGTAGCCAAAGAACGATTGCTCGAAGTCAAATGAAAAATACTTGGCGCGTTGTTGCCAGATTGTCCGCACATGCATGTCAGCGAGAAGCCGATCTACGTCCATGCTTAGTTTTAACGATTACCCAACTTCTTACACGTAAAGCTTGGCGTGTCCCAGTTGCTCTTTAAGTGTTCTAATTAATTAATGTGATTGACGCACAATTCGCAGTTAGATCTTTGAATATATGTATATAGCAACAACTACGTGCAGCAAAAGGGCAAATTACCAAAAATCCTCAGTTAATACCGAAGATACCTCCAGCGCTATTATCACGGTCACAGCAGGCTGCGATTTTATCTGTCGAGCGGCTCTCTCCACCGCAGGCTGCGTCCGACGTCCTCCGATCCCTCCTATCAACTGTTCGCTCGCTGCTTCTTGCGATGATAATATCTCTGACTCAAAGTTTGTGTATGCACACGACAGCACAGCATCGTGGAGGTGAAAAAAGGTGGTATCATTGCTTCACAGACTTGAAGCCGATGTCCGCCATCTCAGCTAGTCGAAAACATTATGTTCGCCGCGGTGGTATTTTCCCGCAGCGTCACTCTGACGTGCCCGTGTCCAGTTTCGAGAATATTGGTGTTTTGAATTGAGGAGAAGTAGTTGTTTCTTAAAAAATGCCAGCTTACGTTGTTTACGGTTGCACTCGTAATCTAAAGTTTAAAGGAATTACATTTCATTCGTATGTGGAGCAGTTCAAGCAATATTTTTCTTCCAGAATGAGATTTTCACTCTACAGCGGAGTGTACGCTGATATGAAACTTCCTAGCAGATTAAAACTGTGTGCCCGATCGAGACTCGAACTCGGGACCTTTGCCTATTCCCGAGGTCCCGAGTTCGAGTCTCGGTCGTGCACACAGTTTTAATCTGCCAGGAAGTTTAATATTTTTCTTTGTAAATACACTCCTGGAAATGGAAAAAAGAACACATTGACACCGGTGTGTCAGACCCACCATACTTGCTCCGGACACTGCGAGAGGGCTGTACAAGCAATGATCACACGCACGGCACAGCGGACACACCAGGAACCGCGGTGTTGGCCGTCGAATGGTGCTAGCTGCGCAGCATTTGTACACCGCCGCCGTCTGTGTCAGCCAGTTTGCCGTGGCATACGGAGCTCCATCGCAGTCTTTAACACTGGTAGCATGCCGCGACAGCGTGGACGTGAACCGTATGTGCAGTTGACGGACTTTGAGCGAGGGCGTATAGTGGGCATGCGGGAGGCCGGGTGGACGTACCGCCGAATTGCTCAACACGTGGGGCGTGAGGTCTCCACAGTACATCGATGTTGTCGCCAGTGGTCGGCGGAAGGTGCACGTGCCTGTCGACCTGGGACCGGACCGCAGCGACGCACGGATGCACGCCAAGACCGTAGGATCCTACGCAGTGCCGTAGGGGACCGCACCGCCACTTCCCAGCAAATTAGGGACACTGTTGCTCCTGGGGTATCGGCGAGGACCATTCGCAACCGTCTCCATGAAGCTGGGCTACGGTCCCGCACACCGTTAGGCCGTCTTCCGCTCACGCCCCAACATCGTGCAGCCCGCCTCCAGTGGTGTCGTGACAGGCGTGAATGGAGGGACGAATGGAGACGTGTCGTCTTCAGCGATGAGAGTCGCTTCTGCCTTGGTGCCAATGATGGTTGTATGCGTGTTTGGCGCCATGCAGGTGAGCGCCACAATCAGGACTGCATACGACCGAGGCACATAGGGCCAACACCCGGCATCATGGTGTGGGGAGCGATCTCCTACACTGGCCGTACACCACTGGTGATCGTCGAGGGGACACTGAATAGTGCACGGTACATCCAAACCGTCATCGAACCCATCGTTCTACCATTCCTAGACCGGCAAGGGAACTTGTTGTTCCAACAGGACAATGCACGTCCACATGTATCCCGTGCCACCCAACGTGCTCTAGAAGGTGTAAGTCAACTACCCTGGCCAGCAAGATCTCCGGATCTGTGCCCCATTGAGCATGTTTGGGACTGGATGAAGCGTCGTCTCACGCGGTCTGCACGTCCAGCACGAACGCTGGTCCAACTGAGGCGCCAGGTGGAAATGGCATGGCAAGTCGTTCCACAGGACTACATCCAGCATCTCTACGATCGTCTCCATGGGAGAATAGCAGCCTGCATTGCTGCGAAAGGTGGATATACACTGTACTAGTGCCGACATTGTGCATGCTGTGTTGCCTGTGTCTATGTGCCTGTGGTTCTGTCAGTGTGATCATGTGATGTATCTGACCCCAGGAATGTGTCAATAAAGTTTCCCCTTCCTGGGACAATGAATTCACGGTGTTCTTATTTCAGTTTCCAGGAGTGTATTGTTGCCCTTTTTACTTGTGTTATAATGGTTTTATTTCTGTCATTTGACTTCAGCTTTGCGTACTTTACTCAGTGTCCGTCCGTTCTTTCTCTTCTTTCCTGTGTTTTTCATTGCCTTCGAAGTCGCAAACGCTCCGACATCCGAGCCACACTGTGTCAACTGTCTCGTCCCCGAGAAACACACGGCTACGTAACCGCGGTGATTGCTGGGGCAGCATCTGAAGTCTTTCTCGACGATAATACTATTCACTATTCACATTTCCTGCCCCTTTAATAAAATTCTGGCTAGAACAGCTGGAGACAGCGATCATGTGTGCGTGAGTTTTGTGTGTATGGTTGTATGATCGTGAATGTGTACTGTACTTCCTTTCTGAAGAAGACTTAGGCTGAAAATTTTTGTGCACACTCCTTTCATCGCGCCTGCCTTGTATCTGCGTGTGAGTAGCAATCTATCCGTTTCACAGTATTGTTAATCCTTCCTGAAGTTTTTGTAAATAATCCAGTGCACTTAAATAGGAACAATGGCGCACTTATTACAATACCAGAAAAAAAATTCATTACGCCACATTTAGATTGTTTGTAGCACAAACAGCGGTTCAGAATGCTGCAACGAAGTTTTGATCAGTTACCCACTGATATAAAATGCCTGACACACAGCAAAGGAAAATTTAAAACTAAACTGAAAACGTTCCTCTTTGATAATTCCTGCTATTCTACGGAAGATTATCTATTACTGTCATGTGTAAATGGTGTTGGTAAGGATTACTGACTATCATCTGTCTGTCTTTAATTAAAAACGTACAAACTAATAAATGATCAGCATGCAGGTATATCTACAAAAAAAATTTGTCAATATGTAATGACTCGTTCCATATCACTACGATTTATCGTGCAAATAATACACAGAACATGAAACTTAGTAATTAACTACTGGTATATCACAAGGCGTGGTATAGACTTACATACATTGAAAACCTCAAAATTACATTCAAAAGTAAAATCAAGCAGAAAATAAAACTAGACGTACATTCCTTTAAAGCTATGTTTGGTTATTCCTGAAAAACTGACAGAGTTGCTGCCTAGAAATATTCTGGGAACAAAAGGAAACAGGCTACTGATGGAAAGGTAGACTACATCTTACAGACGTCAGGCTATCATTAGTAAAAAGTTACTCACACACCTGTTAAAGCGTTTGAGACCATTCCCTTAATCACAACATTCCATAAGGATGGAAGATGTTTAAAAAATATGTCGTTTTTTTACTCTTAGTATTGTTGGCCACACACGAAATGACTTACGTAAGGTTTCAAAGTGAAAAAATGGATTAACTACAGCAAGACTAGTGCACTGACACGTAATAAAACGAGTACTCTATTCTGCTTGGAGTTATGCAGCTCTGTTTCTTTGACATTTCAATAATCATTCACTTTTCTGATATGCACTAGATAGAATGCCTTGCTTCTTTCCTCACTGCACACGTTTATGGACTAGCAAAGAAGTATATATGTTTTTTGCAAACGTGAACTCTAAAAATGTTGTGTATGTGATTAGGAAGTTGAAAATGTAAGATACAAGAAGCAGTTTCGGCACTAGTAAGAGAACAACCATTGGTTTCAGAGTTCCAGTTTCGTTTGCTACCTGTAGAAATACAGTAAAAGAGGAATTAAATGGATTACGAAAGCATGTTTCTCACATCACTTCCTTCTGTTTCTGGTTATCCGAAATACAGCAGCAAAAAGCAAGTTATGATAAAGAGGCCAAACGTGTCGCATTACTTGAGCAAATATGCATAAAAGAACAAAAAAACGTTCGAAAATGCCTTCCTGACACTATTTTATTCACATAAGCTCTACAATTTTTAGTATTTAAAACAGTTGTTGCGCGTACACGACTGAAATAGTGAACAAGCATCAACTGTAAACAGTGGTCTGCTAATGTTTTGGGCTACTTAGAATGGCGGCAGGCCCCGCCCACTTTGGTTCTAAAACAACGTACAGAGTAAGTCTGTAGTGCCACCTCCCTTCTTTTTTTACCTCCATGGAGAGCGTAGTCAGCGGAGACTATCCAAATAAACATTAAACTCAAACTTTCAAGGGTCAGTATTAATTGAATAGAGTATGTCACCAAGTGCTGTAGTGACAAAGAAAGTATTTAACCGAATTCCAGTAGAAGTGGAACCTTCTGTATACCTGTCGATAAAAGGTGTACATAAATTTGTCAATGTTATAATATACTGCGGAAATTAAGATGGAGCCGTTTGTCTTTGTCATGAATGAATACCAGATACCACTTCTTTTGTGAGCAAGTAAAGAATAGTTAAATCATTGAATACTGCGTACAATTGTATGTCTGTAGCAGAGCAACTAATGTTAAGAAATCGTATGTAATAGTTATTTTGTGAAATGTTTGGCAGCATACACGACACGACCTGAATTGGTAGCCAACGAACCGTCTGACGAGGGATTTAAAGACCCCACGACACATGTGCAGTTCGGTGCTTCTGGCATCTCGAGACATGGTTGCCAGATGTTAAGACCGACGCGAAATGAAGTGCTAAAGTACTGTAAACATAGGTGTGTCACGTGTAGAGGGGTAGTAAGCACAACTTGTAAACAGTAATGTTGTCATGGGACGCTGGTAAACAAACCTTATAATTATTGCTCTGCTCCTGGGATGGACTTTCCTCTCTCACTAATTAGCTTAACTGAGGAATATTATTTTGATAACTATATGAAGTAAATTCATTAAATAAGTAGTCAGAAGGTTCAAAAACATTTGCGTGCCGCTTGGGCAGAGAAAGTAAATAATTCGTAGTTACAAACAATATGGATAACATAAAAGATTATTACTATGTCGCATCTGGAATGTTACTTTGTCACGTGTACCTATACTGATGGGCTAAAGGAACTGATACACCTGCCTAATATCGCGTAGGGCCCCCGCGACCAAGAAGAAGGGCCACAATACGACGTTGCATCGACTCGAGTAATGTCTGAAGTAGTGCTGGAGGGAACTGACACCATGAACCCTGCAGGGCTGTCCATAAATCCGTGAATACGAGGGGTTGGAGATCTCTTCTGGACAGAATGTTGAAAGGCATCCCAGATTTGCTCAAATAATGTTCATGTCTTGGGAGTTTGGTGGCCAGCGGAAGTGTTTAAACTCAGAAGAGTGTTCCTAGAGCCACTCTGTAGCAATTCTGGATGTGTTGGGCGTCGCATTGTCCTAACGGAATTGCGGAAGTCCGTCGAAGAACACAATGGGCCTGAATAGATGCAGGTGATCAGACAGGATGTTTAAGAAAGTGTCACCTGTCAGCGTCTAGAAGTATCAAGGGTCCCATATCACTCCAACTGCACACGCCCCACACCATTACAGAGCCTCCACCAGCTTGAATAGTCCCCTGGTGATATGCAGTGTCTATGGATCCATGAGATTGTCTCCATACCCGTACACGTCCATCAGCTCGATACAATCTGAATCGAGACTCGCCCGACCAGGTAACGTGTTTCCAGTTATCAGCAGTCCAATGTAGGTGTTGACGGACACAGGCGAGGCGTAAAGCTTTCTGTCGCGCGGTCACCAAGAGTACAAGAGTGGGCCTTCGGCTCCGAAAGCACTTATCGATGATGTTCGTTAATGGTTCACATGCTGGCGCAACATTGAAACAATCTACAGCAATTTGGGGAGGGGTTGCACTCCTATCATGTTGAACAATTCAGTCGTCGTTGGTCCCGTTCTTCCTGGACCTTTTTCCGGTCGCAACGGTGTTTGAGATTTTTATGTTTTACCTGATATTCACGGTACGCTCGTGAAATGATCGTACTTGAAAATCCCCACTTCATCGCTATCTCGGAGATGCTGTGTTCCGGCGCTCGTGCACCAACTACAATACAACCCTCAAACTCACTTGAATATTTATAACCTGACATTGTAGCAACAGTAACCGATCTAACAGCTGCACCAGACACAGACGTTGCCGAGCGCAGCGCAGTTTTCTTCCTGGTTACTAATCTCCTTATTGAAATATGCATGCCAATACCAGTTTCCTTGGCACTTCAGTGTATAGTAAAATTAATGGTGTCCAGAACTTCGAAAAATTCGGTCCCTTGATAACGAGATGACCGGAGCTGCAACCCAAAACAAGATTCCCAGTCAGTAAAGAAAAGGATGCGATTGGAAATTGCATAATGGTAGCTGCCAACGATGAAACATGAAGAGACCACACCAACCAGGATACGCTGATTCGATAAACGAGTGAAGATCGGTTGATGGGACTGGAAAGTACTGTACCATTCACCATACTCCCTGGACTTAAGTCCTTATGATTTTGATTTGATTCCGAAGATGAAGGAACCACTTTGTGGCATTCGCTTCAGAGCTGTTTCAGAGATTCGACGGGCAATATACACTCCATTCGCACCATCAACAGAACAGGCTCTGATAACGGTATACTACGCCTTCCACATCACCGGCAGCGGGTTCTACACAACGCTGGTGACTACCTTGAAGGACAGTAACAGGTGCAAGCATGTAAGTCTTTTGTATCGGTTGTGAATAAACAGTTGCCACTCTTTAAGTTCCAACCCTCGTATTAACGTGAGGACTCGTGTAACTACAAAAGGAAGCTAGTGGTCACTATAATAATTCGTCTTATCATAATACATCAATTACAGTGATTTACCAGCTGAACCAAGCGTGAGAACATTTAATAAGTGGACATAAGGTTGTACGTATGTACTATAGCCTTGGCGCAGGTGGGTACGAAACTACATTACGGATACGGCCAATGATGGGGCCAACTACGAATGTTAAAAATACGCAATTAAACCCAGGAGTAAATTAACTAGCTTCACATTCCCCTTACCTCGGTGACTGCAATGCTGGTACATGCTTACCACTCTTAAACAATGTGTGTGGAAGACGATGGCAGTAAAGGCCGGAAATTCTGAGTCCTGCTCATACTCATTTCTCTACTCTAAGTCCAAAACACCTCTGCCTGAGTCACATTGATTAAACATCTAAGGGTAACGCTGCAAAACAATATAAAATGGAATGTGCATGTAAGGATTGTAGCATGGAAGGCAAATGGCCGACTTCGGTTTATTGGGAGTATTTTTAGGAAAGTGTGGTTCATCTGTAAAGGAAACAGCATATAGGACACTAGTGTGACCCATTGTTGAGTACTGTTCGACTGTCTGGGATCTGCACCATATCATATTAAAGGAAGACATTGAAGCAATTCAGAGGTGGGCTGCTAAATTTGTTACCAGTAGGTTCCAACAACATGGAAGTGCTATGGAGTTGCTTGAGGAACTCAAATCGGAATTCACCAGGACGAAGGCGATGTACTTTTCGAGTAGCACTATTGAGAAAATTTAGAGCAACTGCATTTTAGGCTGACGGTATAACGATTCTTCTGCTGCCAACATATATTTCGTGTAAGGGCCATGAACATAAGATTAGAGGGATTAGTACTTGTAAGGAGGCATATAGATTGTCGTTTTTCCCTCGGTCTACTGGCGAGTGGAACAGGAAAGGAAATGACCAGTAGTGTTACAGGGTACCCTCCGCCAGGCACCGTACGGTGGCTTGCTGAGTATGTATATAAGAGTAGATGTAAGGCTTCAGCATCTGTGAAGGAAGCACACTTTTCAAAGTCCCAGCAGCAAGTGTATTTTCAATGATCTCTCTTAAGCAAGAGTGTTGTGGCTTTCCTCTCTGAAATACAGCTGGTTCTGCTATCACAGAAACCTCGCCGTCCAATTACAGCAGATCTTGCGATTTCGAACCAATAATAATTTTATAAACAAGTTGTACAAATTCCTACTCTTGCAGATTTTGTCATACTTAACCAATAATGGGGTGACGGGGAAGGCAGAAGATCTGTATCACTATATGACAAGTTTCCAACCTAGGCCAAGCAAAAACCTTGCACGTAGACACGCTTGCGAAAACGCGTTTCTGTTCGAAATAATTAGTGAGAGCCAATCACAGACCCACGTACTCGCATCTAAACGAACATTTCCGTGTTGCGTGGCTTTGGCCAATGGCCATTTCCACGGTCTCAAGCTCTGAGTGTTTCACCTGGCTTTCTGATCTTTATCTTGACAAAAAGGATTCCTTCTAGCGTTTCACACAATGCAGTTTTCATGGCACACAGGCTGGCCGCCTACGTGCCTGCCGTGGAAAGACAGGTCACTGCGACTCTCCCGTTGTGTGTCTACGCGAAGGCTGCTTCGAGTGCCAAACAACTTTATGACAGTCAGATCCTTCTGAGTTAACTTCCCTGCCCTGAGCCAGGCAAGAAATTCTCCCAAAGGTGCAGAAAATGACAGCTACCCCTCATAAAAGGAACTGAGAGGAAGTAGTTAGCTTCGCAATCATTGGGAATAGTGAATACGATCTGCAGTTTACAAGCAGCGCTAAAGTACCAATTATATTGACTATTGAGATGTGTGTATTAAATTGTAAAATAGGTTGCGTGACAGTTTGGGCATGGAATTTACTTTCTGCTCGACGTTTCGTAAGAAAATCTGTAATTTTTTATCATTTCTTTCAAAATAGTGAGTTGTACAGCAAAATTGCCGTCCTGCATTAGGATCTATCATCAAAATGCCTAGTTTTGCACGATCCTGTTACCCTTGCGTTCAAAATTCACGCAGGAACTCCCATTTAAATTACTCGTAAATTAGGCACATCGCTCCGATCGCTTACATTGTGGCACCTGTCTCTTCCGGAAGATGGGGGCAGATGAAACTGATTTTGTATCCAGCAAACCATAGAGCTGTTCGATCCAAATTATTGGATGCAAACCGTTCGATCTGTCAGGGAATAACGCGTACTTCTATAATGAAACAAAATGTTTCTGGTTTCATCCTCTTGAACATGCTGATAACCTATTAACACAACTATGACAGATTGTACAATCACACATAGCGACACAGGATCGCTGCGTATACGGCAGAGTCTGTCTCTTAATTGGCGTAATTCTTCTTCAAACTTCCTCCTATCTCCACTCATTTAAGGTCTCACTCATTCTCATGTTGCTCCCTGTTACACTACTACGTTCTCCATCTTTAAACAGTTCTCTCAGTTCTTAATTACAACAGCTGATGTCTGTCTGTATATCCTTATATTTCAACAACATCCAAATTTCCTCCTGATCTTTTAACTCTACAGGAACGGTCATATCCGAACCCCCATCTCTACATGACAACTCCTCTTCTTGTCCATTGACTTGTCTTACGTCGTCAGTGGCTCCATCTGTCCACCCTTTAGTGACATCAACGGCCGTACGTAATTCATCAGTCGTCCCTCTCATTTCTTGAGTTACCGTCCCTAATTTAACGCCGCGAGTACTGACTTGTATCTCAGTTAATGTTTTGTGTTGTCTTCGGATTTCTTAGTTTCTTCCTCGGTCATTTTAACCAATTCTATCATCTTTTCGTCACACTCTTTTACATGACCCATTAACTGCTGTTCTAATTTCTTGAAACATTCGCTATGTTCCTTGAATTGTTCGTCAGTCTTTTTAATCGTGCATCATTCTTCTTGTTTTGCTGTTTATTAATTAGCGTGAAGTTCTTTTCCGTTTTAAAAAAAAATTTTTTTTTGCAATTCTCGTCCAATATTTAAAAAAAAAATAATCTCTGCACTTTTCTCCTGCTCTACATACGTTCATGACGCTCTTCCGTGTCTTATGTCGTTCATCCGCCTTTTTGTGTTGTTCCTCCCCTCTTTTACGCTGTTTCTTGTTCTCTAACGACATTTCTATTAAGAATGACTGGAGATCAAAAGGTGACGGGTGACCCAGCTTCGGACGACTCCCCATTAATCTGCATGTTATTTATTTTCACTGCTCGTCCGTAAAGACCCATCCAAATTACTCTCACGACTTTTCTCTGTCCTCAATACTCAATGAACTGTCCGCATCAAGTTCATAGTTCAGTGTTACTGACGGATTATTACTGTACTTATTTCTCATAAACTAAGAGCACAAGCACAGGTAAACCTTAGTAAAACCAAACATTGATTCAAAACAAGCACTTCTACCTGTCTTTCTGGTTTCTAAACTAGACGCGCCACTAAACACAATGAAACCCTACCAAAAATACAAACACATTGAAATACATTCTCCAAAAGTGCGACGCTGAAACTCAGCACAAGACGTAAGCTACTCATCAAACAATTCTGTAAGAGAAGCATAAATCAGCACAGCACAAGCGACTTATAATTAATTTAAGTTTTATTATTGTGCTGTCCGTCTAAACATTTTCCGTTAAAATGCAGCCAGTAAGCAAATGATTCTAACAGTTCCTGTGCCGTTCGGTGTTACGTAAAAGTCTCACAATAAATCCGTGATTTCACAGTAGCCTCATATGTTACTCTCATGAAATCTGTGGCCAAATTTTCTTTCCGATCCCAGAAAGCCTAACCACTTCTTTATGATTTGACAGCGTTTGCTTTAATTTTTTAATGAGAGTATTGTTTGAACTGCTCCTTAGTTTCAGTGTTTACGTGGTGCACTCATGTTCCTTCCTCAGTCACAGTTCTGTACAAAAATGCCTCCCTCTCTCTTCATGGGAGCGCCAACAGAATGTCAAGGCCGAATCCATTCTTTCAGTAATGTGAATATCGATTAGACATTTTCACACTCACCGTGCACGAACATAACCCCTCTGTGATAGTGTTAAAGTGGTTTATACTTGATATCTGAGGCATATCTTCAGGAAGTTTGGAAATTGCGAACATGCTGCACAAATTTATCAGTTCACATCTTAATTTCATTCTCAGTCACTTTTATTATGCATATCTGTGCAATCAGCCTTGAATTTTCTGCAGAACTCTGTCATAACACCACCACACATAATCATACCCCATACACACGACACAATCAACGGTGAATTTCACCGGCAGTGACTTCTTCCGTTTGCAGGATGCAAATGGCAGACCTTTCGTCGCAACTGGCAAGAGATAGAATAACATCCACTTCAGACACTTGTTACTTACATACTGATGAACGCAATGTGATGTTAAAAATATCATTTGCAATGAAGCAAGCAACATGAATGTATAAGCATTTATTTATTTATAATAAGTGTAACCTCCCCACAAAATTTTAAAAGAAAAAAGAAGACAATACTTAATAGAAATGGGAGCCGAGTGTAACCTCCCCACAAAAATTTACATGAATGACAATATTATTTAAGAATACTAATGGACATTGCGCTATGCGTAACCTGCGCACAATGAAATGTACTGACAATGGGAACAAAAATGTGAAATTCGCAATCTGACTCAAATATAAATTCTTCAGCAAAAAATTAAAGTCTATTCAGTGATAAGAAAATTCAATTAAACCGAAACATCGGTCTTTGGCCCTGTGTAAAACAATCATAATTAAACTCTTACCTCAGAATAACTGGATGTCAAATTTCTGCTCTTATTTCTGCGCACGGCTTGGAGGAACTGCATTGCAAATAATAATATTCCTTTTTTCTGTGAATTTACTGAAATTTTTCTTCAAAAGAAGTGGAATGAAATGGGAAGTGCAACGAAATCTTTAGTTCAATAAAAAATAAAATTTTTGAAAAATGCTTTTGAAATCAAAATTATTATTGGGGGACTTGTTAGAGATTGATTACAATAAGTAAGTTTTACATTGCCTAATGATTATATTAATTAACAGTGTACCTCATTCAGCATCTTGACCAGTGTTGCCGACCGCCTACATCACACAACCGCACTGGGCTGCTACTACTGACCGACCGCTCTGCATGACGACTACTAGCGTACTGCACTGCACGACTACACAGAGCTACAGACTCGCAACGACTGCTAACAGAGTACTGAGAACCGCTCGCAACACTCGCGCGGTCAAGCGCAAACTCTCTGGTCACAGATGCTACAATGCCTCGCCATCGCTGCTATGTTACATACGTGTTTCATAACCCTCCACTGGGGGGGGCAAAAATTTGGCAGCGATGGTGAGTCATTTGGACTTGCCAAGCGCGGCAAAATTTTTTAATTAATTAATAAACTTCTTCAACTTACAGAATATTTAAACGTTGTGCACACGCACTAAGTACAAAATATATCAGACAAAGACAATATGTGAGTACAAAACATAGTAGCAAATCAGAAAAATGTATATACAAATTATTTGACAGATAACAAAGTGCACAGGCACTGAAAAAATTCTTTAGCATATTCAGAACAAATAAACAGACTGGTAAGAAAAAATATCATGATGACAAGTGACATAAGTGTACTCGCATTGGAGTTCAGCGAATCGAAAAATGTATAACCTATGAACATAAATGATGTTACCAAAAAAATTTTTTCTTTATGTGACAAGAATTAGGATAGGAAAGGGAAGGATTGCATCATGGTTGTAGCACTTTAGATTGCACACAGCTGTTCTGAAAGTCCATATCTTTCCACAGAAGTACAACACCAAGTGACACAACTTGAAGTTCTTTTCCCATCAGAATTTATCAGTGTAGCCAAGACACTGAACTGTCGTAGTAATGTTCCATGTTTTCATTTTGGCAGTACCTTACGTACACCAAACAGTGGGACCATAATAATGTCTTCATCGCTCACGGTGGTGGACAGCATGTCGTGTCAACACCACGCTCTTACAAGGCACACCAACGTAGAATTAGTGCAAAACCAAAGATAGTGCTCCATGATCACTAGGATAAGCAGGACAAATGGACATTGCAGTAATTCAGGGTAGTTAGCTTATGAGGATAAGGACATTATGTCACATAATATTGACAATTACAGACTTAATTAGTAGTTTGTGGCATTCATAGCCCAGTTATTGAACATTTCTGTACTAAGTATGCAGTATTACAGAAAAATGTTCATTAATTGTTTTACATAGAATCAGTAGCCTTCTTTTCCTGGTTACAAAGTATTATGAAATAATCGCATTCTTTTCAGTTACAGAGTATAATTAAGAATCATTAACCTTCTCCTAATTACAAAGCATTATTAAACAGTCACATTCCTTTCTGGTTACAAAGTATCAACATTGGAAACAAGAGCTAATCAATGGCATAATTAATAACAATTCGTGGAGTGACATTAATTATTGGCACTCAGTGGCCGGCAAGTATTGAATAGAATCATCATTCAGTATTATTCAGATTATCACGAAGTCATTATTAAAAATCCGTTAATTACAGTCATAGCATTAATAATCATGGGCATTACAAGTACTCATTACAATAAACAGTGTTCCTCATTCAGTAGTATTCAGATCATTACAAAGTCATTATTAAAATCAGTTAATTACAATCAAAGCATTAATAATCACAGGCACTATAAGTAGTCTCATTACAATAAACAGTGGCAGTTATTAGCTAGTGACAAAGCATTATCATAAATATATACCTTTTTTTTGTCTCATTAAGAAGTCATTACTCAAGTGACGTACTATTCAGAGCTAATCAGTATTATTCAGAATTGTCTCAAACTGGTGTCACTATTTGGGACTGGTAATACCTTTTTTTTTTTTTTTTTTTGTTAGCAATGCATTGCGTTGGGATCGATAATTAATTGCTGTGGCATAACACTATTTGCTTTTGACCTATTGCTGCAAACGAGGATAGGTAACGTCATTCGTCATGAGTCAGCTGTAGCAAGGTTATGTAACAAGGCAGTATATGTGATCACATTTATAAATGATAAACACAAATGGGTAAAAATACAAAAAAATGCAAGTACTAGAACAGGTATAATAAGTAACAGGTTTAGCAAGTATCATGAAAAGCTTCTCCTGGAAAAAATACAAAATGGATTATTGACCTGAAAGAAGAAACGCACACTATGCTGAAAAGTAGTGAACGTCGAATTAACAGGTAGTGAAATGTGTATAAAAATGTGTTCCATAGCTGTCCTTTCCAAAACTTTCTGTCATCCTACTATGCAATATAACACCTGCTGTCAAAACAAACTGCAACAAATACTTAAATAACTACATAGCATAAATATAAAACTTCAACATTATCCTCATCTGTAAAGAAAAAACTTCATTATCAATCACTTCATTATCCACATTATCATAACTTCATTATTATCATCACCTGTAAAGAAAAACTTCATTATTCATAATACCATATCCTTCATCATTATTCATCAGTATTCATTATCATCTGCAAAAAATCACTTCATTACTCATTATACAACTATTCCTTATCTCTAGCATATTTCATCACTAAAACTAAGATGTGTAGTTCAGTCTGACAGCCTGCATCAATCACCTTGTATTCTGAAAGAAAAAATTAGTTAAGACTGCTATTCTGTGATGAGTATAGTATATTCTTGTTAATGCTTGTTAATCCTGATCCATTTACTCTTCCTCATAAAGTTATTGCATCTCCTTTCGTTTATTCCGTAGGTGAAATTCCCATTTCTGTTGGATTTATTTCTTACATACATCATTTCTTTCTGAAATTGATGACAGAGATTAATGTCCTGCATTTAAATCATATACCCACTAAATAATGACTGGTTTATGGTAACATACTTAAGCATACAGCATAACATGACAGAAAACGTAATATGTCAAAGACATTGACAGTGTTCAAATGCAAAAATATACACAGAATAATATAATGCAGCAGCAAAAAGAAAAATGTAAAACACTCACGATGTTGAGATATCATAGGGCAAAAAAAAATGTCAAAGTCGACTGGTGTGTGTTATATCTTAACTATTTCACAATGCATATAAACAAAACTGGAGTACAATCATATACACAAAAAAGTGGAAAATGTGCACGGTCTGATGTGTAACGACAAGAAAAGCGACCTGCTAACCTTACCTTGCCGGGCACTTGCCAAGAAAAAATACGATAATCATCAGTAATTAGTCACGTGAAATAATTGCATTAGTAAATGGCATCATAGTGTGTTGAATCATACAGTGGTTTCACTCAATAAACGGTTTAATGTTTGAGATATGGTGATTGCCTTTCGATTTTCTAGTTCTCAAAGTTTCGACGTGTACAACATTGGGGTGAGGGATGCTGCGAATCCGATACGGGCCTGCGTATAGAAGTTCAAATTTACGGCACTTACCTTTTAATTAGCTGGATAAATAGTGTGTACGTACTAGTATCTTCTGTCCAACGTGAAAGACGCGGCGTGTACAAACCTGTTTTTGCTGTCTTCTCCGGCGCTCTGCGGCACGTTTGATGTTGTTCAGCGCAATGTCAATTATTTCGTGGTGTCGTAATCGACGAGATGTAGGAAATGTTATTAATTCCTTAATTTTGTTAGGTGGTTCAGCATTTTTCAGTATAACAGACGGAGATAGCATAGTGGATTCATTTGGAATGGAATTAATTACATCTTGGAATGAGAATATGTGTGTGTCCCAATCAATATGTCTTTTGTGGCAGTATATTCGGCACAGTTTACCAATTTCTTTCATTAATCTTTCACAAGGGTTCGAAGAAGCGTGGTACTTGGATATATAGATCGGAGAAATGTTTCTAGCTCGTAACATGCGTGTCCATACGCTACTACGAAATTGAGATCCATTGTCAGAAATTACTTTCATTACATGCCCTACATGAGATAGAAAATGTTTTACAAATGCTTTCGAAACAGTTTTGGCAGTAGCTTTGCGTAATGGAGTGAAAGTAACAAATTTTGAAGTGAGCTCAACAGCGACAAAGATGTAGCAAAAACCTCTGTTAGTTCTCGGAATCGGACCAAAAATATCTACTGCGGCCATATGTCTTAATTTAACAGGTATAATGGAATATAAAGGAGGAATATGTGAAGTGGTGTCTGATTTAGCTTTCTGGCAAATTTTACAAGACGCTAAAACTCGTCGTATACGTTTTTCCATGTTAGTAAAATAACAGTTCTGTCTCAGTATAAGAAAACATTTTCGTGCTCCGTAATGTGCGTAGCTTAAATGAGTGTACCAAATTAATTTGTTGACCAGTTCGTCCGGAATGCATAATAACCAATTGTTGCTGTCAGGATGAGAGCGGCGAAACAGAATGTCATTGCGTACTGTGTAGTGGTTCCTAATCGTAACATTATTCTTATTTTGCCAAAGGTGTTTAATTTCTTTCCACACATTGTCTTTATTTTGCTCCTTTGCTATGTCCTGTAATGACGATGAAATAAAGTTTTCAAACGCAACTTGCTGAATGTACATGACACTGAAATTTGTTTTGCAGAAGTTGGTTGCTACGTCTTGCTGATTGTTGCCGAGAGAACGCGATAGTGCGTCTGCTATAACATTTTGTGTGCCGGGAATGTGGACAATCGTAAAATTAAATTCTTGTAAATATAGTTTCCATCTGCTCAACCTGTCGTGAGTGAGTTTAGCCGAAAGTAAAAATTGTATCGCTCTGTGGTCTGTGTAAACGGTGGTATGTCTGCCATAAAGAAAGTGCCGAAATCTCGTAAAAGCCCATTCAACACATAATGTTTCCAATTCTGTAACGGAATAATTTCGTTCAGCAGGTGACAGAATGCGGCTTGCAAATGCGATGTTTTTAATAACTGTTGAACCATCTTCTTCAATTTCCTGGAAAATATGTACGCCTAAAGCGGTGTTGGAACTGTCAGTGGCAATGGAGAAATTTCTGGTAAGATCTGGATGCGATAACAGTGGAGCATTCAACAAAGCATGTTTCAAATAACATTCTCGTGAACAAAATTCTGCGTGTCAAAAGTAATGTTTGCGTTACTGTAATATGCAATCTGTGCTGTATCTGGTTAAAATTTATCGTACGTGTTATTATTTACGAGAGAATGTTGTGGCATATCCACTATATGAATTGTTCTGTTATTTCTTACTGACGTATTACGCTATCGATGACACCTATTGTTTGGATCATTCATGATTATTCGTTGTTGATGATGTTCTTGCTGCTGATAAGATCGACTGTTATTAAATGTACGCTGAAAATTGTGCTCGTTATTTTTACGTCTGTCATGATAGTAATTTCTATACGGCGCATTGCGATACGAATTGAAATGGTGTGTTGTCTGTACGTAGTTATTTCTTTTCTGCTGTGCGTTACTATTTGTTGGATCTGGTACTACACGTGCACGCGGCGAAACATTAAAGCCTGGTTGACCTTGTAGACTGCATTGTTGGTTAGGTACGCCAAGCGGAAGACTTTCATGCTATTGTGGTGTAAAGGTCTATTGTTACCAAAAATGCGCTTGCTGTTAATTTTATACATACTGATGATTACGATTTTATCTGTTATTAAAATCACGGCGGTAGTTCTGAAGTGCCTAATGAAAATTGTCACATTCCGTAAAAATTTGTCTTATCGGGTTTTCAGTACAATGTTTCTTAATTCTAGATAGAGCAATAGTTAAAGAGCTGTTTGGATAGATATAAAGGATAGTAGAAGAGAAGGCAGCAGTGCAGAAAACTAAAGATGAAATAGCACTACTACAGCTCGGGGCCCTATGCTCGCTACGGCACATATTCATTAAAGCGTAATGAATCCCCTGAGGTCAATTACGCACTGCCAATAAATTTTAGCTTTTGCGTTGCAAGCAATAGCGGAAAAATTCCAAAGGCAAATTGTTGTATCCGTGCTAATTCCAGTTTCTGCATTATAGGCAATGCTGTTGTAAATACAAAAATAAATTGTCGCATCTGGTTCAAAGCTAGCTTCTGCATTACAGGTAATAGCGGTGAATGTACAAAGATAAATTGTCGTATACAGTGCAAATCGTGTACCTGTACGCTGTCACCTCCCCACAATAATTTTACATGAATGACAATATTATTTAAGAATACTAATGGTCATTGCTCTATGCGTAACCTGCCCACAATGAAATGTACTGACAATGGGAACAAAAATGTGAAATTCGCAATCTGACTCAAATATAAATTCTTCACAAAAATTAAAGTCCATTCAGTGATAAGAAAATTCAATTAAACCGAAACATCGGTCTTTGGCCCTGTGTAAAACAATCAGAATTAAAGTCTTACCTCAGAATAACTGGATGTCAAATTTCTGCTCTTATTTCTGCGCACGGCTTGGAGGAACTGCATTGCAAATAATAATATTCCTTTTTTCTGTGAATTTACTGAAATTTTTCTTCAAAAGAAGTGGAATGAAATGGGAAGTGCAACGAAATCTTTAGTTCAATAAAAAAATTAAATTTTTGAAAAAATGCTTTTGAAATCAAAATTATTACTGGGGGACTTGTTAGAGATTGATTACAATAAATAAGTTTTACATTGTCTAATGATTATATTAATTAACAGTGTACCTCATTCAGCATCTTGACCAGTGTTGCCGACCGCCTACATCACACAACCGCACTGGGCTGCTACTACTGACCGACCGCTCTGCATGACGACTATTAGCGTACTGCACTGCACGACTACACAGAGCTACAGACTCGCAACGACTGCCGACAGAGAACTGAGAACCGCTCGCAACACTCGCGCGGTCAAGCGCAAACTCTCTGGTCACAGATGCTACAATGCCTCGCCATCGCTGCTATGTTACATACGTGTTTCACCAGTCAGAAGTTAATTTATGAAAAGTGCTCGTATGTTCAGTTATACGGTGTCTTTAAAAAGCGATTAACGCATTATTGTGACTGGGAAACTAATTTTATTCAATGCTGCACAACACTTCAAAGTGTCATAGTCAACACGTCTCTGTAAATAATGGTCGGAGCGTCCTAGCAACACACTGAGTGTTCACGCAGCCTTTCGGAAACGCTATATGAACTTCTTCATCGTTGAAAATTCCCTTTCCTCCTTAGAAATTCTTTCACTTTGCTGAAAAGATGGAAATCACATGGTGGAAGACCTGGACTTTACATTTACATCAACACTCCGCAAGTCAGCTGACGATGTGTGACGAGGGCACTTCTGGTACCACTAACTGATCCCTCCTTCGCTGTTCCATTCAGGAAAGGCGGGAGGGAAGAATGATGACCGGTAAGCCTCTGTGTTAACTCTGATTTCTGGAATTTTCTCTTCATGGTCATTTCGCGAGATGTACCGGGTGATCAAAAAGTCAGTATAAATTTGAAAACTGATAAATCACGGAATAATGTAGATAGAGAGGTACAAATTGACACACATGCTTGGAATGACATGGGGTTTTATTAGAACAAAAAAAATACAAAAGTTCAAAAAATGTCCAACAGATAGCGCTTCATCTGATCAGAATAGCAATAATTAGCATAACAAAGTAAGAGAAAGCAAAGATGATGTTCCTTACAGGAAATGCTCAATATGTCCACCACCATTCCTCAACAATAGCTGTAGTCGAGGAATAATGTTGTGAACAGCACTGTAAAGAATGTCCGAAGTTATGGTGAGGCATTGGCGTCGGATGTGGTGTTTCAGCATCCCTAGAGATGTCGGTCGATCACGAGACACTTGCGACTTCAGGTACCCCCAAAGCCAATAATCGCTCGGACTGAGGTCCGGGGACCTGGGAGGCCAAGCATGACGAAAGTGGCGGTTGAGCACACTATCATCACCAAACGAAGCACGCAAGATATCCTTCACGCGCCATCTGGCGGACATTATGTGAATTTTGTTTTTTTGGTTCTAATAAAACCACATGTCATTCCAATATGTGTGTCAAGTTTTACCTCTCTATCTACATTATTCCGTCGTTCATTAAGTTTTCAAATTTATACTGACTTTTTTATCACCCTGTATTTGTTGTTGTTGTTGTTGTGGTCTTCAGTCCTGAGACTGGTTTGATGCAGCACTCCATGCTAATCTATCCTGTGCAAGCTCCTTCATCTCCCAGTCCCTACTGCAGCCTACATCCTTTTGAATCTGCTTAGTGTAGTCATCTCTTGGTCTCCCTCTACGATTTTTACCCTCCACGCTGCCGTCCAGTACTAAATTGGTGATCCCTTGATGCCTCAGAACATGTCCTACCAACCGATCCCTTCTTCTAGTCAAGTTGTGCCACAAACGTCTCTTCTCCCCAATCCTATTCAATACCTCCTCATTAGTTACGTGATCTACCCACCTAATCTTCAACATTCTTCTGTAGCACCACACTTCGAAAGCTTCCCTTCTCTCCTTGTCCAAACTATTTATTGTCCACGTTTCACTTCCATACATGGCTACACTCCATACAAACACATTCTGAAACGACTTCCTGACACTTAAATCTGTGCTCGATGTTAACAAATTTCTCTTCTTCAGAAACGGTTTCCTTGCCATTGCCAGTCTACATTTTATGTCCTCTCTACTTCGACCATCATCAGTGATTTTGCTCCCCAAATAGCAAAACTCCTTTACTACTTTAAGTGTCTCATTTCCTAATTTAATTCCCTCAGCATCACCCGACTTAATTCGACTACATTCCATTATATTCGTTTTACTTTTGTTGATGTTCATCTTATATCCTCCTTTCACGACACTGCCCATTCCGTTCAACTGCTCTTCCAAGTCCTTTACTGTCTCTGACAGAATTACAATGTCATCGGCGAACCTCAAAGTTTTTATTTCTTCTCCCTGGATTTTAATACCTACTCCGAACTTTTCATTTGTTTCCTTTACTGCTTGCTCAATATACAGATTGAATAACATCGGGGAGAGGCTACAACCCTGCCTCACTCCCTTCCCAACCACTGCTTCTCTTTCATGTCCCTCGACTCTTATAACTGCCATCTGGTTTCTGTACAGATTGTAAATAGCTTTTCGCTCCCTGTATTTTACCCCTGCCACCTTTAGAATTTGAAAGAGAGTATTCCAGTCAACATTGTCAAAAGCTTTCTCAAAATCTACAAATGCTACAAACGTAGGTTTGCCTTTCCTTAATCTTTCTTCTCAGATAATTCGTAAGGTCAGTATTGCCTCAAGTGTTCCAACATTTCTACGGAATCCAAACTGATCTTCCCCGAGGTCGGTTTCTACCAGTTTTTCCATTCGTCTGTAAATAATTCGCGTTAGTATTTTGCAGCTGTGGCTTATTAAACTGATAGTTCGGTAATTTTCACATCTGTCAACACCTGCTTTCTTTGGGATTGGAATTATTATATTCTTCTTGAAGTCTGAGGGTATTTCACCTGTCTCGTACATCTTGCTCACCAGAAGGTACTGTTTTGTCAGCACTGGCTCTCGCAAGGCCGTCAGTAGTTCTAATGGAATGTTGTCTACTCCCGGGGCCTTGTTTCGACTCAGGTCTTTCAGTGCTCTGTCAAACTCTTCACGCAGTATCGTATCTCCCATTTCATCTTCATCGACATCCTCTTCCATTTCCATAATATTGTCCTCAAATACATCGCTCTTGTATACACCTTCCACCTTTCTGCTTTCCCCTCTTTGCTTAGAACTGGGTTTCCATCTGAGCCCTTGATATTCATACAAGTGGCTCTCTTTTCTCCAAAGGTCTCTTTAATTTTCCTGTAGGCTGTATCTGTCTTACCCCTAGTAAGATAAGCCTCTACATCCTTACATTTGTCCTCTAGCCATGCCTGCTTAGCCATTTTGCACTTCCTGTCGATCTCATTTTTGAGACGTTTGTATTCCTTTTTGCCTGCTTCATTTACTGCATTTTTATATTTTCTCCTTTCCTCAATTAAATTCAATATTTCTTCTGTTACCCAAGGATTTCTACTAGCCCTCGTCTTTTTACCTACTTGATCCTCTGCTGCCTTCACTACTAAATCCCTCAGAGCTACCCACTCTTCTTCTACTGTATTTCTTTCCCCCATTCCTGTCAATTGCTCCCTTATGCTCTCCCTGAAACTCTGTACAACCTCTGGTTCTTTCAGTTTATCCAGGTCACATCTCCTTAAATTCCCGCCTTTTTGCAGTTTCTTCAGTTTCAATCTGCAGTTCATAACCAATAGATTGTGGTCAGAGTCCACATCTGCCCCTGGAAATGTCCTACAATTTAAAACCTGGTTCCCAAATCTCTGTCTTACCATTATATAATCTATCTGATACCTTTTAGTATCTCCAGGAATCTTCTATGTATACAACCTTCTTTTATGATTCTTGAACCAAGTGTTAGCTATGAATAAGTTATGCTCTGTGCAAAATTCTACCAGACGGCTTCCTCTTTCATTTCTTAGCCCCAATCCATATTCACCAACTATGTTTCCTTCTCTCCCTTTTCCTACTGTCGAATTCCAGTCACCCATGACTATTAAATTTTCGTCTCCCTTCACTACCTGAATAATTTCTTTTATTTCCTCATACGTTTCTTCAATTTCTTCGTCATCTGCAGAGCTAGTTGGCATATAAACTTGTACTACTGTAGTAGGCATGGGCTTCGTGTCTATCTTAGCCACTATAATACGTTCACTATGCTGTTTGTAGTAGCTTACCCGCATTCCTATTTTTTTATTCATTATTAAACCTACTCCTGCATTACCCCTATTTGATTTTGTATTTATAACCTTGTATTCACCTGACCAGAAGTCTTGTTCCTCCTGCCACCGAACTTCACTAATTCCCACTATATCTAACTTTAACCTATCCATTTCCCTTTTCAAATTTTCTAACCTACCTGCCCGATTAAGGGATCTGACATTCCACGCTCCGATCTGTAGAATGCCAGTTTTCTTTCTCCTGATAACGACGTCCTCTTGAGTAGTCCCCGCCCGGAGATCCAAATGGGGGACTATTTTACCTCCGGAATATTTTACCCAAGAGGACGCCACCATCATTTAACCATACAGTAAAGCTGCATGCCCTCGGGAAAAATTACGGCTGTAGTTTCCCCTTGCTTTCAGCCGTTCGCAGTACCACAACAGCAAGGCCGTTTTGGTTAGTGTTACAAGGCCAGATCAGTCAGTCATCCAGACTGTTGCCCCTGCAACTACTGAAAAGGCTGCTGCCCCTCTTCAGGAACCACACGTTTGTCTGGCCTCTCAACAGATAGCCCTCCGTTGTGGTTTCACCTACGGTGCAGCTATCTGTATCGTTGAGGCACGCAAGCCTCCCCACCAACGGCAAGGTCCATGGTTCATGGGGGGGGGGGGGGGGGGGGGGAGTGTAAGGAATTAATATGTTATCCGACTGTTCCCAAGAAGTGTGTAGCATTTCTGGCTTTGCAGTCATCATACTCATGTACAAGAGGCTCTTCTCAGAGCAGTTGAGAAGGCAGCAGTTGCAAGATGACGTAATGTGGTGTGAGGTACCGATGTTCACTGCTGGTATCATGAGAAAGAGTGCCTAAATTGTCGTCCTTCTCATCGATTGGCTCCTGAATTCGGAAGTTGTGCGCCAAAATGACAATCTTCTGATATCAATATTAGACAAGCTAAACATCGCATTTACTTGCATGTCATATTTAAAGCATCTCTCAATATTGTGCTATCATCCCATTATTTTACAAGTATTAATAACCCGCAGAATAATACACAACTGCGAAACGAAAAGGCAGACGAAGTACTTCGGTGATCTTGGATCCCGCCTAATTTGGATGGCGGGCGAAGTGATACGGCTGGTTTGGCAGTGTCGGAGGACAGACACTCCGCGGAATCAGTTAACTCTTCACTTGCAATGCCTAGTTTGTAAGTGTGAGAGCTGTAATCACGGAAATATGCAGCTCATTAATTTGTTGAAGAATAGGAATTATTTGTGACTCTAAAGTGGAATGAATTTGTGCAGTTTCTCGTGCCAATAAAAATCGAGTGGCATCCCTTATAAACGAACTGATTGGAAATTTAATCATTCCTAAAACAGTTCCTCGCTAAGAGTTTCTTACAGCCTCAAGATTACGAATTCACGACCTATGTGCTGTCTTCTGCACAGGGGACAACAACTATGGAAGACTGCAGGTTGGTGAACATTCATTAGAACTTACGCATCCCACTCAGGGCGGTGGAAGTAAATAGGCACCTCGCATTTCATGCAATCTTAGTACAAATGACATCAGTGATATGTCAACTGTGGTAACACAGAGGAGGTATGAAGAAGATAAATACTTTTTAGGGAAATGATTTATCACACGCACACGTACATATCACTTCTCTCTCTCTCTCTCGTTCTCTCTCTCTCTCTATCTCTCTCTACTTCAATTTGCAGTAAGTGCGCAGCCGGCCGCGGTGGTCTAGCGGTTCAGGCACTGAGTCCGGAACCGCGGGACTGCTACGGTCGCAGGTTCGAATCCTGCCTCGGGCACGGATGTGTGTGATGTCCTTAGGTTAGTTAGGTTTAAGTAGTTCTAAGTTCTAGCGGACTGATGACCACAGATGTTAAGTCCCATAGTGCTCAGAGCCATTTGAACCACTCGAAAGTTCAGTAGTAAACCTCTCCGTAACGCACAGCGCTTCTCTTGTAGCGTCTGCCCCTAGTGTTTGTTGAGCATCTCTGTAACGCTATCACGCGTGCTAAACCATCACGTGACGAAACGCGCCGCTCTTCCCTGGACTTTCTTTAATCCTCTATCAGTCCTACGTGGTAAGGGTCCCAGACTGACGAACATTGCTCAAGAATCTGTGGCGCGAACGGTTTGTTTAACCACTTCTTTAGTGGATGAATTAAGTTTCCTTAAGTTTCTGCTATGAATCTCAGTCTCGCATCTGCTTTTCCTACCGTTTCTTTTTGTGGTCATACCACATAAATTTCTTAGATTTTTACGGTCGTTACTGTTCCCAGCTTTTTGTAATCAGTAGTCTCGTTGTACAACAGTGGATCTTTTACCGATGTACGCGCAGTATGTTCTGGGTCAAATTCCAGAGCCTATATCATTCATCAATCACGTGCAGATCGCTGTGCAAATCGATACTGTCTTTTCGCGTTGCTACTTTCTTATAGAGAACCGCATCATCTGCGAAGAACCTCAAAGAGCTTCCGACGCATTCTACTAGATAATTTATGTACACTGTAAATAGTAACTGTCTTATCACGTTTCCTTGGGGTACCCCCGAAATTACCTTGACATCTGTCGATTGTCTTCCGTTAAGAGCGACGTGTTGAATTCTATCTACCAGTCTCGTCCGATACTCGGTAAGCTTCCTTTTTCACACTATGCGGTAGTGCGAGACACTGCTAGATGCCTTACAGAAGTCGAAGGACACGGCATCAACATGAGCGCCGATGTCAACAGCGCTGTGAATCTCAAGGGAGCCGGCCGGTGTGGCCGGGAGGTTCTAGGCACTTCAGTCTGGAGCCGCGCAACCACTACAGCCGCAGGTTCGAATCCTGCCTCGGGCATGGATGTGTGTGACGTCCTTAGGTTAGTTTCGTTTTAGTAGTTCTAACTTCTAGGGGACTGATGTAGTTCTAAGTTCTAGGGGACTAATGACCTCAGAAGTTAAGTCCCATAGTGCTCAGAGCCATTTGAACAATTTTGAAAACTGCTGTGAAAATACGATGAAGCTTTGCTCAGATGTGTGTTGGGAAGTGTCTCTAGCACACTCGTTGATTCTGTCACATCGTTCTTTTTAGTTGTGAGAACATAAAGATGGCTGGAAAACAGTGTCTCCCGCCAAGCACGAGGTTCTGATGAGAAATTTCGCCTGAAGCTATGCAGTCCACATAACGTAACTGTCATGTGTTTCCTTCTTCAAGACAATTCTCAGCCGTATTCTGCAAGGGCAACGAAGATGCTCCTGAAGCGTTTTCAATGCTAAGTATTTTATCACCCACAATACAGCCAGGAAATGACTTCCTCTTAGTTTCATCTCTGCTCACATCAACCACTGGCTATGAAGACAGTATTTTGCAAAGACAACCAACTGTAGACCAGCGCAGAGAATTGGCGGAAAGCAATGGCGGCTGTCTCTTATGTCGAGGGTATTGAAAAGTTGGTACAACGCAACGACAGATGTCTAATTCGGAGCGGCAACAATGTAGAAAAGTAGCTGGAAGATGTAGCAGCAAATAAAATTTTCTTGATTTTCACAGTGGTTTCCATTTCGCAGCCAATCGGAGCTTACTTTTCGAATACCCTTATTATTTCATTTTAAAACATGATTCACTTTTCCTCTCCATATTAAATACACAGACTGACTGCTTACGTTACATCAGGATAATTAAATTCCGCAAGGAATATTATGACTCTGAAGAGTGGCATAGCAAACAGCTTAGACTTTTTCGTGTGACTATACTCCCCAGGCAGAATAAGTTGAAGCATTTCCCATGCCATTCCAGCACCTTATAGCTCCAGAACCCCATTGACCACTTTACATGCCATACCAACTTTACCAGGCTCTCCACTACATGTTAGAGGATTCCTGCAAGCGGTGGGTATAAATGGAGCATCACAATGTGGGAGTGAAATTGCACAACAACTAGAAACGTACTCCGAAGGTGAGATAAGCGAGACAGTGCGGTCATTGTGGGCAGAACGTCTAAATTGCATACAGATTTAGCGTGAAACTCCACGACGTATGGACCAAATGCTATTACACGTCTAACAATAACGAAATGGTGCCAACAACTTGATAAAGGACGCATAGACTTTGGTAATTAAAAGGTTAGTCTGGTGTAGAATTATGTTTTACGCTCATATATTACGACGTTTCCTCGAAAAGAAAAATCTCCTTTATAAAAATCAGCATGGATGCCGTCAACAGAGATCTCGCGAAACTCAACTCGCTCTGTTCCTCCGTGAGATCAAATGGTTCAGATGGCTCTGAGCACTATGGGACTTAACATCTCAGGTCATCAATCCCCTAGAACTTAGAAATACTTAAACCTAACTAACCTAAGGACATCACACACATCCATGCCCGAGGCAGGATTCGAACCTGCGGCCATAGTGGTCGCGCCGTTCCAGACTGTGGCGCCTAGAACCGCTCGGCCACATGGGCCGGCAGCAGTTTTCAGTTCGCGACCAATCCGAATCTACTTACCGAGTATCCCTCGTATATTTAATCCTTTTTTAAATTTTTGTCTTCCATTTTCAGCAAAGTGGAAATTTCAGCCCTTCGTGAAATTTGAGTTTTTTAAAGCACTTAATTTTATCCTAATATCATTAAACGATTCGATACTGTACTTCATTAGTTACAGATTATAATAGATCATTTCTGTGCATTTCTGCCTGTTGCTACTCGCGTTAAGAAATAAGAATAGCTTGACTTGGCTCCTTTGCTCTGCTCTCTCCTACTCTCTTCTAACAATGCGTCACTCTTATGGTGCATTGTAAAGTAGACCTACATTTTGGAGTTCCTTCGTACTATACCTCCACGATGCCCTACAGTATCAGTAAAGAAAAAGATTAACACAGAAAGAAATGTTTGATGAAGGTTTCTCGGGTCTCCAGCCTGGTGGTAGCGTTGATATCTCGCGACGTTTCGGGAAGTGTCATACTACCCATCTTCATCTTCTTCGCCAGAAGATGGGTAGTATGACACTTCCCGAAACGTCGCGAGATATCAACGCTACCACCTGGTTGGAAACCCCAGAAACCTTCATCAATAGTTTACGCCGCGAAAGCCTATAGTCACAGAGAAAAAATATTGCTTGGACTATCGCGCCTAAAGGGAAAATTACATGGTTAGTTTCCATTTGTGGCGTCTTCTGTTGTTAAATAGAAAAACAGTACTTTTTAAGGGTAAAAAAATAAAATTTAAAAAATCTTCATCTACATCCATACTCCGCAAGCCACCTGAAGGCGTGTGGCGGAGGGTACCTTGAGTACCTCTATCGGTTATCCCTTCTATTCCGGTCTCGTATTGTTCGTGGAAAGAAGGATTGTCGGTATGCCTCTGTGTGGGCTCTAATCTCTCTGACTTTTTCCGCATGGTCTCTTTGCGAGATATACGTAGGAGGTAGCAACATACTGCTTGACTCCTCGGTGAAGGTACGTTCTCGAAACTTCAACAAAAGCCTGTACCCAGCTACTGAGCGTCTCTTCTGCAGAGTCTTCCACTAGAGTTTATCTATCATCTCCGTAACGCTTTCGCAATTACTAAATGATCCTGTAACGAAGCGCGCTGCTCTCTGTTGGATCTTCTCTATATCTTCTATCAACCATATCTGGTACGGATCCCACACTGCTGAGCAGTGTTCAAGCAGTGGGCGAACAAGCGTACTGTAACCTACTTCCTTTGTTTCCGGATTGCATTTCCTTATGATTCTTCCAATGAATCTCAGTCTGGCATTCGCTTTACCGACGATCAACTTTATATGATCATTCCATTTTAGATCACTCCTAATGCGTACTCCCAGATAATTTATGGAATTAACTGCTTCCAGTTGCTGACCTGCTATATTGTAGCTAAATGATAAGGGATCTTTCATTCTGTGTATTCGCAGCACATTACACTTGTCTACATTGAGATTCAATTGCCATTCCCTGCACCATGCGTCAATTCGCTGCAGATCCTCCTGCATTTCGGTACAACTTTCCATTGTTACAACCTCTAGATATACCACAGATTCATCCACAAGAAGCCTTAGTGAACTTCCGATGTCATCCACAAGGTCATTTATGTATATTCTGAATAGCAACTGTCCTACGACACTCCCCTGCGGCACACCTGAAATCAATCTTACTTCGGAAGACTTCTGTCCATTGAGAATGACATGCTGCGTTCTGTTATCCAGGAACTCTTCAATCCAATCACACAATTGGTCTGATAGTCCATATGCTCTTACGTTGTTCATTAAACGACTGTGGGGAACTGTATAGAACGCCTTGCGGAAGTCAAGAAGCACGGCATCTACCTGGGAACCCGTGTCTATGGCCCTCTGAGTCTCGTGGACGAATAGCGCGAGCTGGGTTTCACATGATCGTCTTTTTCGAAATCCATGCTGATTCCTACACAGTAGATTTCTAGTCTCCAGAAAAGTCATTATACTCGAACATAATAAGCGTTCCAAAATTCTACAACTGATAGACGTTAGAGATATAGGTCTACAGTTCTGCACAATTGTTCGAGGTCCCTTCTTGGAAACGGGTATGACCTGTGCCCTTTTCCAATCCTCTGGAACGCTACGCTCTTCTAGAGACCCACGGTACACCGCTGCAAGAAGGGGGGCAAGTTCCTTCGCGTACTCTGTGTAAAATCGAAATGGTATCCCATCATGTCCAGCGGCCTTTCCTCTTTTGAGTGATTTTAATTGTTCCTCTATCCCTCTGTCGTCTATTTCGATATCTACCATTTTGTCATCTGCGCGACAATCATCCGAGTCGATTTACTTCAAATTCACTACTGGCCATTAGAATTGCTACACCAAGAAGAAATGCAGATGATAAACGGGTATTCATTGGAGACATCTATTATACTAGAACTGGCATGTGATTACATTTTCACGCAATTTGGGTGCATAGATCCTGAGAAATCTGTACCCAGAACAACCACCTCTGGCCGTAATAACGGCCTTGACACGCCTGGGCATTGAGTCAAACAGAGCTTGAATACAGGTGTGTACAGGTGTGTACAGGTACATCTGACCGTGCAGCTTCAACGCGATACCACAGTACATCAAGAGTAGTGATTGGGGTACTGTGACGAGCCAGTTGCTCGGCCACCATTGATCAGACGTTTTCAATTGGTGAGACATCTGGAGAATGAGCTGGCCAGGGCAGTAGTCGAACATTTTCTGTATCCAGAAAGGCCCGTACAGGACCCGCAACATGCCGTCGTGCATTATCCTACTGAAATGTAGGGTTTCGCAGGGATCGAATGAAGGGTAGAGCCACGGGTCGCAACACATCTGAAATGTAACGTCCACTGTTCAAAGTGCCGTCAATGCGAACAAGAGATGACCGAGAAGTGTAACCAACGGCACCCCCATACCATGACGCCGGGTGATACGCCAGTATGGCGATGACGAATACACGCTTCCAAATTGCATTGACCTCGATGTCACCAAACACGGATGCGACCGTCATGCTGCTGTAAACAGAACCTTTATTCATCTGAAACAATGACGTTTTGCCATTCGTGCACGCAGGTTCGTCGTTGAGTACACCATCGCAGGCGCTCCTGTCTGTGATGCAGCGTCAGGGGTAACCGCAGCCATGGTCTCCGAGCTGATAGTCCATGCTGCTGCAAACGTCGTCGATCTGTTCGTGCAGATGGTTGTTGTCTTGCAAACGTCCCCATCTGTTGACTCAGGGAACGAGACGTGGCTGCACGATCCGTTACAGCCATGCGGATAAGATGCCTGTCATCTCGACTGTTAGTGATACGAGGCCGTTGGAATCCAGCACGGCGTTCCGTTTTACCCTCCTGAAGTGACCGATTCCATATTCTGCTAACAGTCATTGGATGTCGACCAACGCGAGCAGCAATGTCGCGATACGATAAACCGCAATCGTGATAGGCTACAATCCGACCTTTATCAAAGTCGGAAACGTGATGGTACGCATTTCTCCTCCTTACACGAAGCATCACAACAACGTTTCACCGGGCAACGCCGGTCAACTGCTGTTTGTGTATGAGAAATTGGTTGGAAACTTTCCTCATGACAGCACGTTGTGGGTGTCGCCACCGGTGCCAACCTTGTGTGAATGCTCTGGAAAGCTAATCATTTGCATATCACAGCATCGTCTTCCTGTCGGTTAAATTTCGCGTCTTTAGCACGTCATCTTCGTGGTGTAGCAATTTTAATGGCCAGTAGTGTAGCTACGTCCGTCGGAAGTTCACACATACTATCGACGAATATGGCCACACAGGCATAAGTTCTTTACTTAGTGTTGGCAGTCGTTAATTTCACCTCGGGCCCCGTAAAATACGTTCTTATACGGCGGTCGAAGGGCGACAGGACGGTCTACGATCGCAAGTTGGTGCGGCTGATTTCCCGCGGGAAGCGGCCGAGAAGCCCCAGAGGGCCTCCAGATTACTCCCCGAGAGCGTCGGCCGGGATAAGCGGCGCTGATAAGCCCCGGCTTAAAGTTGGCGCCGGCCGCCGACCGCCGACCACCGCTGGTCGAGTGCACGACGAGGCGGGCCAGGCGGGGCGAGACGAGGGCCGATGGATGCGCCAGGGGCCGTCTGCTAACGACCAGCCCAGAGGAGCGAGGCTGGCTGCAGACCTCACCGCCAAGTTGTTACAGCGGCTCACGCACTCAGCAGTGCAACGACAGGTTGAAATTAGACGCATGCACAACGCGTCCAAGGAGACCCTTAACGGGAGGTATCTGTGAGGACTTCAACCCTATAGTATATAAATTACAGGGGGCTGAAAATGTGTTTCATAACATACCTTGGCATGCAGAACTAAATGGGTAAAACCAATTTCTTAAACAAATTTTTTCGTACTTTTATTATTTGTGCATTTTGAAAAAATCCTTATTTTTTCAAACTCATACGTGAAGAAGTTGGTTATCACGGAATGTACTGGCAAAAAAAATATAAGCCAAAAATGTTTAAAATTGACAGAGAAGTAGCATTTTCTTATGGTGGCCATTCTGATTTTTTTTTAAATTGAAGTATAGTGTGACAGGGCGGTATAAATAAAGAAGTAATGCGGTTGCAGAGTATCCACACGAATTATGCGTATACAGATGTTGGTTAAAAAATGTTATTGCAAATTTTGGGTCTCACGTAAGTCTCAGGGGATGATTTGTACACTTGGTGCATCAGTGCACTTCAACACCCGCGCATTTGTTCCAGTTTTTTAATTAATTATTCACTCAGACATAAGTACAGTTTATGCTAGGGAACAAGAATTGGAGAAAGCTTTTGACAATGTTGATTGGAATACTCTGGTAAAATACAGGGAGTGGTAAAATACAGGGAGCGAAAGGCTATTTACAATTTGTACAGAAAGCAGATGGCAGTTATAAAAGTCGAGGGGCACGAAAGGGAAGCAACGGTTGGGAAGGGAGTGAGACAGGGTTGTAGCCTCTCCCCGATGTTATTCAATCTGTATATTGAGCAAGCAATAATGGAAACAAAAGAAAAGTTCGGAGTAGGTATTAAAATCCATGGAGAAGAAATAAAAACTTTGAGGTTCGCCGATGACATTGTAATTCTGTGAAAGACAGCAAAGGACTTGGAAGAGCAGTTGAACGGAATGGACAGTGTCTTGAAAGGAGGGTATAAGATGAACATCAACAAAAGCAAAACGAGGGTAATGGAATGTAGTCGAATTAAGTCGGGTGATACTGAAGGTATTAAATTAGGAAACGAGACACTTAAAGTAGTAAAGGAGTTTTGCTATTTGGGGAGCAAAATAACTGATGATGGTCGAAGTAGAGAGGATATAAAATGTAGACTGGCAATGGCAAGGAAAGCGTTTCTGAAGAAGAGAAATTTATTAACATCGAGTATTGATTTAAATGTCAGGAAGTCGTTTCTGAAAGTATTTGTATGGAGTGTAGCCATGTATGGAAGTGAAACATAGACAATAAGAGAATAGAAGCTTTCGAAATGTGGTGCTACAGAAGAATGCTGAAGATTGGATGGGTACATCACACAACTAATGAGGAGGTATTGAATAGAATTGGAGAGAAGAGGAGTTTGTGTCACAACTTGACTAGAAGAAGGGATCGGTTGGTAGGACATGTTCTGAGGCATCAAGGGATCACCAATTTAGTACTGGAGGGCAGCGTGGAGGGTAGAAATCGTGTAGGGAGACCAAGAGATGAATACACTAAACAGATTCAGAAGGATGTAGGCTGCAGTAGGTACTGGGAGATGAAGAGGCTTGCACAGGGTAGAGTAGCATGGAGAGCTGCATCAAACCACTCTCGGGACTGAAGACCACAACAACAACAACATTATACTAAACTCAGTTTTTCACGACAGAGTTCAATCACTATTTATTGGCGTTGTCCTTTTTTCACACAATGAAATTAGCACTGGTGAGACGGTTTACAGTTTTACTTTAATAATAATTTGACTCCGAGCCCCCAATAGCAGTAATGTAGGTTGCTATGAACTATAATTACTCAGTCAATTAGAACAGAACCACAAGTCCCACTGTCCGCTTTTATCTAACAGTTTCGGCGCGAAATCACAATTCGCCACATGTTCACTTACGACAATGTATAACTCGTAAATCATACTCACGCAACTAATCGTAGCACTTCCAGTTCACCAAATATATGATTGCACACTTGCACTATTAAACAATACTCTTTGTCGAAATAAATCGGCGCGAAAAAGAATTCTCAAACGACCACATGGGTCACCCTCAGGTGGGGCTTGCTCGCCACCCACCCTCCAAAACGACTGACCAACTACTGACCCCTGGCCAAGATGGCCGCTCGCTTGTATAGGCTCAGACGCCAACCCCCTGGTTATGTGAGTAACAATCTCACCAGTTAAGGTTACAAATTTTGATACATACATCCCTCGACAGAAATAAGTCCATCATCGGAACCTTGCTAAAAGGTACATCTTATTTACTATGTTAAATTAATTTCTATAGATTATTCTATCGCCCGAAAATCAAGTTTTAGTTTTTGCAAAATTTCGCCACTTAGCGCAAATTTGTTTATTTACATTTGTGCTGCAAAGTTTTAACATAGACCTGCATATAACACCGTTTTTAGACGTAATCTATGGCGATCTACACATTGCCCTGCTCAAAATCTTCATATCTATAATAATTAATTAATTATGAGCGATAAATGTTAATAATAATTTTCAAATAACGAAAACCTTTGCAAGATAAGTGCATAGCAAAACTTAAATAGTTTAAAATACGTGTGATGCCACCCAAAATATTATATAGTGCCGTTCTTTACGTCATGAATTTTCTATTGTATTCTATAAACAATTTTCACTCAAACTTAGTTTATTGCTCTTTAAGCGCTTAATTATTTTTTGATCTTAACGTATGACTACGGCACTCGATCTGCTATGTCGAAACGTTTTTAATGAGTCCTTGCTCATCCCTGTAAGTTGCTATTTACTATTTTTATTCATCTTTCAGTATTCGTGATATTAACCGATTTTGAAGTTATTATAACGTTTGCGTCTCGTGACTTGAAATAAAGTTCGATCTTTCAGAAGGTGCCTATTGCTGACCACAATCCACTGCCACATCGCTCTTCACCGTAAGTTACATAATTTTCGCACAATGCGCGAAAAAAAACAGCAATGCCCCAAGCTTAGGGCCACGTGGCCGCCCGGCGACACAGGCGTCCCCCCGACCGTTGCAAATCTTGCGCGGGCGCGCCACGTGCTTCCGCGAATCGCGCACCAGGTAGCGCACTCGCTCTCCACAAAGCAATGCTTGCATACTAGACCTATTCATCTAGTAACGGGGGTTTGTACCGCCACAATTGTCAGTTTTCTGTCAGCTGATAGGTATGGACCACGCAGAAATTTAACTAAAACTTTGATTTTGTATGAATATGTCTACATAATCAGTAGTACATCTATAATGGTGCATGTACATGTGCCTAGTATATACGTACAACTGAAATCAACGCAGTTTTCTGACATTCGGATTTACGTTCGCAGCAGACTCAACTGTGAGCAAGAAAGTAAATATTTATAAAGTTACAGGATGGATGGCGGCAGGGTGTGAGGTTTTTAGGGCGAGCAGGTGACCAGCATTCCAACGCAATTACTTTACATAACTTTGTCCATACCAGGATACGTATACACACTCTAACAGTCAACGCCCCTCGAGTCTATCAACTCGGGGCGATTTCTGGCGGCCAGAAAAGACCCACTTTGACTGCGCGTCGCTAGCTATTCCCGCGGCCGACGACCCGCCCATGTGGACGCAGCAAAGACAGGAATGTGCTTTCCACAGTGGACGAGTTCGCATGCACAAGTTCGAGGCGTTTACAGATTCCTTGATAAGAATAACTAACCTCGGCTTAAGAGACACTCGGTAATTGTAGTGAGGTAGTGAAGGAGAGACAGAAAAATGTGAAAAGCGAAAAATAGAAAGTGTCAGTGACAGTAGGGAAAGTGTGAATGAAAATATATCGTATGAGAAAAACATAACGAACACTAAGGAAATTTGATAGTAATGCCAGGAATAGCGTTGACAAACTCAATGTTGCTAACACTAGCAATAAATATAAAATAAAAAGCTGAACGAAAGACAGAATACTCTGAATATATACTACTTGATTTTTCACTGTTGTCATCAGTATTATCAAAAATGAAATGCGTTGATTGCGACCAAAGTACCTTGAATTTGGAGTTTGAACCAACATGTTGGGTTTTTCGCGTAGAAACACGTTAAAATGTTCTTACAGCGAACTGCATGGAAATGAATCTTCTAAATCACATACATTACGTCGGGACAATGTTTGAAACAAAATACAACAGAGCTCCTTTTGATGTAAATACGCGTCTGTGCCTGGCATTTATATATGCGGGAAGAAAATGTTCGAGCATTCAACATTTCGCGAGGCCTATGAATATGCGATCTTTCTCCTGTATCTCCTTTTCAAAAACATAGAAACTGCTGTTGATGAATCTACGGGTATGAATGTCGGGTAACAGTAAAAAATACACATGAATGTTCAAAACTGGATTGCGAGCTTATTGAAATTGACTTTGATGAAAATTCAAAATTGGATTTTCAGAATGAGCTTATTCACAAAGATTTTGAGGAAAACACCAAATCGGATTCTGATAATGAATTTATTGATAATGATTGTGAGGACAATTCCACGTGGATTCTAATTATGAGGTTAGTGATGATATTGTTGCCAAAAAAGGTATAATACTGCAAAGTTCAGATGATAAAGTAGATTTAGATATGAGTTACGATGTTTCATGGCCAACTAGAGGTTTCCGATCAAAAGTTGGTTTTGGCAGCGTTATTGATTTGTCGACAGGATACATTGTCGATGTGTATTGTAACAAAATTTTGTTAGACTGGCGTGGCAACAGCAACTCAATTACGCGAAGCTTCACCGGAATATAATTTTTGTTGTAATGTTGTGCCAATCAATGTTCTATCAATCATTCGGGGTCCTTTGGTGCGCTGGAACCTATGATTGCTACAAATATTTGGAAAATATCCAAATACCCCCTGCCCGTAAGGAAAGTCATCACGGTGTTTTTATCCGTCAAAATTGGCAAAAGAAATCGAGCGTGGAGATAATCATAAAATACAGAAAGAAGAAACTGTGAATTATGTTGCAAAAAGGATTTTGTTGTGTATACTTAGATTTTTACTCATATCTACTTCACAACTATTTTATTTTCATTATTTATGTCGCAAAACTCGGATAGGATATACTTACAGTGTGCTGGGTCTCTGCAGATATAACACATATTGTGAAAGAAGAAGGAAGCAGAAAAGTTACGTTAGGTGTAAAGGGTCATTGACAACTGAAGAACACTGCAATACAAAAACTGGCAGTAGGTTACAAAAAAGCAGTGTCTAGAAATAAAGATGATAAAAGGTACACATAAACATACTTTTCAATATGATTGACACTTTACAGCTACAGTAGTGTCAACTAATTTATTAATTACAGAATATGAAAGGTACAATACCCGCAACATTATATCATTGCGCTTCTACTGAAATTAGTCCTCAACACTCCCCCTGCCCGTAAGGAAAGTCATCACGGTGTTTTTATCCGTCAAAATTGGCAAAAGAAATCGAGCGTGGATCTCAAATGGTTCAAATGGCTCTGAGCACTATGGGACTTAACATCTATGGTCATCAGTCCCCTAGAACTGAGAACTACTTAAACCTAACTAACCTAAGGACATCACACAACATCCAGTCATCACGAGGCAGAGAAAATCCCTGACCCCGCCGGGAATCGAACCCGGGAACCCGGGCGTGGGAAGCGAGAACGTGGATCTCACACTTCTAATATAACGACACCAATAAATCAACTTTGTTTCGACAAAATACTGCCGTTTTGCATTCGCTTGACTGATGAATTAGTACTGTCACGATGTGCTCGATATCCAGCACAAGATGCCAAGGCAGTTTACACAGCATTATATGGAATGGATGTCTCAAAGAGATGTATTTTTCTGCAATGAGAGTAAAAGTAGCGACTCCTGTCAGTGTTTGTGAATACAACGTAGGCTCTCACAGAGTTATTTCAGAAAATTAGAACTCAAGTATGCTTATCGAACAGCACAATCAATAGTACGAAAGGACAAAGTAACTTTGCCACAAGGTGAAGCGAAAAATTTGAACAGGTACGAAGACGTTCGCCGAAAAATTGATTTTGCCAAACATCAAAGAGAAGAAGCTGTATTTGAAGGTGGTAGTGTAATCTACGGTGCTGCTTTGTTTTGATGTAACTCCGTATTATTCATAAATGTACGATGCGCATGTAAAACGTAAACTGAAAATAATGAATATAATTTTCGAACTTACCTTTAATACTGGGTCAAACATAGCATAGTTTAGTAGAAATTCTACTGTACGCTAAATTCTTGTCACTTATTTTAAAAACAGAATTTTTATAATGTATCTACACTTTTCATGCGTGAACAGTGTTAAAGAGGTCACAACAGTTCAATTTCTTCGTAAAAAGCAAAATGGCCGAAACGTAAAATGCTACTCCTCCGTCAATTTTAAACATCTTTGGCTCAAACTTTTTTTAATAGATTCCATGATAATCAACAACTCCACATACGGGTTTGAAAAATCCAAAACTATGAAAACATTTTGTTTAGCATATTTGATTTACCGGCACAATTCAGCGTGCGAACAGATGTTATGAAACAAATTGTCAGCACCCTGTGACTTTTTTTATGATCGAGGTGAAATTTTACGGGTACCTCCCCTCAACTGCCTCACACCGGAGAGACAGATTGCAGCGATCCGTCGCTCGCGATGCCGTCGTAATCGGTCGCCCACCTCGATCCTGCCGCCCACGAGCGATTTGCAAGCAATTTTAGTCTTAATTACAAACGCCACTGCGTCGAGAGGTCCTAGCATGGAAAATGAAAAGTACTATGTCTAGCACCAATTGCAGCTGATCTCAGAATCCCCACATGTATTTGCAAAAACTAAATTTAAGAAGTTTAATTTATTAAAATTATTTTGAAACGTTATCCTTTGGAGCTGCATGACGAAACATTACATTTTTAACTGCTACATAGACGACTCTGTGTGAAACCAATGAATTAATTTTTCTCTTCATAATCAAAGTAAATAGTCGTCAACCGTCTGCAATTTCACAGAATCACGACTCTATGCTGTTTGTAACAATTAAATGGGCAAGTTAATTTGTGTTGTAAACGTTTCTATAGCGTTTTCCTGTGTGAGCTCGAAAAGATCAGACGTAAGTGAAATGTATTTTCTGTTTGCTGGAAATAATTACCCAATTTATTACACTAAGTCGTTTGTAATTATTTAAGAATCATCTGCCTTCTTAATTTCATTTGTCATGACCGTAACTTCCACTGCATTTTTGTAATTTACAACGGCGGAAGGCGTGGATTTGGGAGGGGATTTTTAGATGACGAAACGACCGTTTCTCTATCGTTAACTCTTCGGTAACAGAAGACACAGCCATTCTGAGATTAATTTGCTGATCATTTTCGTTTGTGAAACTTCCTGACAGATTAGAACTGTGTGCCGGACCGAGACTCGAACTCGGGAACTTTGCCTTTCGCGGGCAAGTGCTCTACCATCTGATACCCAAGCACGACTCACGCCCCGTCCTCACAGCTTTACTTCTGCCAGTACCTCGTCTCCTACCGTCCAAACTTTACAGAAGCTCTCCTGCGAACCCTGCAGAACTAGCACTCCTGAAAGAAAGGATATGGCGGAGACATGGCTTAGCCACAGCCTAGGGGATGTTTCCAGAATGAGATTTTCACTCTGCAGCGGAGTGTGCGCTGATATGAGACTTCCTGGTAGATTAAAACTGTTTGCCGGACCGAGACTCGGTCCGGCAAACAGTTTTAACCTGTCAGCAAGTTTCATATCAGCGCACACTCCGCTGCAGAGTGAAAATCTCATTCTGGATTTTCCTTTGTCTTACGTAATTTCTTCCGTAAGATTTTCTCTCATTTGATCGGCGCCATATCATCGATCATACTCACTGATTTTACGCGCCCTCCCCCCCCCCCTCCCCCATCTTTTTCACTGACAGCGGTATATCTGAATATTAATAATTCTCATTTCTCAGATTTATCAGTTTATTTGCGCTTTACGGTTAAAAGTCCCATCCTCATTAGAACGTACTTCATTGGCGCAACAGTTAACACATGCGAAGTATTGCATCATTTGCAAATATCATGTATCGTCGGTTATTTGAGATATTTTTCAGAAAAATATCTCAATATCCAAGAAAGGAACATTTCAAAGTTATTTTACAGGATATGTGACATTCTTCATTGACACAAAGTGGGTTGTATACCTCTTTCCAATATTATAATACAATTTGTTTCTTGCTTATTACCCTTCAATTCATTTTTCATTAGTCTCGTAACTTAACTTCAAGTATTCACAGAATTTGTTTTCCAATGTGGATGTGTCTGTAGTAGCACTGCTGGTTATCATGACTCTAGCATGATGGAGAGTTAGATTATGCGAAACGACAAGTAACTTGAGTATAGCTGTATAAGGGAATTGCACTGAATATGTATCACAGAAATGTCATCTTAATATTACGATACGTCACTCTGTTTAGAAGTTATAAACTATAATAATGCGCATGATTGTTTCATAAATAACTGAAAATCAGTATATCGTTACTACTACTATGAACATCCCATCAGTTTTACTCCTACGGCACAAGATTCGAAAATACTAATCGCTGAAAAACCGGAAGCTGTATTTTGTATTACTTCTCAAACTCATCAATACCAACGCATTTTCCATAGCCTGTAACACCAGTGGGGCCCGGGGACAGGTACTTTGCACCCACCGCGAAAATAACTGAAAAAGCAAATTTCATTGAATGTGTTTACTTTTATTAACAACATACTTTTTAAATGGGTGGTGATGTATAAGTAGGGTACAGAACCTGAAAATATCTTTTAGCACACACTTCCGTAATGCTTACACCGATTGGAGGGGTACTTTATGACCATCACAAAAATATTTAAAAAATACAAAAATTTTACATAGATTTATAAGGAAGGTCCTAAACCTGAAAATATGAATATGACACTTACTGCTAAAACCCACACTACTACTAAGTCTTAAATTTTTATGTTACGTTTTATTGAAAAATTTAAAACAGTTGCGGAATCTGATATAAGAAATAATTAAAAACAATAAGTATGTTACTCAGAAATTTAAAACATTAAGTATATGCCTAGATTACGATACTTCTAAAAACTGGGCACGAAGTAATCGCTTCACCCCCCCCCCCCCCCCCCACATAGCCCACCCCATCCCCCTTTGGTATTGCGAAGGTAATATGAACGGCAACTCCGGCCTCCATTCAATTCCAGCATAGTTCATGGTCGCCAAATAATCATAAATTGTAAAGCAAAAGTTGTTATTCACACGTGGGCGAAGAGAAGATTTGCGTGTGATAGGGACCGATCAGTGCGATTAGCCCACACACGTGCGATCTACGAAGCGATCTGTCATGCAGATGAGAATATTTTTCACAATATGGGGTGCTAGTGTCGTTTGTTCACATTTTTCTTTTCTCAAAATTTTACTGTTGTGCCTCAAATATCTATGCTGATGAGCTATGGCCCCCACAAGGAACGTTTGAAACAATTTGGTTGTATGTTTTGTAGCAGTAACTATTGCAGCTGCGGATGCTCCGTCGTTTGTAATTTGGCTATAAGTTCATATTTCATTTATTCTTATCGCGCGTCAGAAATCTGACGAGACAACTTTCTGATACATGGCTACTTTCTAATTTACACACTGCCTCAAAAGAAAAAGCGAAGCACCCAGAAGGGGTGGATTAAACGAAATGAAACTTTACGGGTTGAGGGGGTATGTGATGTTATTGCTGTGATTATACAATCGAATCCAATTTAAGGAGAACTTGGCAGTATGAGCCCACTTATCAGTTTGACATTGCACACCCTCTGACCTGGATGCACGCACTGATTCGCTTTGGAAGAGTGGCTCAGAGCCACTGTATTCTCTCCTCAGGTAAGATACCCCACAACAGTTGTAACTGCTCCTTGATATACTGGACGCTGCCACCGGGACAGCGTTCTATCCGAGCTGTTACCACACGTTACAGATTTGGGTATCATGCTGGCCATAGGAGTACCTCAAGAGCACGCAGCTAGTTCATAGAGACAAATGGTGTGTGTGGATGAGCATTTTCTTGTTGAAAGTGTAGTGGGTGCTGTCACGTGAGACGTAACACATGAGGATGCATGATGTCCGTGAAGTACCGTCGTGCCATGAGAGTTCACCCCCCCCCCCCCCAAAATCGCTACCAGACGTGACCTGAATTGGTACTCGATGGCTTCCCACTCCATCGCGCCAGGAGTAACAGCGCTGCACTTCTCCAAAGTATTGGAAGAATGGGCTTCTCCCAGGTCGACAACATACTCGCCAATAATGGCCATACGGGGTAGCGTACCAGGTGTAGGAAGTATGAACCCGAAATATGGTTGTTGTTTGAAACTGATGAACAGTATTGTATTCAAAATAATCTCCTTTGCTATTTATACATTTCTCACATCTCTCAAGCAGGCTATGAATGCCACGACAAAAAATCAGTCAGCGAGACATTTTCGTACATCTTCATTCGAATTGTTCAGTGAGCGCGTGTACCAGTGATGCAAATAGATATAATCGGAAGGAGCCAAGTTTGGAGAATAAGCCGCATGCCTTAGTATTGCCCAACTGAACGCCTCTATCGTTTCCCTGACCCGTTTTGATGTGTGTGATGGGGCGTTATCAAGGAGCAATACGACTGTGTCTTGCCTTTTTCCATATACCGGTCGATTAAAATCGATCATTTTCTGTTGTTAGCGATCAGTGTTAATGGTTTCACCAAGTCATAGCAGCTCATAATAGATGACACCCTTCTGATCCCACCAAACACAGAGCATTGTCTTCTTTCCAAAGCGATTTGGTCTTGCATCGGCCAACGATGGTTTGCCTGGATTCACCCATGATTTACGACGCATAGGATCCATTTTTTCATCACCAGTCACTATTCGATGGAGAAACGACTTTCTTTTGTATATGACGAACAGAATTTCACAAGTGGTATCTCGAGACCTGCTTTGTGGTGGCGCTCGGTCTGCGATCACACAGTGGCGACACGCGGGTCCGACATGTACTAATGGACCGCGGCCGATTTAAAGCTACCACCTAGCAAGTGTGGTGTCTGGCGGTGACACCACATTCCTCCCCCGCAAATCGGCGAACGGTCGTGTTATAAGGCTTCCGCCCGCCGTGGGGAGGACCCCATATTGACGTATGCGATGAGGTGGGGAGCCTAACAACAGGCGAGGCTGTGCCACCCGCACCCGGCCATTCGGTCCGAGGGGATCTAGGAAACGCCTGAAAACCTAGTCCAGGGTGCACGTCAACATGCGGTGTATGCGCCCGTAAAGAGACAGGAGGGGCCGAAGGGTCGACCTCCAATGCGTCGGGGTATCCGACGCGCGATGACGTCATGTGGTCCGGAGCGGGCAAGAGTTCCATGGCGGAGGACAGCCGGTCACGGGAAGCGATCGGCGGCGCGTGACCCAGGGAGGCGCTTGGCGGCTGCAGCGAAGCGTCCACTGCGGGCGGCCCCGGCTGCAGGACAGGCGGCGGCGGCGGAGGCGGCAGCGGCGCGTCGCCATGGGGCAAAATGGAAGGCATCGTCGGTAACACCTGGGGAGGAGGCGAGCCAGTAGATGGGTCCCCAGGGCGCTGACCAAACGGCACCGTTGCTGAAAGCAGACGGGGAGCGGCAGAACCCGTACGACGACAGAGGCGCAGCTGATTGAGATGCCGACGCACCTCACCAGAGGCCCCCAAAACCAAATACATCGCGCGGCCGAGGCAGCGAAGAATGCGCCCTGCGAGCCAACGCCGTGAACCTCGATAGTTGCGATAGAATACAACGTCGCCTGGAGCAAAAGCAGAAGTCTGCCGCTGCACAGGAACCTGATGCGGCGGGTGCAGCAAAGACATCAAGGGTCGATGAGGACGACCGTGGAGCAACTCAGCCGGCGAGCGACCATCTCGGGGCTGAGAGCGATACGATGACAAAAAGAGCAACAACGCGTCCTCCCGAGAATGCGACTCTTTTAACTTCAACATCTGTGACTTGAAAGTCCGGACCAATCGTTCAGCGGCACCGTTTGACTGAGGCGAAAACGGCGCGGATGTCAGATGTTGAATACCATTGGCCTTGCAGAAGGACTGAAATTCTGCAGACATGAATTGTGGGCCATTGTCGGAAACAATGGTCTGCGGAAGACCTTCAATGCAAAAGATAGCAGACAACGCTTGGATGGTGGCAGAGGACATCGTGGAAGACATCCGGACAACAAAAGGAAAATTACTGAAGGCATCTACCAGAACCAACCATCGATCATTCCAGAATGGACCAGCAAAATCGATGTGCAAGCGTTGCCAAGGGGAATTGGCTCTTGGCCATGCAAAGACTTTCCGCGGCGGTGCGGATTGTTGTTCGGCACACGCCATGCAAGAAGAACACATATTCGTAATCGCAGCATCGATTCCGAACCAAGTATAGTGCTGACGAGCAAGTTGTTTCGTTTGCACTATACCCCAATGTCCTTGGTGAAGAAGCCGTAAAACAGAGGACTGTAACGAACGTGGGACCACGACTCTGGACTGATCATTATCAGAACGCAACAACAAAACACCATGTCGAACAAAAAGTCTCTCCTTGTGAGCAAAAAATCGGCGAACTAACGGATCCTCGATCCGAGACTTTGACAAAGGCCATTGCGTAGCAACAAAACGCAAAACGGTAGCAAGGACAGGGTCAGCAGCTGTGGCTGTAGCTACACGACGAAAATAAATCGGAAACGATTCGACCACGTCATCGGTGTCCGCATCAATGAACATGCAAGCAAGTTCGGAAGAATCGAATGCTCTATCCTCACATAGACGAGAAACACTGTCTGAAGGCACAGTCTGGTTCACTGATAGGACCTGATTTACTATAGACATGTTAAACAACTGAAATAAATCTGAACCAAACAAGTTCACTGCAGTAGAAGAACGAAGAACGTAAAATGACACAAGTTTTGTTTGTCCCTTGTATGTTGCAAGAAGAGTGCACTGTCCTAACACAGGGATATTCTGACCTGAATAACTATTTAACTGAACATTTGCGGCACGCAACGGAGGCTTGCCCAGTTGTTTGTACGTGCCGTGATTGATCAATGAAACAGCAGCTCCGGTATCGAGCTGGAATGGTATGACCTTGCCATTAAAGTCCAAATCTACAAAAAGTTTATTGTCCTGCTGACGACAAGAGCGACTGTCTCTTGCAAGTTGAACTGACACTGGTACAGAAGCACTTGCGACTTGACGCAATTTCCGGCGACGTCGACGCACAGTATTTGTGGGACGAACACAGTCACTGTTAGAGACAGTGGCACTGGACGAAGTGGAATTAACTACATCAATGTCCATGGGTGAAGGTTCACGAGCCTGAGTATTCTTGGTTCGATTCCGGCGCGAAGCAAAGGGCCTGGAATGGTTGCGATTGTCTGATCTGAGCTTTCTGGCAAACACTTTGAACATGTCCTTTTTTATTACAGAAAAAGCAAATAGCTTGGCGTGATGGGCAATTTTCACGCTAATGTCTAGTAGCACACCGTGGGCATGATTTCACTGCATTTTTATGCTGGCGCGGCACACCTGGTTTAGAGCGTGGCGGCATTTGCGCGGACGTGTGCGAGGGCAGTTTACTGGGCCATGCAGCGCGCCCGGCGGGCCGGTTAATGTTACACACGGCTGGCGAAGTTGCAAATGATTCCTGAGCAAAGTCAAGTGTGTCTCGCCTATCCAATATGTCTATCACTTGCTGAAGGGAGGGATTAACTAGTTTCAAAATCTGTTCCCGTATACGAACATCAGAAACGTTCTGTGCTATTGCATCACATGCCATAGTATCTGAATAAGGGAGTCCACATTCACACTCAAAAGCACAATCCCGAGTAAGGCCTTGCAATGTTGCAACCCACTCCCTATTAGTCTGACCGGCCGTACATTTTGTACGAAAGAATGTATATCTTTCTTGCAACGACATTGACTGTTTCTTTGAAATAGGCATCCAATGCCGACAAAATTTCTTCGTAGGACAGAGTTGCTACGTCGCGTCGGGGAAACAATTTCACTATCACACGGTACGTTTGCACCCCTACACACGACAATAAATGAGGCTGCCGCTCGTTACCTTGAATTCTGTAGGCGGCGAGATGAAATTCAAACTGGTGTGACCACTCCGTCCAGGATTCCACGTCTGCTTGAAAATTACGGAATGGTGGTGCAACTGCATGTTGTGGCTGCAGTAGCGATGAAGCGGCGGTGGCTGCATCGTTTTGCAGTGCACGTTGACCCTGGACGAGCTGTCCAAGGCATCCAATAACGCCTGCGTCTGCTGATTCTGCAAGCGATAAAATTCGGACAGTACATCTGGCGAAACCATGACACAAGTAAATGGAAGCAAGTTGAAAGAACAAGACCCTTTTTGGACTCGTCGCCAGAAATGTTGTGTCTAGACAAGACAGCCTAGACACAATGAGAGGAAGCCGAAAGGCACGCGCTAAGTTAAAACAGGATGGCGTGAGGTCTGAAACAGGATACGTAATGAATGCTATAAAGAAAAGTATGTAGCTTCTGGAATACTTAACTTTAATCCATCTTTTTGGTACATCTGGAGATTGTGGCGATACAAGTGAGACTCTTTAGATACATGCAATGTTACTAATGGCGCCTTGCTAGGCCGTAGCCATTGACTTAGCTGAAGGCTATTCTAACTATCTGCTCTGCAAATGAGCGAGGCTTCGTCCATGTAGTCGCTAGCAAAGTCGTCCGTACAACTGGGGCGAGTGCTAGTCCGTATCTCGAGACCTGCCTTGTGGTGGCGCTCGGTCTGCGATCACACAGTTGCGACACGTGGGTCCGACATGTACTAATGGACCGCGGCCGATTTAAAGCCACCACCTAAGAAGTGTGGTGTCTGGCGGTGACACCACAATCTTCATCCAATAAGGTCAATAAATTGTTGTCTTCGAAGTTTTTCGGTGGTTTCCCGCACTCGCCGCTCCTCACGCCAAAATCATCACTTCTGAATTTTTTTAACCACTCGGAACAGAGTATGTCCGCCTAAAGCTTCGACAAGCATTCGATGCCATTCTGCAGCAGTTTCCTTCAAATGATAACATAAAACCAATGCTGTCCGAAAATGGTAGTTCGTAGGCACAAAACTCGACCTCTTTACGGGTTTGAAACAGCTACCGATGTGTGGAACTTGGGTTACTGTGTGTTAGCATTCGTCGTCAGGCGTTACAGGAAGCAGATGGCACTGCAGACGCGGTCTCACGGGCCCTACACTGACGGCTATCACCATCTACAGAGAAATTCCGGTTTCACACTTTTACACCTGATTGAACCGCAATTCATCACTGAACACAATGTGACGCCATTCATCAGCAATCCATCCTTCTTGATCATGGCACCACCCCAAACGCAGCCGTTTGTGTTGTGGAGCCAACGTAGTCTACATATGGGACGTTCATTTCGTAGTCCGGTTGCTGGTACTTTCCAACCAATGGTAGAGGGAGACAGAGAATCTTGCAAGAAGACTATTATTTGTTCTAAGAAGGCAGGCGCAGATGTGAATGGCTTATGACGCATGTGGTGCACAATACACTGGTCTGCCATGTGGCGACAAAGTCGAGCGGAAACTTGATGACGTGTAGTCCACTCTCAAGTTCCCTTGTAGTACAACATTGTGCCATTGTTCACATCCGAATGCCCCACGAAACTCGATACTGCACAATTCGAGCAGCTGGCCAAATGGAGACTTGTAAGAGAGATCTCTTTCAAACTCTGTTAGGTGATGATAACTCTGTCTCGCATGAGCGCCTGACGCCTGATACTGATCACGCGCCCCAAATATACCCTACCAGGACCGCGCTAACAGAGCTATACGTTAACGACACTGATGTACTCTCCTGCCCGTTCTAGCTATCACAGAGAATTGCAACTGTAATTATTTACACACACTTCTGGTGCTGTGTACGTATATGAAGTTACATGGACTATGTCTTCTGGGTGTTTCAATTTCTTTCCCAGGCAGTGTAGATGAAAGCACATGACCATTAACTAAGCATGTCTTGTCCTTGCAAATATTTATGAGCATGAGATGGGTTAGGTCTGGTGCAGTCGCCATGTCAGTACATTCTTACTATATGTCGCAGTCATATTTCTTTTCTTTTCTGCACATTCCCTGCAGTGTCCCATCATGTGCGTGAAAACAAACCACGTCTCAAGAAACGATTATTTTCATGAACACTTCGAGGCTTGGGTCTGACCAAGTGATTAGGTAAGGAAGACACTTGCGGGGCCTCGCATCGGTCAAAATGGGAATTTCCAGTGAATACAGAGCTAAAAGAGTAGTATTAAAGACCAACAGATGGCAGTGTTTTAGAAAATTGCAACTCAACAAAATAAAAATTATGACTTTAAAAATATTCACTGATGTACAAAGAATAATACATTTAATGAGCACATGATAGCGAAAATTAACACAGATAGCCAAGCCCATTAATGCACTGCTTCCAGGATCCAGGAAGGTGAGCTAGTCCCAGAACGACTCTGCCTCAAGGATTAATGATGAGAGCTGGTGGGCCAGCCAGTCTGGATACGGTTTTTACCTGGTTCCTCACAGCCGCTTACATAAATGTCGGGCCACAGCTCACATAAATGATATGTAAAGTTTCCGAAAATTTGAAAATATGATGCACTGTAGAAGGACTACACAGATTCCCTCCCAGAGGGTTTGGTGTCGTCTGGACGGGTATCTGGCCACCAGTTATCACTAACATTGTCAAATACATATTAAAGTGTCGACTCCATTCAGAAGTGGAAAATGGCTAAAGTAATACCCTGACGATGCAAACAACCTGGTACACCTGCCTAATATCGTGTAGGGCTCCGGTGAGCACGGAGAAATGCCGCAACACGGCGTGGCATGGACTCGACTAATGTCTGGAGTAGTGACGGAGAGAACTGACACCATGAATCATGCAGGACTGTCTATAAATCTGTAAGAGTACGAGGGGTGGAGATCTCTTCTGAACAGTACCTTCGAAGGCACCTCAGATATACTCAATAATGTTCATATCTGCGAAGTTTGGTGGGCAGAGGAAGTGTGAAACCAGAAGAGTGTTCCTGGAGCCACACTGTAGCAATTCTTGAAGTGTGGGGTGTCGCATTGTCCTGCCGGAATTGCCAAAGTCCATCGGAATATACAGTGGAACTGAACGGATACAAGTTATCAGGCGGGATTCTTACGGACGTGTCACCTGCCAGAGTCGTATGTAAACGTATCAGGGGTCCCACACCACTCCAACTACACACTCCCCACACCATTACAGAGCCTCCACCAGCCTGAACAGTCTCCTGCTGACATGCAGGGTCCTTGGATTAATGAGGTGGTCTCCATACCCGTACACTTCCATCCGCTCGATACCATTCGAAACTCGTCCGAACAGGCAACATGTTTCCAGTCATGAACAGACCAATGTCGGTGTTGACGGGTCCACGTGAAGCGTAAAGCTTTCTGTCGTGCCGATACTTGCTGATGGTCCACCACTGAAATCTGCAGCAATTTGCGGAAGTGTTGCACTTCTGTCACGTCGAACGATTCTCTTCAGTCGTCTTTGGTCCCGTTCTTCCAGAATCTGTTTCCGGCCACAGCGATGTCGGAGATTTGATATTTTACCGGATTTCTGATATTCAGGGTCGTCAAATGGTCGTATGGGAAAATCCCCACATCGTCGCTACCTCGGAGGTGCTGTGTCCCATCCCTCAAGCGCCGACCATAACACGACGTTCAGACTCACTTAAATCTTGATAATCTGCCATTGTAGCAGCAGTAACCGATCTAACAGCTGCGCCAGACACTTGTTGTCTTTTATTGGTGTTGCCGAACGCAGCGCCGTATTCTGCCTATTTACATGTGTCTGTATTTGAATACGCATGCCTATACCAGATTCTTTGGCGCTTCAGTGTACATCTGTACCAAACCTGTGCATAGTTCAATTTCCAGAGTGCTGCTGTCATGGCGCTGCAGTCACTGGTTGTGATGGGAAATTTTAAAAAAAGCCAACATGGCAGCAATATTCCCGTTACCTATCACATGAAAAGCGACACTCTCCTCGTCTATCACGTGACAAGCTATGAACTCCCCCTACCCTGCCTCTCTCGCTCTCCTCTCACGCTGCCCACCGGCCTGAACAGCCAGTATCAGCAAAGTATTAAAATGAAACGATCACTGTGTAGTATTTTAGTGGCCATGAAAGTGAAATCACAATGCAGCCCCAGAGCAGGTATATTGACTGCGCTCAGAAGTATCCAAACAATCTGAGTTTTTGCACTATTTGCAAAACTACTCTTCCAAAAAATCACAGAAATGATGTATTTGGCAGGATTTCCAAATCTAAAATACAAATAGGAGCTCTCACTCACTCAAACACACACACACACATACACACACACACAAACACACACACACACACACACACACACACACACAACCACATACACACACATTTTTTATACCATGAACTTACAGCTTAAGCAGCACAACTGAATGTTTAAAGTTCTATCACTCTACCATGAAAGGTGTCAAAAAAGCCCCAAAGACACTGATATAGACAGGCATGTGTATTCAAATACAGAGGTATGTAAACAGGCAGAATACGGCGCTGCGGTCGGCAACGCCAGTATAAGACAACAAGTGTCTGCCGCAGTTGTTAGATCGGTTACTGCTGCTACAATGGCAGGTTATCAAGATTTAAGTAAGAATGAGATTTTCGCTCTGCAGCGTAGTGTGCGCTTATATGAAACTTTCTGGCAGATTAAAACTGTGTGCCGGACCGAGACTCGAACTCGGGACCTTTGCCTTTCGCGGGCAAGTGCTCTACCAAATGAGCTACCCAAGCACGACTCACGCCCCGTCCTCACAGCTTTACTTCTGCCAGTACCTCGTCTCCTACGTTCCAAACTTAACAGAAGCTCTCCTGCGAACCTTGCAGAACTAGCACTCCTGTAGGAAAGGATATTGCGGAGACATGGCTTAGCCACAGCCTGGGGGATGTTTCCAGAATGAGAAAGTAGGAGACGAGGTACTGGCAGAAGTAAAGCTGTGAGGACGGGGCGTGAGTCGTGCTTGGGTAGCTTAGTTGGTAGAGCACTTGCCTGCGAAAGGCAAAGGTCCCGAGTTCGAGTCTCGGTCCGGCACACAGTTTTAATCTGCCAGGAAGTTTCAAGATTTAAGTGAGTTTGAACGTCGTGTAACAGTCGGCACATGAGCGATGGGACACAGTATCTCCGAGGTAGTGATGAAGTGGGGATTTTCCTGTACGACCATTTCACGAGCGTACCGTGAATATCAAGAATACAGTAAAACATCAAACTCTCCAGACATGAACATTATGGAGAATATCTGGGATCCCTTGCAATGTGCTGTGCAAAAGATATGTCCACCCCGTCGTACTCTTACGGATTCATGGACGGTCCTGCAGGATTGATGGTGTCAATTTCCTCCAGCCCTACCTCAGACATTAGTCGAGTGCATGCCAAGCCGTGCTTCGGCACTTCGTGCTCGTGGGAACCCCACATGATATTAGGCAGGTGTGCCAGTTTTTTTGGCTCTTAAGTGTAGATCGTTTCGTCGCTTTAGACGGCCAATGTGTCCGAGCGGTTCTAGGCGCTTCAGTCTGGAACCGTGCGACCGCTTCGGTCGCAGGTTCGAATCATGCCTCTGGCATGGATGTGTGTGATGTCCTTAGGTTAGTCAGGTTTAAGTAGTTCTAAGTTCTAGGGGACTGATGACCTCAGATGTTAAGTCGCATAGTGCTCAGAGCCATTTTCTCTTCGCTTTTATGTTTCTGTGCTTGTTTTCTCCTTCATACATCTATCATCTTCTCCAGTTATTTTGTATTTCAGTAGGTTATTTCAGGGTTGTGCTTATGGTGTAAGTCCGATTGGCAAAATAAAAGTCATGGAATAGTTAATTCAAGAAGTTATTAATAAATAATATAATTATACGACGTATAGAGTGGAAATTCGTTATGGTGTTCTTTAGGTATGTTACAGTGGATGTTTCAGTTTGTTCTATCAAATGATTACGGCAAATTTACTTGTAGGGCCTTGTCCTTTATTCTCATTCTGTTTTTAATCTGTCTTTCTGTTACATGGTTGATAAGTTGATAATGTTATTGTTAGGCATACATGCATGAAGACAGCGCATTGAAGTGCCGAAACTGTTAGGTATACAATAAATAAGGACGGGTGTTGGTGTTCCATTTTTTTTGCATCTTTTTTAATCGGCTTCTGGTTCAAAACAAAATGCGGGTAAATTAGATGTAACATCTGTTGAGTGCAGATTAGCAAACTTAATTCTCTTTGCACTAAAAGGTATAGTTTCAATTTCAGTTTGTTTATGTTATTGGCTCTTAATTTAAAAACTCGCGTAATGGACAGACAATACTACGTGTTTGGGATTTTTACAGATCCCAACGATGTTTAACAGAGCGTCGGGTTTTCAACACTGAAACCGGGGGAAATCAGGATAAGTCGGGATACATGGTCATCATGTTGTGTTTCAGTCACTGTAGATATTTCTTTGAATTATTGATATATTGCTCCATAAAATTTTAAACGAACTGCCGGATGTGTGCAACTTGCTACCACTCGTCTACTGGCCATCTTTAGGTGAGTGCTGATGCCCTGTCAACACTCCAAAAGAAGTTTAAACAGCACTGTCTCATCTCTCGACATTACGTTTCAAATCACTAATTGTGACGGATCTCACAAACCTCTGCCCAGGTAAAGAGGGTCTCAGAACGTACTCAATAAAAACGTTTGCTACTCAAAGACGGCAGGCGCACCGAGGCGGAAAGTTCTGCTGAATGCGGCGCAGTTTGAATGGGAGGCGACGTACGCAACTTGCCGCCTGTTTCCGAGCAGAGCCAGACGTCTTCTTTAAGGCTCCTCATTATAAGGTCTCGAGAGAAATTATCCCACCGGCGCCGATAATTGTTTGTTCCTTGACGGCATAACGAGGGTGAGCCTTCTATTGCTTTCTAATGAAGCCCTGCATCGCCTGGCTCGTCGCCGCTCGCAGGCTTCTCTGCGGCCAGGCAGGAAGCCTGCCACGTCGGCTAACGACTGCTGCACAGCTACCGTTCTTATTTGTCCATTAGTCAATAGTCTGCTCTCGCCGTTCCGTGCGTAGCACGTTTCATCTGCAGACGTCAGGAAGTTAGCCTGATGCAAATTTTCTCCTTCCGTCGGGAACAGAGTATGCCGGCTCTTGTTCGTCTGGTCGTGGTAACAAGTGATGGTATAACCCACGTCGCGGATCATGGGCCCGCTGTACTGGGTTGGAAAGCTTCTTTGCCTCAGATACACGGTCATTTTCTTATAATAAACTCGCTGCTATTGATGTGATGGAATTACATTTTTCTGAGTCTCAATTTAACTTCGCTAAGGATAGAAGTTGAAGTAACGAATTAAAATTTGTGCCACAGCCAGGACTTTTCTTCGTTTTGAACGTTATTGTTCTCGACATTGGACAGGTGCCTCATGACACCTGTGCAAGTTGATCGTTCAGTACTTCACTCAGTTTTTTTTTTCTTTTTTAGCTACTCTGACTTGAACCCCAGTCTCTCGCTTACTAGACAGCTGTGCCAGCCACTATATTACATCTACATCTAGATCTACATTTACACTCCGCAAGCCACCCAACGGTGTGCGGCGGAGGGTACTTTACGTGCCACTGTCATTACCTCCCTTTCCTGTTCCAGACGCGTATGGTTCGCGGGAGAAACGACTGCCGCAGAGCCTCCGTGCGCGCTCGAATTTCTCTGATTTTACATTCGTGATCTCCTCGGGAGGTATAAGTAGGGGGAAGCAATACGTTCGATACCTCATCCAGAGACGCACGCTCTCAAAACCTGGACAGCAAGCTACACCGCGATGCAGAGCGCCTCTCTTGCAGAGTCTGCCACTTGAGTTTGCTAAACATCTCCGTAACGCTATCACGCTTACCAAATAACCCTGTGATGAAATGCGCCGCTATTCTTTGGATCTTCTCTATTTCCCCTGTCAACCCGACCTGGTATGGATCCCACATTGATGAGCAATACTCAAGTATAGGTCGAACGAGTGTTTTGTAAGCCACCTCCTTTGTTGATGGACTACATTTTCTAAGGTCTCTCCAAATGAATCTCAATCTGGCACCCCCCTTACCGACAATTAGTTTTATATGATCATTCCATTTCAAATCGTTCCGTACGCATTCTCCCAGATATTTTACAGAAGTAACTGTTACCAGTGTTTGTTCCGCTATCATATAATCATACAATAAAGAATCCTTCTTTCTATGTATTCGCAATACATTACATTTGTCTATGTTAAGGGTCAGTTGCCACTCCCTGCACCAAGTGCTTATCCGCTGCAGATCTTCCTGCATTTCACTGCAATTTTCTAATGCTGCCACTTCTCTGTATACTACAGCATAATCCGCGAAAAGCCGCATGGAACTTCCAACACTATCTACTAGGTCATTTATATATATTGTGAAAAGCAATGGTCCCATAACACACCCTGTGGCACGGCAGAGGATATTTTAACGTCTGTAGACCTCTCTCCATTGAGAACAACATGCTGTGTTCTGTTTGCTAGAAACTCTTCAATCCAGCCACACAGCTGGTCTGATATTCCGTAGGCTCTTACTTTGTTTATGAGGCGACAGTGCGGAACTGTATCGAACGCCTTCCAAAAGTCAAGGAAAATGGCATCTACCTAAGAGCTTGTATCTAATATTTTCTGGGTCTCATGAACAAATAAAGCGAGTTGGGTAGCGTGTTGCGGCTGTTCCAACTACACCGACTACCCTAGTCCAATGCCCTGTCCAACACAAACTTCAACTCACGTCTTCAGCCCATTTTCGCCTTCTTATACAGTTAGGTATTGCCGAGGCTCTCCTATAGTATGGAAGGCTTTTGTTTACGGTAGTTTATGCAAGTGTTACAGCCACAGTAACGCGGTGGTGTAGTGGTTGGTGTACCTTCGTAATAAGCAGAAAATCCAGGCTCAAGTCCCAGCCATGCCACAAATTTTATTTTATTACTTCAGTTTATATCCTTATCAAAAACTCTCTCCTGTGATCCTAGTCATTTTATTCACAGTATCACACTTAGCACTTAGGATTTGTTTTGGTACTATAGTTACGATTTGTGGGCTCGTTGTTTAGTACGTGTCCATCCACGTTAATAGAAAATTAAAGTTTCAGCAATGCTATTTCTACAGAAAAATACGGGGTCCACAGTAGGTTTATACAGGGTGAGTCACGAGGAAAGGTACATGCTTTGAGGGGTGATAGTATCAGTAATAATAAAAAGCTTCATATGGACTTATGCCCTACTCCGAATGGTTTCCGAGACAGAACACATTTAATATTCATTGTTATTTATTTTCTGTACTATCAAACACTGTCACTGTTAACGATGTAGCACAGTAGCGTAGAGCAAGTTGACACGAACCGTTTGGTACGAGACACTTGCGGTCTATCAAGTTGGAAACTACACTATGTGAACAAAAATATCCAGAAACCCCCCAAAACAGACGTTTTTCATATTAGGTGCATTGTGCTGCCACCTACTGCCAGCAGTCATTAGACATCGTGAAAGAGGAAAATGGGGCGCTCCGCGGATATCACGGACTTCGAACGTGGTCATGTGATTGGGTGTCACTTGTGTCATACGTCTGTACGCGAGATTTCCGCACTCCTAAATATCCCTAGGCCTACTGTTTCCGATGTGATAGTGATATGAAAACGTGAAGGGACACGTACAGCACAAAAGCGTACAGGCCGACCTCATCTGTTGACTGACAGAGACTGCCGACAGTTGAAGAGGGTTCGTAATGTGTAACAGACCATCAAACAGGAATTCCAAACTGCGTCAGGATCCACTGCAAGTACTATGACTATTAGGCGGGAGGTGAGTAAACTTGAATTTGATGGTCGAGCGGCTGCTCATAAGCCACACATCACGCCGTTAAGTGCCTAGCGGCGCCTCGCTCGCTCTAAGGAGCGTAGAAGCTGAACGATTGAACAGTGGAAAAGCGTTGTGTGGAGTGACAAATCACGGTACACAGCGTAGCCGAACATCAGAGTAGCTTTGTGGAGATACGCACTAGCTGTCGGTGCGTCGATAATAATAGTGCCCATGTTGTTGTTGTTCTGGTCTTCAGTCCTGAGACTGGTTTGATGCAGCCCCCCATGCTATTCTATCCTGTGCAAGCTTCTTCATCTCCCAGTACCTACTGCAACCTATATCCTTCTGAATCTGCTTAGTGTATTCATCTCTTGGTCTCCCTCCACGCTGCCCTCCAATACTAAATTGGTGATCCCTTGATGCCTCAAAACATGTCCTACCAACCGATCCCTTCTTCTAGTCAAATTGAGCCACAAACTCCTCTTCTCCCCAATTCTATTCAATACCTCCTCATTAGTTATGTGATCTACCCATCTAATCTTCAGCATTCTTCTGTAGCACCACATTTCGGAAGCTTCTATTCTCTTCTTGACCAAACTATTTAACGTCCATGTTTAACTTCCATACATGGCTACACTCCATACAAATACTTTCAGAAACGACTTCCTGACACTTACATCTATACTCGATGTTAACAAATTTCTCCTCCTCAGAAACGCTTTCCTTGCCATTACCAGTCTACATTTTATATCCTCTACTTCGACCATCATCAGTTATTTTGCTCTCCAAATAGCAAAACTCTTTTACTACTTTAAGTGTCTGATTTCCTAATTGAATACCTTCAGCATCACCCGACTTAAATTGACTACATTCCATTATCCTCGTTTTGCTTTTGTTGATGTTCATCTTATATCATCCTTTCAAGACACTGTCCATTCCGTTCAGCTGCTCTTCCAAGTCCTTTGCTGTCTCTGACAGTATTTCAATGTCATCGGCGATCCTCAAAGATTTTATTTCTTCTCCATGGATTTTAATACCTACTCCGAATTTTTCTTTTGTTTCCTTTACTGCTTGCTCAATATACGGATTGAATAACATCGGGGAGAGGCTACAACCCTGTCTCACTCCCATCCCAACCAGTGCTTCCCTTTCGTGCCCCTCGACTCTTATAACTGCCATCTGGTTTCTGTACAAGTTGTAAATAGCCTTTCACTCCCTGTATTTTACCCCTGCCACCTTCAGAATTTGAAAGAGAGTATTCCAGTCAACATTGTCAAAAGCGTTCTCTAAGTCTACAAATGCTAGAAACGTAGGTTTGCCTTTCCTTAATCTTTCTTCTAAGATAAGTCGTAAGGTCAGTATTGCCTCACGTGTTCCAATATTTCCACGGAATCCAAACTGATCATCCCCGAGGTCGGCTTCTACCAGTTTTCCCATTCGTCTGTAAATAATTCGCGTTAGTATTTTGCAGCTGTGACTTATTAAACTGATAGTTCGGTAATATTCACATCTGTCAACACCTGCTTGTTTTGGGATTAGAATTATGATATTCTTCTTGAAGTCTGAGGCTTTGGGATTGGAATTATGATATTCTTGTTGAGGTCTGAGGTTATTTCGCCTGTCTCAGACGTTTTGATCACCACATGATAAGAGTTTTGTCAGGAGTGGCTCTACCAAGAATTATGATATTCTTGTTGAAGTCTGAGGGTATTTCGCCTGTCTCAGACGTTTTGATCACCACATGATAAGAGTGTTGTCAGGACTGGCTCTCCCAAGGCTGTTAGTTGTTCTGATGGAGTGTTGTTTACTCCCGGGACCTTGTTTCGATTCAGGTCTTTCAGTACCCATATCTCAAAAATAAAAAATAAAAAATAAAAAAATAAGAAACAATCTCTAATTTGTGGCTGCGAGAGAGAAGCTATGTGTTCTGTGGCGTGTAAAGCGTCTCTCTGGAATTGGCAAATAAGCAATGAATGAAATGAAATAACTCACTCTGGTGTCACTTATACGACGAAGTAGAAATGTACTGAATTTTGTTCAAAGCCATCTTCTGTAGCATCAGCCATCTTGTGAAGTTTTGTATTGATAAATGCGAAAAAAGCTAAATACTAAACTCCTGCTGGATAAGAAGAGTATAGAAAAATACACCATTGTTTAACTAGAAAAGTAACTACGATTTCATTTCAAGTGATGCAGTATAATTAATCCCGACGTGTTGTATACCGGAATAGACGTTCAGGCAGATGGAGTGTGGTAGCACTGTCAGAACTTTCCTGGGAGAATTTTTATTCCTTGGACGGATAATACTACCAGATGCTAGCCTATGGCGGTGTCATCGCATAGACAATTTCCGAGCGCTCTATTACGAGGAGTCTAATTTCTTTTGGAGTTACAGCCGTCGACCAACTTAGCAGCAGGATTCCGGTCAGCACAAGACTAAAAAGCAAATATCGGAAGGAAGTGTCAAAAAGAAATGGTTCAAATGGCTCTGAGTCCTATGGGACTTAACATCTGAGGTCATCAGTCCCCCAGAACTTAGAACTAATTAAACCTAACTAACCTAAGGACATCACACACAGCCGTGCCCGAGGCATGATTCGAAACTGCGACTGTAGCGGTCGCTTGGTTCCAGACTGAAGGGCTTAGAACCGCTCGGCCACAGCGGCTGGCAAGGATATGTCACTTAATAAGCATACTGATAATTATACAGACATTACATAAATACTTAGGACACTATCTCTGATATTGTAATAATATAACGGAAAGATTTAAACAGATTAAAATATTTTTTCATGTGATCTGACTAATGTTACCGCGAATGTTAGGTTATATAAGGTGCTTGAATATGTCATTAGAACGTAACAGAGATTGAAAGGTGCCTCATTGTGGGTCTCTGACCTTCTGTCGAATCGCGCAATATCCAGACTTGTTGGGCATTTGGACGTGACAGTCGCCTGACGTTGGGCTGCACAAGGAAGTGAGAGTGGATAAACTCGTCAAGATTCGGGTCGACCTCAAGGGAGGTCGCCAGCTAATGCACCAAACACATCGTCACACTTTCACATCTGTGCCTGCCATCCGAGTTAAAGTAATGGATTCTCTCCAACATTTTTGTGCGATCCACTGGTTGGCAACTAGCATCAGAGGGACTAAGTGGTGTTAGTGTCACAACACAAACGGCTGCATTTCGAGTGGTGCGGTTGCTGGGAAGCATGGATTGCTGAAGGACGGCATTGCATTGCGTTCATAATGAATCGCGATTCTGCGATACCCTGGGAGACCATCGGCAGCGAAGATGTCGGCGTCCTGGGGAGAGATCCCATTCTTCCAACGTTTTGGAGAAGCACTGCGGAGTCACTTCTGGCATCAAGGGTGGGAAGCCACAGGGTGTGACATCAGATCAAGGCTGCTAGCGATTCAGGGAATTCTAATAGCACACTGGTACGTCACAGACACTCTGCGTACTCCGGTGTTACCTGACGTGCGACAGTATCGTGGTGTCATTTCACAACGGAACAACGTTCGTTCACACGTGTCGCGTGTCTCTATGGACTGTCTGCGTGATGTTGAGGTAGTTCCGTGGCCAGCAAGACCCTGATCTGTCCCCAGCGGAATTTCTGTGAGACCAGCTCGACGTCAACTACATTCCAACGATAGTATCCAGATTATCAAGGACCAATTACAACAGCCATGTTCAGCTTGCCGCAAGAATATCACGAATAAATAGCAGAGCACATAAAAAACGTGAACTTATGGTCGTACCTATAAGCATTTGGCAAAAAATGATGCTAGAGCTGGAATCGCTTCTTTATATTACTGGTGCTCACACAATACTTGAAAATAGATGCTGAGTTACGTGACTGGTAAGAGAAGCTAAAATGTATACCGTAGTGGGGGTTAAATTGAATTGGAGATGCATATGTGTGGCACAGTAATTAACGATTTGGAGCAGAAATTGAGTCTGCAGTCTAAGTCTTTTGGGCAGAAAACTCGATGAAGAGGTAGATGGAAAAATGTATTTGAGTCTGTACAACGATCTCGACGCTCATCCGTAGAAGCAAAAGATAATTTACACCGAAAACGTGCACGCATGTTCACGGGTGTTCGCAGCCGTAACTTAAGACGACGTAAGTTGAATTACATATTCGTAATTGCTGAAGTACGGACCGTGTATGCACGATAATATTTAAAGATTTAATTGGAAACTACCTAGCCCAAGTAGCCAGTCACTTAACACCAGTGGAAAAATATACTTTTCTTGGCAGCGAAAATATTTGTATTTCCTTGGATGTTTTCATTAAGTCTGAAATTAATCATCTTGCTCCGGATGGAAGCTCCTGTTGACGTCTTATTTCTGTGGTTTATGCGAAATAAATCGGGATTTATAAACTCCGCATTGTGCAAAACACAATATATATATTTTTCTACTTACCTAGACGTACATCGACAGTTACGTGTCTTCTGCTGTTGGTCTAATTATTCCTATGAAATATCGTACACAGTTGATTGTTGTTTTTCTGTTTTAGAAACTGCAATATGTGCATTTCATTTAATGTGTTTCGATTACTCACCGAAAGTAAAGAAGTATCATGTGAGCAATCGAAACAAACAAAATGCACATGTTATAGTTTTTAGTCCTGAAGTAGAGAAACGACCATGAACTTTATATGATATTTGACAGAAATAAATAGAGACCCGCAGAAGGTGATACATCGACATCGAAAAATGTTTTGACAAACAGAAAAATAAATACATTGAGTATTCCACAAGCCATAGTTTAAAGAAACCCCAAAAACTGAAATTAATGATTATGACATAATTCATACAACTTTAATTTGGCAACATAGAGAGGACTACTAGTACATATTGAAATGTATACATTTGCAGTGAACTAGAGTTCAGATAAGATCTGTCATGTAAAATAACTGAGGGTAATTACTTCTGTTTGTAAGTTTTGTTTACTTGAACTATTGTAACTGATTTGCTTAATGTTAATCGTGCACTTACTGAAACAAGATGGCTTTTGGTTTTCGTTGTAAGTAGGGTAAAATGGTAACCAGCATCCACAAAACTTTTCTGATTTGGAAGTTAACATAAACATCTTGCATTATATTTTTCCGGCCGCTATGGTACTTAATAAGCGAATGTCTCCCGCGTTTCTAAAAAAGTGTGAAGTAATCACAACTTTTTTTCTGGTTGTAAAATAGAAATGAAAACTATAACATCACCATGTGCTATTGATGTCTTAACTTGCCGTTTATTATTTTTTTCCACTCTATGGAAGCACAATAGAAAGAACGAACAAAGCGGAGATGGTATCGCTTTTTCTCGTAACGAATTACAGAGAAATATTTTCAGCGAAGATTAGAGAATATAATTAGCTGAAGTATCAATTATTACTATGGTACCTGAGTGTAACTATATGACCTCACTAAGTTTAGAAGTCCGTCCACGCGTGGAATATAATATGAATTATTTATTCGTTTCACAGTATTCAAACAACGCAGGTTAAAAAATTATGGACGTTTAAACTGTTGGAAATTCTCCTCATATATGTGACTATTAGGCAGTAAAATTTCACATAATGGATTTGCTACATTTTGCTTTCACTGATCAGGAGCGTTTCCAAAAGCAGTAACTAACCATCCTCCTCTTTTCATATTCTTTTTTTTTTTTTAGTTTTGTGGTGTTTCACAGCCGAATTATTTTCAGGTACAACGAAATAAAAGAGAAACCGCAATTCCAGCGCAAATGGGTGCAAATCGGAATTCCGCGTCGTCTACAATAGCACGGCATTCGAACGCAGGTGTTGGCGGTGCAGTATTTATGGTTACCTTGCGTAAGCAATTGAACTGCTTTGTTACAAAACGCTTGTGTGTGGATACATCCACGGCAATATGCCGTAATGGTAATTACCGTTTTGGTTGTCAGATCAAACTGGTAATCGCGCCTGACACAATGAATTGGATACACATGACGCTAGTAATTAGCATTAACATTTGCAACTGGACGAAGTAATCTCGCGAGGACAGCAAGTTTGTTGATACAGTGAATTACCTTGATAAATACGTGTTAATCATCGCGACTAACAGACGCATGGGAAACAGGCTGTGACGCTCCGCGTTGCAGCTGTTGAATCCAAAAGGTATTGATTGCGAGACTTTGCTACGTGTAAGGTAAAATAACAATGACAATAAAATAGTTGTTTTAAAATCTTGAATAGCGATATATGTTAGAAAATTTACCTTAGTATGAAAAATACTCGTATTTTCCCTTAGCAATGTATTTAGCCCGCCTCAACTCCATTCATTTCGATTACTAGTTTCAACAGAAATGTAGATTGGTGAAGCAGCAGCTTACTTTCCTTACGGTATATATCTTTCACTGTCCCAACTTTTATAAATAAATCTTCCAATGGTTCATCACTTAGCTACTGTCATGTAGAAAGAATAATGTATTTCATTTCCTCGTAGAAAAAATTCTCCTTGCACGTCACCTATTTTTCGTTTTCCATTTTTCTAACTCTACACGTTGTTCCCCTACTTCTGTGTAAAGTTTTTATCATACATTCTCCATAGGAAAACTTCCTTTTTGTTGAGAGGTCACGTATTTTTCGATGCACGCTTTACTTTCTTTGTTTCATTCATCGACCTTAATAATTTTTCTTCTCAGTTAACATTACTTTCCAACTTGTATCTGGTAACTCCTTTAACTTTTAGCATAATGACCAATACTAATTAACATCTTTAATTTTTCTCTTTCTTTACTCGTGGGGCTGATTTTTCCTGAATTATTCTCATAGAAAATTAACATTGTTCATTCCACCTAGTATTTTATAACTACTTTGCTTGTTTATTTCATAATGGTAATATATCATTACGACATTACGCTATACACTGTTTCCACTTTTAACTGGTATGGGTATTTTTCTTGAAATTAGTAACCACTTATGTGCAGCAGCGGCAGCTTCCATGCAAAAACTATGTCCTTGATTAATGGGATACCAGAAGTAATGTACCAACATATTGCTACAAAATTATGCGAAATCTTCTACATAGCACTGCGCGCAGCAATTTAATAACTGTTAATAACTTATCTCTTCTGAATAATTCAGACCACCACTAGCGAAAAGCGGGATATTCCGGTTCGAATCCCGACCCGGCACATTTTTCTTGTGCCACATGTAGGTAATATCTTCATACCTGATTCAGTTAATGTCAGAAACATTCCGCAACTGCGAATAAATTTCATAAATGTAGTTTAGCTGCAAGACCGTCCTCAATATGTTTCGTCGGATATTGTTAAAAATAATTTTCGGATTTCGCTTAGCTTACTGTCATGTTTAAACACAGAGATCATGAGTGTTTTATAGCACATACCACTTTCGCTGCAGTTGGGAAACGCCTGATAATGAGATACAGAGTTATAAGAATTAAATTACTAGCAAACAAACACAGTAGTCTACAGATATCAGAAACAAGAAGCATTAGGCCATAAGGCGAAGAGTGAAATAATATGTATGTTGCTGAGAAACAAGTAAGCCTTTAATTCAAGACTGGGCGTGCATCTAACCAGTATTACAACTTACAGGTGGAATGTAAACGATCATGAAGGGCTTTTTTATTTATTGCAAAGATGGATATGCTGTGACTCAATAAAGCTGTAATAAGCTCACATGGCGCTCTGTAGCTACTATACTGCACCTAATAACATATATAATTTTCATTAATTCTACTGCATAACAAGGAAACCCTTAAGTGAGAGGACGCAAGTTCAATCTTCAGTAAGGCTCATTTGAAAGTATTATGTTAACAATTACGTCAGGAAAAATATTAGCTGCTAATGACTCACAACGTGCATCAGGAGGGTGACAGAAAATGAGTGTCCGTGAGGTGCTTATGTATTACACTTCACAAAATGAGCATGGTCAACATTTAAGAAATATTCAAAACTTGCACCGTGAACAGCGTAGCCACAGTAATCACAAAGGTTCACTCCATCAGGATTTAAGTCGATCGCCTTAGGTGTTATAAACCGTGGAGGATGTTCATCTAGGTATTTACTCTTAAGGAATGCATATTAGTATCATATTGGTGTAAAGGGTCGATAACAATTGATGGAATGTGACGCACGCAACCGAATGCAAAACAATCGGTCGTAGAACTTATCATGAAATTGGCTATAATATGTTTTACAGTCGTGGAAAAGCAAACATCAAGAGGAGGACTTTGTCCAGTGGTTCCAGGTGGTATGAACTGCGATGTCACACACTTCAAAGGAGAGTTAGTTGCTCTAACAGAGTATGTCTTTTTGTATGCAGACCAAGGAATCAAGCAAAAGTAAGTTATTTTGTCCAGTTATTGGCCAAAAGTAGTGCTCATACCATAGATGTAATTCTCTTTCTCCAATTTCCCCACTCTTGCTTGCTCTGACGTAAACATTCGCTAATACCCTTGTAAGATCACGCTCACGATAAAGAATCGTAGCCGGCAGAGCACCTCCAACTCCTCGCAGCACATTAAATAGCTTTCCAGTCAATTTTTTGAGTTAATCGTCGACCAAGCAGTTCAACTACTCTCCGTAGCCTCACGCTGTGCTTACTGCTGGACTCCTCCAGTCCCACCCCCTGTTGCCATTTGCAGCTAATAATGTGGCTAAATGATAGATAGTTTCTGGGGCGTCGAATCCCATAACATCATTGATCTTTTGCGAACTCACACTCGTTGGGTAAGTAGAGCTGATGAAAAAAGAAAATCACCAATCAGGAAATGTAAAATAAGAATGGACAAAATACCCACATAAGACGACTAATATTAATATATACATGGAACCTAAAGACTACAATTATTTAGCAGTCGTTATTATATTGGCTATTGGACCTGTCATAAACCACTGTATGTTTTCTCAGAGAACAGTGGAGAAAACAATATATACTTACTTTCTTCCATTCAGTATCAGTGTATTCTCCTAAAACCTGAAATTTATCCTCGATAGTCCATTAAACAAATATCACAGATGCCATAAAAAGTAGTCAACGTAGATAATAAAAGTCAGTAGATAACAGTTAAATGATCAAAATCAGTACTGACAAATAGTCAATGAGCTAATAAACTAACAACATTTTAGTCAAAACTAAGACATACTAGTCCTACCTACCGTGAAGTCGCAAAACTTCTTTATCTGCAAATTTAAAAAAAAGGAGGAGAATTTAGAAATTTTAAAGTAACGAAGACAGTAGAAACTTCTCTATTTGCATGACTGTTCATATTCTTAATGACTTCACCGTGTCGGCTTCCCAAAACGTGATAATGAGTTTTAGGCGAATGTTTGAATTTAAATGACATTACAGTTGATTATACGAAGATGATTCAAATGAAAATCTAATTATTTATTCGTATTATTATGCAAATGATACAGAAAAATTACAGACACATTATTTTTCGACTTAGTCCGATAACGTGTAATACATGCATTCTATCTCTTCGTAAGAGAATGGATACTTCGTGACACGTTTCACGCCGGTGACAGTTCACCCATGTTTCATTTTTCTCTAACTATTCGATCAAGCATTTCTTCCCTCTGGAAACGAAGCAATAATTCCTTTCAGGCATCGACATGAGGACCTCTCAGTTTAGTAGTCAAATAACGTGCCTCCCATTTTGTGAACCCAGAGCAACACTAAGATTCAAAATAGCTACTACTGGGTGGGGCAAATGAAAGTAGACCGGAGAACAGAGTTTCAGGGTAGAAATAAAAACAGTAGAGGAAAGGATATTCAATACTGACCACAGCAGATGTTAAAAGTGACCATCATTCATCTCTTGAAACTTTTGTGTACTGCTCAGCAAGTTGCTGAAGTTGGATCAAAGTTGGACTGCTGGAATTTCTGCAGTCTCATCAGAAATGTTCTGCTGCAGTTCTTGAAGACTTGAGGGTTGTTGAGATACACCTTAGACTTGAGAACTCGCACATGTAGTAAACGCCCGCTGACAGGTCAGATGACTTGGGTGGCAAGCTAGGCCGCGACAAAATAAATGCCCAGTCTTTGGAAGCGGTAACATCCGTCAAGTATCTAGTTGTGACTATTCGCAATGATCTCAAATGGAATGATCAGATTACACAAATAACGGGTAAGGCGAACTCTAGATTGCGGTTGATTGGTAGAATCCTGAAGCGATCCACTCCTTCAACAAAGGAAATAGATTACAATACGTTAGTTCGTCCAGTCCTAGAGTACTGTTCGTCTGTATGGGACCCTTACCAGTTGGATCTGATTCAAAAGATTGAGGAGGTCCAAAGAAGAGCGGCAAGATTCGTGACTGGTACATTTAGCCATCGCGAGAGCGTTACAAACCTCACAGAAAGTTTGAAGTGGGACACACTTGCAGATAGACTGCGCGCTAAGCGGAAGGGGTTGCTCACTAAATTCCGAAATCCGATCTTCACTGAGGATGTAGAGCATATATTATTACCACCAACTTTCAAATAGCGCAATGATCACCATTCAAAGATAAGGGAAATTAGAGCACGTACTGAGGCGTTCAGACAGTCGCTTTTCCCCCGCGCGATCCCCAAGTGGAACAGAGAGGAGGGGGGGGGGGGGGGGGGGAATATGACTTTGGCGCAAATTGTGCCCTCCGCCTCAGACCGCTTGATTGCTAGCGGAGTATATATGTAGATGTAGATGTACACTGCATGTCCAGGTGATATGCCGGTCCCTTGCGAAAGCCGTCGCGTTGATTTGGTAGGACTCTGAAGCAATTTCTAGTGAACTGCAGCCTCATTTTCTGGTGTGCGATTATGTTTCGGAATGTTTTTTGACTTGTTCAAAACAGATGCTGTCTGGCACCATTTTCGAACAAAGCGTTCCATGGTACTCTTTGCTGGCACTTTGACATCGTTTATCTTCTCAGCGCCGACCGAAGTGGCAGTTCTAGATGCTACAGTCTGTAACCGCGCGACCGCTACGGTCGCAGGTTCGAATCCTGCCTCCGGCATGGATGTATGTGATGTCCTTAGGTTAGTTAGGTTTAAGTGGTTCTAAGTTCTAGGAGACTGGTGACCTCAGATGTTAAGTCCCATAGTGCTCAGAGCCATTTGAAAATTTTGGCGGTGTTACCAACCGATCGTTGCAGTTCCATCGGAATTTCAAAGACAATTTATACGTTCTGCTCCATCTGCAACGCCGAATCGAGGGGAGGCGGGCAATTTCTGTCAAGGGATACAGCTGGGATTAACAAATGAACATGTTGAGAAGTGAAGGTGAAAATGTAGCAGGGAAATGAGTAGGTGTCTACTACGGAACCAACAAACATGGATGCAGGGATCCTGCCGTTTCAGTTATCAATATCAACAATGATACAGACTCTATGAACGGAAAATGGGGATCCAACGATCTCTTAAATGAGGGAATGCTGGCCGGAACATTATTGCGGAAGCGGCTGGAAAGTGGTGCCCACGTCATCGTCGTTAATTTCTCCGAAAGTGTATGTAGCAACGTCCTCTGGGAGTTGCCAATGTTGCTACAGTCATTCAAATTAATACGATCTCACTGCTACAATGCACAAGTTGAGAAGGCGACTACGACTCCGCCAGCCGTCGGATAATCTGGTTTCGCTTACGATCTATAGGTTGACTCTTACACAGAAGATTACAGCAACCAGCCACTTTATTATATTTATTTATTTAAACAGCGCCGTTACCGGTATCGAACCGTTAGGTTCATCTTCAGACGTCTAGTTTACGTTTTCCATAAGATTTCGTGTCTTGTTTCCACACCAGACGAAACTTCTTATGGGTGGTGATGCTCTACAACCAAAACAAGATGTGAGACAACGTCTTTTTAATTTTAACTGTGCTCACGAGCGTTTTAAGTGATATAAACAAATTATTTTTATTAAACGTAAGATGTTTCGGTTACTTACAATGAAGAATCCGCGCCATTACGTTCCATACGCTACAAGATGATAAGCAACCTGCACTGGAACGTAATATTTTAAATGGTCTGCCATCTTGGTTCTGATCGGCAGACGTGAAAAAAGTCTCCAAATTCGTGCCTTTGCATTTACAGGTTTTCTATTTAAACTCACTGCTAGAAATGAAGCAGAAACCACATTTTCATAATTTTATAATTATTATTTTAAATGTCTTCTCTTTTCGAAATTACCACATCTTCCATATAGCCTATGTAACACCGAGTGTTTTTGAATGCGTAAAACAGTTCAGTTTCTCCATGATTATTTCTGAATTATTAATAATATAATCAATCCGCCTCCTTGACCGTGGATGTGCACCGAGGGAAATATCCATGTGTCGCTATTGCCACTCAAGTGGCAATATCCTCTGCATCTTAACAGATAACCCTATCATGAGGTTGCACCTATAGTACGGCTGTGTGTATCATTGCAGAATCTAAGGAACCACACCAGCGCAAGGTCCATCGTTCGTGAGTTATTTTCTCTTCATTTTCCAAACAGAGACTATCTCTGGTTTGAAAGTGCTTTGACACAACTATGACCAGCAGCACGTGTATTTCTAACACTACCCCTAAATCCAAAACAAGGTGTACCTAACTTCTTCAAATTTTCAAAAAGCGCTGTCATGAATCATGTATAACGTAAGAATATACTACTTTAAGAACCGCAAAGAAAAATAAGGACCTCTAATCTCAAATTGTGATTTGAGCAGCAGTAAATTCACTGCTCTGCATTTTATGTCACGTACTACATCCTTACATTTGCAGAATACTACTTCTGTAAGTTCTAAGCATCTGTGGAAAAAAGCAGAATTCCGTTTTGCAACGAACGTCAAATTAATTAGATAAATAAAAATAAACATGATATCCATTCTGGCATGTGATAGCCATTCTTGCTGTATTGTTATAGATATGTGAGTCGGTATCCAGTTCGTTTCCATTACATACTGGCAAACGTGAAGATCGCTGCTTTTCGTAAAATTTGAAAAACGCCACGCTTTTATTGCTGCCAGCGAACCGTTTATATCGCCTTCAATTATTAGAAATCTTCCAGATTTTATTTCGCACGCGGAAATGACTACTGCTTTGTTCAATTTTCTGCGAACATTTAAAACCTGTTCAATGGTAGCATGTGACAAATGATCACATAATTCAGAGATATACCATTGACAAATGCGTTTATTGTGTGACACTTTAAGCCCAGGGTAACATATTAGCTGCTTAATTTTTCACACTTTACGTCCTTCTGTGTTCAGGTTTATTGGAATACTAATTGCGAGATTTGATTTGATTTACTTTGAGAATCGAATAACACTCGTATCAAAGGCTCGACAGTTCTATCACTGAATAAAAATATACATGTCTTAAAAAATTTATTACAATTAATTGCAATTAAAAATTAATTACAATTCACTAAATAAAATTAAATAAAATTAAATTTGAACAAACCTGCGTTTATTTCAAGCTAAACTTCCACTTGCGTAAACGTTAATTAAGCGTCGTTCTTTTCCTTAAATACTGAAACTGACCAGCTCTTCTAAATTGAATCAACGCTGTTTTAGCTCAAAAAGAATAAAAATTAAAAATTCGCTAATTTGCACGACCGCTCCCAGCTGCGAGACGTAAATACACTGTATGTTCGTCTTCAGACATTAACGGATAACTCCTGTCTAAAACCCGCTGTTCATCAATAAATCCCCAAGCTCATAAAATAATTATGGCTCAGTAACTACATGCCATTAAAACAAGAATTAAATTGCTTTCATTGCGTATTCACGCTATGTTAGCCATAAGGCTGCGTGCTTCCGCCAGCAGGAACTCTTCATAAAGGTCTAACAGCTCAATATAATCTCAATATTAACTTATAAAATGCAAATGAAGTGCTATGCCATTTTCGGACAACAAATAATTATAATTTTGACCTTGTCTTCAGAAGGCTCAAAATAAATACAGGGCGTCCATAAATTATCTTTACAACTTATGACTTTAATAACTTTAAAACTATATTAGATAGTAACAAATGGTTTTCAACATGTGATAAGATAGCTCATAAAGTCTTTCACCTCCCATGTGAAGCAATTTTGACGTAAAACTGAACTTTAAAACCTGATAAAATGTGGACGCCACAGAAGAATGGTCAGTGTGTGGCCTGGTTCATAAAAACAACGTCCGATAACTGAGATCACTAGACTTCTTCCTGGGAGGTTTCGTAAAGGTTCTGGTATACCGAACCAGGGTTGGAGACATACAGAACTTGAAGCCACGCATTCGCAATCCATTTGAACATGTCACCGTAGAGATTGTGATCTGTACGTGGAGAGAAATGGAATTCCGACTAGACGTTATCCGTGCCACTAAGCGCGCACAGATTGATGTGTATGAATGAGGAAACAAAACTTAAAGAGTTATCTTACAAAATGTTGAAAACCATTTGTTAATATCTAGAATAGTTTTAAAGGCTTTAATGTATTAAAGCTGTAAAGATAATTTATGGAAACAATGTAGTTTTCTTGTTTTGCAGGGGTCGGCGGAGGCTTCATCTCCGTAATCAGTGATAGCTGGTATCCCAGTAATCCGGGTACTGAACTGCTTCTTCATACCAGCTGCTGCCTCTGATGCTTGCTTACTTAATGTTCGTATACAGGGAACGCTCTTAAGACCGGGACAGATTTTACATATTGTAAATCGTGGCTCAAACCAAAAAAGGGTACGAAACATCACCCTAACATTGTAATTCACTATTATGCGTCAAATGCTCTCCAATCGTGAATCATCCTTTTTGCAATCACAAGGCAAGGGAGATCACAAAAGGTGAGAATATAAACACATCAAAAAAAGTTTTGCATCACCTCGGTTCCGAGAGTTCCGGAATCTGTACAGAAAATTGGAATAGAGATCAACATATACATCATTTCCGCCCTTTTTATTGCTCATAAAACCACACATTCCATGTTGTACCAACAGACAGCGAGACCTTCAGAGATGGGGGTCCAGAATGCTGTACACACCGGTATCTCTAATGCCCAGTAGCACGTCCTCTTGCAATGATGCATGCCTGTATTCGTGATGGAATACTAATCCACAAGTCCATCAAGGCATTGTTGGTCCAGATTGTCCCACTCCACAGCGGCGATTCGGCGTAGATCCCTCACAGTGGTCGCGCATGGATGTGTGTGATGTCCTTATGTTACTTAGGTTTAAGTAGTTCTAAGTTCTAGGGGACTGATGACCTCAGATATTAAGTCCCATAGCGCTCAGAGCCATTTTTTGAGCCTCAGAGTGGTTGGTGGGCCACGTCGACCATAAACAGCCCTTTTGAACCTAACCCAGGCATGTTCGTTAGGATTCATGCCTGGAGAAAATGCTGGCCACTCCAGTGGAGCGATTTCGTTATCCTGAAGGAAGTCATTCTCAAGATGTGCACGATGGGGTCGCGAATTGTCGCCCATGAAGAAGAATGCATCTCCAATATGCTGCCAATATGACAGCACTATCGGTCGGAGGATGACATTCATGTATCGTACAGCCGTTACGGCGCCTTCGGTGACCACCAGCGACATACATCGGCCCAACATAATGCCACCCCAAAACAGCAGGGAACCTTCACCTTACTGCACTCGGTGTTCAGTCCGACCGGGTTGTCACGAAACACGTCTCCGACGATTGTCGACGAAGACATATGCGACACTCATCAGTGGAGAGAACGTGGTGCCAATCCTGAGCGGTCCATTCGGCAGGTTTTTGGACCCATCTGTACTGCGCTGCATGGTATCGTGGTTGTAAAAATGGACATCGCCATGGACGTCGGGAGTGAAGTTGTGCATCATGCAGCCTATTGCGCACAGTAACATGACGTCCTGTGGCTACACGGAAAGCATTAATCAACACGGTGGCGTTGCTGTCACGGTTCCTCCGAGCCACAATCCGTAGGCAGCGGTCATCCAATGCAGTAGTAGCCCTTGGGCGGCCTAAGCGAGGCATGTCATCGACAACCTGTTTCTCTGCATCTCCTCCACGTCCGAACAACAGCGTTTTGGTTCACTCTGAGACGCCTGGACACGCCCTTGTGGAGAGCCCTTCCTGGCACAAAGTAACAACGCGGAGGCAGTCTAACCGCAGTTGAACTACAGACAACACGAGCCGTGTACCTCTTTCCTGGTGGAATGACTGGAACTGATCGGCTGTCAGACCCCCTCCGTCTAATAGGCGCTGTTTACGTCTTTGGGAGAGTTTAGTGACATCTCTGAACAGTCAAAGCGGCTGTGTCTGTGATACAATATCCACAGTCAACGTCTGTCTTCAGGAGTTCTGGGAACCGGGGTGATGCAAAACTTTTTTTGATGTGTGTATTATAGAACAGATTTTAAAGGTGCATCTGAAAAGTCGGTTGAACATTGTAATAAAATAGAAGGTACAAATAAAATTTGCCTTTGGTCATGATAAGGTTCTCAAATTATTGTACGAAAGTAAATAAAAAAAACATTTACACGTCATTTTTAAAATTTAATAAAGAGCAGTACAATATTTACAGTGGTATCATTTTTCAACATAGTCATCCTACTTTTCATTGTATTTGGTTCATCCTTGCACCATCTTAACAGTACTCTTGGAAAAAAGTTCTCTGGTTGAGCAACAAATCAGTTCAGTACCAACTTTATCACAGGTGAATCGATGACCTGTTAAACCATCTTTAGAAAAATCCGACGGTACGAGATCAGGACTGAATATTGGAAGCCACCTCACCTCGAAATGCGTATTGTGGACGGTGCGGGCGGCGATGTGTGGACGCATGTTGTTACGTAAAGAAAGCTACGTTTGACAATAGATGCCGGTGTTTGTTTTAAATTGCATTATTCAGCTCTTTGCATGTCACTAAATTTTGCTATTAATTGTTCACATTTTATCCTGCTAGTGTTCTAGAATTGTTCTCTGATCGTCCGAAGAAACTGTGAGCATCAGTTTTCTTCGAAACGTTTGACTAGAATTTCTATTTGGTTGTAGATAATGGAATGTTTCCATTCTATTCTCTGGTTCAAGGCGATAAACTCATATTTCTTCCCTAATGACGACTACAACAAAACACTTATAAGTGTAACAAAGAAAAATCTAAGAGAAGAATTTAGAAACTAATGGGAGACTGAATGGTGACGAACTGAAAATTTGGAGAACACAAAATCGTATTTTTCCACGATTCTCAGACGTTTAATGATTAACGCTATCAACGAACTTCACAGTCATATTAACAGGCCATGGAGATCTAAAAGTCTGTTGTTATAGACGATTCCAAATAACTGAAGACACACAATGCATATGTAGTAGGAAAGACCATATGTTTCTTTCCTGCAGTAATTTAACGAAAGGGGGAGAGATTCTTAGGAAGCAAGTAACTGATAAAAGAGGGACATGGCCCATCAGCAAATGAAACTACGTTCATAAACTGACAGAGGATATTCAAAACTTTTATAATTCAATAATATTCTCAGCTGTTTTCTTTGGTTTCAACTATAACAAAATACATACACTGAATAGCCTGGATGGCTAATAGATTTGTAACCATAATTCGTCCAGTAACTGATACGGTTATTAAACTTTCACTAAAGAAAAGCTTGAATATTCATGCTGTGATATTCATTGAAACTGTAGGTATTTTCAAGACAGAAATCTGTAGATGTAGATATAATTGTGATATTTAAGTAAATTTTTAAGCCTTTTAATATACTCTAATTTTGTATCTGGAAAGAAAGACATGTGGTTTAATCACGTGAGTCGTACTACCTTTGTTAAAATATAATTCTAAAAACTACATTTTGAGTCAACCTTGAATCATGTAATATTGCAATAAAATAGAGCATTTAACTAATTAATAGAAAAATATTTCCAGTGTTGGTTCGGTTCGAAAACATTTCACCTTCATTAACATGACACTCCAGAAGTTGCTTACAAATTCTCACACAGCTGCGCTTTTACTGTTGATGACGTTGTTATGGCAGCCATCTTGCACAGATGTTACAAAAGTTGAGCTTGCTGTGTATGATGTCATATGCAGAACGATGCCTAATGTGCATTTATGATTTGTCACTTCATCAACAGTCACTTGACTGTTATTCAGCATCAGGTGTCGGACTTTCTCATTGTTGTTATCAGAACTGAATGTGATCAAACGTCATTCCCTTTCCTCTGTCTTCACGCTTTTCAATTGTTCGTTCCATAGCCAAGCTTTCGCCGTCGCAAAATATTGACCACTTATTGTGCTGAGGCTCTTGTACACACTCATACCTTTTTTTTTTTAAAAAAAAAAAAACGGACTACAGAACACTGGTCTCCATTGGTACACATGGAGAGTGACGCAGCGAAATTTACTTCGCAAGAGCGGAAAGTGATGTGACATGCTTAAAACTAACTTAAGCGAAGATAAGGGTACCAACTAGCGGCTCGAAGGGCCACAAGCTTCACTGCGAATCTAAAAACGATTAGCGTGAAAGAGAGGTCACTTGTCGATTTAACCTCGTCAAATGTACTAGGAGGACTTCAGAAAAGTTTTTCTTTTTCATCAGTATAAACAAATATGTCACAAATCAGTTTAAGTTTGTTGTTTCTTTATGACTGTGATTGTTATCTTCCTCAATATTGAAATTTTAACACCATGATTAATCCTTAGTGTTGATGTTTTGTACAAGAGATTTAAAGAAATCTCCAATGCTGCCTTTAGCTCAGTTTGTACAACATAAAAAGGCAGATCCACCAGCTACCAAGATATTTTTTATGGATCAAAGGGTTAACACGATTTTTATAGTCTCCATTTCTCTGATATCATTCTTAGATACATTTACTATCATGTGGTTCGTGACGTTATAAAACGCAAAGCACTATTAATATCAATGGAACTGTCTTAACTGTGGTCCAAACCGAGTCCGGAGGCAAGACGGTGGAGTTCAGTGTTATTGTGAGCTGAAAGGCGGGGTCATAAGCTTGCTTGCATGAAATGCAGTGTGGTATAAATCTATTGAAAAATAAATAAATTCTAAAACTTTGCTGTACCAATAAACATGAAAGTAAAAAAGAGTACTGACATCCGGAGGTCATAAGAGATCATCCATAAAATATAGATCAAACACAGCATAGTAAGTGTAGACGACATCAGTTTAAAAAAGCCAGTACATTCAAAAAGAGTCTGATTATTCATGTCCATTATAATTATCCGGGCTGTTATGCCGTGGTCGGTTGATGAATTTTGTGTCAATTCCCAACGTTTCGTCCCCGACTGCGGAGGACATCTTCAAGGGGGTCTGTAGCTCGATGGAAGGTCCAACTGGCTCGCTACTGTGTTGGACCTTCCATCGAGCTACAAACCCCCTTGAAGATATCCTCCGCATACGGGGACGAAACGTTGGGAATTGGCATAACAGCCCGGATAATTATAATGGACATGACATTTTCGGCCGTGAAAGCCTACATTTTAGTATTAGTCTGATTATTGCGGCGCTGTGTAACTGCTTATAAAAGATTAGTGGCTAAGCTGCTCTGCAACAAATCTGTCAGCTTCGAGCTCTCGGCGGGTTCCTGCGTTGTCATCACCAGAAGATATTTCAGCAGGTACCCTATGTAAAGCTGAAATATTACTCACGTACTCAGGTACCTAACGGTCTCCCGACGTTTGCGACAGAGGATGAGGAAGTCGTCGACAGCTCGAGACTGGCAAGTCTATGAAGCATTTACTCAAAAACGTCGTCGCGAAAAATTGCATTTGCATACAACGCAACACACTGAAATCTCACACCTAAACGCACATCAGCAAAAGTTCTGCATTACGCCTATATTTCAAAATTTATGGCTCGAAAGCCAAAAACTGTTTGTGAGGGACAGGTATACATTCATTTGCAATACGTCGAGATTCCCAAATGCAAAAAAAAAAAAAAAAAAAAAAAAATGGAACGACAAAATCCTGTGGTTCCCAAGTGGGATTTTATAGGCGATTATCGACAGCGTTCCTGAGAAACCTCAGCAAATGGTAGAACGTCCCGGTGGTCGGATGCAGGCTTGAATCCGTCGTGTCGTACCATCGATGAGTCTAAATTGTCCCACTCTTCAATGGCGATTCCTTCTAAGTCGTGCAGAGTATGTGGTCTTTTACGACGTCCAAAAACATCTTGTTTCAGTCGATGCCACCCATGTTCGACGGAATTCGTGTACGGGAATCAGGAAGGCCACCCCATTCTGGTGATGCTGAAGGAACGTGTTCACGAAAACAGCAACATGAACACGCGAGATATCATCCATCAAGATGGAACTGTCACAAAAATGTTGGCGATGCGATCGCAATGATGGTCTCAGAATCTCGTCCCTGTACCGCAGAACAGTTAGATTGTCCTCAACGATGACGACGGATGTACAGCAACCCGATGTAATGCCATCCCTTAACATCACTCCCAGTACCTTGTTGCACAGTTGACACTTTGTTGGAGACATTCAATATTACCGAGTTGTCTCCAGACACGTTATCTGCAAGCATCGAGATACAGACAGATACGAGTTCTAGCGATAGCTGGGCATACATTATGCGTGATTTCTTGCCCATATGTAACGAAGTCCATGATGTAGTGGCTTAGAAGGAGGTGCTCCCGACGGTAGTCGGGAAATGAGATTCACAACAAGCAATCGTCTCCGAACAATTTGATGTGATACATGAAGTCCTGTAGCCTCTTCGACTGCCGAATTCAGTGCTAGAGCACTCATCCCACAATTCTTTTGATTCATTATGGATATCGATCATCCTGTGCACCTGTCGCACGTAGATGGCATGTGGGAAAATGCAATCGATTTCACTTCCGAATGGCGATTAAAAATTTCTTTAAATTTAGTTTTAAAACGATAATGTTGGACGGTGGGGGGGGGGGGGGAGGGGGCGCAAGCCTTGCTGTACCAATTCACTTCAACAATTGACCTGGGCCTCTTTAGTAATCAGGGTTATGCCCATTCCATCCTTGCCTTTCGACCATAATTCCAAGTACCTGTGATATCCAAAGGCTCTCTGTCACACGGATCCCAAACAGCCTCGTTGCCCATCGACGGTTAAGGAATCGGAGGCCGAGCAACGGATATGGACTTTGGAACAAAAAGAGTACTGTATGCTTCGTCTACTGTGAGAAGAACCCATCTAGCTGACAGTGCTGTATCACCAGCCTCTTCACTTAACCTAGAAACTGGACTTGTGCGATAAGGCCCTGTTGACATCTTAATACCCTCAGGTGTACAGGACTCAGCGTTTCAAAGTACGAAGGCGTTGCTGGTCTACAAATTTGCCATCTGTGTTCAAGCTGGGACAGCACGAACGCTTTATAAAATTCGAAAAGACGTTCTCTGCCTGCTCCCCAAGACATACGAGACATACGACTGACGCATTGAAGAATGTTTAAAGCCTTGAAGTACCTAAATTTCAGGTCTTTAAAATGAGACAGTGACTTCAGTCTTTAATTAAAATTGAGGCCAAGATATTTCACTTTTTTCTTAAGAGGCAGAACAGTATCCCCAAGTTTTAAAACTGAAGAGAGCAAGTATACGCGTAGTACTAATGGAATCTTAAGCCGTAGCGAAATGTGAACCCAAGTAAAGTCCCTTACCATGCTCACACAATCCAAAGAGTGTTCCATTTAGCGTTGATACCGATAATAGGACATCAGTTAAGTAAGACTCCGCAAACGATTACGGCCTGCCAGTCTGTCGCTGCGCCCTCTTTTTTATCCTGAAACTGGCCTGTGACTTCGTCCATGAAACGTGCTTGCAACTACTTTATCCACGCCGTTAGCGGAACAAGAGGACTTAAATAATATCTTAGAACTGAAACGAATTCATTGACATGAAATTGATGGAGGTAATGGGGCTGAATTCAATGAAGTTGCAATAACACTAAATGACACTAATGAAAGTACACTTTATAGTATGCACCAACGCACAAGGTCAACATTGTTAACATATGATATAAAACCTACCGTACCAGAGTACTTGTTTGCCTACATTTGGCACTCCAGCATACACTATGCGATCAAAAGTATCCGGATACCTGGCTGAAAATGACTTACACGTTTGTGCCGCCCTCCATCGCTAATGCAGGAATTCAATATGGTGTTGGCCTACCCCTAGCCTTGAAGACAGCTTCCATTCTCGCAGGCAAACCTTCAATCAGGTGCTGGAAGGTTTCTTAGGGAATGGCAATCCATTCTTCATTGCACTGAGGAGAGGTATCGATGTCGGTCGGTGAGACCTGGCACGAAGTCAGCGTTCCAAAACATCCCAAAAGTGTTCGATAGGATTCAGGTCACGACTCTGTGTAGGCCAGTCCATTGCAGGGATGTTATTGTCGTGTAACTACTCCGCCACAGGCCGTACTTTATGCTCGATCGTGTTGAAAGATGCAATGGCCATCCCCGAATTACTCTTCAACAGGTGGAAGCAAGAAGGTTCTTAAAACATCATTGTAGGCCTGTGCTGTGATGGTGCCATGCAAAACAACAAGGGGTGTAAGCCCCGTCCATGAAAAACACGACCATACCGTAACACCACCGCGTCCGAATTTTACTGTTGGCACTACACACTTTGGCAGATGACGTTCACCGGGCATTCGCAATACTCACACCCTGCCGTTGGATAGGCACATAGTGTACCGTGATTTGTCACTCCACACAACGTATTCCCACTTTCCAATCGTCCAATGATTACGATCCTTACACCAAGCGAGGCTTCGATCGGCAGATTGGTATTTACCGGCGTGACGTGTGGCTTATGAGCAGCCGCTCGACCATAAAATACAAGTTTTCTCACTTCCCACCTAACTGTCATAGTACTTGCAATTGATCCTGATGCAATTGGAAATTCCTGTATGATGGTCTGAATAGATATGTGCCTCTTACACAATACAACCCTCTCCAACTGTTAGTCAACAGACGAGGTCGGCCTGTACACTTTTGTGCTGTACGTGTCCCTTCACATTTCCACTTCACTATCACATCGGAAACAGCGTACCTAGGGATGTTTAGGAGTGTGGAAATCTCCCTTAGAGAATTATGACACAAGTGACAACCAATCAACTGACCACGTTAGAAGTCTGTGAGATCCGCGGAGCGCCCCATTCTGCTCACTCACGATGTCTGATGACTACTGAGGTCACTGATATGGAGTAGCAGTAGGTGGCAGCACAATGCATCTAATATGAAAAACGTATGTTATTGGTGGTGTCCGGATACTTTTGATCACATAGTGTAGATATTTGTAGGGCCTCTTCTCCTGAGGATATGACAGAGATTTGCAGTGCTGATAAATTGTTATTAAAGATTAGATTAGACACATGTTATGTCACTGAAGTCATCTTCAAAGGTTTTTCTAATGTCACAGAAAAAAGTATATCGTTCCTTAATGCAAGACATTGTCCATTCAGTTTCCACAAAATCATGCTATAAACATATAACTGAGTCAGGACACAGGCACAATGACGGCACCATCTTCTTTGGGAACGTTGTTGTCGGTTGAACGTGGTTGTCGGTTCTATGTCAAAGAGATCCGCATCTCGTCATCGTTTGTTTTCTTCCACTCGCACGTGCAACAAACAGACGAATCATACAGTAGTATTTAACATAATTACCTGAGTTATCATCAACAACATTACTTGTCATATAGCGTAATGAGCTTCCGAGGCAGACGTGCTGTAGTCTTGATAAATATCATGACAAAAGCAAGGTCAAAACCACAACGGTACCAGAAACCGTGACTGTCTCTAATATAATCCTACTGTGCTCCTCGTTGTGGTGCTGTCAAACAGGCTGGAACATTTGATCAATGGTAATACGACATTTCTGTGCAACTATCAATTCAACCAGCAAGTGTTGAATGCCTGGTCTCAGGGTTCCGCTTTAGTAGATTAGCTTCTGAGTCAGCAACATGTATAACGGTTTCCAGCCAATACAATGAGGACTGCGAATAGATCCACTACAGTTGTCCCAGTGACAGTAGCTGGGAGACGGAATGCAGTCCCATACGTTGCAGGTTTAGCCTCGTCATTCCCTTGGGTCGTCTTTGTTCGTAACAGTCCACAGTTACTATCTCTGGAGAAAACACAGAGTAAATCCATTGCATTCCGACCCTTTGGAAATACGGGTGCAGTGCCAGAACGTCTTTATGGCATCTTGCTACATCCATTTTACATAGTAAAAACTGTATTTCACACGCTCCCATGTCGGTCTGGATTATCTTAGTTACCTTTGTCCGTAGTTGTATTCATATATTCTGTTATTGCAGCATCTAATTTCCGTACTGTCTTAGTGTTGTTAAATACGCCTTGCTCTAGATTAGCCAAGTTTGTGGTATACCACACCATAGCGGCCTTGTTGCTGTTCGGTATTTCTTCTACTTGTCCCAACGTGCTATTTAATTTCCTTATATCATTAGTGTCTGCTGTTTCGAATACTGTCATCACTAATTTCTCACCTGCATCTAGATATCCCTTCTTTTGATGCAGCAGTATGTGTGGTGCTAATTCAGTCACTTGGTGCAACTGCTCCTGCAGTCGCAATCCCTGGTATTCCACTTGGATCGCCTCTGATATTCCTTTCTCTCTGGCTTCAAAATGCAATCCAGCGAACGTCTCCTCCAGACTCCGCACCTCATTCCTTACTTTCCAGGTGTTGTAAGTTAGACTCAGCATACCACTGCCGGCTAGTTACCATGATGTCCTCCGGCGTGGACAACACCACTCCTATTTTGAGTTGTTGATTCTATAGTGCATTCACTACTCTTCCTCGAAAAGGTGTAGCGCCATCAGAATTAATTACTGTCCTCGTTGCAGCGTTACATAGAGGAAAGGACTTCGTTTCACTCATCCTGCACCTTCCCTAAGGATGGTTCTACGTGGCTCACAGCGCCGTCCATTACCACAGTACGCCCATACGAATTACACACTATACCATCTACTAATCCCATTACGAAAATCGTAAGAACAAAACTAAAATAAAAGAACCCATAATAAAAAATTATAATAAAATGGAGAGAGCTTACGGAGTAGATAGGAATGTCTACAATCAAAGTTATCTGTCTAAAAATTTGAAGATACAGCACTACAACGCAGTAGTAAAACCAGAATGTCTTTATGAAAGTGAATGTTCAGTATTGAACTACAAATTACACAAACTTGAAGTCCTAGAAAGAAAAGTTATTCGAAAAATACTTTGGCCACCAAAAATTACAGAGGTTTGGAAATTAAGAAGCAATGAAGAAGTTTAGCCCAAAATAGAAAACATAAATGAAACACTATGAGAGAGGTGACTGCTATTTTTGGAGACTTATACAGAATGAACAGCAACAGGTTAACCAAACAGATTTTTAAATACCTTTGGCACAAGAGGTCAACAATAGCCTGGATTCAAAAAGTTAGGAAAGATTTTGAAAGAAACAACGTAAGTGAAAACGATGCAACAGATAGAGAGATTTTCAAGAGGAAAGTATTAACAATGGAAGGATTCCAAGGCAGAAGGAAGACGAAGACAGAGTCAAAACGGTCCGAGGAGAGGAAAAGGATACATAGTGAAAATAAGAAAGAATACTGGAGGAAAAAGAAAGAACAACAAAATGGAAGCATTGAAATTGGTGTGTGGTCCTTAGATGACCCAAACGAAGAAAGAAGAAAGGAAAATTATAATAACTCCAACAAACTAGGTCAATGATATGTCAATAAAATGTTTCACAACGAAGCCATTCCGTATATCTCGTAAAACTCGATACTCACTGAAGCAACGTGACGCTGCGTAGGCTTAGTGTAGATAGTCTGCTGCCATTAATTCAACTGTTCTAGTATTCTCAGTTGCTTTTGTCAGTATGTATAGTAAATGATAGAGGTAGCGTACATGTGTAGTACGGTAGACGTACCAGGAAAATTTTATTTATTTTCCAGTTATCTGTATTATTCAAAACCAGAATGTGCCAAGTGTTTAATCCAATAAATGTATTTAATTTAAACGACAATGGCTGTCTTACTGTGCACCACAGTATGAATGTATCCATAATTTTTAAAGTGTACTGATCTTCCTCCAGCTGATAACACATTCTGTTTACAAATGAAGCGTCTTTTACAAACCATGGGGAAATCAGTCTTTCCAATATGCGCTACTGGTCAACTAGAAATTCACAAGTACTGATCGAAGTGGATAAAAGATGACCTCAATGTGTTAATACATGTTTTTCAAGAAGCACATCATTACCTCATGTTTTATTGATGTTAGTCTGAAAAGCCACAAGTATCTACAGTTTCTAATACTTATGCTGTCCCATTTAGTGGCTGACGGTAGGAAAGTAATGGGTATTCCGGATAATATTTAACCTTTGAACTGTGGGTTGCCAACAAGTAGGGACAAGTGACTTACATGAAGTTCTATTGCTCCACCCATCTCCTAAGCTACACCTTATTACCAAGTCATGCCAACCTCTTTTCTTCCCCATATCCTTCCCAAGCCCTTCTTAAGTCATGTCCCTACCCTCCCACTCCTCCCCTCCATTTCTCATCCCACCCCTTTCCTATGCTGTGTCTCAGTTTTGAAGTAGAACTTTTAAGCCGACATACATATTTAGCTATTGGTTTTACATTTCCCAAGTGCTTGTTAAGCTCCTCGGATGCCCTTTCTTGATAAGAGTCCATTCATAAAGCTTATAAACCAAAACCAATATTCAGCACAGTCACCGTCCAGTATTTTACTGCTGTATGACGTTATCCAATCACAATACCATTTCATTACTCTCTCTCAAGCAAGCCCTTTTTTAGGACATTGGCAAATCAGAGAGCTTTTTAGGGCAAGCAAGGGCCGGATATAAAGTCATACTCATCCAGTAGTGTTAGCAATTGTATAATGTATGCATGGTATCGGACATATTCATGCTATCGCCAATGCTAGTTCGGTTTCCATATCCTGCAGGCCTAAAACGGTGAAACATTGACTGTGAGCAGTCTGAAAGCGTACTATTGGCTCATTTTACAGGATTTTCCGTTTTATGCGGTGAAAATTTAGAGACTAGGGCTGCAAGAAAGCATCGGTGACTCCTTCAGATAACACAGGGTTATTATAATTAAAGTTGAACTTTCAAAACGCTGTAGAAATAACACCACTGATCAAAATGACTTCAAATTGAGACGGAATATTATCGGAGAAGAATCTTTAGAGTAGTGACCCATGTTTATTTGTAGTCTACATTAAATACTGTTAACAGTTGTTTATAACTCCAATTATATTTGGTACGTGATATCAGGGGACTGAAATTGGCTTCATGCAGCTCATCGATTCCTTTCATGATAAATACTGTCACTGTGTAAATAGCTATTACAGCTATTACAGTTCTACATCTAGATCTACATGGATACTCTGCAAATCACGTTTAAGTGCCTAGTAGAGGGTTCATTGAACCACCTTCAGAATTCTCTGATACTCCAATCTCGTATATCGAGCGGAAAGAACGAATACCTGTATCTTTCTGTACCAGCTCTGATTTTCCTTATTTTACCGTGATGATCGTTTCATAATTCTCTATTATTCCAATTTCGTCTAGAGAGCGGAAAGAATGAACACCTATATCTTCCGTAAGAGCTCTGATTTCCCTTATTTTATCGTGGTGATCGTTCCTCCCTATGTAGGTCGGTGTCGACAAAGTATTTTCGCATTCGGAGGAGAAAGTTGGTGATTGGAATTTCGTGAGAAGATTCCGTCGCAACGAAAAACGCCTTTCTTTTAATGATTTCCAGTCCAAATCCTGTATCATTTCTGCGACACTCTCTCCCATATTTCGCGATAATACAAAACGTGCTGCCTTTCTTTGAATTTTTTCGATGTACTCTGTCAGTCCTATCTGGTAAGGATCCCACACTGCGCAGCAGTATTCTAAAAGAGGACGGACAAGCGTACTGTACGTAGTCTCCTTAGTGGGTCTGTACATTTTCTAAGTGCCCTGCCAATAAAACTCAGTCTTTGGCTAGCCTTTCCCAGAACATTTTCTATGCGTTCCTCCCAATTTAAATTGTTCGTAAGTGTAATTTCTAGGTATTTAGCTGAATTTACGGCATTAAGATTTGACTGATTTATCGTGTAACCGAAGTTCAACGAATTCCGTTTAGCTCTCATGTGGATGACCTCACGTTTTTCGTTATTTAGGGTCAACTGCGACTTTTCGCACCATTCAGATATCTTTTCTAGATCGTTTTGCAATTTTTTTTATCTTCTGATGACTTTATTAGTCGATAAACGACAGCGTCTTCTGCAAGCAACCTAACGGCTGCTCAGATTGTCTCCCAAATCGTTTATAAAGATAAGAAACAGCAACGGGCGTATAACACTACCTTAGGGAACGCCAGAAATGACTTATGTTTTACTCGATGACTTTCCGTCAATTACTACGAACTGTGACCTCTTTGACTGGAAATCACAAATCTAGTCACATAACTGAGACGATATTCCATAAGCACGCAATTTCACTACAATTAAGTCAGTAACAAGAGAAAGATCTCACTGGAATGAGGTTTCAACAATGAAGAGTTCAGACGGTTACAGATGTAGATGAAAAAAAATTAAAATACTGTATACATAAATCTGATTATAAAAAAGTTACATTTCTTTCATTTCTTAACAATAAAATAGTCCATACCGCTCACTGGCGTTAAAAACATTACATTTCTTTCATTGTCCAACAACAAGGACCGTTCCCCTCATAAGCATCATGCGAAAACCTTGCAAGTGACAATCGTGCCACCACTGTTCCGATAGCTTCAGATGTAACTCCACTCACTGGTTATGGCTTGACAACACACTGGAGAACAGGAAGTGAAGAGCAGCCCTTGTCCTCAATATTACATGCATCGTATTCTGGTAACCTCTCTCTGAAATACTGAAGGTAGCAGGGCTAAAATACAGAGAGCGAAAGGCTATTTACAACTTGCATAGAAACCAGACGGCAGCTATTGGAGACGATGGGCATGACAGGGAACCACTGGTTGGGAAGGGAGTGAGACAGGTTTTTAGGCTATCCTCGATGTTACTCAATTTGTACGTTAAGCAAAGGAAGCAAAGATAAATTTGAAGTAGGAATTAAAGTTGAGGGAGAAGAACACAAAGTTTGAAGTTTGCTGACGACCTTGCAAAGAAAAGGACTTGAAGGAGCAGCTGAATGGAATGGTGTCAAAATGATGTCAGACGAACATCAACATAAGCAAAACAAGGATAATGGAATGTTGTCGAATTAAATCACGTTACGCTGGGGGAATTAGTTTAGGAAACGAGACGCTTACAGTAGTAGATGAGTTGTGTTATTTGGGCAACAAAATAGCTTATGATGGTCGAAAAGGAGAAGATGAAAATGCTGAGGGGCACTCGCAAGAAAAGTGCGTCTGGAAAAGATGAAGTTGTTAACATAGAATGTAGAATTAGTTGCTAGGATGTCTTTTCTGAAGATATTATTTTGTCTGTAGTGTAGCCACGTGTGGAAATGAAACATGGACGATAAAAAGTTTACCTAAGAAAAGAACAGGTTTTGAAGCGTGGTGCTATAAAAGAATGCTGAAGATTTGATGGGTATATCACATATCTAATGAGGCAGTACTTTATAGAATTGGGGAGAAATGAAATTTGTGACACAACTTGACCAAAAGAAGGGACACACTCTGAAACATCAAGGGATCAACAGTTTAATATTGGAGGGGAGTTATACAGAGATGAAGAGACTAGCACAGAATAGATTTGCACTGCATCAAACCAGTCTTCGGACTGAAGACCGCAACAAAAACAATTTTGGAAACAAGTCTTTAGTCCCTTTCGTTTCCTCCAAATCCTTCAACAAGGCATACGGCTCCGATGGAATAACTGCACGTATACCATTCAACGCCGTCTCCAATATCACACCAGCTGAGCCAATAATGTGATGATGCCGATTTTCTATTAATCATTTGCAAAATCTATGTCCAGCTCTAATAAGGAATCTCGAATCCACTGAATCCACGAGAAGCCATCATGCTACCTCGAGCACCACCCAACATCGGAAATGCAAGTTCCTCCGGAACAAATCTATTGTCTACAGTGCGGAATACTTGGCAATCAAAGACAACGTCATATATGGTTCTGAGAGAAAAAAGAGGCGTGGCTATGAGATATCGCACGCTATCAAAATACTAATAATAATAATAAGCGTGAGAGAAAGTTCGATCTTATATTGAGTAATATGTCTACTCCTACAATGTGCACACAACAGCGAACTGATTCGCAACTTATACCCAGCTTCCAGATGCGTTCGCAGTCAAGAAGGACGTTGTCAGTGTATTCGTCGGCAATCAAAGAGAACGGTGTGCCTCACGCAAAATCAGACTCTCGTCCTAAGCATGATGGAAGTGTTTTTCCCTCTACCTTGAATGACATGTCTGCCAGGTTACTGATCATCCGTGGCTGTCAAAGCTTGTTATATACTTCGAAGATCCAAAATGGCCACACATTCGATCACATGATTAAGACATCACTATGAGACTCCTATGCACAACATTAAATGTTCCACATGTGGCTACTCCTTGTTACCTAGCCGGTTGAAGGCATCATATTTGTAACAGAATAGTGAATAACCACGCAGTATGCTATCGTACATTTTGGGAAGGATGTTTTTGTTTGTACTGCATTCACAGAATCAACAATAGACGATTTTAGTGCTTCTGCATCTTGACGTGAACAACGATGGAATGTAGGGAGCACTTCTGGATCTCTGTATGATTTTGAGGGGATTTCTTCTTAGTCCTCTTTCACTACATAATACAGTGACTGAAAATTGTAGTTCAACTCATATTCTTGCGCAGTATTCTTTCTTCCAAAATCGATTGAATAGTTCTCTTTTGGATATTTAAATGAATTCAGTTACACTTTCACCTCTGTTATCTTTTTTGCGTCGAATATGCTGGAATCACTAGAAATCAAAATCCTTTTAGTCTTCAAAACTAAAATTACGTGTCATACTGTTTAGAGCGCTGTATTGAATTTAACTTGCTACCCCCATGTAATAAAGTCTGGTGTAGCACATTCAATAAAATCATCATGACGGAATGTTTGAGTCTAAAATGCTTGCTCTTTCTCGTAAGCTCGTATTTCTGGCATTTATCGGGAAATTTTTAGATTGCAGTTTTCGACTTGGTGTCTGCATTATCTGAGGTAATACATTTAGTGTCTTTTCGATTACGATTCAATACAAGTTAAGGGCCAACGTTTAAAAAAATTTCCCTTTAATGCACTGTGAACACAAAGTATCATACTGAGCGGGTTACAGAAACCAAAAACTTCATCAGCAACAGCGATTTCCTTTCCAATCAGTATTCTACAATGTAATTGTGACATTTATCGCAAAAGAACCATTCTTTCATTCGTGATACAATTTCCGGATTGTGTATTCGATCTGTAAGTTGATTATCCAAACGATACTGAATTTTCGAAAAAGTTAAGTACGCAGTTTTTATTTAAATCAGTGTCACTAGCTTACTGCTGCCTTAATTCATCGACAAGTCTTCCTATCCTATACAGACGACTCTCCATGGCAGTAGGTAGGTAGGTGTTCTGTTTTTATCACAACTGATATGGAATTGTTCTGAGCTAAAACTGGTTGACCAATTGGTTTATATTTACGATATTCAAAGTGAGTAATACAGTGGTCAAGTAGACTTTTCTCTAGCATTCAGTACGTAACTCATCTTTTCCTTCTCCTCTTTCTCTTCTTTCTCTTCGTTTCCACTCATGTCGACTGAGAGCTCGCGCAGAATGATATTCGAATTTATAGGACTGTGTACCCTCTTGATGAGGGTCTATTGTGAGGAGTCAAGAAATTTCTCGCTGGGGGGGGGGGGGGGGGGGAGGGGGGAAAGAAGAAGGAAGTCATAATTACCACGACGATGAATATGATCAGTAAAAGTCACAAAAGAAAATTGTAGCACCGACAGTATGCCGACTAGCAGCTACATTTTTCAGTAAATCAGTACACGTAACATGTGAGACTGTATTTGGCATCAGATTTGTTCCATTAGTGGATGATTGTTAATTCACAGGACACTGCCATGGAGATGATTTCATAAATCACAAGTTAAGTTTCAGTAGAATGAAAAGCTTCTTCAAAACTAAAACCCCTAAAACTAGCTACACAAAATTTTGGTAAAATTTTCATGGCCGCAAATGATCTTAATCAAAGCTGTCTTTCCCACCGACCATTAAAAGGGGTCTATAAATACACCCAAATCACTAAACCTGTAATTTAAAAAGGTGGTAGGATCAGTACTAGGAAACGATGAAATACTTATCGGTACGGATGAGAAATAAAATGCACATGACATTCGCGATTGGGAGACATTCTCTGCCGATTCACCAGCACAAACTGGTTTTGTTCACTGGAATTATCCGAGTGAATTGGTGGAGCGATTAGTTTCCTTACTACCTTCTTAGGCACTGGGCAGTAATTCACATGATGTTGAAATGATATTTGTTAAAGAGGAGCTTTTCAAAACGTCGATTATTGTTTGAAGTTTGTGTTGGTTGCCGAAAATAAAGAAAAAAAGGGTAGGAAAATGTAACGGGTCCGGCATAAAAAACTCCCCGATTACAAAGTAACGTGCAGCGGACAGTAGAAGGAGCAGAGTGGTGGGGGGCGCGTCGTTAAGTAGCTGCCTACGTTCCGTTTTCTGTGTACGCCATGGCGTGGTCTGGTGAACATCGTGCCTTCGTAGTGGAAGATTTTATTCAAAATGGCGAATCGCCTATTAATACTCAACGTGCTTTTCGCGTTCGCTTTGCGCTCGGACGACGGGACCCTGTTCCCGATAAGAAAACAATTTATTCTTGGGTTGCTAACTTTCGTGAGACAGGTTCCGCATTAAAAAGGAAACCACTTGGACGACCACGGACTGCAACAGGCCCCGGAAATGTTGATGCAGTTAGAGCTTCAGTTCAACAATCTCCTCGACGATCCGCTAAAAAGCATGCGGCAGCATTACGGATATCTGATCGAAGTGTGAGAAGAATCTTGCATCGAGATCTTAAAATGCATCCTTACAAAATTGTAACTACGCAGGAACTGAGTGAACGAGACTGTGGTGTCCGTGTAAGTTTGTGCCAAGACCTTCTTCGGAACATTCGTCCCAACGATATTGTGATTTTTTCTGACGAAGCACACTTTCACCTTGCCGGAACAGTGAACAGCCAAAATTGCAGGTACTGGTGTGAACACAATCCCCAAGAACTTCATCAACGACCACTCCATAGCCCTAAAGTAACAGTATGGTATGCTGTTTACAATTCCGGAGTGATCGGTCCTTACTTTTTCGAAGAAAATGACAGGAATTTAACCGTCAACAGTGAACGCTATTGTGCCATGCTCCGCGACTTTCTCCAACCGCAACTAAGGGAGCTTTTTGGTGAAATAGAGAACGTGTGGTTCCAGCAAGATGGTGCTACTGCCCACACAGCGCGGCAGTCACTGGCATTGGTGAAGGAAATGTTTCCTGGACATGTGATCTCGTTGCGTGGAGACATTGGCTGGCCCCCACGATCGCCGGACTTAACGCCCTGTGATTTCTTTCTTTGGGGCTATTTAAAAGCAAAAGTTTATGAACAACGTCCACAATCTTTACGAGCCCTGAAAGAAGCAATTACACAAGAGGTTGAAGCTATTCCACCTGAAATGACTCAAAGAGTAATGAATAACTTCAGGGAAAGACTCAAACAGTGTGTCGACAGTGCAGGAAGCCATTTAAGGGATGTTTTATTTAAAAAGTAAGACCATAAGAGTATTTTCTAAAATGGCATAATATGTACTTTTATTTAGTATAAATAAAATTGTTCTACCTTATTTGGTTTTGTTTTTATTAGCTTTCCTTAAAGGGGAGGTTTTTCTGCAGAACATTCCGTCAAAAACGAATTTCATAGATTTGGGAACAGTTCACGTGATTATGTTACGTGCGATGTCACAGCATGCTTTGGATCTTGAGTAACGCTAGCAGCTGTTTTAGCATTAGGTGGCATGAACTATTATGCATGAGTTATACAGTGGTCTAGAGGCATCGTCTTTAATTAGCAATCAAATCGTTCAGTCCCGGGTTCGAACATGACTATCGCTTGAATTTTGAATAATAATCATTAGCAATGGCGGCCAAAGACTTCCGGCATGAGAAATCACCCTCATTCTGCCAACGGCCTTGTCAGAGAGGGCGGAGTAACGGACAAATGTTCCGAGCACTGTCTTGTCCTTGGGGTGCAAAACTGCCCCTAAAAGGTGGAAGAATCAGCAATTATCAACGGCATGTGGATGCAAAAGACAGTGGAAACCACTACAGTAAAGACACGTAACGTGTATCCATAGGATATGTGGCCTGTAATTGAAAATTTGTCATGATGACCTCTCCATTGGCAAAATATTCCGGACTAGTCTCCCATTCGGATCTCCGGGACGCAGGTGACGATGAGAAAAAGACTAAATCACCAACGAAAGGATAACGTTCTACGAATCTGCGCGTTGAATGTCAGAAGCTTGAACGTGGTAGAGAAGCAAGAAAATCTGAAAAGGGAAATGCTAAGGCTGGATCTAGATACAATGGATGTCAGTGAAGTGAAACAGAAAGAAGGCAAGGATTTCTGGTCATACGGGTAAAGGATAGTATCAACAGCAGCAGAAAATGATATAACGGGAGTAGGTATGAGAGTGAGTAACTGGGAATAGTTCAGTGACAGTGTTATTGTCATCAGAGTCGACAGCGCACGAATGCCGACGACAACAGTTCATGTACGACATCACAAGTGAAAGATGAACAGACAGAGAAAACGTATGAGAATATTGAACGAGTAATTCAGTAGTTAAAGGGACATGAAAATCTAATAGTCATGGTGGATTAGAATGCGTTGTAGGAAAGGAGTAGATGAAAGAGTTATGAGAGAATATGAACTTCGTAGTGGAAATGAGATAGGAGAAGAGACTAATTGAGTTTTTCAGTAAATTTCAGATGGTAATAGCGAACACTCTGTTAACGAATTGTAAGAGGAGTAGGTATAAATGCAACAGGCCAGGAGATACGGGAAGATTTCAGTTAAATTACATTATGGCCAGGTAGAGATTCTGAAATCGGATATTGGTTGAAATGGCCCTAAGCACTATGAGACTTAACATCTGAGGTCATCAGTCCCCTAGACTTAGAACTACTTAGACCTGGCTAACCTAAGGACATCCCACATCCATGCCCGAGGCAGGATTCGAACCTGCGACCGTAGCAGCACCGCGGTTCCGGACTGAAGCGCCTAGAACCGCTCGGCCACAGTGCAGATATTGGATTGTAGGACATATTCAGAAAGAGTTATAGTTTCGGATAAAATTTAGTAGGCTAAAGTTTAAAAGACAAGTCAGGAAGAATCAATATGCAAAGAAGTGGCGTATGGAAGTACTAAGGAACGAAGAGGTGTGCTTGAAGTTCTCGAATGCTACAGATACTGCGATAATTAATAGCTCAGTAGACAGTACATTAAAGAGGAATGGACGTCTCTAAAAAGGGCAATCAGAGAAGTGGAAAGGAAAACATAATTACAAAAAACTTAACCAAGCATACAATGGGTAACAGCAGAAATACTTCAGTTGATCGATAAAAGACGGAAGTACAAAAATGTTGAGGCAAATACAGAAAAACAGAAATAAAAATCACTTCGAATGAAATAAATAGGAAGTGCAGGAACCTGAGGTGAAATGGCTACATGAAAAATGTGAAGAAATCGAAAAAGAAATGATTGTCGAAAGGACTGACTCAATATATAAAAAAGTCAAAACAATCTTCGGTATAATTAAAAGCAAGGGCGGTAACATTAAGAGTGCAGAGGGAAATACCACTGTTAAATACAGAGGAGAGAACGGATAGCGGGAAAGAATGCTTTGAGGGCATCTGTGACGTGAGAGCATAAGAAGTAATAGGCGATAGGGAAGAGATGGAGTCCAGAATTAGAACCAGGATTTCTAAATTCATTGGAGAAAATTGCAAGAAAACGATTATTCATATTGGTATATAGAATGTGTGAATCTGGCAATATACGGTCGGACTTTCGCAAAAATATCATTCACACAATTCCCAAGATTTTCAATAGCGGACTAGTCTGAGAATTATCGCACATCCAGCTTAACAGCTCATGCAACAAGTGCTGATAAGAATAATATATAGAAGAACGGAAAAGAAAATTGAGGATCTGTTAGATGACGACCAAATTGGCTTTAAAAAGTGTAAAGCCACCAGAGAGCCAGTTCTGATTGAGTAGTTGATAGTGGAAGCAAGGCTGAAGAAAAACCGAGACACGTTCATAGGATTATTCGATTTGAAAAAAGCGTTCCACAATGTAAAATGGTGCAAGATGTCCTAAATTCTGAGAAAACTAAGGAAAGGAGGATAATATACAATGTGTACAAGAACCAAGAGGACCCGAGTGAAAGACCAAAAATGAATGCACAAATTAAAAAGGGTGTAAGACAGGGACGTCATTTTTCGCCCTTACTGTTCAATCTACACGTCGAAGAAACAATGACGGAAATAAAAGAAAGGTTCAAGAGTGGTTCACATCTATACCTTTGATAGACATGTTGCTGAAAGAGAATTTGACAATTGTTGGTGCGTTGAGGAAAAATAAGGCGGAAGTCCCACCAAGTTTCCTATCCAACAGAAAGAAGAAAGTGCTATCGTCGGAATTTGCTTTTCATCAGAATAAAACAATTGTCTCCTTCACTCCTAAAAATGGAAAATTTGTTGTTCTTTTTCCAACAATGCATAATACTCCTGATGTTGACGAGACCACAAATAAACCTCAGATCATGTAATTTTATAATAGTACGAAAGGCGGTGTGGGTGTTTCCAGAATGAGATTTTCACTCTGCAGCGGAGTGTGCGCTGATATGAAACTTCCTGGCAGATTAAAACTGTGTGCCCGACCGAGACTCGAACTCGGGACCTTTGCCTTTCGCGGGCAAGTGCTCTACCAACTGAGCTACCGAAGAACGACTCACGCCCGGTACTCACAGCTTTACTTCTGCCAGTACCTCGTCTCCTACCTTCCAAACTTTACAGAAGCTCTCCTGCGAACCTTGCAGAACTAGCACTCCTGAAAGAAAGGATATTGCGGAGACATGGCTTAGCCACAGCCTGGGGGATGTTTCCAGAATGAGATTTTCACTCTGCAGCGGAGTGTGCGCTGATATGAAACTTCCTGGCAGATTAAAACTGTGTGCCCGACCGAGACTCGAACTCGGGACCTTTGCCTTTCGCGGGCAAGTGCTCTACCAACTGAGCTACCGAAGCACGACTCACGCCCGGTACTCACAGCTTTACTTCTGCCAGTACCTCGTCTCCTACCTTCCAAACTTTACAGAAGCTCTCCTGCGAACCTTGCAGAACTAGCACTCCTGAAAGAAAGGATATTGCGGAGACATGGCTTAGCCACAGCCTGGGGGATGTTTCCAGAATGAGATTTTCACTCTGCAGCGGAGTGTGCGCTGATATGAAACTTCCTGGCAGATTAAAACTGTGTGCCCGACCGAGACTCGAACTCGGGACCTTTGCCTTTCGCGGGCAAGTGCTCTACCAACTGAGCTACCGAAGAACGACTCACGCCCGGTACTCACAGCTTTACTTCTGCCAGTACCTCGTCTCCTACCTTCCAAACTTTACAGAAGCTCTCCTGCGAACCTTGCAGGAGAGCTTCTGTAAAGTTTGGAAGGTAGGAGACGAGGTACTGGCAGAAGTAAAGCTGTGAGTACCGTGCGTCAGTCGTGCTTCGGTAGCTCAGTTGGTAGAGCACTTGCCCGCGAAAGGCAAAGGTCCCGAGTTCGAGTCTCGGTCGGTGTGGGTGTATTTGACAAAATGGTATATGCGTACTCTGTTTCGAGGAGTACACCACGCTGCCCACTTCGGATGTTTTATGGAATATTGGACCAGGCAGCAATAAATGCTTTTATTCTGTTCCTTGTAAAATCACAGCAAAAAGTGAAAAGAAAAGATTTTCTAAAAAATCTTGGATCTAACCTTGCTTCAATACACATGAAACGGAGCCTACAGAAAAAATTTCCACGAGGGCTTTCGGTAAATATAGCTTTAGTCTTAGGAACGTAGAGAACAAAGGATCCACAACACCAGGAAAAGAGGTCCACAAAACTGCAGAAACAAGCAAGATGTCATGTATGACCTAGACATAAAGCCAGAAAAGTGAAAGTAGCTTGTGTACAATGTTGTAGGCCTGCATGCAATGATCATAGAAAAGAAATTTGCATAATTTATTTCTCTTGAAGAACAATTTCCTAATAATTGTTATCCAATTGCTATAAATTGTTCACACATTAATAAGAATGTTAATGACTTTAAACAGATCGAGTTTCGTTCTGTATGTTTTGTGAAGTTTTAATTACATGCAAAATAAAACTTTGGGGTGACGAGTCACCCCCGTTACCTTTGCAAGGTGTGTTATTCATGTTACTAACGGAGGGTTAACTTTGTACGCCACATTACATTTTTGTGTATGGCTTCATACACAACGGTAGTTAGAGGAGAGTTATAGAGTGGTGCGACAACTGTCGTCATAGGAAAGCTGAACAGGAGCAGAAATTATTAGAAAACAAGTTACAAATATAGCAGCTGTGAACGTCAGAAGGAAAAGGCTCCAAGCGCGAGTGGGCTGACAAGTGAACCTCCCCATCGCACCCCCCTCAGATTTAGTTATAAGTTGGCACAGTGGATAGGCCCTGAAGAACTAAACACAGATCAGTCGAGAAAACAGGAAGAAGTTGTGTGGAACTATGAAAAAATAAGCAAAATATACAAACTGAGTAGTCCATGCGCAAGATAGGCAACATCAGTGAGGGTGTGAGCTTAGGAGCGCCGTGGTTCCGTGGTTATCGCGAGCAGCTGCGGAGCCAGAGGTCCTTGGTTCAAGTATTCCCTCGAGTGAAAAGTTTGATTTTTTATTTTCAGCCAATTATCAAAGTTCAGAGACTCACACATAATCAACTTCGCTCTCCTAAGTTCCAGGACATGTTCAGATTTGCTTGGACATATTCAGGATTTGCCGGTCTACACACGGAAAAATTTGAAAACGTTAAAGTAAAACTGTGCGTCTGTGAAACTGTTGCATTCATTTGTTGCAATTTATGTGACAAACTCTTATGTTTTGATCACTTTTTTTGGGAGTGATTATCACATCCACAAGAAAACCTAAATCGGGCAAGGTAGAAGAATCTTTTTACCCATTCGCCAAGTGTACAAGTCAGGTGGGTCGACAACATATTCCTGTCATGTGACGCACATGCCGTCACCAGCGTCGTATAGAATATATCAGGCGTGTTTTCCTATAGAGGAATCGGTTGACCTATGACCTTGCGATCAAATGTCTTCGGTTCCCATTGTAGAGGCACGTCCTTTCGCCTACTAATCGCACGGTTTTGCGGTGCGGTAGCAAAACACAGACACTAAACTTATTACAGTGAACAGAGACGTCAATGAACGAACGGACAGATCGTAACTTTGCGAAAAAAAAAGAAAGTAGAGTTTTCACGCGAGGAAAGACTAGAACCGAGGACCTCTCGGTCCGCAACTGCTCACGCTAACCACGGGACCACGGCGCTCCTGAGCTCAAACTATCCTTGATGTTGCCTATCTTGCACATGGACTACTCAGTTTGTATATCTAGCTTATTTTTTTCATAGTCCCACACAACTTCTTCCTGTTTTCACGATTGATCTGTGTTCAGTTTTTCAAGGCCTATCCACTGTGCCAACTTATAGCTAAATCTGAGGGGGGTCCGATGGGGAGGTTCCCTTGTGAGTGATTACCGCCAGTCGTCCTCTCACAGCGGCAGAGGGCGCTTCTAGGATGGAACTGCCAGAGGCGTGGTTCAGCGGGCATGCATCATTGGGTCCATCAGATACCTATCTTTGATATGCCAGTACGGCGTTATTGATATTTGATGCCACTACATTAATTAAACAATGGTTGTTTTTGGACGATCTTTCAATGTACAGCACTGAAAATACCATTTTCCGTCATCAAATTTGACTTCGATTTCTTTCAAAACCTAAAAGCCGAAACACATTTCTCTTCGTTTCCAACATATAACATTTGGCAAAATTTGATCAAAACCGGTGGCCCACGTGTTACATCCTCCCCTTGTTAGTAATGGAGACCGCAAAAATAACAATTACCTCGTGCAAGCCACATCACCACAGCCAGCTGCACCATACCTGCTTTGAGACTGTAGACCACAACAACAACAGGAACAATTAAAGCTTTACGACTACCACTCGCTGTTACTCCTCAGCTAGAAATCTGCCCTCATTCAAATTGTGTATGCTTTCGCAGTGTTTGTGCTGTTAGCTCGCTATGACTGTACGGCGAGCGCGGGCCGGAATATCGGCTCGGCGGCTGTCGCTGCGCTGCGGGTTGCGCGGCCAGCAGGGAGCGCGGTGAGCCGCAGAGAGCCGCCGGGCCGCTAATGTACGGCGAGGCGCGGACCACAGCGCCCGTCTACCCCGTGACCCTCCCCCCCCCCTCCCCCCCATCACTCTGCCAAGCACTTCTCCCAAATGTGGCGAGCCGAGCAGCCTCCTGCGCCCGTATCCCTATCTACGCCTGCATTAATCCTCCAGGGCATTTGTGCTGCAAGGTGTGCACCACCACCATTCATCTGAAGTAACGCCAGCGGTTGACATCTCATTCTGCTGCAGGGTCTGCGATTTTAGCTCAGAATTTTTCGATGTAATCACCATTTCTGTCGATGAATTTTTGTAGACGCTGTGGCAGTTTTTGTATTCCCATGTCATACGAGCTCGCCGCCATGCCGTTTAGATAGTTATGAACCTCTTCTTTCACCTCGTCGTCGGAGCTGAATCGCTGGGACCACAATTAACGCTGACAGGTGCTGTGAGACTCTGGAAAAACTCAAACGGGCAATTCAGAACAGGACAAGAGGAATGTTGAGCAATGGCGTACACATTGTCCATGACAATGCTCGCCTACACATCGCTCGATAAACCGTTGCTCTCCTGCAAGAGTTCCAGTAGAACACGATCACCCACCCTCCCTATAGTCGGCGCCCAGTGACTATCACCTGTTCGCTAGGTTAAAAGAACATTTGGCCAGAAAGCGATTGAGCTCCGATGACGAGGTGAAAGAAGAGGTTCATAACTTTCTGAACAGCATGGCGGCGAGCTGGTATGACATGGGCATACAAAAACTGCCACAGCACTACAAAAACGAATCGACAGAAATGGTGATTATATCGAAAAATAGCTAAATGTTCAAGCTGTAAATTGATGTAAACCATTGTAGAAATAAACAGGTCTATGTACTCAAAAAAAATTAGGAGACATTACTTTTGGGAATACCCTCGTAGTTTGGGCATAGCGAGGAAGAGAATAAGAAATCCATCTCGTGGTATTTGAAGGTGTTGTGGGTTCCATAAAATCCATAGACAGATGCAGCCGGATCATTCTGTACCTAAGAAAGGCTAACTAAAATGTTGAGAATGAGTAAATGAAAAGAGATTGGAAGAAAAGAAGGAAATATAGAAAGCAGGAAACGAATCAGGCGAAAGAGAATACATATGTCTGAAAAATTAGACTGAGAGAATGCGCAGAATGCCACAGCTAGAAAGATAGAAGGCAAATGCCTGGCGGTGGAAATACCCATAACTGCGGTAAAGATAGACGCCACCTATAAGAAAGCTGAAGACACGTTTGGAAAAAAGAAGACAAGCAGCTGTATGAATATCAGGAGCTCAGATAGCAAGCCATTACTAAGTAAAGAATGGAAAGCTGAAGAATGGAAGCAATGCGTAGATGATCTACATAAGGGAACCAGTCTTGAGGACAATATTAAAGAAAGAGAGCATGAAGCAGATGAAGATCAGTGACAGTGAGATTGAGATAAGGGGTTGAGGCAGGATCGTAACCAATCCATGATGTAATTCAATCCCTACACTAAGCAAGCACTCAAAGAAACCAAGGAGAAATTTGAAGAACGAATTAAAAATATCAGAATGATGAATGTAAAAGTTGAGGTTTGCAGATAGCATTGTAATTCTGTCACAGACAGAAGAGAATTGGAAGAGCAGCTGAACGAAATCGATAGTGTCTCCAAGAGAGGTTGTTAGATCAACATCACCAGAAGTAAAACGAGGGTAACGTATTCGAATTAAATCGGGCCATGCTGAGAGAATTAGATTAACAAATAGAACAATTAGAAAATAGATGATGCGGTTTCTTATTTGGGCAGCAAAATAACTAATGATGGTCGAAGCAGAATAAACATAACATGCAAACTAGTAATATAAAAAAAGCATTTCTGAAAAAAGAGGAATGTGTTAGCACCCAATATTAGTTGAACTGCAAGAAAGTCTCTTCTGACGTCATTTATCTGAAGTCCAGCCTTCTATGGAAGTCGAAGTGGACGATAAGAAACTGAGACAAAGGGAGTGGAGTCGAGGGAAGGTGCAAGGGATGCCTCTGGCTCACCACGCCCTTCCCATTTCGAAGTAACTTGGAAGGGATGTCTCTGGCCCACCACGCCCTTCCCATTTCTCATGAAACGTCTCATCCAAACGATTTCGCACCGCATGAGTGAAGTGCCCAGATGTCCCATCATGTTGGTACCACACGCGCTGCCGCACGTTGAGAGGGGCATGTTCCATAACTCTGGCCGTGTTTCCCTTAAGAAGATTAAGTATCTAAACCTTGAGGACTGCGCTCTCGTCGACCATGAACAAAGGCGCCCTACCTATTTTCCCGTGCTCACGTGTTGGTTCCGGCTGTTGAACACCTATCTCTTGTGAAGTATATCTGATTCATAAGACGTTCAGGGTGAAAGAATTTAGTTTGAATGACATACGTCTATAAAAATCACTTGCAGAAGTCAATGCGACGCGGAAAATCTTTTGGATTAAGGGCTTGACCGTTCTGAAGGCGGTAAGGGCGCAAATCATTTTTATTCCACACACGCCATTCCTCGAGAAACACTCCGCGAGCTTGTTGAGGGCGTGTCCTGCAGGAGCGCTAACGTCTCCTCTTCGACCTACTGTGAACCGTGCCGAGTGTCATGAGCTGCTAACGCACGGCCTGACAGTGGCCCAGGGGTATCCGGCCGCTATCGATTATCGCGGTCTGCCGCGAGAATTTCTGACGGTGGGTTTGGCGAGCATTTTGGCGTTTGAAATACTGGAAGTGAAAGCGCGGTGGGCAATCGGGCAGTGAGCACTTTTGAAGAAGTGGTCCCGGGGAGTGGGATTTGCGCTACTTGTGTGAGCTACCAACGAGAGGGCGGATATGTGGTTCAAATGGCTCTAAGCGCTATCGGATTTAACATCTGAGGTCATCAGTCCCCTAGACTTAGAACTATTGAAACCTAGCTAACCCAAGGACATCACATGCATCCATGCTCGAGGCGGGATTCGAACCTGCGACCGTAACAGCAGCGCGGTTCCGGACTGAAGCGCCAAGAACCGCTCGGCCACAGCGGGTGGCCGAATGTGGGGCTTCGATATGTTTTGCACGGAGCCGCAGACTAATTGTGCAATTATTACTGATGGCGGACGGAACGGCTTCGGGAATTATGTGTACCTTGTCTGATCTAAGTTACTCCATAATGAAAAAGGAAGCTATGGAGCAAATCGTTTGGTGAGCATAACTGAAAGTGTAACTCTCGGTAATGTGTAACGCACACCTACTCACCTCTTGCTCACTGTACGGTGCTACGTGGCTTCTGTATATGGAAAGTGAATCTGACGTTTCGTTACTTGAAGTCACTTGATTTTAACTATTTTAAACTGCGGCCTTGCTTAAATGGGTCTTGTGATACTGTTTTGGACTGGCGAATGTGTAAATAGTGATTTGTTTTGCGAGTTCTGCGACAGCTGTGGCTGTGATTGCAAAATAAACAAATGAAAAAAAAATTGTGGTCTTCTGAAGGCGGTTCCTGTATTCACGTTCATCGTAAAAAACCTTATGTACTTTCGATGATTCGCTTAAGGATATGGCAGGCTAGATCTGTTGGCATTAATACGTGGCCGTTAGTACACTTGGTTAAGCGACAATATTGTTAAAAACTTGTGCCTTATTCAAGGTTATGCTGCAACAATTATTGGCCGGCCTGTGTGGCCGAGCGGTTCTAGGCGCTACAGTCTAGAACCGCGCGACAGCTACGGTCGCAGGTTCGCCTGCCTCGGGCGTGGATGTGTGTGATGTCCTTCTCAATGCATTTCTTCCAATTCATCACAACTCTTTCTCTCATATAGCCTACCCCATCTTAAGCTAACTTAAATCTACTGAGTTCAGATGCTAAACTAAAGGACGAGGCAATGCAGCAGCACAAAACAATTAATACAAAAAGCAATGAAAAAAATTCAAACTGGCAAAGCAAGCTACAGTAAATCTAAATTACCAAGCAAATGCAACATTACAACTAATATGAGCCAATGTGCAGCAACAAGAAAAATAAATCAGTAGTAAAACTGGCTTAACATAGTAATGTAAAGTGAAATTTAGTAGCACTATGCATGGCAAACAGCAGCAGCAAATGTAATAACTAAACATGACATAGCTCAAGCAGAAAAAATATTACAGTAAAAATGGCCATGTTTAATACCAATGTCACATCTTAACACTAGAGTGATGCATCACCTTGACTTACTCTAGCAGACAAGTTACCAAACGGGTAAAAAATTATTTTTGCAATTCCTGTGAAGGGAAATATCTATTTGTGCTCTCTTTTCTACGAAAGTACATCATAAAATTATTCTTTACTGGGTCTGTAGACAGAAAATTGTGATATTAGTACATCTATTACATTTTATTATAAGCAATGCTGCATTGCAGCTAGAAACTAGATATTAAACAAAATGAGAAAATATATATAAAGCAACATATGAAACGTCATTCACTAGGCAAATGGCGTCTCCAAAGGCAAAAAGAATCTCTCAACTAGAAAGACAATAGATGTAAAATGTTTCTCATCATTTCATTAGGCATTTTAGTAAATATCATAAATTAAGAGCTCCACAGTGTTATCATGTGTTTTCAAGTTTGAGCGTGTCGTACGAGGGCAGTTCAATAAGTAATGCAACACATTTTTTTTTTCGGCCGATTTTGGTTGAAAAAACCGGAAATTTCTTGTGGAATATTTTTAAACATTCCCGCTTCGTCTCGTATAGTTTCATTGACTTCCGACAGGTGGCAGCGCTGTACGGAGCTGTTAAAATGGCGTCTGTAACGGATGTGCGTTGCAAACAACGGGCAGTGATCGAGTTTCTTTTGGCGGAAAACCAGGGCATCTCAGATATTCATAGGCGCTTGCAGAATGTCTACGGTGATCTGGCAGTGGACAAAAGCACGCTGAGTCGTTGGGCAAAGCGTGTGTCATCGCCGCAAGGTCAAGCAAGACTGTCTGATCTCCCGCGTGCGGGCCGGCTGTGCACAGCTGTGACTCCTGCAATGGCGGAGCGTGCGAACACACTCATTCGAGATGATCGACGGATCACCATCAAACAACTCAGTGCTCAACTTGACATCTCTGTTGGTAGTGCTGTCACAATTGTTCACCAGTTGGGATATTCAAAGGTTTGTTCCCGCTGGGTCCCTCGTTGTCTAACCGAACACCATAAAGAGCAAAGGAGAACCATCTGTGCGGAATTGCTTGCTCGTCATGTGGCTGAGGGTGAGAATTTCTTGTCAAAGATTGTTACAGGCGATGAAACATGGGTTTATCACTTCGAACCTGAAACAAAACGGCAATCAATGGAGTGGCGCCACACCCACTCCCCTACCAAGAAAAGTTTAAAGCCATACCCTCAGCCGGTAAAGTCATGGTTACAGTCTTCTGGGACGCTGAAGGGGTTATTCTGTTCGATGTCCTTCCCCATGGTCAAACGATCAACTCTGAAGTGTATTGTGCTACTCTTCAGAAATTGAAGAAACGACTTCAGCGTGTTCATAGGCACAAAAATCTGAACGAACTTCTCCTCCTTCATGACAACCCAAGACCTCACACAAGTCTTCGCACCCGAGAGGAGCTCACAAAACTTCAGTGGACTGTTCTTCCTCATGCACTCTACAGCCCCGATCTCGCACCGTCGGATTTCCATATGTTTGGCCCAATGAAGGACGCAATCCGTGGGAGGCACTACGCGGATGATGAAGAAGTTATTGATGCAGTACGACATTGGCTCTGACATCGACCAGTGGAATGGTACCATGCAGGCATACAGGCCCTCATTTCAAGGTGGCGTAAGGCCGTAGCATTGAATGGAGATTACGTTGAAAAATAGTGTTGTGTAGCTAAAAGATTGGGGAATAACCTGGTGTATTTCAATGCTGAATAAAACAACCCCTGTTTCAGAAAAAAAAGTGTTGCATTACTTATTGAACTGCCCTCGTATTTGCCATGCTTTCTACAAAGGAATGTCAATAGCGAGGATAATGGTACCTTTTTTTTCACCTGTGCCTCTGAAAGGCACACACTAATGGCTTTTTTCCAGGTGACAGTCGCGCAGCTGGGTGCCCACGACTCATTACGTGAAGGTGGTCACTTAACTTACTGAAATATTTACGACACCAGTTTGCATTACAGTGACAGTCTCATATAAAAAATTTCACAGGTCGAGAATTTGCATTGCAAATATGTAGAAACGAAATCCTATGAATATAACAGTGTTCAAAAAGTTTTTGTTGGCATTGTGACACATTCACGCATTTACACACATTTCATAACTCTTAAAGTACAATTCTTGGTTTCCAACATCCTTTTCCACAAATCAGAGTCCCTAACCACTACTCGTTATTCATATACGTATTCGTCGACACTTCTTCAATATTTCATCATAATAAATACATAGCATAATCAAATTCCTCATATACAGTAGCATCATCTTATTGATCATAAACATAGCTCAACAGCATAATACACATCGTCGTCGTAAAAATAACATCATAACACCTCAGTCAAATCTCAAAATCGTTTTAGCTTCCTCCAATAATTTCAAAACCTAAAAAAAATTCTCTGCTCATTTAAATAGTGTCATCTAACTCAAAAGTACTTAAAAAATCATGATCCCATACCAAATATATCATTCAAAGCCCTCATAGTATCACAATGGTTCTGAAAAAATATGAACAGTTCACAAAGTACAGACAAAATACAATTTCATAAGTGTGAAGTTATCCATCTGTCACTCAAATGCGTGTCCTGTAGCGCTAAATGTGCGTCTTGCTGTAAGATAATCTCTGGGGAAGTGTCGCAGTTACTGTCCTCCGAAAGCTAAGTTCTGCAGAAGCCAATGTACTTACCTCATAATAAACAAAAGTGAAATGCTTTGCATATATATATCTTAGTTATTACGCTTATTGCCGTGATGAAGAAAGTACTGTGCTGTACCGTATTGTTGTGCTACAGAAAAGGCAGTCTCATTGTAGCTATACCACAAAAGTTACTACCAAAACATGTTTTACTTTCCAGAATAATACAGAAAAACTGTGCAGATATAAAACAGATGCAGCGCAGAGGCAACAATGTAAATTGTGTCACATATTAATAGCGTTGTGATATAATCGTGTAGCTATCAAAGAAACCAAATGCTAAGTCATCTGTACTTCAAATAAAGAGCATCTTTTCAAGTAAACCAAAATGTTGCATTAAAATCTCATTAGCAGTACCAGTATATGTTCTAAGTACGTAATCCTGATAGTCGTTACGTAATCGTGCAACTAACAAGCAAGGATGTACACACACAATAGCACTGTGACATCTGTTCACTATAACAATGCATTCGTAATTTCTGTTTAAAAATGTTCCCTAGGTTCTAGACTGGATAGTTAACTCCAAAACATTGTTGCATGTTAACAGTTTCTCAGTGTGACAAATTGTACTAGTAGCGTGAAGTGAAAAGTTTTATGGCAAAGACTAAGTTAAAAAGCAGATTATCTTTCAATAAACGGTTTTACATGTGAAATGTGGTGTAAACCTTTATTCTTCCTAGTACGCAGAGTTTCAACTTCAACGCAATTATCATGTGGTATATGGTACATCGGTAAAGAATATTCAAATTTTTCTCAAGGTTAGCGTCTATGTAATTTTTCCCTGAGCCAGCCGGCGCACGTGGCTGCCTGCGGTGCGAGTCATTGTCTGTCTCTTCGTTGGCGTGCTTCGTTATTGGGATTAGGAGACCTAACTTCTACAAATTCACCTTGTCGAGTGTGCCCTGCCCTGTTTGAATCCCGCCAGTTCTGATGGAATTCAGGTCGGTCGTTTTGTCGGTAGTTTACATAGTTTCTTGTCTGTCGGCCATGTGGTGGAGAATTTCTCCTGGAATCGTAACTGCGCAGAGGACCGTTGTGTCTGAAGTTATTCTGTCTCCCTTGATAATAATTGTTTTGGTTCCCATATTGTCTGTTTCTATGGTAATTTCTGTCATATTCATTACTACGGAAATGCGATCTTTCTCTGTAACTATTATTACTCTGCCAGTGGTTGTCATATGGGTGGTGTCTGTTTTGGTCACGATTTGCGTTGTAAGAATAGCCTTGTTGTGTACAGTTATTATTTCTTTCATTGCGGAATTGCGACAGATGTGACCTGTAATTGTTGTGTTCCTGTTTTCGAGTTCCGCGATTCTCAGTGTCAATTTCTAATTCTTGTAAGAGTCCCTGAAAAGCTTCAATGTCGTCTTTGCAACGTCCTGCCAAAATAATATTTCTTAAATGTTCAGGAAATTTCATTAAGCAAATGCGGATGAGTTCTGAAGGGCTGTATGGGTTTGAAAGATACTGATTCTTATGCAATATGTCTTCAAAATATTTGACAAGACTGGAAAATTCAGATTGTTCAAAGTGTTTCATCATCATGATGCTATGTTTTACTCAGTCTTGTGTAGCTTGAGACCAATATGCTGAGAGGAAGGCATGGTAAAATTCTCCTTCACTGTAACAATCGTGAATGACCGATCGCATTCTTACAGCTGGTTCATTCTCTAAATAGCCACACATAAATTCTAATCTGTGCTCTAATGACCAGTTGGGAGGAAAACAATGAGAGAATTGATGGAGCCACGCTTGTGGATGAACGTCGTTGCCACAATTCTTAAATGTTTTAAATTTACGTGTAGTAATGAACAGCTTATAGTCAAAATCATCATGTCGGCAAGTCGCATATCGGTCATTGTTACGTCGTTTCGGCGGTTCCATTTCAAAATTCGGTGCACCTTGCCAACTTCTTTCATAATTTCCGAAATGCCCTGTGTTATTATTTTGTGGCTGTTCCGTATTTCTATGTCCCTCTTCCCGTATTGGGGCGCGAGTGTCCTCTGAAATACGTAATTCTTGTATTACCTGTGTCAGCTGATCTTGTACTTCCCGGATTTCTCTTTGGTGTTGCGTATTAATTTGATTCTGATTTTGTTTGAATTTCCGAATTTGTTCGCACTCTTCTGTGTCATTAAAGACTACCGGTTTTGTGTCATTCAGATTATCATCTACCTTCGTAGATAAATTATTTAGCTGATCCGAAAGTTCAACTACTTTCTCTGATAATGAACTAATTTTCTCCATGTGTCTTTCTGAACCAATTTTGAGAATATCTACTGTGTCCTTTAAGTTTTCCTGAGTTTTTGCAAGTTGTGTAACCGAATCGGTAGATGCAACTGAGTCAATTTTAGCTTGCAAGGTCTCATGATTTTCATGAACAAGAGTTTGTAGTTCTTTTATGGCTGCTTCGTGATTCTGTAATTCATTTTCATGCCGCGAAAAAATAGGTTGAAAATGATCACAAAGTTGTGTTTTTACGTCATTACAAACTTTTTGACATTTCGATTCAATGCTATGTAACTCAGTAGTTAAATCTTCACGTGTTTGTTCAAGCGTGGTGACTAACTTCCGAAGATTTTGTTCCATTGTGTCTAACTTTTGAAGCTTTTGCTGTGTTTGTCTCTGATTTTGTTCCACTATGTCTAACTTTCGAAGATTTTGTTCCATTGTGTCTAACGTTTGAAGCTTTTGCTGTGTTTGTCCCATTTGTTGTATTAATTGTAGTAACAATGCACTGGTGTCTGAAACATGTTCCTCAGTGCTTTTCGGCAATGAATTCGCACCGCCAACATTCACATTTTGACAAGCAGAAAATGTGTCTTGACTTATTTGAGAAAACGGTGAGGACCCAAAACCTGAATCTACAGTATTTGCGAGATTGTGTCCTGTCATTTCGGATTCCTGAGGCGAGCTATTGCCGACCGATCGATCGATAATGCTTCCCTATTCACTAATTGTTTCACCGTCTACGCCATTATTTGCCGCCCGTTCCATTTCCCTATGCACAATTACCAAATCACTAGTTTGAACATTAGTTAATTCATTACACGGTGGCGCTAACACACTGCTTTCGTCTTCACTGTCATTTCTCAGTTTACTTTGGAGCCTAGTATTACGTTTTTCACACGCCGTTATTGTCACAATATTTCACACGACAACACAGAAAAGCACAATTTGAAGAGCAAAATAAGAAAACACATTAACATAGCACTGAAAATAATATCTAGTTAATTGCAAGCGCAGCTGCGAAATACTTGGTCCAAATCTACATGCATGCCACAACAACAATGAAAGACTGCAACTACAAAGGAGATTCTCTCTACAATTACGCGCTAGCAATAAACAATAGCTACACTAATTACACAAACTACAAGAAAAAAATCAGAAGATTCCAGTAATGTATCCTCGGCTAAGGGTCGACATATGAAACGTCCCCTTAGAAAAATTACATAAGACTGTGCTTAAACTGACACACAATATTTTTAGCGCAACGCAATCTGACTTTCAATAATCCCTACAAAAGAATGGCCCTGACTAACATTAACTTATACTTTTCACAAATCACTTACCTCACAAAAATCTTCGTTACTCGAACTATTGCAATACAGCGAGCGCCACTACTGCCAGCTAAATAAAAGATTCAAACTACGGAAGGCACTAACTACTGATAGGCATAGTTAGCAAATGAAAGATTTTAATAGAGAACAAACAATGTATTTACCTTAATAGTGTTGAAAAATCATAATATACATAGCAGTTCATGACATCCAGTCTTACAAATTTCAAAACTCCGCCATTTCTCTTCCCACATCCACCACTGCTGGCGGCTCACCTCCAACTGCGCAACGCTACACGCTGTTAACAGCCAACTGCCCAACACTACAATGGCGAGTATTACAACAATGCCAACCAGACACAGACTGCATGCAACACAGCCAGTGATTTTCATACAGAGCGCTACGTGGCGTTACCAATATAAAAACCTAAACAGCCTACTTACAATACTCTCTTCGCTATGTAATAGTTTGTTATTTATGTGATTGTAGTATTCCGACTGTAAAATTTTATTGTACTTCCACGTGTCTGTCCGTTACGCCGCTGCCAAACGGGTTCTCACCCGAGATCTCAGTTCGTTCTAGAACGGGTTTCCTGGTATTCTATTTGATCCGACTGTTTGTGACTGGACTGATGCCTGTGAGGGGTCTAAGCCCGAATGGAACAAGCTGTAACACGAGAAATACTGAAACTGTTATATCTAACACACTGAAACTACTACCAATAGCGGTGCCCTACATGGCTGCCCTGATGGATTTAATTTATTAATTTACGCATTATATTACTGTCTGAGAAATTAGATGATATGTGCGCCTATGAGATTTACTAATTTCAAATTTTTCCTGATTACTAAATGTATTTGGAAATCGAAAAAATTTACGTAGCTGCCCAGAGTGGCAGTTTTTTTTATGTTAATAGTGGATGCTCTGAGAAACTAATTAATTTTAAATTTTCCTCACTTAGCTTTCATTTCTGCCTTAGTATATTTTTAAATTAACTTCTAACAAAAAGAATTCTCTTATTGTAAGTTAATGAATGTCCTTTAATGGTCGCCTTATGTAATTGTTGCATTTAATCGTTCATTGTTTATCTGTTACTGGTGTTATAATAAAGTACTGATAAAATTTCTCTTTTCCGCCTTGCAGTTCGGTCCTCCCAGTCAGTAGCCATTTGTGTTGGTGCCAAAGCAGCGAAAGGTTTCACACTGTACATTGACGACCGCGTCCATCTGCACCTGCACCACAAAACGAGTGCATTGGGTTTCATGTAGGCGCTAGTGGATGGCGATGAAAGTATGTGGTTCTGGCATTCGACAATTCGGAAATTGCTGAACGCTCATAAATAAATAAATAAACAAATAATGGTGCTTGCCGCCACCGCCCAGTGCTCACTGCCGCGGCCCGGTCCTCACCACCACCGCAGCCGCGGTCACCGCCGCCGCCGCCGACATCACAGTCGTCACCCAGTCCTCGACGACGACACCCTCTGTTTTAGTTCTTTTCCCACTTCAGCGAGTCCTGTCGCCAGTGGACACCCCCACTACCACCATCATTTACACCTCCCCCTCCCCTGCACCCACTGATACCTAGTGGAGAGCCTCCTCTGGGCTTAACCCATTTATTCCACTTCCCCTCCTCACAGTCTCCCCTTCCATCTCCTCCCCATCCCTATATCCCCACCTGTCTGTTGCTTCTGCCCCTGACCCTGTTCCTACTCCTGGCCCCCCTCCCACTACTATCGCCTGCAGAGAAGGCATTCACCTCTCCCCACCTGCCCTGCTACAACCACTCCTGGTTCCTCCACCAGAGGGACCGCCCACTGCACCACAGCCGCCACCACAGAGCGCCCCACCCCTATTCCCAGTGCTGCCACCTCACAAGAGGAGCCTGCCTCCCACCACCTCCTAATCCATCCAGTCCCTCATGCCACCTCTAGGCCACACCTGCAATAAAACCTCCCAAGCACTGAAGTGCAACCTCTCCTCCACCTCCTCCTCCAAAAAACCACCCATGGACACCAACCCTCCTCCCACCTGCCCAACACCTGCCCTGTATACTTTTGTTCTTGCCAACCCCTATCCTAAATTCCTCAGTGCCTGTTCCCTCACCCTTGAAATCTGTAAATACATCCCCAGTGCCCTCATCACCCAACTCATCCCCCACAGGGACTCTGCCCTCATCAAATCTCCCTCTCTCTCTTTCCACACTGATCTCCTCCAGCGCCTTCCCTGCATCACCTTTGGTCCATGCATCCCTCATCCCTTTCCTTACATCCTCTTCTCCTCATCAGCCCCAACCCCTTCGTTATATGCCGACCCTCACCACCATGATCACAAAGCTCAGTGCTGTGATCACGGAGGTGGAGGTGTTGGTGGAACTGGACACCCACCCTGCCCTGGAAATCCACTTGGCCCGCCGTATTTACACCTCGTCTGGCCCTACCTTCCTTGTGCATGTCTTTACCAAGTCAGCCTCCTCCATAGATCACCTCCTTACTCAGGGAGCCCTGATTTTCAACCATTGCCACCCCATTTAATCATCCCATTCCCCTTCTCAATCCTACTGCTGCCAGTGCTGTCTCCTGTACAATGACCATTTCATCCAAAACTGAAAGAACCCCCTACCTGCCCCCATTGTAAGGCCTCCCACTTATTTAAACAGTATCTTAACCTCACCTCTTCTCCTTACTGCAACACCTGCAATAAACCACACCCCACATACTCCTCCAAATGCAAAACCAATCCCCCTCCCACCAACCCTGAGCTCACTGTCTCTGTTCGCCCCATCAACCAGCCCATCCATCCCAAAAATTCCCTCCACACTCGCCTACAGCTGAAGACATCATCTGGTTGTTGACCATCGTCCTCCACCCCTTCCAATGCCCCCACACCCTCCAGCAGATTTCCTTTGCCACCTGCTCTGCCTTCCATTTTAATACCTACGCCACTTACTCCCACAACCATGCCCAGTTTACATTCACTCACCTAGACACCCTCATTTAAGCCTCTTTCTCCTCCACCTCCACTTCCTTTCCCCCTACCACCTCCTGGCATGTCAACAGTTTCGTCACCTGCTTAAACATTCACTCCCTCCCTGCCAACAAATACCTCTTCATGCTTACACTCTCCCAGCACCAGGTCGACTCCTTCATCCTTATGAAACCTTCCTCCAACATCACCATGTTTTCCGCACCTCTCCCTATCTCCTTCACTGTACCGACAATCCCCTCCCCCTTGCACAAGGTGTGTTCACAGTTGGCCACCTCAAGCATCTCCTTGTCCAGCCACAACCCCTAGTTAATGACCTGACTGAACACCTTCTACTCAGCATCTTTTATCTGTCCCTCATCATCACCTGTGCTACTCTCTATGCCCAACCATTTTGCTTCCCACCCATCTGAAGTCTTCTCCATTCCTGATGATCCCCATTTTGATTACTCCCTCTTTCCCACCATCCTCAAATGCACTGATACCTCTGTCCCACTGTTCACCCCTAGTGGCTGGTACTTGGAACAGTTACCCACCCTCAAACATAAATACACCCATCACTGCACACGACATCAGACTCATCCTCTGCTCCAAAAATAACACCGCCCCTGGTAATGACAAAATCACCTACCTCCACCTCAAGGAATCCCCCCTGTCATTCCTGGCTGCCCTTGATACCCTGTGCAAAACCCTCCTCTCCATTGGCTTTTACCCTGACCTGTGAAGACTTCCAATGTCCTGCTGTTCCCTAAACCCAACAAACACTCCTCTGACACCTCTTCCTATCACCCCATCGTATTCATCACCATCTCCTTCCCCTTACCCTGTGTGGCTTCTGGCTCTCTTTCTCAGCTGCTGATCAGCTCCTTAACCTTACCAATCTTTTTTCCCTCCAACTTAACTCCCATCACTCTGCTATCTTTGCGTCCCTCGACCTACAGAACACTTATGATAATGTCTGGCATCCTGGGCTCCTCTACAAACTCCAAACCTTTGATCTGCCTATCAGTTTCGCCTGTCTCGTTCCTTCCTTCGTCTCCCATCGTCCTTCCAATGTCACTACCCACAATCCAACTCCCATACGTCCTATCACACTGCCAGTGTGCCCCAAGGCTCCATCCTTTCCCCTCTCCTCTACCACCTGTATACAGCCGATATGCCCAAACCACCCTGCCCTGTTCACCTTCTCCAGTTTGCTCATGACACCGGCTTCCTGGCCCTTTATCCTACTGTTCATGTCCCAATGGACTCTTCAAACCCACTTCAACCAGTCCACCACCTGGTGCAACCAGTGGCACCTTCGCTTCAACACTTCCAAGACCCAGGCAATCATCACAGGTCATACCACCCACTCCTTCCAATTCCACAATTTTTACATTTATGGTTGTCCTATCCACCTCTCTCCTACCCTGAAATACCTTGGCCTCTCCCGTGACTGTCACCTCCCCTGGACTCCTCATCTCCTTACAATCCAATGCAAAGTTCACAATAGACTCTGCCTTGTGAAACTCCTGTCCAGCCAGACATGGGGACTGCATCCTTCCACCATCCTTCACACCTACAAATCCTTGATCTACCCCACCCTATGTTATGCCAGCGTTGCTTGGATTTCCACCCCTCCCAGATTCTATAAAGCCCTCCAAATCCTATAACACCATGCACTCCACCTTGCCTTCTGTATGTGCTTTCCATCCCCCATGTGAATCCACTACGACCTCATCCCCTTCCCACATCTCCTTCTTTTCCTGGAATACATCCACACCCTGTCCATTGTCTGCAAACTCGATCCCCCACACCCTCTGGTGTCCTCCCTCCCCCAGCCCGTTTCCGCGTCTTTACCATTGTGTCCTGCCCTCTCTCCATCTCCACACCCTCCAACTCCACACCCTCCACCTCCACACCCTTCGTCTCCATTACCAACGGAACTTCCAGCACCTACCCCTCCCAGATGAAGAGCATTGCCCTGATTTCTACCCCTCCTATCAATTCTAACCCCACCTTCACCTCTACTCCTCAGGTCTTCCTCTCCCCTCCCCTTCCCTTCCCCTGGGTGGTTTTCCTCCCTTCTACACCCCTTCCCTTTCCTGTGCCCCGCTTCTGTGTCTCTATGCTCCCTCCTGCCTTGTCTTCCCTCTTCATCTCCCACCCCACATGACCTCCTGCCTCTTGGTGTGTCCCCTGCCCCGCTTTTTCCTCTTCCTCACACCCCCTCCAGCCCCCCCACTGCACCATCCTTCCCTCTTTTTCACTCCTTAGCACTCCCTCGGCAGGCTCTTACCAGCGGTTTGTATCCTTCGTGTGTTCTTCATTGTTTACAGTGACTTTTTTAAGTGTCTCTCGCTCTGTGCATTTTTATGCTGCAGCTGACTTGTGTGTGACTCCAGAGCATTTTAAGTGCTCCATTGCCAGCAGTGTTCTTTTAGCTTTGTGTCGACTTTTTTAACTGTTCCCCAGTGAATGTCTCTGTGTTAATATATAATTTCCATTGTCTCCATTTATTCTGTTTTTATATCCCCCTTTTTATACATGAGTTCACCTTCTTATATTTTTATAAAGCCACTCGGCTGAAGAGCGGTGGACTGTGCTGCTGCCATTCCTCTCCTGCCTGTATGAGGCAGGGGCATGAAATGACACTTAAGGGGTAAAAACGATTCATTCATTTTGTGATACAGATGCGGACTGAAGTAGTCATCAACTCACAGTACAAACACAACTGTCTGAAGAGGAGGTGTTAGCAAAACACGCCCTCATCAAGCTCATGGAGTGTTGCTTGAGAGATGGATGTAAGCCATTCCATGGTCAGAAGTGTATGGAATGACAATAATTCCTTATCGCCTTCAGAAAGGTCAAACCCTTAAGCCAAAAGATTTTCCAAGTTGCACAGGCTTCTGTGAGGGTTTTTGCAGAAGTGTGTTTTTTAAACTGAATTCTCACACACTTTGTACTTTTTACAGGTGAGGCATTCTTTACAAAGGAAGGGGTGTTCAACAGCGACAACCAAAACGTGGGCACGGAAAAATCCCGATTTCTTCATGGTCACGAACAACACTTCGTTGTCAACGTTTGGATGCTTAATCTTCTTAAGAGAAGCAATGGCAGTGTTACTGGAACACGTATCATTAAATGTGCAACGGCTCATATGGTACCAACATGATGGTGCATCTGCACACTTCGCGGAGCAAAATCGATCAGATGAGACGTTTTGTGAGAACTGGCTAGGGCGTGGTGGGCCGGTGGCATACTTTGCACGTTCTCGCGGCTTGACTCCCCTTCACTCCCCTTGTCGGGTCGGATCGGTCGCGAACTGAAAACTGCTCCCAGCTATTGTGACCGAGCGGTTCTAGGCGGAACAGTCTGGAACAGCGCGACCACTACGGTCGCACGTTCGAATCCTGCCTCGGGCTGGATGTGTGTGATGTCCTTAGGTTAGTTAGGTTTAAGTAGTTCTAAATTCTAGGGGACTGATGACCTCAGCAGTTAAGTCCCATAGTGGTCAGAGCCATTTGAACCATTTTTTGTTTCTCTCTCTCTCTCTCTCTCTCTCTCTCTCTCTCTCTAGTCGGCATCTATAAACACACACAGAGCGACAGCAGACGCCTCCACCACTATCAGAACAAACAAAAGACGAATGCAGCCCACAACAGCAAAACAAAACACTCAAAATGGCGAATAGCCAGTAATAATTCCCAACACACAAGTGTAAATATGCTTAAGTGAAGTGAAAGTGCTGTTTCCTAATATTTAACACATGCGTGTGAAAGACAGGAAAGAATGCAGTAAACAACAAAAAACCATGAGTTACGAAAAGAATAAAAGCTGTTCATAGTAATAAGTAAAGCATGTGAACTGTTAATGATCATAACAAACAAAATTGGAATTGGAAGCTGGGAGAGTACTGCCACTTTTATGAAAACAAAAGTCTGTGGCGTGATGTTGTTCAAGCAGTGCTTGAAGGTCAAAGGCTAAAGAATTTAGTCCAAGACCCTGTAACTGGCATTTTATAATGTATTTAAAATTTTTGGAAAACTAATTCATGGTTGTGTTGATGGCAAGGTTTTACTAATTGATGGAAGCTGTCAGGAGAAACACACTTCGGAATGAAACATTTTTCTGCTGCATTGATTGATTTTAGTAATTACTGGCTGTGTGAGAAAAAAAGAACATACTTGGTTCTTGGAAAAAAGAAAACAAGCGGTTTAGAAGACGATAAAAGTAATATATCGGTCAAGACAAATAGTATAGTACAAAAGAATCTAAAAACAGTGATAGAAGAGAAAAATAATCCCAATAGTTCCAGAAAAAATGAACTAACATGTAATTGTGATGTTCTGTGCATGCAAGAAACGCAAAGAGGTATTACTCAGCGAAGACCAAAAATAGCAGACTTGCAGATTGCCATTGAGAAACACCACAGGCAGCATGGTAGTGCCATTTTTGTGAGGCACGGTGTAGCAGTGCTCTCAGTTTATCTAATATTGGAGAACGATGTTGAAATCTTAACAGTTGAGATGAGCAGTTGTACACTAACACCCATCTACAAGCCTTCTGGTACGACTTTAACAGACACAGCAGCGTCTGGGACTACAAGGAGGTACTCAAGTGGGCTGATTACAGAAGGTTAACTCACTTACACGAGTGAGGCTACCACCTTCATTTGACACCATCCACTGGGAAAGCGGATATAGCCCTGACATGCTTTTCGTCAGCGACACCGTTTCCCACCACTGTGTGAAGGCTGTATCATCCGTTATCGGTACCTGGCACCCAACATAGGACAATCTGCTATCTGGTGTTTGCAGCCATCAAACCACAGGTGATCCTGCTCCGTAGGCGGTCCAACTTTAAGAAGGCCAACTGGAAGAGTTTTGCGGAAACTCTGGATGAGGGAAAACAAAGCATCGAACCCGTGACAGAGTCCTATGACCGTTTTGTAGACGCTGTGAAGAGGTGCTGTCACGCTTCGATCGCCAGAGGCTACCGTATAACATATATATGAATGAAGAATTAAAGTCAAAACTGCAAGAATACCTTACACTGTTTGATGAAGACCCGTTCAATACGGATACAGTAAAATTAGGACAGACACTATCCCAGGAATTGGCAAAAACCAAAGAAATTCGATGGACTGAAAGAGTAGAGAGTACTGATATGCCTAAGAGTAGCAGAAAAGCTTGGAAGCTGCTCAGACTACTCTATTATGACCCTACTGTCTCCAAAGTAAGACCAACAATACCCCAGATTAAGTGGCCCTGCAGGTGCTGCTCAATGGGGAAACTGAAGGAAGAAAGAAAAACATAGGAATGACCCAACACATCGAGAAAGAAAAGTGCTGTCAGCTAAGTTTACTTTGGAAGAACTAAAAGCTGGTATTAAAAAGAGTAAATCCAGCAAGGCGCCAGAACTTGAAGATTTATTCCACAACAAGCTGCGATTTATTCTACAACAAGCTGCATTTAGAACAAATAAAAATTGTACAGCGCAATTACTCAACCTCACACAGAATATCGATTATGGTTTTACAGGAGCAGTATTCGTGGATCTCTCCGCAACTTATAATACTGTACAGCACAAAATCATTTTGAAAAAAGTCCATCCATTAACGAGAGATTATGAATTTACTATTTTCACAGGAGTTCTCCTTCAGAACCGTAGAGTCTATGTCGAATTAGCTGTCAAAAAAAGTAGATGGAAAATACAAAAAAGCAGTCTGCCCCAATGTAGCGTCCTAGCATCTTATTTAACATCTATAGTAACGAGCAGCCACAACCTCTTAACTCAATGAGCTTCATCTATGCTGACGATCTGGCGCTAATATCACATGCCAAAGACTTTGAGACAGTATAGAGGCATCTAACAAATGGACTTCACACTCTCACGGCATAATACCAAAATTACTATCTGAAACTGAATCCGGCTAAAACTCAAGTACGCGCCTTTCATATACGAAACAAAGATATCAACAGAAAATTAAAAGTCGTATGGGATGGCATGGAGCTGGAGTACTGTCATAATCTAAAATATCTGGGAGTCATGCTGGACTGTGTGATCACATTTACGAAGCACTGCCTAAATACAGATCAAAAAGTATACGGCCGCAATAACGTCATTAGAGAGCTCAGAAGTAGCGAATGGAGTGCCCATCCGATAGTACTCAGAAATTTGGCTCTTGCATTATGTTACTCTGCCGCTGAAAATGCCTGCCGTGTTTGGTACAGTTCTGTTCGTATCACGATTATGGATGTTTCCCCCCCAACGAGACATGTTGAATAACGTCAGGATACCTGAGAGCAACGCCTGCCTACAAACTCTACAGCTTGGTGGGGACAGCCCCACAAGATATATGGAAGGAAGTTGCCATGAATGCAGAGACAAGCAAATTGCTGCATGGACACCAACCTCCACCAAGCAAGCTGAAATCTAGGAAGAGCTTTCTAAAAATGTCCGTCAAAGACAGTACATCACCATCAATGGCATGACGAAACCTGTGGACAACCAAAAAAACAGATATCGCATCATGGACACCACTTTTGGAGGCCCTTCCCTCAGGTGAAAACCTGCAATGCAAAACGTGGAAGTCCCTCAACAGACTAAGAAGTGACGTGAGTAGAATAAAGGACAGTATGGACAAATGGAACTGTCTTGGTGACCAATCAACTTTATGCGAATGTGGAGCTGAACAAACCATCAAGCACCTGTACAACTGTCCTGAGTGCCCAGTTTCCTATGCACTGGAAAACCTGTTGTAGGCCAGGGACAATGCTGTTGAGGTCACTAATTTTTGGTCTGACTATATTTATTTATTTGTTATTTATTTATTTACAGGTCTAGTTCCGTAGGATCAAACTGAGGAGCAAATCTCCACGGCCATTGGACGTGCCAGTGCTTGAAATTACAACAAAAAATAGTAACAGAAAAAATAAAATGTTTATGAACCCAAAAAATGTTCACGGCATAAGTTCAAGTAAACGCAATCAGCAATATAACATAGGAATCAGCTTAATTTTTCAAGGAACTCGTCTACAGTATAGAAGGAGTGTCCCATGAGGAAACTCTCAGCCTCGATTTGAATGCGCGTGAATTACTGCTCAGATTTTTGAATTCTCGTGGTAGCTTATTGAAAATGGATGCAGCAATACACTGTGCACCTTTCTGCTCAAGAGTTAAGAAAGTGCAATCCAAATGCAGATTATACTTCTGCCTAGTATTATTGAGTGAAAGCTGCTAATTCTTGGGAATAAGCTGCTGATATTGTCAACAAGAAACTACAGTGAAGATATATATATTAAGAGGCCAATGTCAGAATACCCAGACTAGTGAACAGGTGTCGACAAGAGTTTCGCGAACTTACATCACTTATTGCCCGAACTGCCCATTTCTGAGCCAAAAATGTCTTTTGATAGTGGGAAGAGTTACCACAAAATATAATACCATGAGATATAAGCCAAAGAAGATATGGAAAGCAGACTAATTTTCGTGTCGAACGATCATTTATTTCAGATACTATTCGAATAGTAAAAATGGCAGTGTTAAGTCTTTCAACAAGATCCTGAACGTGGGCTTTCCATGACAGTTTACTATCTATCTGAACACCTTCAAATATGAACTGTTCAGTTTCATCAATCATATGTCCATTCTGTGCAATTAAAACGTCTGGTTTCGTTGAATTGTGTCTCATAAACTGTAAAAACTGAGTCTTACTCTGATTTAGCATTAGTTTGTTTTCTACAAGCCATCAACTTATATCATGAACTGCACTATTTGAAACAGAGCGAGTTTTGCACACAATATCCTTTACTTCCAAGCTAGTCTCATCAGAAAACAGAAATATTTTAGAGATACATGTAATGCTAGAGGGCATTTTATATAAATAAGGAACAGGATTGGCTCCAATACTGACCCTTGGGGCATCCCCCATTTTATTGTGCGCCAATCAGACCCCACATCACAGTCTTTCTCAACACCTGCTGCCTGTTGTTAAAGTAAGAGCTACTCCCTGTATTCCATAATGGTCCAATTTCTTGAGCAATATTTTATGATCAGCACAATCAAATACCTTAGTTAAATCAAAAGAGATGCCTAGCATTCGAAACCTTTTGTTTAATCCATCCAGTACATCACAGAGAAAAGAGAATATAGCATTTTCAGTTATTAAACCACTTCCAAAGCCAAACTGTACATTTGACAACAAATTATGTGATACAAAATTATCAATTATCCTTACACACACAGCCTTTACAATAACTTTAGCAAACACTAATAGCATAGAAATAGATCTAAAGTTGTCTATGTAATCCCTTTCTCCCTTTCTATATAGCAGCTTTACTAATGAGTACTTCAATCGTTCAGGAAACTGACTATTCTTAAAGGAACAATTACAAATATGGCTAATTACAGGGCTAACATGTGCAGTTCAGTTCGTTAATATTCTGCTAGGCACTCCGTCGTATCCATGAGAGTCCTTAGTCTTCAACGATTTAATTATTTACACAATCTCCCCCTTGTCATTATCACAAAGAGTATTTTAGACATCAATCTCGGAAAGGCATTTTCCGAGAGAGTTATATGATTCCCTGTAGAAACTAAGTTTTTATTTAATTCACCAACAACGCTCAGAAAATGATTGTTAAATACTGTATGTATATCTGACTTATGAATAATAGAAATACACTCCTGGAAACTGAAATAAGAACACCGTGAATTCATTGTCCCAGGAAGGGGAAACTTTATTGACACATTCCTGGGGTCAGATACATCACATGATCACACTGACAGAACCACAGGCACATAGACACAGGCAACACAGCATGCACGATGTCGGCACTAGTACAGTGTATATCCACCTTTCGCAGCAATGCAGGCTGCTATTCTCCCATGGAGACGATCGTAGAGATGCTGGATGTAGTCCTGTGGAACGGCTTGCCATGCCATTTCCACCTGGCGCCTCAGCTGGACCAGCGTTCGTGCTGGACGTGCAGACCGCGTGAGACGACGCTTCATCCAGTCCCAAACATGCTCAATGGGGGACAGATCCGGAGATCTTGCTGGCCAGGGTAGTTGACTTACACCTTCTAGAGCACGTTGGGTGGCACGGGATACTTGCGGACGTGCATTGTCCTGTTGGAACAGCAAGTTCCCTTGCCGGTCTATGAATGGTAGAACGATGGGTTCGATGACGGTTTGGATGTACCGTGCACTATTCAGTGTCCCCTCGACGATCACCAGTGGTGTACGGCCAGTGTAGGAGATCGCTCCCCACACCATGATGCCGGGTGTTGGCCCTGTGTGCCTCGGTCGTATGCAGTCCTGATTGTGGCGCTCACCTGCACGGCGCCAAACACGCATACGACCATCATTGGCACCAAGGCAGAAGCGACTCTCATCGTTGAAGACGACACGTCTCCATTCGTCCCTCCATTCACGCCTGTCGCGACACCACTTGAGGCGGGCTGCACGATGTTGGGGCGTGAGCGGAAGACGGCCTAACGGTGTGTGGGACCGTAGCCCAGCTTCATGGAGACGGTTGCGAATGGTCCTCGCCGATACCCCAGGAGCAACAGTGTCCCTAATTTGCTGGGAAGTGGCGGTGCGGTCCCCTACGGCACTGCGTAGGATCCTACGGTCTTGGCATGCATCCGTGCGTCGCTGCGGTCCGGTCCCAGGTCGACGGGCACGTGCACCTTCCGCCGACCACTGGCGACAACATCGATGTACTGTGGAGACCTCACGCACCACGTGTTGAGCAATTCGGCGGTACGTCCACCCGGCCTCCCGCATGCCCACTATACGCCCTCGCTCAAAGTCCGTCAACTGCACATACGGTTCACGTCCATGCTGTCGCAGCATGCTACCAGTGTTAAAGACTGCGATGGAGCTCCGTATGCCATGGCAAACTGGCTGACACTGACGGCGGCGGTGCACAAATGCTGCGCAGCTAGCGCCATTCGACGGCCAACACCACGGTTCCTGGTGTGTCCGCTGTGCCGTGCGTGTGATCATTGCTTGTACAGCCCTCTCGCAGTGTCCAGAGCAAGTATGGTGGGTCTGACACACCGGTGTCAATGTGTTCTTTTTTCCATTTCCAAGAGTGTATTTTTACTATGAACTGACTTTATACCATCGACCTTGTGCTGCTGACCACACACTTCCTTCACAACTGAGTGCATGATTTTAATTATATACTGTGAATTTGCTATTCTGTTCCTATACCAGGTGCTCTCTGCCTTCCTAATAACATTTTTAAACACCTAACAGTACTGTTTGTGAAGAGCTAAGGTAGCTTCATTGTGATTACTCCTAACATTTTGATATAACTCCCACTTTGTTCTACATGATATCCTTAGCAGACTAGTCAGCCAACCAGGCTGCCTTTTACTGCTAGTACCCTGCTTAGAACGTTCTAATGGAAACAACTCTCAAGGACCACGAGAAATGTGCATTATATTTTTCATCTATGTTATTGGCAGTATAAAAATCCTGCCACTCTTGTTCCTTAATGAAGTTTAAAAAACTCTCTATTGCCATAGTATTAGCTTTCCTGCACAGTTTGTAATTATATGTAACATTTGTTTGAGTGCAAAAGCCTTTTAATGTAAATTTTTTGTGCATCATTGTCTGAAAGGCCATTCAACCGTTACTAAAAGAATGCCCATCTAGTAATGAAGAATGAATAAAAGTATTGTCTATAGTTCCGCTACTGTAAACCTGCACCCTGGTTGGAAGAAACCACAGTCTGCATCAGATCATAAGATTTTAGGAGCTCTACCAGCATCCTTTTTCTCGCACAGTAATGTACAAAATTAATATTGAAGTACCACTGTAACAGTTGTAACACTTCTGCCACTAAATGTAACTGGGTTTTCTCTTTGGATGCTGTCAATTGTCAGGATGAGCATTCTAAAGCATTCTGTCAGGGTGAAAATATTAAATAAATTAACTTTTCTCTCTTAACAACATGTGGGCAGGGTAGGTTCTTTCTTGGCTCGGGTATGAGGTAGAATGAAACAGCATTTTTAAGTAAGATGACTTTTATTGGAAGTTTCGTACAACTGTATCTTATTGGATGTTCTGGTTCGGAGAACGGCAGCTGTGTCGTTTGCGTAGCCTTCTGCTGCGGCAGCGGCGGCGGCGGCGGCGTCTGATTACGTGTAGCGGTGTGTATCTCGTGTCGCCGTCTCGCCCAGCTGACTGGAGATGCGCAGCGCGAGGTGGCCGGTTTAATTATTGCGAGCGAAGTCGTGCATCGGATGATACCTTGGGCGGTGCGTCCCAGTGTTTCTCTTCTCTAAGCGGCCGCGTGTGTTGTGCGTCGGCCAGCGGAGCGGCGAGGCGGGGGAAGGCCAGTGTCGCGGACTCAAACCACGGACTGCCGCTTGCCAGTCTTCGGCTGTCAGGTCTTCATCCTAGCTCACAGGTGACTGCTGATGTGAGGCCGTCTCCTTCCCGTCCTCACGAGTCACCTAGGTATGTAAAAACCAGACTTCAAATACCTTTTAACTTCTGTCTTCTGGCGCCGCGGCTGCTGCTTGCTATTCCATTACAGCGACGTCTGTGCATGATGCAGTCTCTTCTTCAGCAGCGAAACTGACTAAAAACAACTGCTACGCTTCTTCACTTCTTCGTCTTCTTCGCCTCTCGTCTCCGTCTCCGTCTCCGTCCTCGTCTCGTCTTTCGGGCCCACTGCGTCTCGCGTATTTATTCACTTCAGTTTACTGGAGGTAAACGACTTCACGGTCATTGCCTCTTCTGTCACGTTGAAAAGCTTCTCGAAGAATCTTCTTAACGTCGGTCATTGGCTCTTGGGATGTAGGCGAGGGCCTTTGCTCACATGCGACAACTGAGAAACACATGAGCCGGTCGGGCGATGCCCTGACGGCTGAATCGACAGCGCCCGCTTATGTGGAACTTGCTGACTTCACGGTCATTGTCTCTTCTGTTCTGCTGTTTTGCCCACTGTTTGCCAGTATGTAACTCTCTAAACTAAACCAAGTTTTTCATTTATATTCTAATTTATACTTCACTAATTTACTTACTTAAGTACCACTCAACATTCCTCCACCCTTCAGAGAAATTCGCCCTCGAATTTACCACTCAACATTCCTCCACTCTTCACACGGCAAAAGCACTAACAGAAACAATGAAAACTCTCGACTTAGAAGATTACACACGCTTCACATTAAGTATGTTGAAAATACTTTATCACTTTACTAAAGCACTGTACGCTCATGAATCACATAGTTCACAAATAAATGGTTATAATAAGTGTAACAAATCTTGATGACAATGAATAAACAAAAATAGATTATTCACTAAGAAAGCACTGTACGCTCATGAATCACATAGTTCACACATAAATGGTTATAATAAGTGTAACAAATCTTGATGACAATGAATAAACAAAAATAGATTATTCACTAAGAAAGTTACATAGCAACACCTGTTTAATCTACCCTATATTAATGCAAGAATATCTATTCAACAGTATTGTTTATTTTAACATGAGACTGTTTAGTAAAGAGTGAAGTACAATAAACAAAATTAATACAGTAATGCTCAAAAGTAACCACTAAAGTACACCAGTGAAGAGTGTGGTATCCAGTTAACAGGGATTTGATGAAGTGGTATATTATTATTTGGCTTATTTTTTCGTCTTAAATAAAAGAAAACTGTACAAAGCAGAAACACCAACACAAAGGTTCCAGATATACCCGTTCCTAAATTTATACTTTTAGTTTTGTGTTCACTTTTTAATTTTAAGACATGTTGCATCATAACATTGGCATCAATTTTGCCTTGCTGTGAGTTTATGAACATATCTAATGACTTCAGAAGGCAACTGCCAAGGGAGTAATTGAGGTAGGATAGGATAGGTTTTGTGTAGGAAATGTTTGAATGGCGTTTTCTGAAAAGAGCAAACAACACGGTTATGAACCTACCAACCTAGTAAAAACAAAAACAAAGAAAAGAAGAAATACATTGTTAACTACAAGATCTACCTGTTTCTGCGTTCAACTTTTTTTTCTTAAAAACAGTCCACTAAGATTCAACTAGGACATTCACACTCTTGGTCGAAGATTGTACAGTGCCATGTCTGTATGTTGTGCTGGCGTGGCCACTCTTTTTCCTTTTCGGGTACTTCCTCCACCCTTCGGAAAACCAGACACTATTGTTGAAGGAATTACGTCTGGAGCGCCCTTAAAAGGTTTTAAACGACTTGCATGCACAATGGTAGTTCAGGTGGGCAGTTGCAATTTAACGTTCACTGGTGACATGATCTCAATAATTTGATAAGGACCTCTGTAGTTTGTTACAAATTTCTTCGTTTTCCCTTTCGCAATGTATGGAGTTGACAGCATCACCCACTGACCGATTTTGTAATTTGGATATTTAGCTTGGGTATTACCTAATCTTCCCTGTCGTTCCAAAGCCTTTGTATTAGATTTTTGAACCTTTTTCCATACATCCTTCATCATTCGGCTGAAATCTCTTACTGTTTCTCCGACTTTTCCGTTTTTCTGCCTGATTACATCAAAAGGGGACGGCATTTTTCTCCCATAGACCACTTCATAAGGTGACATGCCAGTTGCTTCATGCGTTTTGGCGTTGTATACCGACACAATTATTGGTAAATACGTATCCCAATTAGAATGTTGTACTAAGCATCTTGCCAGTTGTCCGATGAACTCTTTCTGTGCGCCCGTTGCACTGAGGGTGTAACGGAGTTGTACGTAATTTACGTATTTTTAGTAAGTGGCATAGCTGTTTCATTAATTCAGACATAAAATTAGATCTCTGGTCTGTGATAACAGCTTCAGGTACGCCAAATTTAAGTATCCAGTTGTTAACTAAAGCTTGGGCAACTGTATTTGCTTGCTGATCTTGGAGACTCACCATAGCTAGGTAGCGTGAAAAGTGATCTATAATTGTAAGAACATACTTATTACCACCTGGTGTTTTATGAAATGGCCCGTAGAGATCCAGTCCACAGATTTGAAATGGACATGAGGCCTCGGGGAGCCTCTGTAAGCGTATTTTTGAACGAGAAAGTTCAGCTCATTGTGCACACGCAATGCAATTACGAACGTACTGTGCAACATCCTGCTTTCTTGTTTGCCACCAAAATCGCTCTGCTACTCGTCTTTCGGTTGCCCGCTGTCCACCGTGTCCTGCAAGGATATGATCGTGGGCCTCTGCCATTATTTCTTGTCTAAGGTATTGGGGAACGACAATTCGCGGTCCAAGTTTTGTTTTACAGCATAATACACCATCTTCAAAGCAAAATTGTTTTTGAGATGCGTATTTTTTGCATTCTGTATCCTCATCTTGTGCCTTTCTCCAGTCCTCAGCATCTCAGCCTGTTGCTTCCAAAAGTGCTATTTTCCGACTTAGACAATCTGCATTCGTGTGTTTTTTGCCTGGTTTATGGATAACTTCGAAATCCATTTCGGAAAGACATAGGGCCCAACGGGTAAGACGACTAGATGGATCCTTTAACCCAAGCAACCATTTTAAAGCTGCGTTGTCTGTAATGACCTTGAATTTCCTACCATACAAGTAGCATTTAAAGTATTTGATACCATAAATAACACTTAACAAATCTTTCTCCGTTGTGGAATAATTTCTTTCTGCCGTTTTTAGTTGTCTCGAGGCGTAGGCTATGGGGTATTCCGCGCCATTAATATTCTGACTCAAAACAACTCCTACTGAATGACCACTTGCGTCACAGGATAAAATAAATTCTTTATTATAATCTGGGTAGGCTAATACTGGACTGTGTGTTAACTTATCTTTAAGAGTTTGAAATGCTGATTCACAATCTTCAGAACAATGAAATTTGCACCCTTTTTCAATAATTGGATTAAGGGTCGGCAATTTCAGCAAAATTTTGAACATATTTTCGGTAATACGATGCGAGACCAATGAAACTTTGTACTTCCTTAATGCGTTGTGGTGTTGGGAAGTCCATAACTGCCGAAATTAATCGAGGATCTGTTTTAATTCCTTTTGCACTAATGACATGCCCTAGGTATGTAACCTCTGTCAATGCAAAACTACATTTTTCCATATTTAATGTTAATTTAGCTTTTTTAAGTCTCTGGAAAACATTACAAAGACGCACAGCATGTTCATTAATGTCTTTGGAGAATACAATAATATCGTCTATATACATACAACCTTGCTGAGTTTTGAGTCCTCGCAATACTCCATCGAGTAGTCTTTGAAAAGTTGCTGGTGCATTTTTCAAACCGAAAGGCATTCTATTAAAGTGCCAGTGGCCTCCAGGCGTAAAAAATGCTGTTCTATGACTATCTTCAGGTGCAACTTCCAACTGATGATATCCGCTACGTAGATCGATTGTTGAAAAGTATTGACTGTTACCTAAACTGTCAACGATATTTGTAATGTATGGAAGAGGATAAACATCTGAGATAGTTGTTTGTTAAGGTGCCTGTAGTCACAACAAAATCTATATCGTTTCGTACCGTCGGGAGACTTCTTTGGAATAATTACAATATTTGAATTATAAGTCGAATCAGAATATTCTATAATTCCATCTTTTAGATGCTGTTCTAAAAATTCATCCAGTACTGGCTGTAAGTGATGCCGAACTCTATAAGGCTTTCTATAAACTGGGGGGCTATTTCCTGTTGGGATCCTATGCTGTGTGATATCTGTTGCTGGCAGTGGACCTTCTGCATTAAATAAATCTTGGAACTCAACTAAAACTGCTTCTATCGTGTCTCTATCATTTCCTTGCAAATGCTCAATCTTCTGGCGTAATGCAGTATTATAGGCGTCTGGTTTCTGACCATCAGTAATATCTGACCAAATGAAATCTTCTTCTTCAAATGTACTGCCTGTAGCTACTAATATTCCCTTATGCAACTCTTTGTCCTCCACTCCGAAATTGTCAATATGTACCGGTATTTTTCTTTCTCCCTCAACGTCTTGAACCCGTACAACACTTCTACATACAAAACAATGTGATACATCTAATTCCTCATTTTCCTCTAATGGCTCTATTAGACACACTGTATCTGTGGTACCTCAGGGTCAACGGTCATCCAGAAAAGTTTTCCTGAGCCAGATGGTATCCGATCCCGCGAATCAACCTTCAAGGACGTTGCACGCAGTATAGTTGATTTCGCCTTCCGGTTAGGGAAATCTTGCGGCAGAGGGCCCTTTGGAGCGGTGTCACCTAGCTGAAACACTGTTCCGCTAAGTTCTACAGTTTGCTGTCTGAGGTCGATTTTAGCGTGATATTTATTCAGGAAATCCAGTCCTAGGATCGCGTCGTACCCGTCAGTTACCTTTGTTACCACTTCTACACCTTCTTGAAATTGTACACCATGAATATAGAAAATCAATGAAGTACATCCTAATGACTTCACTGTACCTCCTCCTGTTGTTGTTGTTGTGGTCTTCAGTTCTGAGACTGGTTTGATGCAGCTCTCCATGCTACTCTATCCTGTGCAAGCTTCTTCATCTCCCAGTACCTACTGCAACCTACATCCTTCTGAATCTGCTTAGTGTATTGATCTCTTGGTCTCCCCCTATGATTTTTACCCTCCACGCTGCCCTCCAATACTAAATTGGTGATCCCTTGATGCCTCAGAACATGTCCTACCAACCGATCCCTTCTTCCGGTCAAGTTGTGCCACAAAATTCTCTTCTCCCCAATCCTATTCAATACTTCCTCATTAGTTATGTGATCTACCCATCTAATCTTCAGCATTCTTCTGTAGCACCACATTTCAAAAGCTTCTATTCTCTTCTTGTCCAAACTATTTACTGTCCATGTTTCACTTCCATACATGGCTACACTCCATACGAATACTTTCAGAAATAACTTCCAGACATTTAAATCTATACTCGATGTTAACAAATTTCTCTTCTTCAGAAACGCTTTCCTTGCCATTGCCAGTCTACATTTTATATCCTTTCTACTTCGTCCATCATCAGTTATTTTGCTCCCCAAATAGCAAAACTCCTTTACTACTTTAAGTGTCTCATTTCCTAATCTAATACCCTCAGCATCACCCGACTTAACTCGACTACATTCCATTATCCTCGTTTTGCTTTTGTTGATGTTCATCTTATATCCTCCCTTCAAGACACCATCCATTCCGTTCAACTGCTCTTCCAAGTCCTTTGCTGTCTCTGACAGAATTACAATGTCATCGGCGAACCTCAAAGTTTTTATTTCTTCTCCATGGATTTTAATACCTACTCCGAACTTTTCTTTTGTTTCCTTTACTGCTTGCTCAATATACAGATTGAATAACATCGGGGAGAGGCTACAACCCTGTCTTACTCCCTTCCCAACCACTGCTTCCCTTTCATGTCCCTCGACTCTTATAACTGCCATCTGGTTTCTGTACAAGTTGTAAATAGCCTTTCGCTCCCTGTATTTTACCCCTGCCACCTTTAGAATTTGAAAGAGAGTATTCCAGTCAACATTGTCAAAAGCTTTCTCTAAGTCTACAAATGCTAGAAACGTAGGTTTGCCTTTCCTTAATCTTTCTTCTAAGATAAGTCGTACGGTCAGTATTGCTTCATGTGTTCCAGTATTTCTACGGAATCCAAACTGATCTTCCCCGAGGTCGGCTACTACTAGTTTTTCCATTCGTCTGTAAAGAATTCGTGTAAGTATTTTGCAGCTGTGGCTTATTAAACTGATTGTTCGGTAATTCTCACATCTGTCAACACCTGCTTTCTTTGGGATTGGAATTATTATATTCTTCTTGAAGTCTGAGGGTATTTCGCCTGTTTCATACATCTTGCTCACCAGATGGTAGAGTTTTGTCAGGACTGGCTCTCCCAAGGCCGTCAGTAGTTCCAATGGAATGTTGTCTGCTCCGGGGGCCTTGTTTCGACTCAGTCCTTCAGTGCTCTGTCAAACTCTTCACGCAGTATCGTATCTCCCATTTCATCTTCATCTACATCCTCTTCCATTTCCATAATATTGTCCTCAAGTGCATCGCCCTTGTATAGACCCTCTATATACTCCTTCCACCTTTCTGCTTTCCCTTCTTTGCTTAGAACTGGGTTTCCATCTGAGCTCTTGATGTTCATACATGTGGTTCTCTTATCTCCAAAGGTCTCTTTAATTTTCCTGTAGGCGGTATCTATCTTACCCCTAGTGAGATAAGCCTCTACATCCTTACATTTGGTCCTCTAGCCATCCCTGCTTAGCCATTTTGCACTTCCTGTCGATCTCATTTTTGAGACGATTGTATTCCTTTTTGCCTACTTCATTTACTGCATTTTTATATTTTCTCCTTTCATCAATTAAATTCAATATTTCTTCTGTTACCCAAGGATTTCTACTAACCCTCTTCTTTTTACCTACTTGATCGTCTGCTGCCTTCACTACTTCATCCCTCAGAGCTACCCATTCTTCTTCTACTGTATTTCTTTCCCCCATTCCTTTCAATTGTTCCCTTATGCTCTCCCTGAAACTCTGTACAACCTCTGGTTCTTTCAGTTTATCCAGGTCCCATCTCCTTAAATTCCCACCTTTTTGCAGTTTCTTCAGTTTTGATCTACAGGTCATAACCAATAGATTGTGGTCAGAGTCCACATCTGCCCCTGGAAATGTCTTACAATTTAAAACCTGGTTCCTAAATCTCTGTCTTACCATTATATAATCTATCTGATACCTTTTAGTATCTCCAGGGTTCTTCCATGTATACAACCTTCTATCATGATTCTTAAACCAAGTGTTAGCTATGATTAAGTTGTGCTCTGTGCAAAATTCTATCAGGCGGCTTCTTCTTTCATTTCTTAGCCCCAATCCATATTCACCTACTACGTTTCCTTCTCTCCCTTTTCCTACACTCGAATTCCAGTCACCCATGACTATTAAATTTTCGTCTCCCTTCACTATCTGAATAATTTCTTTTATTTCATCATACATTTCTTCAACTTCTTCGTCATCTGCAGAGCTAGTTGGCATATAAACTTGTACTCTTTGTAGTAGGCATGGGCTTCGTGTCTATCTTAGCCACTATAATACGTTCACTATGCTGTTTGTAGTAGCTTACCCGCATTCCTATTTTCCTATTCATAATTAAACCTACTCCTGCATTACCCCTATTTGACTTTGTGTTTATAACCCTGTAGTCACCTGACCAGAAGTCTTGTTCCTCCTGCCACCGAACTTCACTAATTCCCACTATATCTAACTTTACCCCACTCAATCTATACCTTGGAGGGTCATATTTCTTTTCTCCAATGCATTCACTACTCACTATTGATACGTTTGCGCCTGTATCCACTAGTATCCTTGCCTCTTTATCCTGTATGGTAGCAGATACCCAGCGTTCCGCCTTCACATTCGCCTTAATGGCATGAAATTTTATTGGGAACGTCTGGCGACGGCTCCGACATTCCCGTTTGAGTTTAACTGATTTCTATGTCCAAAAACTTTCTTAGATCTGCATTCCTTGAATGTGAGACCTATTCTTTGACAATTAGTGCATTGAGGTTGTCTGCAGTTTTTTGCTATATGTCCCTGTCGATCGCACCTAAAACATCGTACTCCTGCTGAAAATACATTTCGCTTCTCCTTGTATCTGGTGGCAATCTCTATTTCTTCGAAAGCCGTCGCCACAGAAACAGCTTCTGCTAAATTTTTAGGAAACTCTGCCCTGACACGACGGGGCGTTTCAGGAGGTAACCCACGTAAAAATGTATCCAGAGCTCTACCTTCTGCCTCTTTTAAAATAACTTTATTTGCTTCATCACTTGTTGTCAACTGATAGGTGTTAATATTAACTTTTCTAATCCTATTTACAAAGCTTTCAAACGACTCGTTTTGCCTCTGAGTGATAGTGTTTCATTTTTCCCTATAAAATCTACAGCTGTTCTGTTTTTGAAAACGTTTAAGCAATCTTTTCTTCAATTCCTCAAATGTTGGAGCATTCCGTAATTCTTCATGGTATAATACATGTGCTTTAGCCTCACCCAGCAATCTTAACTTAGTCATTTGTAAGAGCTGTTCATCTGACCATGATCCTAACTTTGCAGCTGCTACTAAATCATCAAAAAAGGCTGTTATGTCTTCGCCAGGTTTACCTGAAAAAGGAGTTACCAAGGCTGCTGCTGAGGAATCTAGGGTGGGAGGGATTGAACGGGTTTGCCTAACCTCACTCAACTGTTTAAATAATGCATTATTATCATTTTTAAGCCGTTCTATCTGAATAACTAAGATCTAAATAGCTTCCTCAGTAGAAACCGCTTGTGGTGCTGACTCTGACTTTGTACGATTTCGTGTCACATTTTACAAACTGTTAGTTACACAATCTTACCACACTGAATAAAAAAGATGTTTAAATATTTTCGACAAACCCTTAAAATTATGAGAGAAAATACACTTCTAAATAAAGAAAATATTACGACTGCTATGCAAACCTCTATCCTTTCACACATTAAACAATACTAACTGTGGACCTTTAGTGACTGTCATTCACACCTCATATTGAGCCAAGGGTTTTTTCTCTGACACCAAATGTAACAGTTCTGGTACTTAATGTAACACTTCTGCTACTAAATGTAACTGGGTTTTCTCTTCGGATGCTGTCAATTGTCAGGATGAGCATTCTAAAGCATTCTGTCAGGGTGAAAATATTAAATAAATTAACTTTTCTCTCTTAACAACATGTGGGCAGGGTGGGTTCTTCCTTGGCTCGGGTATGAGGTAGAATGAAACAGCATTTTTACATAAGATGACTTTTATTGAAAGTTTCGTACAACTGTATCTTATTGGATGTTCTGTTTCGGATAACGGCAGCTGTGTCGTTTGCGTAGCCTTCTGCTGCGGCAGCGGCGGCGGCGGCGGCGTCTGATTACGTGTAGCGGTGTGTATCTCGTGTCGCCGTCTCGCCCAGTTGACTGGAGACGCGCAGCACGAGGTGGCCGGTTTAATTATTGCGAGCGAAGTCGTGCATCGGATGATACCTTGGGTGTGGCGTCCCAGTGTTTCTCTTCTCTAAGCGGCCGCGTGTGTTGTGCGTCGGCCAGCGCAGCGGCGAGGCAGGGGAAGGCCAGTGTCGCGGACTCGAACCATGGACTCCCGCTTGCCAGTCTTCGGCTGTCAGGTCTTCATCCCAGCTCACAGGTGACTGCTGATGTGAGACCGTCTCCTTCCCGTCCTCACGAGTCACCTAGGTATGTAAAAACCAGACTTCAAATACCTTTTAACTTCTGTCTTCTGGCGCCGCGGCTGCTGCTTGCTATTCCATTACAGCGACGTCTGTGCATGATGCAGTCTCTTCTTGCATGACGGTCTTCAGCAGCGAAACTGACTGAAAACAACTGCTACGCTTCTTCACTTCTTCGTCTTCTTCGCCTCTGGTCTCTGTCTCCGTCTCCGTCCTCGTCTCGTCTTTCGGGCCCACTGCGTCTCGCGTATTTATTCACTTCAGTTTACTGGAGGTAAACGACTTCACGGTCATTGCCTCTTCCGTCACGTTGAAAAGCTTCTCGAAGAATCTTCTTAACGTCGGTCATTGGCTCTTGGGATGTAGGCGAGGGCCTTTGCTCACATGTGACAACTGAGAAACACATGAGCCGGTCATTGCCTCTTCTGTCACGTTGAAAAGCTTCTCGAAGAATCTTCTTAACGTCGGTCATTGGCTCTTGGGATGTAGGCGAGGGCCTTTGCTCACATGCGACAACTGAGAAACACGTGAGCCGGTCGGGCGATGCCCTGATGGCTGAATCGACAGCGCCCGCTTATGTGGAACTTGCTGACTTCACGGTCATTGTCTCTTCTGTTCTGCTGTTTTGCCCGCTGTTTGCCAGTGTGTAACTCTTAAACTAAACCAAGTTTTTCATTTATATTCTAATTTATACTTCACTTTGATTTCACTAATTTATTTACTTAAGTACCACTCAACACCACATATAACTAATTTTTGGTACTTCCTATAAAGTGAACCAAGAATCCTCTCTAGCTTGAGCAGAAATGCTCTGAAGTCAGAGTTAGGGGACCTGTAAACAACAACAATTAGAGGTTTAATTTCACGAAACTCAACTGCCGCTGCACAGCATTCAGATACCTGTCCAGTGGAGTGCTGTGATACGTATACAGACTCAAATGGCATACTGTTTTTTACATACATGACCACTCTCCCACTACGCAAAGAACTCCTTGAAAAACAGCCAGCTAATCTGTATCCTGGTAATGGAAGCCTCTGAACCGTCAAATTATTTAAGTGGCGCTCCGATATACCAATAATGTCAGAGTCAACATCTATAAGCAGTTCGTTAACTTTAATAGCTCTTATATTTTGATGAAATATAAATCCTTCTCTATTTGGATACTTGACCTCCGCTGAAGGTGATTCCTTTGCTAGAGGGACTTCCTTTAAACAGGTATACCTATCAGCTGACTTCAGTCTAAAAACGGCACAGTTGTAACACAAACTACTACATGAATTTTTCCATGAGTGATCCCACCACCACCTACTACACTGTCACCTATAAGCGTTACCAGTCTCCCCTTCCCATATCTATTGAGGTGCCGGCCATGTCAAGTGAAACTCGATCTGCTGAAGGACTCAACTGGTACTCCTGCAATTTGACCCATGCTCTCCACCATCAGTGCCTTCTCCAGCCTCATATTAACACGCCTAACAGCAACATTAAAATGAGGCCGATCATGACGTTGAAACATTTGCACGAAGTGCACATTATCGCCACCAGTATGAGTAGCTATCTTTACCAGTTCACCACATACATCATATTCCCCGTCCCTATCAAGACTATTCCCTGCTCCACCCACAATCACTATATAATCTTCTTTCGTAAAATTACTACATAATTCCCCTGTGGTATCAGTCACCTTAGCCAACCTCGCACTAGGCTTCACAGTGCTGGTGACCTGGTGCTTACTCCCCATCACTTCCTGAAACGTTAGCCCACACCTCTACCATGCGAATTTTCTGTTACAATTTGCAACTGGCTTAGGCTTCCTAACTGCTGAGGGTGGCTGCATGTTTCCTACACCTACAGCTATAAGAGGCTCGCTCGTCTCGACTCAGCTCTGATTGTTGGTCAAATCTATTGCATACACACAAAGCACAACTGTCTGAATATCTCCTCCTCGTAACTGCCTTCTTACCAATTGCCAGTTCCCATTCCCCATTACCCTTTACCCTCCTCAACCTATCTAATTCCTCCTTTGCGTATTATCACTGCACCTGAAAGGAGCAGATCTTACGCTCCTGCTCCTCTATCAACTTATTTCTGCTACAGATTCTGGATTCCCAGGAGAGACTCTCCCTGGAATATGCACTGACTTCCCCATTGCATTCCTCCAATGAAAATACTTTTAACAGATCCCACACCATAACACACCACTCACACACCTACGACAAAGCCCACACCTCTCATTCCGTAGACGACGTGGCCTGTCTGCTATGAAAGTCTGGAAATGTTACTAATTTGTAAACAGGGCTGTTTGTGCCGATGTTTGAACTTAAGTACAGGGCTATTACAAATGATTGAAGCGATTTCATAAATTCACTGTACCTCCGTTCATTGACATATGGTCACGACACACTACAGACACGTAGAAAAACTCATAAAGTTTTGTTCGGCTGAAGAGCGCAGTGAGACAAAATGGCGACAGCAGCCGAGAAAGCGTATGTCGTGCTTGAAATGCACGCACATCAGTCAGTCATAACAGTGCAACGACACTTCAGGACGATGTTCAACAAACATCCACCAACTGCTAACTCCATTCGGCGATGGTATGCGCAGTTTAAAGCTTCTGGATGCCTCTGTAAGGGGAATCAACGGGTCGGCCTGCAGTGAGCGAAGAAACGGTTGAACGCGTGCGGGCAAGTTTCACGCGTAGCCCGCGGAAGTCGACGAATAAAGCAAGCAGGGAGCTAAACGTACCACAGCCGACGGTTTGGAAAATCTTACGGAAAAGGCCTTACCGTTTACAATTGCTACAAGCCCTGACACCTGATGACAAAGTCAAACGCTTTGAATTTTCGGCGCGGTTGCTACAGCTCATGGAAGAGGATGCGTTCAGTGCGAAACTTGTTTTCAGTGATGAAGCAACATTTTTTCTTAATGGTGAAGTGAACAGACACAATGTGCGAATCTGGGCGGTAGAGAATCCTCACGCTTTCGTGCAGCAAATTCGCAATTCACCAAAAGTTAACGTGTTTTGTGCAATCTCACGGTTTAAAGTTTACGGCCCCTTTTTCTTCTGCGAAAAAAACGTTACAGGACACGTGTATCTGGACATGCTGGAAAATTGGCTCATGCCACAACTGGAGACCGACAGCGCCGACTTCATCTTTCAACAGGATGGTGCTCCGCCGCACTTCCATCATGATGTTCGGCATTTCTTAAACAGGAGATTGGAAAACCGATGGATCGGTCGTGGTGGAAATCATGATCAGCAATTCATGTCATGACCTCCACGCTCTCCCGACTTAACCCCATGCGATTTCTTTCTGTGGGGTTATGTGAAAGATTCAGTGTTTAAACCTCCTCTACCAAGAAACGTGCCAGAACTGCGAGCTCACATCAACGATGCTTTCGAACTCATTGATGGGGACATGCTGCGCCGAGTGTGGGAGGAACTTGATTATCGGCTTGATGTCTGCCGAAACTCTAAAGGGGCACATATGGAACATTTGTGAATGCCTAAAAAACTTTTTGAGTTTCTGTATGTATGTGCAAATCATTGTGAAAATATTTCAAATAATAAAGTTATTGTAGAGCTGTCAAATCGCTTCAATCATTTGTAATAACCCTCTATTTAGTGTTAGTAATCTGTACATAAATATCTGTTATTATATGGCTCTATTTGCCTCACACTGTATCTGTGTTTCCTTTGTATGCATTAATGTAATATATTTAGCTAGGTTTTTTCTTCTTGTCCATTTTATATACAATGCTTTTGATACAATAAAATAAATAACATGGAATAGCTGCAACTCTAAGTATATTGAGATGATTGTATGAAATTTTATCATAAGGTACAAAGAGCATATGATGGCACTGAAGAGTGAATGAACCCACTCCACATATGCTGAACATCTAATAAACGAAAATCATCATCATACTGAGATGAAAATGGACATAGCAATCTCACGCCATAACAACAAAATAAAGTGAATGCTCACTCTACAGGAAGGATGTTTGATGCAGAAGGCCATAAATAAAAATGAACATAATCTCAATGACCAAAAGAACAATAACAAAAGACCAACATTCGATCTAATTCACAGCCTGCAACAAAAATAGGAGAAAAGAGAAAAGAGAAAATAAATATGTAAACAGAGGAGAAAAAAATTACACACAGACAGTACCCAAGCAGCAAAACTTCCTCCTTCCCCACGCCAAATTCCCAGTCCACTCTCTCATGATCCCTTAGTCTGTTCTCATGATCCTCAGTCAGCTCTAAAGCATGAGCTCAAAAGCTGTGCAGTGCAAGCATGTGCAGTTTTTGCACTATATATTATGTGCAAGGAAATATTTTGTAGAAAAACCTGTACTTAGCGCATTTAGAACATTAGAGCAACAAATAGCTGCATGAACAGGATGCAGCAATGAATATAAGTGAAAGACACTACCATATAATTGTAAGTAGAACCAAACTGTCAAAGAATCACTACAAATGTAATATCATAGTATGTGCAATTAATTAATTTTATATGTGTTATAGATCACTGAAGATGCCTAATATGAATAGTCAAAATATACCCAGTGCTCAGGAATAAATTTCAGTTGCAAAGGGTGGACATTTTCTTATGATAAAGGATAACTGATGTATAAAACGTTATGATTCTTTCATAAGTTAACTTTTGGTGGATGTTCCTATTACTCTAACTTCTAGCATACCAAATTTGTGCTATTTTAAACTATTTAATGAATGAGTTAGCATAGTGGTTAGCACACTGGACTAGCATTTGGGAGCAAGACATTTTAAATTTAGGTTTTCTGTATTTTCCCTATACTGCTCCAGCCATGTTCCAGACCAGCTCCTTTGAAAAGGGCATGGTCTATTTCATTCCCTATGCTTTCATAATCCGAACTTGTGCTTCGTCTCTAATGAACTTTCTATGGACAGGACATTTAACTCTAATCTTGCTTCCTTCTATTCTAAATTTTTATGTATAAATCAAGTTCCTGTGGGTTAAATTGCAGTTGCTCATCAAGGGGTGCAATGGCTATATAGCGATGGTTGGAAATACTTGAAACAAGTTTTGCAATCACAAGTGATGGGAGCAGCAAACAGAACTAACATCAAATTGACAATAACACGGGTAATACTCTGATATCCCAACTAATGGACTAGGGCTACTACCTGTACTTGGGAATAAAACATTGTACTTTATTTCAGGCAATTATGCTCTATACTTATGTGAACAGAGAAGTAAGAGATAAAACTTACTTCCATTCGGTTGATTTTTTATAGTAGTCAGACCACGACAGTTTATCGTAATTTTGTGTATAATGTATCGGTTACTTAACTGAGTACTCGTTTTTGAACGTAACCTGACGTGTAATGTCAATATTGGCAAAGTCAGAGTTTCAGTTGAGATATTGTGAAAACACATTAATTTCATATTCTTTGCAACTAGCAAGCACAGCATATGAGTCAGCTAGAGTGTTTGAGTTATGTAAACATCTCTCTATAGATTATTTATTTCAAGAAACGCTAGTTGACAGACTCCAAAGTGTTGCTTGTTACATATCAGCACTAGTCGCGACATCACATGTCATTACGAGTGACTGCTGTCAACCTCAGTGACCTAACAGTTGTAGTACTACTGTAATGTGGCAAAACCTTTATTTGTCTGATTCAGTTTGTTTTGTATAATGTGAATTGAGTGCAATAAAGCTCAAATATTCGGTTGTGTTACATGAAAAAATTCATCAAAAATATTTGATATAACGGTATATAAGAGAAAATGATAGAGACATGTAAAAGTCAATGGGAAGTGGAGCATGGTGCCTTGTCAACTAATGATCCATGAACTGAATATAATGCACAATGCAAATTATTGGGAGTTACATTTAAAATCGCTTCAGCTGGGATAGGAAAAGTGAGTGGAAAAATCTTTTGTGCATGCTTATTGTGAGTATTTATGTACGTATGTCTTGTTGTAGGCCAATGTCCTTCCCACAATGGTAACACTGGCTCCCGTCAGATCACTGAAGTTAAGCACTGTTGGTACTGGCTCGCACATGGATGAGTCAATGTTGGGGTCTGCCGAGTGCTGTTGGAAAGTGGGGTGCTCTCAGTTCTTGTGAGGCCAATTGTGGAGCTACTTGATTGAGAAGTAGCGGCACCAGTCACGAAAAATGCTGCCCACATGCCCCTCTGTGTCCGCATCTGGTGACACCTAAAGGCTGAGGATGACACGGCGGCCAGTCAGTACCATTGGGCATTCAAAGACTGTTCAGACGATGCTGTGATAGTTGGTTGGACTGGTTGTTGGTGGTGGGTGAGGTCCAGGTTTTATTCTTGTTGTTTTTAGGTTATGCAACACATGAAAACAAAACATCATGAATCCAAATTAGAAATGGAAAAAAACTTAATTTCTAAACTCTGCTTCTGTGTCCACATCTAAAGGTTCATCTTACAGTCATCAAGAAAACGTTAATGCAGCTGAAATAGATTTAACATATCACATTGTAAAATACAATTTGTCCTACAACAATATGTACTCTACTGCAAAAACGAATAAAAGTGTTTAAGTCAATTCAAGTACAGTTTCAAATATTTGTCTAGCTCTAAACAAAATGGAAGCTCTAGTCTCAGAGGACTTGTGGCTATATGCTGTTCAAAATGCAATACATGATCTAAATACAGATAATTTATTTTGTTGCTTACTAACCAGAAAAACATAAAACTGTTTCTATTAGTGGTACAATATATCACACAGCCAAAAATGCACCCAAAATAAGGTAATACATTTTTATGTAAATAGTAATGGATGAGTCAGGAGATATGTTTCAAGCAATTCAAAAGCCAAAGATAAAATGCAAATAACTGTTTCAAAATGAACCTGGGGTAAGTTCTGATAAAACAAATGATTTCAGAGTTAACTTTTCTTTATTTACAAATATAGGAAATTTGGTACCAGATTTGATCAAGGGAAATTTCCAGCACACATAGTGCATAACTGCTTGAGATAAGAAAGGAAATTTTTAATCATATGAGGCAGACAAGGTGATTTTAAAAATTTATACTCATTTTTACAATTCTGCTGAAAAAAGTGAATTCAAAGAGATTATTGAATAAGTGGATGGAGACTTCCATGAAGTAAAACACCGTATAGGAACAAGATGGCTCTGTCTCTTACCTGCATAGATAAGTATCATTACAGTGGAAAACCATCGAAAGTTATTTGTTAGTCTAAAAAAATTGTCCAATGATATTTGCAGAACTTATTGATGTCCGAAACTGACAATGACTTAATTTAAATTAAGGAAAATAGCATAATGATTTTGTAAGTGTTTATAATTCTGTAGATAATCTTAAAATTGGAGTAACAGAATGAAAATAATATGAAGCACGCAAAAAATTTATAATATTGACCTCATCTGCACTGATTAGAAAATTTAACATAATTTTTTTGTTATTTGTTGCAAAACTTAGAGTACATAAGTAAAGGTTTTACGTTTACTGACATGAGCTGGTTACTTACACTAAGCAATATAAAGTTAAAAGGCAAATGATTAATTTCCCTATTTTGCCACTAGTTGAAAATTTAAAAACTCAGTTCAAACAAAGATAATCTTTAGGGGGAAACCGTATTATTAATCAAATTATATGATCAAAAATATGCCTCTGAAGGTTTTGCACAATTATGCAGTGCTTAAAAGTGCCTTCAAATAGTTGAGAACACAACTGATGATTTTATAAATTTCTACAGATTAATTTCATTTCTATTTGTCTTTCCCACAACTTCAGTGTTGACAAGTAGGTTTCTTTCTGTGATGAATATTAAGGTGCAGGACGAAGGAAAGAAAGTTCCTGTGGCTTTGACAAAAAATGAATTATTTTTAATCTTAAATATAGACTGCAAAGATGCCATGAAACTGTTTAGCTGTGACAGTTAATTGTTAAACATTGTTAAAAGCGGGCAGGAAGATAGAATTGTATTATGCAAATGGCATGCACGTTACTTTTAACAGGTAGATGTTAACTGAATTTCTGAAAATAAACTCGACCAGTAGTAAAATCAATGTTAAAACTGTTACTCGTCAATCAGTTCTATGTCTAAGTACCAACTATATTAGCAGAAATGACTAGAAGTTACAAGCCATAGCGTCAGGGTTTTCACTTTTCTGCTTCCTACCCGAAATTATAAAATCAGATCTTCTCGAGGAACTTTAAGGCACTAAGGAGAAGTTTCTGTATGTCTGCATTGCCAGTAGGGACGACTGACTATTGGTACAAGTGAAATCATTCTCTGCGCGATGACCGATTGAGCAAGGATTTCTGCCATTGCGAGGTATCTGTATCTCTAAAGAGGACGTCCTACGTATAGGAATGGAGATGGTTGCCCTACCGTATCTCCCTCCGGTCTTCAGGGAGAATGGAATACGCGGAATTTACATAAGATTATCCTCTCAGTCTCACGTAATTCTCTTTTTAAGGACCCTAAGCGTCCTCGCCGAGGGAAATCCCCTGCCATCTTGTGACGTCCAGTTATTCGGTCGCTCGCCAGCTACTGGAAATAACGTGCCTCCTTAACGGCTACGAGTGCATACGGGTCAGACTGCCGCTTAAATATTCAGCACCGGGAGCTTACATAGCAACCGAGGCAGAAACATTTATATATTCTCCTCGTAACAGCAGCTGAAAACCTGGGCATCATGAATTTATCAAGCTTCAGGTGAGTTCGTGAGGAGATTATTACATCCTTTCTTCCGTATTGCTATCTCACATTATGCAGTGTAACTTACCCGTTCTACTGAATTACTCAAACTCAAGGCGTAGGTGTTAAATTTTTGCCACAAAAAAGCTCTAAGAACCGACAAACATCCTGAACTTTACCGGACAAAGGAAAATTGTTTATTACATAACAATATTAGTACACATTCTTTTCTTCTTCATATACAGGACTACCATCCTGTTCATTTAAAAGTGTCTATCGAGCATGACTTCCCGCAGTCTTGCCTTAGCGACATTTCTCACGATAAAATTATCTTTACTAAAAAACTTATATCTCTCCTATTATCTCTACCAGATGGAACATAAATACAAAACAATTTGATTCTGGACAGCAGTACCTCTTCCACCACACAAAGTCATCATTAAACTTAAATATATACTTCTTTTATTAGAATGACACAACTAACTTTTAATTCACTATTAATGTTGAGTAGCCTCATATACGAGAATTCAATGTATTTTTTGGATTAAGATTTAGTGTAATAATCATTGTCTAAGTATGCAACACATACACATTCTCTAAAAGCTGTAATTTATTATAAAATAATTTTCCCGAGTAACTCATCACTTAGAAATAAAGTATCAATTGCACAAGAATGATCGGTAAGAATATTATGTGGTGAGCACACACAGACGTCATTTAGGTATCTACCTTTTCAAGGAGCTAGGCATTTTAGGTGTGCCGTCGCAATACATACATTCGTTAATGAAATTCGCCGTATATAATGATCCACTACAATTTAAGAAGAATAGTGAAGTCCTTACCTACAACAGTAGAGGGTAAAATGACCCTTATTACCCATTATTGGCATTGTCAGTGGCTCAGAAAGGAGTTAAATATGCAGCAACAAAAATTTTTGTTCATTTGTACAATACCATACAATGTCCGACAGGTAGCAAAGAAAGTTTTAAATTTAACTTAAAATCGTTTTTCCTGGTCACCCCTTCTATTTAAAAACTGGTTGCCAGTAAAGCAAAACATGTTGTAAGTGTACTTGGATGAGTAGAACTAAAAATACTATGTTTTCAGTAATGTTAACACTAACTACATATCATGTAAACTAACTCGTTCCGTATCATTTCGATAAAAGAATGTGTAACCTCCCAATAAGAAAATGGTGACTAACCTCTCAATAATATTGTGACTCATATATAACCTTTCAATAATTAACTGACTGTGAATCTAAACTGGTAAATCTGGACGTCACCAATGCTGCGTCATGGCCCTGGAAAGTCATTCTGAATAAACCGAAAATTCTTACCTCAATTATGTCGCCGGATAACGCGTATGTATCTGCTCCTATAAGACATTTTTCTCGGACAGCCCAGTGCAATGCTGGCCACTATATTTTGTTATGTATGAAAAACAACTGATTTTATTTACGATAATTGGCATAACTATGGATAGGACATATTAGTAAAAACTTTAAATGTAGATGAATGACTGTGAAAAGTTATCTTTATAAGAAAGATTGTTATTGAAAAATTATTGAAAATTATTTACATGTGACTTCGATATAACAATAGTTGAAAATGAATTGTTGCAAATTACATATGCACACGGCAATAAATAATAATAATTTTTGCTTTTACCTTATACTACATAGCTCAGGCACCGCCATCGTTCTCCACGACCGGCCCTGGTAATTACATATATGACACAAGTGCTCTCTGTGAGCTATACAACTAGACAACTGTTCTCTAAGAGCAACGTGACCCAACCGCCTGATTGCGAGCTACAACTGCTCTCTGGTCTGCGATTCTATTGTAGCTTACATATCGCAGGCAGCGTGTGAGCAATCCATCGAAGTTACATCTGCTCGAGTGCGCTAGCAATAAATTCCTTAGTCATGGACCTCTTACATTAAATTCCTTAGCCATGGACCTCTTACAAATGGTTCAAATGATTTATGGAACATGAACTAACTAACTATTGCTTTACGTACATTATATTCTGTTTACGTTCATAGTAGTTATTTAATAGCCTGCCCTTTTTACATGAGGTGTGAAAGCTGCGTATCTTCTGACCAATTATAGCGTGGTAGCGAGATCTGCGTCTCCTTATTGCCATTCAGTCCCATTTTTGTTCATTGTGCTAGCCTTCTCATCTTCTTTATTTCCTAAAACATGTGAATATCTCTTTATGTACTTTTCCTTTAACTCGGCATCTTCCTTAAAGACTGTTCTATTTATTACACAGACTTGGCGTCAATCACATAAATGTAGCAGGAAGAGAATCGCTTACAGTCTAAGCAGTTGTTTGTATTCAGAAAGTATCATTCTAGTGAAACACAACTACCTTCTCTTTCCCACGAAGTAATGAGTGCTATCGGCAGGGTATGTCAAACTAATTCCGTATTTTTAGATTTCCAGAAGGGTTCTGTCACCGTTCTTCACAAAGCACTTTTAATCAAATGGTGAGTGTACAGAGTATCGTCTCAGATGTGCGTCTGAATTGGTGATTTCCTGTCAGGAGGGTCATAGTACGTAGTAACTGAAGGAAAGTTGTCAGTAAAACAGAAGTGGTATTTGTAGTTCCCCAAGGAAATATTATAGGCCTTCTGCCGTTTCTGATCTACATAAACGATTAAACAGAAAATCTGAGCAGCCCTCTTGGATTCTTCGAAAATGATCATATGATCAAAACCAACTGCAAAATGATATCTGTATGGTGCGAAAAGTGGTAATTGATTCTAGATAACGAAAAGTGTCAAGTCAGCCGGATGGGTACTAAATGAATAAGCTAAATATCTGTTGCGCGATAAATAACACTAATCTAAAGACTGTAAATTCAACTAAATACCTGAGGATTGCAATTAGAAATAACTTAAATTGGAACGATTACATAGAAAATGTCGGGGGGGGGGGGGGGGGGGGGACAAACCAAGTTACTGGAAGAACACTTAGAAAATGCAACAAGACTACTAAAGAGACTGCTTACACTATGCTTCGCCGCCCTCTTCTGAAGTATTGCTGTGCTGTGGGATCGACAGAGGAAATTGAAAAAGTTCAAATGAAAGCAACTCGTTTTGTATTAACGTGAAGCAGGAGAGAGAGTGTCGTGTTTATGATACGCGGATTGGAGTGAAAATCAGTAAAACACAGGCATTTGTCGTTGCTGCTGGATTTTCTCATGAAATTTCAGTCACCAACTTTCTTCTCAGAGTGAGAAAATATTTTGTTGGCACCCACCTACATAGGGAGAAACGATCATTATAATAAAATTAGAGACATCAAAGCTCTCACGGAAAGATTTAAGTGCTCGTTTTTCCCGTCTGCTGCTCGAGAGTGGAACGACAGAGAAACAGCCTGAAGGTTGTTCGATGAACTCTCTGCAAGGCACCTAATTGGGAATTGCAGAGTAGTCATGCAGATGTAGATACAGATGCAGATGCATGAGGAAGCTTGCTTGCACGCAGCAACTATAGAGATTCGTTATGGGACTAAATAAGTTCAGGCAAAAGCTATGGCAAAAGTGGATGGCAACACAGACTACCAACATTTTACAGTGATTTATCGATAGAAGTTTTGTAATACCGGTACTTAAGTGGAGTATGAGGACTGTGCGTGGCAATATAGTTCAATGCTCCAATGCAGTGATCTGTCTTCAGACACTGGGATGATCACACATACAGTTCGTGACGAGAAACATCGCTTCCATAATGTCTAGTTTGGTACTCCTTGGTGGCGACTGTGAATGAGTCCTGAGACACTCCTTGAGATACTGGCCTTAGATTATGCCTACTGAATGGAGCCGTCTGTCTGCTTAAAATCACGTCTAGCAGACGAACGTCCACTTGTGTGAGATAAGGTCGGTGCCCTCTGTGGAGTCTAACCGTAAGGTTCACACTCCTCGGTCGGCCTATAAAATTAGCGATTTTTACGATTTCTTGGAAAAAGTAATTATGCAATCAGCGTCAATCTTTCTGCACATTATTTATTGATTCTTGTACCACATTTTCTGCATTTTTACAGAAATTCAGTCATCTCTAAGCCGCGCGGTTGCTCTGTCCAAAATGAGGCGTTCCATGACGGAAGTCCTGCAGTGTGCAAAACTTATCAGAAATCAAAAAACAAATCATTTGCTTAATCTGTAGAATACTGTGAACTGAGTAATAGCACAGTTTTTAGAAATTTTACAAAATGATAAAATGACAGACGTTTGAAACAAACAAAGTTTTGTCGTTTGCAATAACTAATGAATATACTAAAATAAAAAGTAGGCTATTACTCCTTGCCTACATGCCCGAGGAATAACTGAAGCAAACTTCAGAAAGATATCTTCATTAGTGTGCTCGCAATCCATTCCATCGGCTTGAGATACAGTGTACTTCTTTCAAATTTCAGAAAGCTGTGATATTACTCCGTCCATAGTACCCTAAAATTTTAAAAAATTGTTACTTTTTTTATTTCAGATTTGCAGACCGCAGGACTTCCATCATGGATACGCTTCATTTTTGAGAGAGAATATTTAACTCCTGCGATGGGAGGCTTAGTGATGGTTGAATTTCTTTAAAAAGTCAGAAAACGTTGTCCAAGGTTCAATAAACAACTTGCAAAATGATTTACTTTCATGGCATTATCAGTTTTTCCACAAAAAAAGAATCGTAAAAATCGCTTGTTTTGTGGGCTGACTGAGGAGACTGCACCTTTAACTACGCCGCGCCTAAGTTGTAGGCAGCTCAACTCCCTTGTATGTAGGCTGTGTCCCATAACTTCCGGAGGATACAGCCAAATTTCCGCGTCCTAAACTTGTGCACCTCCTAGTCGATATGTTTACCTACCGCTTTTTCCATTCTCTGCGGTTCTTGTTTGTAATGCGTTCTTCTACGTCGGCTTCATGTTTGCTAGTGCCGTTGCGTAATAGAATTCACTTTTTGTGTCGTAGCCTCCAGAAATTATCTTCTGCCTCCTTCTCCATCATTTCTTTCTGCATGCTTCTCCTTTTCTTGAGTGTTAATGTTGCTGCAGCATGCGTATTGATCTTTCCCCATTTGGTGGTGCTCTTCTTATTACTAGCTTTCTCTGTACCGAGAACGTGTTTCCTGCATCCTACGTTTAATTGCAATTTACTGCGTTCTTCCTTTCTAAAAATGTCTTGGACAAACTGATTGAAGTTGTTGTCTTCTCTATGAATAGGTTGTGTCAGTCTACTAGCTGCATTGTTTAGACTACATACAGCCCTCAAATTTTCTATGGGGCCACAGATAGAGTGCGTCCGTGGTTGCCGTCTGAAACAACGAAAGTCCAAAACCCGTGAACCACTACGAATAGTGGGATACGCCGCGTCCAATCTGCTTTAACCCTAGCATCACAAACGTATAATCCATAAAGCGTGCTACCAAGGACAGGGGTGGGGGTGTACTTAATGCCCATTCCGAAAGAAATTTGAAAAAAAGAATTTCGTTAACTGTTGTTAACTTTAGTTAGCAACATCCTTCTTAAATAAGTGCTGATGTATAAGTAGGGTCCACAACCTGAAGAAATCTTTTAACACAATCTTAGCCATAACAACGCATTTTCTGCAATTTGTACACAGATGGGAAAGGTATTTTATAGCCACCATAAAGGATTTTTGAAAAACACCAGTTTTTTAATTGTAGTCGACTTTTGTTCATAACATACCTTTTAAAAACATATAGAGGTGTAAGTGAAAATTAAATTTGTTGGGAAAAGTTACATTCACTGCAGGACCGTCTTCATTGCCCCTACACTGTGCGCCCGCGAATTGGCATGAGGAAGGAACTGCTCGACAGTTGTGTTATGTGGGCTGCATGACACAGGCTAAATCTCTAATCAGGCCCTCATACTTGGCGGGAGACGCTATTCCATACTCATCTTTACATGCTCACTGTTCACTCAGAACTGAAAAGAGCGACGCGACACGATCGACGGGCATACTAGAGACACTGCCCAACAGATCTGTGCAAAGCTTTACCGGATTTTCCCAGTGGTTTCCATTTCGCGGCCGATCGGAGCTTACTTCCTGGACAACACTCGTAGATAATGTTTTGTCTGGTTTTGTGTGTACTCCGACACTATTTATGTTTACTGCTGATTTTGTACAAAGTAAGAATCCCTTCTACACAAATAATGTAATCTGTGAAAATATTCTGTGGATTACTGGTCTATGAATGCGTTCGACAGGATTGTATCTGTAGGTTAAAAAAAAAGCTGGAGGGAAGTTTGTCGTCCTTAAGACGACACAAAGAGCCAGTGAGAAAGGTGGAAGATGCATGGAGAGCAAATCGACCGAGGTTAGACCGCCAGTTAGTACTCAGCCTCTATAGTGAGCACAGCTGGGGTCGTATACAAGGATAAAATCTGTACATTTCCGTGGAAATATCGCCTCGGATGATCGCTGGCTCCGACAGTAAAGATGTGAAATATGTCAACAGCACTCCATAGTAAATATTAATTAGAAGAAGAACCATGAGTGAGACTTGAAACATGAAGCTGAAACAACATCGCATCGTCGACTCCAAGCTATGTACTCTGTTCTTCAGCATTAATGGGCCAGTACACGAGTGTGTGTAAAAATTGTTTAATTTATGTGTGCACACATATTTGCTATTTAACCAAGTCACACTGTTTGAGGTACGTACCTGGCCCAAATTTTAAAAGGGATCATGCGTCCATAAGTTTAAAGAAAAATGTCGTATTTTCTTAACGAAAACTGTAAGAAATTTGTGTTATCTTAAAAAACCACTTAGAGATACAGTTTAATTAGAAAGAGTCAAAAAAATTTCTGTTGTGTAATGTTGTAATGGAATTAGATGTTCATGAAAAATGTAACAGCAATCCAAAAGTAAATTAATTCTGACAGTATTATTCAGCAAATCTTCAAGAGAAAAAGTTAATATTTTTTTGTGCATTTCATTGTTTTCAAAGTGCAGAAAGTGTATGTTCATTTAAGCGTAGGCCTACTTGCGTTTAAATAATTCTATTTAAATAAATTAGGGCTGCCGTTTTATTTCCTTAGTTACTGTAGCTGTTACTCATGAGTCTTGGGTCCAGTACAGCTGGGTAACCGCAATACAATCTGCCAAGCGGAGTATTAGTAGACCATAATATTGTTCCACCTGGGAGTGAAGGTCGGTGGGCTAATCGTGAGACTTGTGGAATGAAATGGAACCGGTCGCTCTGTTATTGGGATTATCGATGAGCATCGCAGTGCTTGCAAAGTTATTTCGTGAATCATTCGTGAAATATCCTCATTCCATGGATGAATTTTCACCTATTTATGCAACAAAGTTGGCACGCATGAAGTGTGTGAAATTATTTTCAACTTTGTGGTTGCTAAGTCTTTGTCTTACGAGATCGGTAGTCATGAGCCTTGATAGAAAATTCTATTCAAATATTTAATCCGAAGAGTGTTTCACTCGACACATTCACTCTTCCATTCAGTTTAGCTCACTAAACGTATTATATTGTGTAGAGAATTTGGTTTATATATTGTTTCCATGTGTATGGAATTTGGTTTATACTTTGTTTGCATATCTGGTGTATTTACCACGTATCTTTGTGCTACTATTGAGGAGAACATGGCAAGTGCCATATCCAATTTTCTCAGAAACTCTCAGCGGAAGACGAGTCCAAATAAGAGTGCAAGTGTTTCTGATTATCCGTAGATACTCGATCATTTTATTGAAAATACGACGGTCAAGGTTTTCGAAATACTTTATGAGCCCTTTGCCTCGTGATATCCTCGGACAAAATGATGAACCGTTGGATGACGACGCAGGTTCTTAACTTTTGCGCCCCGTGTTCGAAACCCTACTATTTTCCAGTGTATACTGATATAACGTTGTCCTCATTCGTCTACTAGTTGTAAGTCAGATGAATAAATTCTAAAAAATGAGAAAATTATTTCAAATTGTTTTCGGTTAAATTTCCATTCGGAAAAGTGATTAGTTATGCATGGCCTTCCTCGGAATTATTGCTAACGACCGAAATCTTCAGCAACGTTAACGACGTTTCTTTCTCGAGTGAGATTCATACGAAGAAATGTCAGTGTGGCAAACCTGTCATCGCGCGATGCTTTTGCCTCTGGAAATATCTGTTTCGAAAATTTCTACGGTCGCTGTCATCCAAGTGAATGCACGTCTTCCTGAAAAATAAACATATGCATAAAATATGAGAATTAATATAATAATCGATATGAAAATTAAATATCAGAATATGAGAATTTAAGAAGATTGTAGCCCCTCAACATACCACATACATATACATTCTTGTATATCAAACTTGCGTCTTCAGCATCCTTTTGTATGCATCGGAAACATGGACTACCTATGCCAAACAAGAATGTCGCCTTATGCTTTCCACATGCGGTGCCTGAGATCCGTCCTCGGAGTAACGTGGAAGGACCGAGTGACCAACGAAGCAGTGCTATCTAAAACTAACTGCAACAATATTTCAGCTATCTTGAAGCAGAGACGACTCCGCTGGCTGGGACACGTCCACCGTATGGATCCTGACAGATTACCACGTGAGGCGATGCTTGGAGAAATCTCTATAGCCAAAAGACCTGTAGGACGTCCTGTATTGAGGTTCAAGGACTCCTGTAAACGAGATATGGAGAGCTTTGGAATCGACACAAACAGATGGGAGGCACAGGCTAGCATCAGACCAGAGTGGTGTGATGATATATCATCTGGAATGTCGAAGTATGATGACGGCATGTCAGACAGATTAAGGCAGAAAAAGCTTCGCAATGCTACCACTGCTCCTGCCTCAGCAGCCAGATACACCTGTGACAATTGCGGCAAGAGATGCCGTGCTGCCATTGGCTTGACAAGTCATACGAAAAAATGCAACCCATAAACACACGGACACTGCAACAATCATCTACCAAGATGTCATGGCTAATATATATATGATACTTACGGAGAAATCCAGTTGTAATTGTCCTCTAATTCCATAAGAAACATTGATGTAATTAATCTTCCACAGACTTGAGTAGATAAATGACGACAATAAAAAAATAAAAACAATAATCGCATTTCGAACACGAGGCGCAAAATTTAAAAACAAAGGCGCAACGCTAAACACTGAGCCACCGTTTCGTCTGAATGTACTGTGCAGCAATAAGCGTACAAAGTACCTCTAAAATATCTCGGAAACTGTGAGCGTCGTGTTTTCAGTCAAGTATCCACGGACAACACGAAGCGTATGAGCACTTAAGTTTGACTCCTCTTCCATTGAGCGAAGTTCCTGGGAAATCGCATGATGGCTCTTCCCGTATTCTCCTCGTACAAGGTCACGTGTTCTTCTGTTCATTTGGATTTAAATTAATCATTTGACATGTAATTCAAAGTTTTTTATCATTTAACATTTCCTTCGCTCTCATAAACGTATAATTGAAACGTAACGATTCTATGTAAAGTCATGCACTTACGCTGTATTAGAGGTTCTGCTAGGGTCATTTGCCTTCGGCAGCGAGTTTATTCATATGGGCTGCTTTCATAGGTAATATACATTTGTTTAGCAGCACGATTAGTTCTTGCCGCCGCGCGGGATTAGCCGAGCGGTCTGGGGACGCTGCAGTCATGGACTGTGCGGCTGGTACCGGCGGAGGTTCGAGTCCTCCCTCGGGCATGGGTGTGTGTCGTTGTCCGTAGGATAATTTAGATTAAGTAGTGTGTAAGCTTAGGGACTGATGACGTTAGCAGTTAAGTCCCATATGATTTCACACACATCTGGTCCTTGCTTGTCTCCGCGATTTTTCAGGTTTGTGAAAGTAAGTTGCACTGAGATCTTAAATTTACCGAACGATATCTCACACTCCCTCCGGTGATTATTCTGGTGCACTGAAATTTCAGATTTTGTGTGGAAATGAGTTAAGATAACAGAGTCAGCCACGTACGCTCATTGTACACGTTTTACTATAAGATGCATTTCTATATTTCGCAAACAAGGTCATGAACTTGTTGATACGAAGTTTGATCAGTAAAATGATAGACTGACACGTTGTGCAAAGTAAAATTCCCCTTGAGAATTTGTTCTTAAAAACAGTAACATAGAGTTAAATAAAAATTTGTGGTTTAGAACTTTCACGTTATAAGAGGACATATCAATCAAGAAAACTTTCTTTAGACATTCTCATATGTACTCAGAACTCAACAAGCAAGTGTAGCTTGCAATCGGTGTCGTTTGTACCACCACAAAATAGCTTTTTCAGTGCATGGGATTCTTGTGCCAAAGCACAGCACTAGAGTAGATATTCTCAATATCAAGAAACTGAAATAAATCACAATGGGAACAGACAGTGAAACGTAAAAATACCTACTAAAACCTTATTAACGCAAGAGCGCGTTCATCATCGGTTCCTGTTTCGGATGCGCAATGACAAAGTACAGTTTAAAGGAAAAATAAGTTGCACAGTAATGAAACCTACGAAGGTCCAAACAACAATTTTAAAAGATAATGTTTTTTTTAATTTACTGTTATTGCTTCAGTAACCTGAAACATTAATGACCATTACGACATACGGACAAGGGTCGCAAACAGGCGGAAAGCTATATTCTGCCGATATCCCTCCTATTCTTCCAGGCAGACGTGCTCTGGTAGCTAAACCAACAGAGCGCCTCCCGTAAAATTAGGGATAATGCTGGAATTCCGGTCCAGGTAGCGGTTTTAATCTATCCGGTAAATTCTCCCCATCAACAACTTCCTTGTTGACTGATATATTTCATTGTAAGAGGCAGCTTTATCTGGAGCCCAAGAAAGGTGGTGACGGATTTCTGAGTGTGAGCAAGATATGCAATAGATCAACTGAAGAAACAAAATGCTTGCGAAAGAAATGTACACATGGTGGGAGAACATACAAACAAAGTTGATGTGGGCAATAACGTTTCCCAGTCAAATCCTTGTCAACATATCAAATGTTCACCTACGATTGGGAATAAAATGGTTGTGTCTCTGACGAGAAATGTATAGAAGAAACATTGATTGTCGCCTAACCAGCAGAGACATGGAAACAAACGATGTATCAGAAAAGCTTTAAAAATTCATTGATGAAATTGCTGTGAAACTTAAATAATGCAGTAGTACACGACCCAGACGAAGGGCGGGGAGGGAGAGGGAGTGAGAGTGTGCACATGGAAGTTCCTGCCTTTACGAAAAGACAATCGGAAAAAAGGTCAGAGTTTTGACGGTGCATATTCTTCAACGTATCCTTCTCTCCTTGAGACTAGTACACGTGTTACGTTGTTTCTGTAGCTTCTTTGGTACATTGAACAGATCGTCAAACCAGTTCTTTGCAGAATGTTTAACATTTTCGGCGCCGTCAAACTGACGACCCTGTAGGTGTTTCCTCACTTTAGGAAACCAGAGTGGATTCGAATTCGAAGGAGATGGATCAAGTGTACTGGAATGCTAGTCAAAGTATTGGACACAGGGCATCAATTTGACTGCCACAACTTGGGATGTTTGCGACTGTGCATTTCCCTGAAACCTTCCGTGAAATTTCGTGTAAACTGCCAATTTCAGTTGGTCGAGTAGAATTGTGCAGCACTCTCTGTTTATACTGCAGCCCTGAGGTAGATTGCCCGCTAATAAATACCGTCTCTGCGGTCTTATATGGTAGCGGATGCCTGATTTAATGGCACTGTGCCACTCCTTTGACTGTTCCTTAGTTCTACAATCATATATATATATATATATATATATATATATATATATATATATATATATATATATATATACACTCCTGGAAATGGAAAAAAGAACACATTGACACCGGTGTGTCAGACCCACCATACTTGCTCCGGACACTGCGAGAGGGCTGTACAAGCAATGATCACAAGCACGGCACAGCGGACACACCAGGAACCGCGGTGTTGGCCGTCGAATGGCGCTAGCTGCGCAGCATTTGTGCACCGCCGCCGTCAGTGCCAGCCAGTTTGCCGTGGCATACGGAGCTCCATCGCAGTCTTTAACACTGGGAGCATGCCGCGACAGCGTGGACGTGAACCGTATGTGCAGTTGACGGACTTTAAGCGAGGGCGTATAGTGGGCATGCGGGAGGCCGGGTGGACGTACTGCCGAATTGCTCAACACGTGGGGCGTGAGATCTCCACAGTACATCGATGTTGTCGCCAGTGGTCGGCGGAAGGTGCACGTGCCCGTCGACCTGGGACCGGACCGCAGCGACGCACGGATGCACGCCAAGACCGTAGGATCCTACGCAGTGCCGTAGGGGACCGCACCGCCACTTCCCAGCAAATTAGGGACACTGTTGCTCCTGGGGTATCTGCGAGGACCATTCGCAACCGTCTCCATGAAGCTGGGCTACGGTCCCGCACACCGTTAGGCCGTCTTCCGCTCACGCCCCAACATCGTGCAGCCCGCCTCCAGTGGTGTCGCGACAGGCGTGAATGGAGGGACGAATGGAGACGTGTCGTCTTCAGCGATGAGAGTCGCTTCTGCCTTGGTGCCAATGATGGTCGTATGCGTGTTTGGCGCCGTGCAGGTGAGCGCCACAATCAGGACTGCATACGACCGAGGCACACAGGGCCAACACCCGGCATCATGGTGTGGGGAGCGATCTCCTACACTGGCCGTACACCACTGGTGATCGTCGAGGGGACACTGAATAGTGCACGGTACATCCAAACCGTCATCGAACCCATCGTTCTACCATTCCTAGACCGGCAAGGGAACTTGCTGTTCCAACAGGACAATGCACGTCCGCATGTATCCCGTGCCACCCAACGTGCTCTAGAAGGTGTAAGTCAACTACCCTGGCCAGCAAGATCTCCGGATCTGTCCCCCATTGAGCATGTTTGGGACTGGATGAAGCGTCGTCTCACGCGGTCTGCACGTCCAGCACGAACGCTGGTCCAACTGAGGCGCCAGGTGGAAATGGCATGGCAAGCCGTTCCACAGGATTACATCCAGCATCTCTACGATCGTCTTCATGGGAGAATAGCAGCCTGCATTGCTGCGAAAGGTGGATATACACTGTACTAGTGCCGACATTGTGCATGCTCTGTTGCCTGTGTCTATGTGCCTGTGGTTCTGTCAGTGTGATCATGTGATGTATCTGACCCCAGGAATGTGTCAATAAAGTTTCCCCTTCCTGGGACAATGAATTCACGGTGTTCTTATTTCAATTTCCAGGAGTGTATATATATATATATATATATATATATATATATATATATATATATATATATATATATATATCAGACCGTAAATTCACAGCACTGAGCCGTGCGTGGCTCGTGTGAGTTTCTGCTTTGCCCGACCGTGAGCGGCGCTAGCAGCGCGTATCGATATACCCCCTCTCGTAGTATCTTTGCTCGACTGCTGTTACCTTCCTGTCGTTGTCTGTCGTAAGCGAGTTCGGGTAGCGAGTTCGGGTCTGCCAGTCAGTTGGAACACGTCTGGAGCGCGGCCAGGACCTGCCAGTCGGGGAGTTGTAATGCGGCACTACTGCAGTTGGGTGGAGCAGCAGTGAGGTCTGCGTCGACATGGCTCGCCCGACCACTGTGGCCACGCATCACTTGAGCCGGGCCACGGTTTTGGTGGATCGTCGGTCGGCGTCCTACCGGACGACGCGTTTTGGCTTGCCGATCGTTCATGAGTCGGCTGTGGCTCTGTGTGTGTGTGTGTCTCCATCGACTCCCGATTTGCCTTCGTTTGTGCTTATTAACTGTTGGGTATCGTTCAGGTCTTCCTGCAGTGTTTGTCAGGTTGTATGTGTAGTTGGCGTTATGTCCACTGACAACTATTTTAGATGTTGTCGGCATTCTGAGGAAGTCGGTCGGTTGCTGCGGACCAGGGAAGTTATCTCCGCGCGGTGCAGTCGGCTAGGTCCGCTGGCGGTCCATGCGCAGTGTCGGAGCGTGTGTGAAGCTGTCCGATCGCTACGAGCTTCGTGGTTCACCGACCCAGGACGTCGAAGTTGAGTAGTGGTTTCAAGTACCCAAGCCACGTCCATTCATGTTGTGTGGTTCGTTTCGGTGGTTCGCTGTTGGGCAGGTTTTGCTGTGAGCGACACCGAGTGTTTCCATTGCTGAAATTTAGCTGCCATGCAGTGCAATTAACTACTCGTATATTGGTTGACTACAATTCAAGTGCACCAGCGGAATTTTCTGCCTTGTGGCCGTTAGTGTTTTGGTTACCTTCCCTGGCCACTGGCGTAAATTCAGGCAGTGTTCCTTTTGGGTGAAGTTAACTATATTACCGTATTTCAAATTCAAGTGTAGCAGCGAAATTTTCTGCCTTGTGGCCGTTAGGGTTCCGGTTACCTTCCCTGGCCACTAACGTAATTTCAGGCAGCGTCCTTTCCTCGTCTGTTGTCACTGTCCAACATGGAGTGTAGTTTTGACAGCTAATACATATTTCATTGTGGATAATCACGTTCGTAACTTTTGGTGTTTGAGTTCTCATGTACTGATTAGTGGCAAACAAGTCGTTTTGTCGGTCGGTCCGTGGCTGTCCCCTGGTTGGGTTCCGATGGATCAAGTGTAATTGGTCTCACCACCTGTCTCACCTAAGTGAACGAGGGCAGACCGACCTCCCTGGAGGCTTCTGAGTGCTGTTTCCTTTGTTGTACTTCTCACCGGTGTTTAATTGTCTGTTTATAATCTACCATAACCGATGATTTAAAAATTCTTGCTTTTACTCGGTTTTATATATTATTGAATTTTGGAAAATCACTGTTAGCCTTCAGTCACTTAAACCCTCATTCAAAAAAAAAAAAAAAAAAAAAACCATTGCGGCCCTCTGCCATTGAAAGGTTATGGTAATTTATTTTAAATCTTGAAAATTTTATTGTGGGCCTTCATCCGTTTGTATTGCATCTTGTTTATGTTTGTCTATTCACCTTTGTCTTGAGGCTCTCAGCCTCGCTGTGTACATATAGAGTATGTTAATTATTTTACTTGCAATTTTAACTGCATGTTTTCGCCACTTGAGATATATCTTTAAAAGTTCTTGTTTGGAGGCCTTCAGCCGTGAACTGATTGCCTTTTGGAAACTCATAGTTGTAAAGGTTCGGCTATGTGCCGTTTTGGTTTAAAGGTGTTCTTAAATTACAATAAACTACACTTTATTTGGCCCTTTCCACAATCCTAATCACCTGTTCGCCCAGCGGGTTTAGCGAGCGTTTCAAGCGCATTATAAACTGAGATGCAAAAAGTCCTGGCATATCTCCTAATAACGTGTCGAACCCTCTTTTGCGGCGCAGTGCACCAAATCGACTTGACATGGACTCAACAAGTCGTTGACAGTCCCCTGCAGAAATATTGAGCCATGCTGCCCTCTACAGCCGTCTACAGTTGCGAAAGTGTTACCGGTGCTGGATTTTCTGCCTAAACTGGATGGCCAGGTCATTCATTCGAATTGTTCAGAATATTCAAACCAATCGCGAACATTTGTGGCCAGGTGAGATGGTGCATTGTCATCCATAAAAATTCCATCGTTGTTTTGGAACATGAAGTCCATGAACTGCTAAAAATGGTCTCCAAGTAGCCGAACACATTTCCAGTCAGTGATTGATTCAGCTGCACCAGAAGGCCCAGTACATTCCCTGTAAACACAGCCCACACGATTATGGAGCCACCACAAGCTTGCACAGTGCCATGCTGACAACTTGGGTCCATGACTTCGTAGGGTCTGCACCACAATCAGATCTTACCAATCGATGTCGGGACCTATCTAACCAGGCCACGGTTTCCCAGTCGTCCAGGGTCCAACCAATATGGTCACGAGCCCAAGGGAGGCCGCAGGTCTTACGTCGGTTGTTTTCTGTCATAACCCATTAACGCCGAACTGCGCCGCACCGTTTTAACGGATGCTATTTGTTGGCGTTGCACTATAACTTTTTCACTCCTTTCTCCACCCCTGCACAAGTTCCGTGGATCCACATTTTGCATTTCATGCGCCTGATCAAATTTTTCCCATTTTATCTCGACAACTTGCAGTATCATTCCCCTATTTTACGGATGAGTTTCTGTGATAACTTCCCCACAGATTCTCTAAAACAATTCTTTTTCACGGGTGAAGCTGTAGATCCAGATTTTTCTTTTGATTCAGTTCTTTTTCCAAAGGCTTCTCGTCGATATACTGGCCCGTTGGCTAGACCTTAAAGTTATGCTTGGTGCTTTCATCCTTTTCCTCGGATTCGGTGATATGGCTTAGATGAACACCTACATTTTGCCTGCCGTGTTTCCTTCTGCATTGAAATTATTGGACAATCTATTTAGTTCTGCAACGTCGAAGGAAGATTTTCATATTCATTGGAAAATACTTTACTGCGGTGTAAATTTTTTTGTCTCTGATTTGATCCATTATAAATGGTTTTTTTGCAGTTTTGTAGTTTTAGCATGCTAAGGCACAATTTATACGCGTGCATATTCATTTCATCGATGATCGTTACTCAGGTATACGGTTCCAGCTAAATGCTATTCATCCGTGCTCCACTTTCGATAATGAATTTCTGTTGACATTCTGAAATACAAAATAATTAAATAACTAATAGCTTAGAGCCAAAAAAGTATTAGGAAGTTCTCCACATCCTTTCGAAACATTATACTGCACTAATGACGCTAAATACATTTTTAAAGCTCACTAAACGACTATGTTACTTAAATTGTACCAGTACAATATCGGGAACTTACTGCGGTACGTTGTAGACACCCTCGCCATTTTCTCTTTGTCAGTTTCTTACAAACGAATCACAACGAATACCGAATAGTTACTGTCTGAAAAGCAAGGTTATTTCTTGTATATTCACCCGTAAGGAAAACATTACGTTAATATTAACCACAGAAAAACAATTCTCTTCGCCACACACACACACACACAAAAAGTTTGATGAAAAATACAATAAAATCAACGTTCCCTTCAGCCGAGCTGTTTCCTACACATAGAGCTCATAGCTGATAGTATGGCTCCAAGGGGCACGTACCTCACGCTGACAATATTAATTGTCGGATGGTAAAAGAGGTACGAATGTTATAATGGTGATACAAATTAAGAGCCGGTACAGTACAGGCAACTCTTCTCCAAGTGTCGTCGGCTGTGTAATATTTTCCTGTATGTTCAGCTTTCCAATCAATGCATTCCTCTCAGTGCGTTGTTTTGCCCACATCGGGCATATCCTAGAATAGAGGTCGAATGCTCTGATCACGTATGACAGTGCGTTAACTTATGGACTGATTTTCGCAGTCTGTTCATCCGGCACCAATTTTAATTTGTTGAACGAACACACTGTTATGTAAATTAAATGAGTTAATGTTAAATTGGTGCAACTAATTACGAAACTGACGTTAAAATTAGCCTGTTAGCTCCAGTTGTTGTATTGCACCCATTATCTGTAATTACGCTTGATTTCGCTAAATATCAGTCCCAACGTATAAACAGTTGGCAGTATTGCCTGAGCATGTAATTCTCAAAGCGTATGACCCGGTGTATGCTTAAACGAATTTAACACGTGGTGAATAGCGTTGTGGTCAGAAAAGGATCTTCAATACCTAATTCTTATCGTAATATTTTGTCGCTTCTTGGACTGCTTTCGTAAGAATTGTAAGTAAAATAAACATATTTAAATACGAAAAACGCCCATATCGACTATACGAGAAACGTACGCGACGTTTGCGGGGATTTCCGGTTATTTTCATACTATCAGGACTGGAGTGTCGCTACAGAAAGTACGAGAAAGGCTTGTCATTCTGCAGCGGCGAGTGTGCTGGTTTCAAACTTCCTTCGTGATTAAAACTACGTTCCGGACGGAGACTCGAACGTGGAAACATTGCTTTTAGCAGGAAGTGCTCTACGGACTTAGTTATCAACGCACTACTCACGGGTCACGCCGTACCTAATATTGTGTAGCAAACCTGACGGCGCTCTAAATAGCTTTCAGTGGCCTATGAACGGGTAAATACAGGTCCCGTATGGTTTGCAAAGGAATATTTTACCGTTGTTCCTGTAGGCAACGATGATGGAGGTGGATAGCAATCACACACGCACCTCGCCGAAGTACACCAAAAAGGCTCAACGATACTGAGATCTGGTTCATGTGGTAACCAGAGGAGATGCGACAATTCATCCTCGTGCTCACGAAACCAATCTTGGACGATGCGAGTTGTGTGAAAGGGACTCTGACGTCATGGAACACAGCATTACCATTGAAAAACAAATATTGTACCATGAGATGGACTCGATCACACAAAATGTTCTTACACTACTGGCCATTAAAATTGCTACACCACGAAGAAATGCAGATGATAAACGGATATTCATTGGACAAATATATTATACGGGAACTGACATGTGATTACATTTTCACGCAATTTGGGTGCATAGATCCTGAGAAATCAGTACCCAGAACAACCACCTCTGGCCGTAATAACGGCCTTGATACGCCTGGGCATTGCGTCCAACATATCTTCGATGGCCTGTACAGGTACAGCTGCCCATGCAGCTTCAACACGATACCACAGTTCATCAAGAGTAGTGACTGGCGTATTGTGACGAGCCAGTTGCTCGGCCACGATTGACCAGACTTTTCACTGGGTGAAAGATCTGGAGAATGGGCTGGTCAGGGCAGCAGTCGAACATTTTCTGTATCCAGAAAGGCCCGTACAGGACCTGCAACATGCGGTCGTGCATTATCCTGCTGAAATGTAGGGTTTCGCAGGGATCGAATGAAGGGTAGAGCCACAGGTCGTAATACATCTTAAATGTAACGTCCACTGTTCAAAGTGACGTCAATGCGAACAAGAGGTGACCGAGACGTGTAACCAATGGCATCCCATACCATCATGCCGGGTGATGCGCCAGTATGGCGATGACGAATACACGCTTTCAGTGTGCGTTCACCGCGATGTCGCCAAACACGGAGGCGACCATCATGATGCTGTAAACAGAACCTGGATTCATCCGAAAAAATGACGTTTTGCCATTGGTGCACCCAGGTTCGTCGTTGAGTACACCATCGCAGGCACTCCTGTCTGTGATGCAGCGTCAAGGCTAACCGCAGCCATGGTTTCCGAGCTGATAGTCCATGCTGCTGCAAACGTCGTCGAACTATTCGTGCAGATGGTGGTTGTCTTGCAAACGTCCCCATCTGTTGACTGAGACGTGGCTGCACGATCCGTTACAGCCATGCGGATAGGATGCCTGTCATCTCGACTGCTAGTTATACGTGGCCGTTGGGATCCAGCACACCGTTCTGTATTACCCTCCTGAACGCACCGATTCCATATTCTGCTAACAGTCATTGGATCTCGACCAACACGAGCAGCAATGTCGCTATACGGTAAACTGCGATCGCGATAGGCTACAATCCGATCTTTGTCAAAGTCGGAAACGTGACAGTACGTATTTCTCCTCCTTACACGAGACATCACAACAACGTTTCACCAGGAAACGCCGGTCCACTGCTGTTTGTGTATGAGTAATCGGTTGGAAACTTTCCTCATGTCAGCACGTTGTAGGTGTCGCCACGTACACCAACAAAGTGTGAATGCTCCGAAAAGCTAATCATTTGCATATCACAGCATCTTCTTGCTGTCGGTTAAATTTCGCGTCTGTAGCACGTCATCTTCATGGTGTAGCAATTTTAATGGCCAGTAGTGTATAATCATCGGCAGTAATTGTAGCTAGCAGAGAAACCATGGGGGTCCATGGAATACAATGGTATGGCTGCCAAATCATCACCGAACCGCCACCATATTTCACTCTTGGAACGTAAATTCGGCCAGGATTGGAAACAGTGCGAAACAAGACTCATCCAATCAAATGACTTTCTTCCATCGGTTCGCAGTCCACGTGTTATGGCGTTTCCTGTTACAGGCATTTGTATCACTGATGACTGATTGTGGAATCCCAGCTCGCCGTGCAGTTCCCTCCTTATGGAGCTCCCTTCGTGTTATTTTGGGGCTGACATGGTTCGTGTGTGCGACATTCATATCTGCATCACTTAACACTTCTGGGCTGAGATGCCGTGGTCCATACATAAGACTCTCCCCTGACGTTTCGCCTTCGACTGCGGAAGGCATCCTCCGAGGACAATTGGCGAACTGCGACGAAAGCGCGAGTGAGCGCCATATACACTCCTGGAAATGGAAAAAAGAACACATTGACACCGGTGTGTCAGACCCACCATACTTGCTCCGGACACTGCGAGAGGGCTGTACAAGCGATGATCACACGCACGGCACAGCGGACACACCAGGAACCGCGGTGTTGGTCGTCGAATGGCGCTAGCTGCGCAGCATTTGTGCACCGCCGCCGTCAGTGTCAGCCAGTTTGCCGTGGCATACGGAGCTCCATCGCAGTCTTTAACACTGGTAGCATGCCGCGACAGCGTGGACGTGAACCGTATGTGCAGTTGACGGACTTTGAGCGAGGGCGTATAGTGGGCATGCGGGGGCCGGGAGGACGTACCGCCGAATTGCTCAACACGTGGGGCGTGAGGTCTCCACAGTACATCGATGTTGTCGCCAGTGGTCGGCGGAAGGTGCACGTGCCCGTCGACCTGGGACCGGACCGCAGCGACGCACGGATGCACGCCAAGACCGTAGGATCCCACGCAGTGCCGTAGGGGACCGCACCGCCACTTCCCACCAAATTAGGGACACTGTTGCTCCTGGGGTATCGGCGAGGACCATTCGCAACCGTCTCCATGAAGCTGGGCTACGGTCCCGCACACCGTTAGGCCGTCTTCCGCTCACGCCCCAACATCGTGCAGCCCGCCTCCAGTGGTGTCGCGACAGGCGTGAATGGAGGGACGAATGGAGACGTGTCGTCTTCAGCGATGAGAGTCGCTTCTGCCTTGGTGCCAATGATGGTCGTATGCGTGTTTGGCGCCGTGCAGGTGAGCGCCACAATCAGGACTGCATACGACCGAGGCACACAGGGCCAACACCCGGCATCATGGTGTGGGGAGCGATCTCCTACACTGGCCGTACACCACTGGAGATCGTCGAGGGGACACTGAATAGTGCACGGTACATCCAAACCGTCATCGAACCCATCGTTCTACCATTCCTAGACCGGCAAGGGAACTTGCTGTTCCAACAGGACAATGCACGTCCGCATGTATCCCGTGCCACCCAACGTGCTCTAGAAGGTGTAAGTCAACTACCCTGGCCAGCAAGATCTCCGGATCTGTCCCCCATTGAGCATGTTTGGGACTGGATGAAGCGTCGTCTCACGCGGTCTGCACGTCCAGCACGAACGCTGGTCCAACTGAGGCGCCAGGTGGAAATGACATGGCAAGCCGTTCCACAGGACTACATCCAGCATCTCTACGATCGTCCCCATGGGAGAATAGCAGCCTGCACTGTACTAGTGCCGGCATTGTGCATGCTCTGTTGCCTGTGTCTATGTGCCTGTGGTTCTGTCAGTGTGATCATGTGATGTATCTGACCCCAGGAATGTGTCAATAAAGTTTCCCCTTCCTGGGACAATGAATTCACGGTGTTCTTATTTCAATTTCCAGGAGTGTATATGACATCCAGAGGGCGCCGCTGTCAATCACGTGACGTCGGCTGTGCTATGATCTCTGATATTGCCAACTCTCTCAATTGAAATTAATCGATTGTCACGCTGTTGCTGCAATTTTGACATCCATATCTTATCCAGCTTAATGCCTTCATCTTTTCTATTAAAATTATTGCGGTATTTGGCAATCTCAATGGCCTCTCTGTTCATTGAACACCTTAGAGCGACCTTCAAGAATAATGGGTATTCCAACAGAGAAACAGATCGTGCACTGCGCCCTAGACTGACAACCAGGACGGACGAGGATCGACAGCAACCCAAGGGGAAAGTGTTCTTACCATTTATCAGTAAGGTCACTGACTGCATTGGAAAAATTTTAAGCAAGTTCGATGTGGAAACTGTCTTCAGACCCAACACGAAAATAAAAGAATGTTTAAGATCCGCAAAAGATAGAAGACATCCTCTAGCTACACCAGGTGTGTATAAAATTCCGTGCAGTTGTGGAAAGGTCTATATAGGCACAACAAAAAGATGCATAAAAGGAACTGCCGCCTCGGACATATTGATAAATCGTCTGTAGCGGAACATGTGTTTCAAGAAGGTGATCATGAAATAAAGTTTAGTGAGACGGCCGTCATAGCAGAAACGTCGCATTATTATGCGCGAATGTACAGAGAGGCCATTGAGATTACCAAACACTGCAATAATTTTAATAGAAAAGATGGAGGAATTAAGCTGGATAAGATATGGATGTCAACATTGCAGCAACAGCGTGACAATCGATTAATTTCAATTGAGAGAGTTGGTAGTATCAGAGATCATAGCACAGCCGACGTCACGTGACTGACAGCTGCGCCCTCTGGATGTCATATATACGGCGCTCACTCGCGCTCTCGTCGCAGTTCGCCGATTGTTCTCGGAGGATGCCTTCCGCAGTCGAAGGCGAAACGTCACGGGGGAGTCTTATGTATGGACCACGGCATCTCAGCCCGGAAGTGTTAACTGATGACAACACCTGCCATGAAAGCCTTCATTCTACCATCATTCATACCTGCAGTTACTTACGACAGCTACTGTCATCGTATTAATTTTCGTAACGATCCTCTTCATTGACGGTCTGTCATAATCACTCAATTCACGCTTTCGTCATCCTTGTGACTTAGAAGATAATGTTTTTTCGCCTTCTCTGAATGCGGTATAAATGTTCAATACAGCGCCAAACACTTTGGCTCCCTTCGATGCGGTGCCAAACACTTAGGCTCCCTTGGTTACGCGAGCATCCGCCGTACGAGCATCAACAATTTGCCTACGCTCGAATTCACTTAGCTCCGACATAATGCTCTCAAACTACACAGAACACTGTTCTGACCGCGAACGACAGCTGAAACGTGTTGAGAACATTTCACTGATGCTATTCAAACACAGAGTGCAACATGTAGGATTGGCTATCATCTGCCCTTACATTCAAGCATACGTTTTTGGCGGTGTTTCCATATTCTTGACCAATCCCTGTACTTCAATCTCTATATACCTATTTACAGCAAACACTGTTCTTTCCTAAGAGAGAGAGAGAGATACTGTTCGAGGAACGTTGACCGAAGAATCATTTATAACTCCGTACGCTACAGAACCGGTATGCCAATATGGCAAAATCGCTATGAGCATTGAGGCAATCAACCCACTTACGCACCAGGTTCAAGATATCCATGTCCTGCTGCGTGAAGAATTTCGCAACTACCTGCTGCACATCCTCGTCCGACAGGAATCGTCGACCATTCAAGGCGTTTTTCAAGGGACCGAAGACGTGACAATCACATGGGGAGACATCAGGACCGTGGGGCGGGTGCTACTGTCCCTCCCACTTGAGTTTGGCGAACCTTCTGCGTTACAATTGCGATGGGAACGTGCGTTACCACGAAGCAGCGGCACCCCTTGTCGCAGTTGGTTTTCGGAAAACTTGCTGTCACATACACATTTTTCGATCTCTGATGGATGTCTGCTGATGTTTTTCCTTCGACAGCCAACAAAAGAATATCAGCGTGTTTGTCCTGTGTGGACACGTTTAGTAATAACATCGGCGAAGTTAACATTTCTGCATTTACCGAACTCTCGAATACCACACTAACCACTTGTCTACAGGTCGGCACACTCCCACATCGAAAGGCATTCAACATTGCATATACGCTGCGGCAACACAGTCAAACGGAAACTTTGTGATCGCCCCTTACACGTCTACACGACTACTCCGCAGTTCACACTTCATCGGAGGGTTCATCGAGCCACCATCAGACCACCTCCCTACCCACATTAAACGTGTTCGCAATTGCAAATATGGACAACCATCAGCTGTAGAATGGAATGACGACAATGAAAATTTGTGCCGGGCCAGGAATCGAACCCAGATTTCCCGCTTATCGCGAGTGGCCAGACTAAAATTTCCGTATGTCGTCAACCACGCGTCTACAACCTGTACTCATACATCCATTATGTATGTTTCTGTACAGGTAAGGCATTTTACTTGAAATTCGCTTGCTCGGTTGTCCCGGCTTAACGTCAAGCGCCGGTACGAAGATCAAGAACTGGAGACGACGTCAGCCAATAGTTCGCTGACTAGGACCGCACCACGAGAGGAGCAGCCTCTATCCGAAGAGATTATAAGCACCCCTCCTGCCAGTCTCATCTGGACAGTAGAAGAAGCGCACTAGCAAACCCGGACTAGAACTCACGCCCTAGAAGAGGGACACTAGAAGAGCCTTGATTAGTGATCCATATCAAGTTGTGTGAATTACTTGTAGGGTATTGTATATAGCGAAAGACGTTGATTATTTGTATGTCGTCAATTGCTTGCGATCCAAAGTTAAGCGTAGTCAGCCTACTTTATTGTAATAAAAACCATTAATATGATTTGCTTGAATTGTTGTATAGCTATCCGAGAAAGCAGCATCCTTTAGGCACCCTATAAGAGACGAGTGGGCAGGACTCCACATCGGTCTTGGTGGAATTGTGAATACGTTTAATGTATTTTATAACGTCTGTAGTAGCCGCGTCTTGCTTTGGACATGCAAACTTTTCCAAATGAACTTTGCATCTTAATTCAGAATAACAAATACACTGCAGTATCGTATTTATCCGCCACACCTTTCAAGTAAAATGTCTCACCTGTACGGGAATGTACATAATGGATGTACGAGTACAGATTGTAGACGCATGGTTGATGACACGAAAATTTGGGGCTGGCCGTGAATCGTGCACCGATAGCCGACAGTCTGCTTTAGGCAGTGGCGCGCATCTCAGACCTGTTGTCCCGGCTGATACTGCGCGTGTTTTTGTCTGAATAGATCGCCATGGCACATAATTTTAGAAAGACTACGCCCCGGTTTACGATGACAACAACTATGCCAGACCCAAGGCTTTTGAAATAGAGCGTTTTTTTTTTTAGGGAAGAAGTTCGTTTACCTGCTACAGACATAGTTTGGATAGACCCATCCATTTTAAGCAGCACAATGTATGTCAAGATGACTGATGAAGCTGCATGTGTAAGAACAATCGCCGGTACTCAAAGCGGCGTTTAAATTTTGGTACTCTGATGGCTATATCAGCTATTGTGACGTCCCCTCTCCCCTTTTGTTGCCGCTCTTGATGTTGAGCCGCTACTGCTACAGCTCGGTCGGTGGAATGGAGATGCGACCCGCAGTGATGGTTGTCCCCGACGGATAACGTGGAACAGCACCTGAGAATCTCTTCCTGCCAGTGTGGCCGTGCGTTTCTAGGCGCTACACTCTGGAACCGCGCCACCGCTACGGTCGCAGGTTCGAATCCTGCCTCGGGCATGTATGTGTGTGATGTTCTTAGGTTAGTTAGGTTTAAGTAGTTCTAAGTTCTAGGGGACTGATGACCTCAGAAGTTAAGTCCCATAGTGCTCAGAGCCATTTGAGCCATTTTGAAAATCTCTAAATAAAATTGTTCCTCGCCTAATGTATGAAAGTCCGTTTGCGAGTCCGCACAGTCTTTTCAGCGATGCGAACTGCCGATTTTAATTGTCTGTTATGGTTTTATGATGATTTGCTATGCTCGGTTAGTTAATTATTGCAGTATTGAGTGAATCATTCATCACCGACGTCATTTCACACCACTGGAGCGAGGAAAAATTCATTTGCGGTTCAGTATCAGTAGCTGTTGTTACGTTGCTAGGCAAAATTGTTCACTACGTCACGACGCAAATCCAGAGATAGTCTATAATGCTATCTTGCTTTCGTGCGTCGTAATATTATTCCGGCAAATCACTCCTTTCAATGCTCAATGTTCATCAAGTCACTCTTTCAATTAAAATGTTAACGGTTAATTAATTTTGATCATCAACTATCACACAGTTCAATTAATGATGGCGTCAACACGTGAGATTATCATTACTGACGAACAATTTTTATTGTTTCTTCTTAGCAGTTAGTTTATAATGATCACACCACACGCACACCGATGGATCAGATAAATTACGATTCTTTTCAGTTCGTTGATCGTGACAATTCCGACAACTTTTACAATCGGCGTATTTGTATTATCCTCGTGTGGTCGTATTAATGTTTCCTACTCAAGGCTAATCAGGTACTGCAGTCTTCGATACTATGTCCATCCTTCGTTGTAACTGTTCACTTTGATGAAGGTTGAGTCCAACAATAATATCTCCAATAATTAAAGTTCATTAACTCGTCGTACACTATCAGAATATCACTTCAGTTCAAGTTGTCTAGTCAGAATAACTGAGAACAAAGTCCGCGCATCTCAATCACGCAATAGTACTTTCTTTGAATAGAAACAATCTCGTAGCGTTCCGTTTGTAGTACTATAACAAACAGTGCTCTCTCACGACTTGATAGGAAGCAAGCTAGCAAGCGACCAACTTTTCCATGATCGAGCATTGTAGGCGCAATGAATTTCCTTTTCGCCGTGTTTACAACTCTCTTTCACGATAAATGTTATCTCTGACCGACATATTACTTTGGACTTAACTTTCGTAGTACTGATTTGCCGTTATTACTGAGATGTTTGATAGCTAATTAAAAATCACGACATACTCAGTAATTATTGAAATTGGTGTTCATCAAAACTTTAAGGTGTTATATTATTGTCAAAGTTGACGCACCTGTCGGGATAACACTGTTCCCTACTTTAAATTATCATGACATTCTTATTTGGGTTTTCGGGTTTCTTAGGATGTTACACTATGTAACAGTAGCTCCTTCAGGCTTGGGAGTGAGGGTCATTCCGAATTTCGAACTGCCGTTGGAGCTACCAGAATCGATGGTTATTGAATCGCTGCGGCCATATGGAACGGTGAAACGTGAGCGAGTTTTATCACCTATCCTGTGCTAAACGACGCCTGACAGGTGCGGATCGTCGTTAACAAACGTATTCATTCACCTTTTTATATTGGAGGAAGTCGGTCTATACAGATTTTCTATGGCCAGACGCGTACATTTTCTGACGGTGGAGTAGGACATATCCGCTCGGAGTGCGTACAAGGCCGCTTCAAGCAACAGTCAAGTGGAGAAGCGTCACGGTGATAAGTCCCCACGCAACTGTCGATGATGTACATGTCGATAGCCGGCCGGGAGATGTTGCCGAGTTCGGAGACACGGACGTGTCGATGCAAGAGCGGACCGAGTTATGGGAGCAGGGCTGTGAGACGGAGAATGCCCCTACACTCACCTCACGGCAGATAAGGGAGGAACCTTCTGCATCCTCACAAGTAGCACGAGGCATGGAAGTGGAGGCAGCAATGGACCAACGAGCGCCCAGTGAAAACGTGAGAAGTCACAAAAAGCTTCGCCATAGTTCGGGTACCACGTCCTTCCTAGCATAGGGGAAACGTCCGCACAGTGTTCACCTTTCATTGGCGCAGCGTGAAAACAGGAAGAAGTACGCAGGAGCCAGATCAGGGGAGTTCAGAGGGTGTTCAAGAACAGTTACCATCTTCTGCGCCAGGATTTGGCGCACACGGATCACGCAGTGTGCTGGGACATTGCCATGCAGCAGCATCTATTTTCTAGTCCTGTACAACTCTGACTGAACCCTCCAGTAACGCTGTAGCAATCGGTTCAAAACGGACTGGTAAAATGCAGCATTAGTGGTTTGACATGCAGGGACAAATTCCTTGTTGATGATGCCGTTGTCGTCGAAGAAGACGATCAACAGTGGTTTCACCTTGTATTTTTGCAGATGGCTTCTTATTTTGGTTGCGGGGAAGACGGTGAACACCATGACATCGACTGCCGTTTTGATTCCAGATCGTACTAGGAGCACCGTGTCTCATCTCCTGTGACTATGGTGCTCAGAAGCAATATATCCTGGTCACACATGGAAATGAAATCACCAGAAGTTTCCATTCCCTTTGCTTTCTGCCCATGTATGAGCTTGTGCACCACAAATCGGGAGATCTTCCGCTTAGGACCGAGCGAGATGGTGCAGTGGTTAGCACAATGGACGGTTCAATCCCGCGTCCGGCCATCCTGATTTAGGTTTTCCTTGATTTCCCTAAATCGCTTCAGGCAAATGCCGGGATGGTTCCTTTGGTCTCTTCCCTCAAACAATCCAAATCTTCCGCTTACCCAAATCATCGCGGACGATGATGTGCACCGTGTCCTTGCTAATGCCTAATTCCTCCGCAATCGATCTGAGAGTCCGTCGCCGATCTTGTACCAGCATTTGTCGCACTTTCTCGATCTTTCCGGGGTTATGCTTGTCGATGGCCGACCTGAACGTGGCTCAAAATGGTTCAAATGGCTCCGAGCACTATGGGACTTAACATCTAAGGTCATCAGTCCCCTATAACTTAGAACTACTTAAACCTAAGTAACCTAAGGACATCACACACATCCATGCCCGAGGCAGGATTCGAACCTGCGACCGTAGCAGTCGCGCGGTTCCGGACTGAGGTGCCTAGAACGTGGCTCATCCTCAGTTGTTTCCTTCCCTTCAAGGAAGCGTTTAAACCATTCGTAAGCATATTTTCTGCTCACGGCTTCCCTCCCGTACACCTGCACCAACATTCCATGTGTCTCCGTTGCAGTCTTCCCCAATTTGTAGCAAAACTTAATGTTTACACGTTGCTCCATTGCGCTGTGACACTTCCTCTCACACTGACTACCTTCAACTGGTCGCAGTCTGCTTACACACTGTCTGTTTACACAGCCAGTCACATGCAGTGCATGCCGCATATTGATTCTCTTCAAGTGTCCAAATACCCATGCGCATGCACACACATACACACACATGTGCCATGTTGCCCTTGAAGTATGACACCCTTCACCAATCTTTTTAGACACACCACGTATAAGGTGGGAACAGTGAACATTTACACTGTACGATATTTTGCAAAGTTACAACTTTTCCACGACGTGGTTTACGTAACAGATGTGGATTTCCGCTGGTGCAGGAAACCTGCAATACTGCCTTTCCAGACGTGCGTGGTCACAGCACTTAGCTAGTGCAGACTCCAGACGCAGGACGTGGAATGGCGATTTTAGTCAGGGAAGGGATTCCAGCGTGAAAGTATCTAACCAAAATTGTATCCTTTTATTCTGTGAAAGTATCAGTGATAAGATTGTTCTAAATTAATTATTCAGCAAACCTGCATCTGACTGCGTCTGTGAACTTGTTTCTTGCACCCCTCCATTTTGCCAGAAATGCAACATGTATTTGACTCAGCAATCAAGTTTAAGAGAATAATGCTGTTTTGTGCAACGGCATTAAGATGGTACTGGAAAATTAACTTTTGGCCCTGATGTTTACTTGGTTCTTTCACTGGTGGGTAACTATAGTTTACTACTCATTTTCATCTTCAATACAAGCAAAGGATGTGGATTATGATTCAGGCTGTTAGATTTAAACACAATGTTGATGTCAATATATTATTGTTAAACTTTTAACCCCATACACAAAACCTACCATTTCAAACATTTTCGTACCACGAATCACTCTCACAAAAGATTTTACAAAACGCTTACTGTGTCAAACCTTGGACAGACAAATCCTAACTCTGAACATTATCTAACAAAAGCCAATCTGAAATGATTATATATCTTATCTCATTTACGTGCTAAAGTTTGGTCAGGGGCAGCGACCTCCCTTAAGCTGTCTGCACACGTCTGCTTCCTCCGGGCACCTGCCTGCGACTCTCCTTTTTTTTCCTGCGCACGCCCCCTCTCTTAACAATCAAAGATCCTCCTACTCAAAGATATTATACTCGTTCCACCTTGCAGTTGGCAACTACCAACTATTTTCTAAAGCTACCCTGATCAGACCTTAGCACATACCTTTCAAGCGTGTAACCTCGATTATCTCCCTCCAGCCTGGGGGTTTTGGCGATGACCATCAGTGGCATTCATATTGTCAAAATGTGATCTGACAAAAGGCAGGAGGGGGCACAATTGCACTTGGAGGAGAGGGCGCCCCCTATTCCATGACAGATCACATTTTGGTAAGAGGGAGTAATAGCATAAGGGCAGCATGAGCCTACTTTTGATATCAATTGATATCAAACTGATATGCAAATTAATTAAACTGATCAATTAATTACCCCCACACACAGATGATGTCATGTGTTTTCCTCAGCCTGCACGTGGGGCCCTGCTTCATTCACCTCCCTGACCACCACCCCTCCAACCTGTCCTATTAACTGGAATTTCGAATTTAGGCAGGAATTACAAATTTTGGCAGAATTTCGAATTTTGGGGGAATTCCGAATTTTGGCGGGAATTTCGAATTTTGGTGGGAATTTCTCTCTCCCAGGACTTTGCTAACAAACCCTCCCCTCCCCCACGTGAGAACTGGTGGGAATCTAACACTTGGAAGCTGTCCAATTTCAGGGGTTAGGTTGGGTTGTTTGGGGAAGGAGACCAGACAGCGAGGTCATCGGTCTCATAGGATTAGGAAGGATGGGGAAGGAAGTCGGCCGTGCCCTTTCAGAGGAACCATCCCGGCATTTGCCTGGAGTAATTTAGGGAAATCACGGAAAACCTGAATCAGGATGGCCGGACGCGGGATTGAACCGTCGTCCTCCCGAATGCGAGTCCAGTGTCTAACCACTGCGTGTCCAATTGCAGGAAAGGAAGATTATATTAGTGTACTTTACTTATTTTGGTTGGGAAACTCAAGTAAAGATCAGTCACAATTACATAATTAATCATAAAGATCGGTCTAAATTGCACAATCATACACATAGCACTGCACGAGAAGTGCAGTACAGCTCAAAAATTAACGATGCCGTACAACTGGTGTTAGCCTTCTAGGAAAAAATATCACGACAGCACTCGAAACTAGTGGCACACGAACTCATACTTCACCTACAAGCTGGCTGGAAAAAGGGGTGAAGTGGACGGTGTTATCTTTATTTTTGGTGGGAATTATGTACGACTGATGAGATGCTAGTACTGGACCGAGAGGAGTTTAATAAGTGCATTACCTGGAAGGATACAGCTGATGGCTGTATCAATCGCTGTTTGATGTCATAATTCGCTACAGACGACGGCTTAAAAATCAACTGCATCCCAGATAATTGAAGCCAAGACACGCTACCATATGTGTTGGAAAATGCTTCACTACTCTAATTACACATTGAGATTGTCGTGAGAAAAAAAACAGTACAGTAATGAACGGGTCATAATGCAACAAATGTGCTGAGGAAAATCGTCATCCCAAGAGTACAGAGGAGGCGAAGTTGAACCTGTGTTCTCCTCGATGTACGATCGCAAACTACCAAAATTAGAGTCTCTCTTACCTTCCCTCATCCTTCCCCCACCCTTTCTCCCTCCATTCCTCCACCTATGGGGGACACAGACTTTTTCAAATGGTCAACTGCTGCCGCACACAGCGCATTTAACTGCGGCATAACATCTCGCCTCCAGCAGACGAGTGGCACCCGGCCCTCCTTAAGCCGACAGTCCACCATCGGCCCTTCGCCAACACAAAAATGATGTAAACTAAGCTAAACGATAGGAGATAAATTGAGGGCCACCTGAAGTCAACCTATTTGTTTGCCTAAAATTTAGTGGCACAGCCCACTCCAAACGCCAAGCCCTGGTTAGGCACAGCTGCCTAGAGCGACTACACGCCACCCCCTCAAGTTCTGGCTGTTGCAGTGCGATAAAGCTCACTATCATAATTGTATTTAATGTCAACGAATCTCTTATAATCAAACATCTGTTAAAAAGGAAATCACATTCGCGATAATAATAAATGTCCTCTTTCTAGGAAAATAGCCGCAGTCCATTTTCTTTTACTTCCTTGTGCAAAGTTCATTTACTTCAACTGCAGGATACAATCTGCATTGCATTATTTTGGGACATTCAATTGCTTTCAGCTTCAGAGACAAAATACACGGCATGAGAGCGCCTCTTGCCTTGAAATTCGTGTCTGTAAGTCAACTACCATGCACATGTGTATTAAAAACATTTCAGACATACGAAATAACATTACAGAATACATTCTTTCACGCCATTTAGTCACATGCCGGAAAAACACAGTCGTTTGACGTTTGACAACAAGAAGCTGTAATTGAGGAGGACGTTGCTGTTTTGTACACTGTGACAAGTTCCGTTTTACCAATGTGATGTTATATCACTTTACCGTGTTTCTCTCTTCCGATACATGGAAATCAAATATTATCTGCATGCTTACATTTGACATTTTTGATGCATGACTCACCTCTACCGATATGCCTGTAAAGTTTCTATCATACAGCAGATTCTTGCGTTCTAGCTTTGTAAGCAATTTGATCACCATAGCCTATTTCACACAATCTACTCACATGTCGGAAGAAAACACTATCATTTCTAGGTTTCACATCGAGCTATAACTTAGGTGGTGTCCACTTTATAATTAGAGATTATGAAGTATGAAAAAACATAGGACTTGCGGAAACACCTACTTTGAAACACGCATTCCTAACGATAGTAATAAAAACAGTCATTATCCCACGAGAACAGATACAGCCGATTTCTGTTACTTTTAAGAGCAAAAACGTTGTAGTTTTGAGAGAACTGTCTGCATCCAAACTTTAGCACCCCTTCTATAAGATTTTACCACATCTCTGTCTTCCGATTCATCGAAAAACAAGTACCATCTATGTGCCAGCACCGAGCACATTGCATATATATATTACACGTATCGCTCCATTGGAGAGTTACATCACCAGTTAGAGTTACATTTTCAGCAAGTACACTAAGTCCTTTGATCCATACATGTATTTTTTCATCATTACTAACTTTACGAGATGAGCGGGTATAGAATGTAAAAGGCATATTACTATATACATAACTAGTCTAGATTGGGATTTAGCATCTATTCCACAATGCCAGGTCTTGTAAGCGATGACATCTCGGTCGGCGAATGATTCCAATCCAGGTAGAGAGGCATTCTCACATCGAACAATAGCAAGGATAAACCATCCACTTCCAGTATTCCCTGTGCCAGCATCGAGGCTAAAATTAACTCGGCATACATTGTATTTTTTGGCTATAACATATCCAAGCATTTCACAACTATGGCTTGTACGAGGCTGTACACTTTCTTTTTCTACCATGACTTCGAGCTCTGTCTCAGGTGCTAAATCGACAGGTTTAGATCCATCACCTCTCATACAGCTGAAAATTACATGGTCTAAGTATGCAGCTCCCACAATACACAGGTTGGTGGAAATAAAACACAGAGGCGATGTTTCCCAGTGAGAAAAATGTGGAAGGCATCTCAATATATGGAAACTCGAAGACTTTTCGGCGTTGTAGAGCGTTTCCAAAAGCTATCCAAAGGTGATGACCTATACAATTAATCTCATCTTCCACAGTAAAACGGTTCCGAATGTCTCACTGTTCCATTTCGAAAGCATCGTTCCCTCATTTTGCAGTCGTTTACATGATTGCTGGTCCGTTGGTGACGTCGTCGGAAGGTTCTGTTATCAACACATGTGAGATAGTAGAAATAAAAACAGGTACTGTTATCTTAATGATGAAAAGAAAAAACATGGAGGGCATCGCAGCATATAGAAATAGGACAAGTCTGTAGCACTGATGGACGCTTCCAAACAAGTGTCTGAATATGATGACCTCTACATTTAATCCTATGCTCCACAGTGACATGTAGCAGATATCCAGTATTCCGCCAAGGAGCTCTCGATCTCAACGAAGTGGTGTCAGTCACTCTTTAGATGGTAATGAAAACCGTACCAGTAGATGGATGGAACGGGAAAGGTGCCGTCGATATGGGATGGTGTACTGTAGTAAGAACCTCAGTTGATAGCGCGATCAATTTTAGCAATTTTACCAGTTGTTCTGTAATTTCAACACCAGCCAATGAGACAGCAGATTGGTTCTCCATTTCTGTACCATTGCTCAATCATCCATTCACTACTTTGCAAGTACCATATACTAGGTGGCGAATGCAGATAGATGACTGTGCATTACGTCCATTCAGCCATATACGCCAAAGAATAGCAGCTGGTCCATAATTTCAACACTAGCCGATGACACAGCAGAATGCTTCCCAATTTCTGTATCAACGCGAAATCACCCCGTCAGTACTTTGCAAGTACCATATACAAGACTGAAAGTGCAGATACATGGCTGTGCAATATGTCCATTCAATCATACACTAAGTGATCAAAAATATCCGGACACCTGGCTGAAAAATGACTTAAAAGTTCGTGGCGCTCTCCCTCGGTAATGCTGGAATTCAGTATGGTATTGGCCCACCCTTAGGTTTGATGACAGCTTCCACTCTTGCAGGCCTATATTCAGCCAGGTGCTGGAAGGTATATAGGGGAATGGTAAGCCATGCTTCACGGAGTGCTGCACTGAGGAGAGGTATCGATGTCGGTCGGTGAGGCTTGCCACGAAGTCGGAGTTCCAAAACATCACAAACGTGTTCTATAAGATTCAGGTCAGGACTCTGTGCAGGCCAGTCCATTATAGGGATGTTATTATCGTGTAACCACTCCGTCACAGGCCGTGCATTATGAACAGGTGCTCGATCGTGTTGAAAGATGCAATCGCCATCCCCGAAATGCTCTTCAACAGTGGGAAGCAAGAAGGTGCTTAAAACATCAATGTAGGCCTGCGCTGTGCCACGCAAAACAACAAGGGGTGCAAACCCCTTCCATGAAAAACACGACCACACCATAACACCACCGCCTCCGAATTTTACTGTTGACACTACCCCACGCTGGCAGACGTTCATCGGTCATTCACCATACCCACATACTGCCTTCGGATCGCCACATTGTGTACCGTGATTCGTCACTCCACACAACATTTTTCCACTGTTCAATCGTCCAATGTTTACGCTCCTTGCACCAGTCGAGGCGTCGTTTGACATTTACCGGCGTGATGTGTGGCTTATGAGCAGCCGCTCGACCATGTAACTCCCGCCTAACTGTCATAGTACTTGCAGTAGATCCTGATCCAGTTTGGAATTCCTATGTGATGGTCTGGATAGATGTCTGCCTATTACACATTAGGACCCTCTTCAACTGTCGGCGGTCTCTGTGAGACAACAGACGAAGTCGTCCTGTAAGCTTGTGTGCTGTACGTATCCCTCCACATTTCCACTTCACTATCACATCGGAAACAGTGGACCTACGGATGTTTAGGAGTGTGGAAACCTCGCGTACAGACGTATGAAACAAATGATACCCAGTCACCTGACCACGTTCGAAGTCCTTGAGTTCCGCACAGCGCTCCATTCTGCTCTCTCACGATTTCTAATGACTATTGAGGTCGCTGATAATGGAGTACCTGGCAGCAGCTGGCAGCACAATGCACTTAATATGAAAAACGTATGTTTTTTGGGGTGTCCGGATACTTTTGATCACATAGTGTATGTTAATTTGTAAATATATTGTATTTAGTACGTATCACGAACTTAATGGTAAGTGCATGTACATACGATTATGTTCCTGAAGTAAATGAATTTTGACGTTATGTTAGAATCACTACTTCCTTTTGTTAAACGATACCTGTATGTACATTTTTCATGTACATCATTACGTGTAATAATATTAATGGTAACAATAATAGTAATTTTTGTTGTTATACAGGTTAATAGCGAATCAGCTCGTATTGCCCAAAACAATGAACAGTGTATTGGTGCTGCACAAACATGTCAGGAAGGGGCGCTCGACGAGACGAAGAGGTTCGATTCTAGGCGAAAAATTAAACAGAAGAGGCGTATTTGGGCGTACAGGAGAAACTGTAGTAAAAAAAGGGAGATCTAATTGCCAGTGCCCTCGTAAGTGTTTCGACAAAGTAGGGGATTCAATTGTTGTGAGAACGTTCACAACATTTTGGGAAATAGGTGATTTTAAGGTTTAAAATATATTTTTATTTGGTGCAATGAAATGCAATGCTGTCGCGCTTACAGTAGAACCCATCTAATCCGATCATGGTCGGAAGGAAAAAAAGGTCGGATTATCCGAAAAATCTAATATTTATTGTAAAAAATATAAAAAGACATTTAGTACAAAAAATTAAAAGATTTAAGAACCAAAAGACGTCTACTGTAATATAAAAAGATGTTTTTTACACGGTGTTCAACAACATATTAACTAAAAAACGTCTACACACACTGTAATATGTATTGGTTTTAAAAGGAAAAACGACAAACAAATTACAGTACTGTACTGTCCTTAATAACGTATAAACGATATATTCTGTAAACTAAAAAATGTTTATATCACTGTATATAAAAAAGAATTTTTTTACAAAGAATTAAACTACCGTATGTATAAATTAAGAAATGATTATACTCTTTGCATTGTTTTTACGGTAAAAAAGAAAACAAATTATCTGGAGAAAAGAGTCAGTGATACATTTTTGTTTAGCAGATGTTATTCTAGATTTAGCTGCAGTGTCCCTCCATATTTTTATCCACAAAACGTCCATTGGAGTTGAAGTTGGATTCTGCTCGATTTATTGAACGGCGATGTCAAAAGCGTTTTTCGTATCGTTGTGTGAAATCCGGGTGGGGGGTTCGTCTTCACCGTCCGAGTCCTCAGTTTCCTGGCTAACAGCGGCAACAATCTGGTCGTCATTGAGCTCCTCAAAAGTGTCACAGTCTTTGTCACCTTCGTTGAGCCACTCTTCAACTTCATTGGCCGGGACGTTCGGCTCCAGATTTTGTAGGTCTTTAACGATTTCCAGTGCGTCGTTGTTATCTTCGGTATGCTCAATTTCAGTCATAACTTGTGGCCAAAGCTTACGCCACGATTTCCGCAGTGTGTCAGGTTTCAGCTCATCCCATGCTGCAGCGATTGTGTAGATAGAATCTTTGACGTTCAGGGATTTCATTGCGAAGTTATGACCTACTTCAGATTTTTGCAAGATTGAGCTGACATACTTTCCGCAATATCATCTTTTTAACCATTCGATAACGCCCTGATCCATTGGTTGGATGAGTGAGATCACATTAGGGGGCAGAAAGAGAGCTTTTATGTAACCTTTCACCATATCTTCCTCAGATGGATGTGATGGTGCGTTATCCAACAGCAATAGAACACGAACAGGCAGATTTTTTTTTTTTTTTTTTGCTTCAAGTCTTTTTCGACCGATGGCTGGAACTCGCCGAAAACCCAGGATTTAAGAAGGTTGCAGTCGATCCAAGCAGATTTTTGATTGCGGTAATAAACCGGCAAGGAAGATATGTTTATATTTTTGAATGCCCTTGGCTTCTTAGATTTGCCAATGACGAACAAGGGGAGAATGTGGGTACCATCTGCGTTGCTACAAGTAATGACTGTTATTCTAACTTTTATAAGTTTCGTTCCTACCAGCTGATGGTTGTTCATACTCGCAATTCCTAATACATTTAATGTAATTCATAACTGCCGTAGGCGCACGCATATCAAAAGGAACTTTGCATCGTAATTCAGAATAGCACCGGCACTGCAATATTATATTTCTGTACCGTTAAAATCTCGAACAACGTGCAGGAAAGTCGAAAACTTACATTTTTCCATGTGAGCCCTCATATATCTTATTTTATTACGATGATAATCTCTCCTTATGTAGCTGGGCGCCAATGAAAATTTTCACTTTCAGATGAGAAAAAAAATGGTTCAAATGGCTCTGAGCACTATGGGACTTCACATCTTAGGTCATAGTCCCCTAGAACTTAGAACTACTTAAACCTAACTAACCTAAGGACATCACACACATCCATACCCGAAGCAGGATTCGAACCTGCGACCGTAGCGGTCGCGCGGTTCCAGACTGACGCGCCTAGAACCGCTCGGCCACTCCGGCCGGCTCAGATGAGAAAGACTGCGATCGAAATTTAATGAAAAGATGCAGCAGCAATGATACACGCTATTTTTTTAATGACTGCCCCCCTCCCCCAAACTTGGGCATCATATCCATGATACTCTCTCTCTACCGTATTTCGCGATAATATAAAACAAGCTGCCCTTCGTTGAAATTTTTCGGTATCCCCCGTCAATCTTATCTGGTAAGGATCGCAACAGTAATCCAGAAGAGCATGTAAAAACATGGTTTTGGTAGTCTCTTTAGTAGATTTGTTACATCCTCTAAGTGTTCTGCCAATAAGACGCAGTCTTCGGTTCGCCTTCCCCACAATATTATCTTGTGTGATCGTTCCAGTTTGAGTTTTTCTTACTTGTAATCCCTAGATCCGCATGATTTCTCGTTTAATTGAAATTTAACGTATTTCTTTTAGTAGTCACGAGAATAAGTTCACACTTTTATTGTCACGATCAATTGTCACTTTTTGGATCATGCAGATATCTTGTCTAAATCATTTTGCAACTCGTTTTAGTTTTCTGATGACTTTACTAGACAGTGTCGCGTCTCCCCACCGCGCACTTTTTGATTTTGTATGCAGTTTATGTTGCATAACATTTTAATTAACCGTATATTGCTTATTGTTGTAAGCACAAAAGATAACATGCAATTCTCACTATTAGTTTCTGTAGTTGAAAAACGTTAACTTTGTGCACCTAGACCTATTATGTGGGGATACGTACAGCACTAAAAAATTTCCTGCTGTGAAAGTGTGATCTTTAATTTGCAAACTATTTTCATATAACCCTGATCTGGCTTGTTAGAAACGGAACACGGTAGTATTACTGTAACTAATTATGAAATTTAACATGTCCCTCTCTACTTTCATCTCTGAAATGCACTGAAAATTACTCTTGCTTACACGTACGGAAGTTACAGTATGCTATGTTGGCTAAACATAAAAGCTGCAGAGGATTTTTTAACATATTAACACTATTGATTGCCACGACTAACACGAGAGCATGAAACAAAAAATGAAATTTGATTTTAATATTATTATTAGGAGAACAGGTTTCAGCACAGCAGTCTTTGATATCACACAAGTTATGTTTTACCACTCTGATTTACGTCAATTATTTGCGTCACTGAGATTGTAATCGCACTTGCCCATGTCCACCTGAAAATGACATAATAAAATCCAAAATTGTCCTCTGAGGTCTCCGGGAAGCTGAATGAAATAATTTTAATTTACCATTACCTGCCCACTTAATTGCAGGAAAACTGCTTTCATTCAATTATAATTTCAATTTTCCGCGGCAGCGGCTCCTGCGATCGCGGCGCAGCTCTACTTCATGAAAAATTCTAAATATGCTGAAAACGGCTAAAAGTGTGGAATGAAATACTGGGCAAGCTAGCAATAAATTAATACAAGTATTTTCAACAATTTCCATATTGAAAAATCAACATAAATTCAAAGTAACACCTTTTATATACGTAAGCCTCCAATGGCATCTTCCTCGAACAAAGAACAAAAGAATTCGAACCAAGTATTCAAGCGAGTGTCACAGGCTCTTACAACTTTAACGGCTACTAGAAGACAGAGAGAGTGACATTTAAGCCTCTACTATTTATAATCAATTCAGTACGCTAATAAATATCTTTGTTAATTTTTTCAATTATCATTGTCTGATTCGATTTCTACACTCGCCGACCACAGACGTTATTTGCAAAATATAGATACATAAATATTGCACAAATATAAAAATGATTATTTCCTTTTTTACAGACTCTACATAATAAACAACCGTTCATACAGAAATGAAATAATGATACTGATAAATGTTTCTTTTTTCACATATATTACGCCGATTTTGCAAATGTCATGCCAGGAGACGTCACAACAGTAAACGCAATTATCATCTTTAATGTAGGAAAGCGTGGTCCATAGTATACTGCATTGTTTTTATTTATTTATTTTTAGCTCTGCTATCTGGCTGTTTCGACAATTCCGTCATTATCAAGCCCTCTACTAAAGTCAGACAGAAGAATATGTCGGAAATATTCCGATTTCTCCATTTGGCACTCCATTTTGTAGCGTCCACGATTCCACTCACTATCTCCAAATGTCAAAATGACAGTATTAAAGCTCAAATAGCAAAAGTAAACTACAAATAAAAAATTACAATAGATAAATAAACCAACAGCAGTCTGAATACCAATATGAAAAACGAAAAACGCTACCAACTTATGCACCAAGCTAATACGTTTATCTACAATATGTACATTTAATAATGACTTATATGTAACGTTGAATGCTCTGTGCTGCTGCCGAAAGGGATATCCCGGCCAATAAATGCCATACGATCATTTCATTTTTCATTGCCGTCCACCGTATTAATGATGACAAATCTACAGATGCACCGAATCTGGGGGCGAAGCTCTGATTGCGGCTGCATAAAATGATGCGCCGGCAAATGAAACTCGCAGCAGTGAGGTCGCGTCAATTCAGTGTCCTCTGATGGCCTGTATGCATGACGCACCCAAACGAGAGCAGCGAACGATGAAAGAGCGAGCTAGCTGACGGGATGCTGCCAGTAGTTTTAAATATGCCATCTACTACAGTACGACGCTGCGAATGGTGCATGGTGTTCCGGTTGTAGTCAACGATGATGCCATCAATAACGCAAATAAAGACTGGGTTACGTTTCACAAGAAGGATAGTTTAAGGATCCGAGCTGTGTGTCAACAGATCGCTTACTTCAAGGTAATTCATAATGTTTGAACGCAGTATATTTTCCAAAACCCTTGTGTAGGTAAATGATGAAAGACCCACCGGATATCGTAAAATTAAAATTTATTAAAAATAATAATAATAAAATAGCGGCGTTGTCAAGGACATTAATTATGAATGCGCGGTAAAGCACAGACAAATGAACAAAAGACATCATTCACTTTCATTTCTACATGATTTTGATTCTCACTTTCGTACGTAGAAGGATGGTTAAGATGTATTACTTGAAGTATGACGTGCTACGGGTGTTATGTATTATGTGTGATTCCAAATAAGAGAAGAGTTAACAACAGTATTAAGTATTTTATTGAAATTAAGTGGAGCCAAGTTGGGAGGATTTTCGTCATTTTTTGACACGCACTGGTGTCCTTGGAGTCGGCTGCCTCCATCTTAAATTGAAATGTAAGAGAGGAAGTCCGAATAGCATATTTCGTACACGCAGAACATTTACGAATAATGCAAATTTTTTTGCATATATATATATATATATATATATATATATATATATATATATATATATATATATATATATATATATGGCGACCTAAGTGCGATGACTTCAGGGCACCGGGTGTAAGTAGGGTTTGTTAACTATTGTTATAGTAAGAAATTTCTATGGCTTTTTATCAGTCATAGAAACTAACTGTCTGTGTTTTCTGTTTGCATAAATCACAACGGGGAGCAAGTAAAGCAAAAACGCAAAAATTGAGGAGAAAAGTATGGAAAGAAATAAGAATTGGACACAAATGGTTCAAATGGCTCTGAGCACTATGCGACTTAACGTCTGAGGTCATCAGTCGCCTAGAACTTAGGACTAATTAAACCTAACTAACCTAAGGACATCATACACATCCATGTCCGAGGCAAGATTCGAACCTGCCACCGTAGCGGTCGCTCGGTTCCAAACTGTAGCGCCTAGAACCGCACGGCCACTTCGGGCGGCAATTGGACACAGGTTACGTAAAATTTTCCACAATAAGCTGCTTTGTTCGGCGCAGAAAAGGTAGGACGGCTACCCAAGCTGCTTCCATGGTTACGCTATTAGGTCCTCTTTTGATGTAGATAGAAACCTTTTCCTCTCTATTCCCTTCCTTGAATTTTATGGTGGAAAATTTACAGCAATTTGTCAGTGTGATACGCGTTGTCCTTAAAACATAAAGGATTGCAACGCAGTAGTTTGCGTATCATAATACAGTATTACAGGCTACGACATCGCGCAGATTACAATTATCAAGTGTAATAACTAGCATATAAAATTTTAATATTTCTTGTGAAATTTTTATTTTTGCATATTCATACAACATGGCAGAAAAATATATGTCCATTGTTGACAGCAACAGCGAAAACCCAATCAGCCAGGATGGCGTAGAATTGCGGGATCGAACAATTGAAGTTTAGGCGGCATGCATGCCTACTGCAGGAGGCTTAAGTAGGTCAGAGATGAGTCGCAGGTGTAACAAATGATAGCGACGCTCCGCAGCAGAACAACCTTCACGCCACAATGTTTACAATTGACGAGACATTGTCACGCATCTCCCAGAGTGAAATACCGCTCATGAATCTTGACAACAGGGTACAAATACCACTTGTTCACAACACAAACATTAACTTGGAAAGTTCAGCTGGCAGCAACCACAGTAGTACAACTGAAGCATTGCTATGGCAGTTATTATCTAACATAAACACGAAATTAGATAGTAGCAATACAAATTTCAGTAATATGAAACAAGATATGAATACCAAAATTGATAATTTGACACAAGATATGAACATGGTAAAACAGTAGCAAAATACTGTTACACAAGATATAAATACAATGAAATAAGAACAAAAACAAGTATTCAAAGATTTGCAAAACACGGTCAATTTTCGCACTGAAATCAACGAAAAATTCAGTGACATGAAAAAACAAGTAAAGCATGAAATACTTTCTGAAGTTAATAATAACATTACAGAGTTAAAACAGGAGGCAAATTCCTTTAACGCCCATCATGATGTAGTAGAGCAACAGATAAAGAAAATCACAGACGCAAACATAAATATTGAAGGCCCAAAAAGCAGTTGTGTTCGGCAGTAAAAATGGTAGACACTGTGCGTTAACAAACTAAACAAAGACTATGAAGGTGTATCTCTAGCTGTAGAAAAGCTTACTTTAAGGGTAGCAACATTAGATGTTGACTCAGCGTGTGCTAAGAAGGAGAGAGATCAATGAAAATCTGAGTGATATCATTAGTCAACCTGAGGCAGGTACGTTAGATAAGAGTAATACCATTGCAGAGAAGTTAGTAACCGACTGTAAGTTACACACAGACGTAGTAGAAAAAACTATTCAGAAAAAAGAAAATGAAGAAGTGAAAAAGGTAAACATTAACCAACAAGCCGCGGAAGGTAGGATCCGCAATCTTTTAGAAGAAAATATTACCGGATCTCGAAATATGTATGTAAATAATACACAGGCTATAGTGAACAAACCGCAAACTGTCGCTATTTATCCACAAACTGTTTCGAGTCCTACAGCAGGTACCAGTGACAGTTGTAGAGTGCAAAATGTAAATTTACCTGCAACTCGAACACCTGAGCAATTACCAACCGGAATTACAGGTAACTACAATAACAACATGAATACAATCGAAAATGCCACGTGTCTATCATCGACAGTTTCCTACATTCACTACCGAAGGTGAAAGAATGAACCCAGTAGTATTTATCAGTGCTTTTCGTCATGTACTCCTACGCAACTGGACGGAACCAAAGAAAATCAGATTTGTCATGGGATATACGCAAGGTGACGTTCTTTTATGGGCAACTGAAGTGGCCGAACGTTGCAGCACTTGTATCCAATTTGAACGAGCTTACCTCGACAAACAGTGGTCTGAGGCAGTACAAGAAAGACTCAGACGCGAGGTTCTCAACCCTGCACCATTCAATGGCAAATACCGCAATCTACGCGGATACTTTGAAAAATACCTGAACGAGACACGCTACTGGACGAAAAGTCGTTTACCATCGCACATTAGAAAAAAATTAGTCACAATGTCAGAGCACAACACGGAATATTTTCTGTCAGTGCTTGATTCTATCGACTTAATGTATGAGAAAAGACCTGTACCGAATACAGCAACAGAAAATAAGGCACAACGACAACATATTTACGTAAATCAGTCAGTAAAACGTGATCTTAACACACAGCAGGGATGGTACGCACAACAGCAAAGTTACATACCCAGATATAATGAGTACGGTAACGGGAACGGAAAAAACAAATGATTTAAAAGAAATTTTCAAAGCAACATGAGTAATTTCAATACACGGTCGAATTACAATCCACCATTTCAAGGTCACATGCCGAATATAAACAGAAACAGTCAGCGGGAGTAGTGGCCGGCACGCGGCAACAATGCCATGCTGTACGCTGTATCGCAGTCGATCTTTAGGCAGCAAAATAACGGCACAGCAGCCAACAACACAAACTGGCGAAGTACTCACACTGTGCAACTAAATGAAATTACTCCATGTAGTGAATTGCGTCACACTACGCCGTCGGAAAACACCAACCGGTCGTAGTTAACCCCGGACTACTGACCTCTCTGGGAGTGGGGGCAAAGCAAAACTACAAACATGTTTCGTAACATTTGACAATCTAGGTGACATCAAGGATGATCTGCATCAGCATGAGTTAGATACAACGAATAATATCCGGGAAGAACAAGTACAAACAATCATTAAGATGAAAATATTTAATATTGACACACAGTTAATTTTAGATACTGGTTCAACTACCAACCTAAAGTCAAATGCATTTTTCTGTGAATTGAAGAAGAGAGGAAAATTTCCAACATTTCCTGTATAAAAGTGCAAGGTGCAAACTGCCACAGGCAGTAAGACTAAATTGGTTTAACATCATTACAAATTAATCATTTTACAGTGAAGTGCAATTTTCTTATAGTTGACAAACTCATATTTATTGTATTATTGGGATGAACATGTTTAGAACATATAAAACACAGACTGACGTAGGTAATGGTAAATACCACTTTTATTTAAAGGATCAGATTTTTCCTATTGATTTAGTCTAAAAACACCTGATAAAAGTAAAAAAAAAATAGAGTCAAATGTAATAGTAGACTATTCCTTTCCGACTGTATATTTCACAAACAAATTTTATACTGAACAAGAAGCAAACACTGAGGTTAGTTACGGTATTGTGCAGCAGAAATTAAGTGAATCACAGATACTAAATGATATTTAAACTAAATGATATTTAAATCTAAAGCATCTTTAAATTTCTTTTTTATTTGTTCCTTACGATCTTCAAATACTTTCTTTTCATCCACTGATCGCGCCTGCCATTTACTCGTTCCGTCATTCACTTTATATGCAACATGAATCATCCATTCCATAAACCTTGTCCACGCGTTTAAGGAAGAAATTCCAAAATTTAGTTTCGAGTATTACATTCTGTTTGTTCCACTAACTGTAAACTGTTGAAATTTTTCGAAGTCAAATTATATAAGTAATATCTTTGAGCAGATTTAGTGTCAGTAATAGCGCTTCTGAGCTTTCCGTCTATCATTGTAAACGACAAGCCATATTTTACTTCAACGTTAATACTCTCCGTTACTGTAGCGAATGTGACGAGAGATGCAATCTGCGTATCAACGATATTTTTTTCATCAACAATTGACTGCACCGTTTCTTTCAAAAATTGCAATTTCAACGGTCTGCAGTAAAGGGGTGAAGAAGGCCTTGGGTTCTTCCAAACGACAAGTTGCTGCTCAGATTTGTCGTCCGAAGCTATCATTTGTAACGGAACCACGGAAGTCAAAAATACATGAGCGTCAGAGCTGTCGCTTTCGTCAAATTTTTGTTTATACGGTTGCGATGACGAACCATCGCATACCCACTTCAAAATTAACTTCATGTTATTCGTGAAGGAACTGTCGAGTGTTCTCATGACATCAGATTGTACTTGAAGCAACCGAGCTGTAGTATGGTCTAGTAAAGCCTACAATGATACTTCCGCACTTGTTTTCGTTATACGTATTGAACACACTGGTGGATAGCAACGAGATTTAGCAGCCAATATTTCATGATAACTGGGGTAACCTGTCGCTGTTTTCATTGGTTAATTCCCGGACCATATTGTACGTTTCTTTCGTCATTTTACAGCTTATTATCAAGTTTAAAGCAACATCTGCGCTAATTTCTTAACGTACTTGTCTAGAACTTTGTGCGAATGCTGGTACCGAGAGGCTCGCGTAGGAGAAGTGGTTGTAATATCCTTGAGCACCTTTGCTGCAGCGTGGGACCCAGAAGCACGAAGATTCATTTCCGTTGCGAATGCCAGTGCCCTTGGAATTGTTGATCTCCAAAGATCATCGACTCACTCCGTTCGCTGGATGATGAAAAGTCCAATGAGGGTCTTCCAAATTTGTGGCTTTTATCCGATCCTGATGTATCAGAATTAGGAGCAGGTTCCTCCCTCTTTTTTAATTCAACATTCTACAACAAATCGCAATAACGTTGGCTCGAAAGTGAAAAAAACGTTTAAATGAAATATTTCAATTATAGACTGGAACCTCGTTTATATTGACTCACGTTTAAGTTGACTCGCGTTTATGTTCATTTACCACCTCTCGTTTATGTTGACCTCTTGTTCCCCCATCTCAGTAATCAACACACTGCAAAGCATGCATTTGTGTTGGTGAGCAAAGGGGAAATGTGGAAGGAGAAGGTCATGGTGGTGGGAACCCCTCTCGAGTCAACATAAACACAAGGTGTACGTGTATAAAAAATAGGAAAATCGACAAACCGCAATAGCTACGTCCTGGTCAAGCCATTCCTCATGATTGGTGTAAAAGCGCTCCAGAATTCTGCGGCTATCCTGTCATTTTTTCCTTCATTGTAAATAGGAGATTCCTTAAACATTTCCTTTCATCAACTGAAATTGCGAAAGGACATCCTTCTGGTTCGGTAAAATATCTTTCCAGAACTTCTACTTGTTTGTCAAATTTTGAGCTCCATTCATCACGTACGGACAAGAATATTTGTCTACGTGTACAAATAATTTCTTTGCATTTACTTCCTGTTAAAATATATAGAACGTAACGTAAAAATATTATAAGCATTCTACAGTAATGAACTATCGATTAAAAAACTGTATTATTATGTTATACAAATTGTGTTTATTGTTCATGAACAACGTTTGAAATAATATTTGTAAAAAACATTTCGATATTTCTATAAAAATGGTCATTACGGTTGGAATGTTATTTAAAAGCTTTATTCACAATGCTACACCGTTACAATAATATACCGCACTTATATCCACAATACTTTAGAAAGAGATTAAAAACATCTACGACAAACCCTCCATACCTGGGGCTTTCAAGCCTCAAGTATAGAAAGTTGAGGCGATAATATCGCCATTAGTCACAGTGCGTAATACGTACGACAACGTGTGTGGTAGCACTAAAATCGTTATTATTCAGAATGGGCATCCTTCGAGCAGCTAATTCTTGAAAATTTCATTAATAGATAGTTCAACAAACATGTTCCTGTCAATGCCAGCGTTAAAATGTGTTTCTAAAGAAGCGAAACAACATGTTAATCACGACTACCTTTACCATAACGTTTCATAAATAAAAAAAAAAATTTCGAAAATTGAAGTACATAAAATGTTTCTACATACCTCCATCAACATATTCCATTTTGGAAAATAGGAATCGGAGGCGTCGTTGTAAAATTCTGTGTGATTTTCTGAAGCACTGTGTAACTGGGCGCTGAAGGGTTGCGCGTGTGTTCTACGAGAGGCAACTTCCCTATACGATCTCAATGCCCCATACCCCCCTCTACAAGAATCCATTTCAAACACATCGATTTTTCTACCTTCAACCAGGGAATCGGCCGTTCTGAACCACTGTGCGTCGGGTAGACCGGTCGCCTGCTGCAAATCTTTTTACTTGACGCCTCTTCGGCGACTTGCGTGTCGATGAGGGTGATATGATGATGAAGAAGACACAACACCCAGTCCCTGAGCGGAGGAAATCTCTGAACCAGCCGGAAATCGAATCTGGGCTTCTTTGCATGGCATTCTGCCAAACTGACCACTCAGCTATCGACGCGGACAGGAAGTAGTTGAAATGGTTCAAATGGCTCTGAGCACTATGGGACTCAACATCGGTGCTCGTAAGTCCCCTAGAACTTATAACTACTTAAACCTAACTAACCTAAGGACATCACACACATCCATGCCCGAGGCAGGACTCGAACCTGTGACCGGAGCAGTCGCGCGGTTCCTGACTGAGCGCCTAGAACCGCTAGACTACCGCGGCCGGCCAGGAAGTAGTAATAAGCAAACACTTACGAAAAATGTTAAATCTAAACACATGAGATAAATCAGGAAATCGACACGAGGACTGAGTTGAATGTGATAGCTGAAATCAAAAGTTGTGAAACACCTTAAGAATCAAAGAAGAGTAACATGCCAACTCCGAGGATGTTGTCATTAAATGATTATGTGGATACTGAATCACACTGTCTAACTATATGCAGTTGTCTTTGCTGTTGTGATCTTCAGCCCAGAGACTGGTTTGCTGCAGCTCCCTATGTTTGTGCAGCATAGATCGTTCTGAATCTACTTACTGTATTCATCTCTTGGTCTCCCTCTACGAAATTATTCCCGCCCCCCCCCCCTCCCCCACTTCCCTCCAGTACTTAATTGGTGATCCATTCATGTCTCAGAATGTGTATCCCATCTTTTGTTCAAGCTGTGCCACAAATTCCTTGTCTTCCCAATTCTGCCCAGTACCTTCTCATTAGTTACGTGGTCTTTCCATCTAATCTTCAGCATTCTTCTGTAGTTCCACATTTTGAAATATTCTGTTCTCTTTCTTTCTAAACTCTTAATCTTCAATGTCTTACTTCCATATACGGTTACACACCAGAAAAATACCTTTAGAAAGGACTTTCTATATTCCATGCTAACAAATTTCTCTTCTTCAGGAATGCTTTTCTTGCTATTTCCAGTCTATATTTTATATCCTCTCTACTTCAGACAGCATCAGTTATTTTGCTGCCCAGATAGCAAACCCCATCTACTTCTTTCGTTTCTTAATCTAATTCCGTTAGCATCACCTGTTTCAATTCACTTGCATTCCATTATCCTTGATTTGCTTTTGTTAATGTTCATCACGTATCCTTCTTTCAAGGCACTGTCCATTCCGTTCAACTGATCTTATAAGTCCTTTGCTGCCTCTGACGGAATTTCAATGTCATCAGTAAATCTAAAAGATTTTATTTTTTCTCCCTGCACTTTAATTCCAACTCTAAATTTTTCTTTTGTTTCCTTTACTGCTTTCTCAATGGACAGAATGAGAGGGCAACATAAGTGATAGGCTGCACCCCTGTCCCACTCCCTTACTCCCTTCTCAGCCACTGCTTTCCTTTCATATCCCTCGACTCTTATTACTGCCGTCTGGTTTCTGTACAAGTTGTAAATAGCGTTTCTGTCCCTATATTTTACCCTTGCTATCTTCAGAATTTCAAAGAGAGTATTCCAGTCAACGGTGCCAAAAGCTTTGTATAAGTCCACAAATCCTATAAATGTTCGTTTACCTTTCCTTAACCTATTTTCTAAGATAAGTCGTGTCTTCCTACATTTCTCCAGGATCCAAACTCGTCTTCCCCGACGTCAGCTTCTACTAGTTTTCCCACCTTTTTGTAAAGAATTCATGTTAGTATTTTACTACCATGACTTGTTAAACTGATACTTTGGTAATATTCATGCCTGTCAGCACCTGCTTTCTTTGAAATTGGAATTATTACACTGTTTTCGAAATCTGAGATATTTCACCTGTCTTGTACATCATGCTCAACAGATGGTTGGTTCCCTCAAGACTGGGAATGTCGTCTTCTCATAGAGCCTTGTTTCGTCTTAGGTCATCCACTGCTCTTCCAAATTCTTCTTGTAGTATCATATCTTCGGACCTCATCTTCATCTATGTCCTCTCCCTTTTGTATAATATTACCTTTCAAGTTCATCTCCTTTGTATATATCCTCAATATACCCCTTTTACCTTTCGCCTTTCAGCTTTCCCTTCTTTGCTTATGACTGGTTTACCATTTGAGCTCTTGATATTCATACAGCTGCTTCTTTTTCCCCAAAGGCCTGTTTAATTTTCCTATAGTCGGTATCTATCTTTCCTCTAGTGAAATATGCTTCTAAATCCTTTCATTTGTCCTCTTGCCTCTCCTTCTTAGCAATTTTGCTACGTTATGTACAGTTGTAATTGTGATTAATGTTTCACAACGATAAAAGCGAAATACTGTATAAAATTATAGACAGATAAGGTTTAATAAAAATAAAAGCAAGAAATGATTTTCAGTCTTGTAGTAAACGTAAGCACATGTGGAATAGAAAATATGTTATTACATAAATTTAAGTGGGTCACAAAAATAGTAGGAGTATTGCATACTTTCTGCATCAATCAGAAAAATATAAAATAAATGTGGATCAAGTAGATGAAGTGCATCTAAAATTGTATGAATAATAATCTGAAAATACCATCTAAGAAAAGTCTGATGAGGAGCAAACAATGAACTTAAACCTCCAAAAAGCCGATTAAAAAAGTAATTCTTCATGGGAACAAATAAAGAAGTCATAAATAAACAGTACAATCCAGCAAAAATTTTCTGAAAAACGTACTAGGGACATATACCTCAAATAAATAATATTAAGAAGTTATTTTTTCAAACAGATGAAAATTATTAAAGGAAACTTCACCAAAAATTATATGTAAAACAAAGAAAATGGTCGTATCATTGACATAATTTTTATCATATATAATTACAGACAAAAGATCAGCTGAGAACGGGAAGGGGGGAGGGTTCTTGACAGTCACATAAAGAGGTAAATGCAGTTTTAATGCAATGGGACAATGTGGTGGGAATTGAGGAGGGGGTTGAAGATAGGAGGGAGAGGGGTAACGGGGGGGGGTGTTTAGGGGGTTCTAATGAATGTACAAGACAACAGAAATAAAGGAAAAAAAATTATGAAGACAGTATTATTGTAAGAAATATTCTAAAACTTGAATTGTACAACAAAAATAAAACAACAAAGATGAAAATATTTAAATTTATTCAGTATTGTAAGCGATGGCGGTAGGAATGGTTTGGAGATAGGGGGATGGTGAGGGTGATGTAAATGGGAGTTTATAAAGTTGCAAAGTCATGGTAAGATTGATACCATCTGTAAACCTACCAAACAGGAATATAGAACTTAGCCCTTAAAACGCTGTTTCAGATTTTAAAAATTTTTTAAAATTTACAGAGATAGTATTATTATTATCAGTATTCTGAAAATGGAATTTGATAGCAAAGATACAATAACACTGATGAAAATATTTAGATTTATTAAGAATTGCTGACCAGAAAGGTTGGGAGGTGAGGATTAAGGAGGACTGATTATAAACTGAAAAATATTAATTTATTACAACATTTTGGGCATTGGGTTTGGGGAATTTCCTGGCAGATTAAAACTGTGTGCCAGACCGAGACTCGAACTCAGGACCTTTGCCTTTCGCGGGTAAGTGATCTACCAACTGAGCTAGCTAAGCACGACTCACGCCCCGCCCTCACAACTTTACTTCTGCCAATATCTCGTCTCCTACCTCGCCTCCTCCTTTCTTTCAGGAGTGCTAGTTCTGCAAGGTTCGCAGGAGAGATTCTGTAAAGTTTGGAAGGTAGGAGATGGCGTGAGTCATGCTTGGGTAGCTCAGTTGGTAGGGCACTTCCCCGCAAAAGGCAAAGGTCCCGAGGTCGAGTATCGATCCGGCACACAGTTTTAATCTGCCAGGAAGTTTCATATCAGCGCACACTCCGCTGCAGAGTGAAAATGTCATCCTGGGTTTGGGGGAAGTTATGGGATAGAGAAGCAGGGAGGTGTAAAGGGGATTGGGAAAATAGGTAGTGGTGAATGGAGGTTACGAAATTAAAACATATACATTTATCACAAACTTAGATATTGCTTCACATTAATAGAAAATGAAACAGATATATATGTAGGATAACTGAGACTACATTAATTATATATATATATCTCATTCATAAAATTATCTAGCATAAGTAATGTAAAAGTAAAAGGTTAAAAATATTTATCATGAGGTACAGTCATATCTGGATAATTAATAATTAAAAATAAAATAATAATATGCAAAGGGACTATGTATGTTGCGGAAGTTTGTTGAGAAGAAGGGAGGGGGCAGGGGGTAATTGGAATGGGGTTAAAGATATGTCAAAATTGGGACGAAGTTATATGCAAATTCAGCTTAAAGGGACCTATTTGAAGCTGTCAATGAAGTAATGAATTTTATCCATAGTGGATGCTTTCGAACTCCGTGACTGTTCCCTTATGGAGTTGTAGAAAAATATCCGCTACCAGTCACAATAAAGGGTTGTTTATTCGTCACACGACCAGTTTCGGTCTTGCGCCCATGTTCAGGTGTTTATACATTCATGTACATGAGCTTACAATATCTAATGTAAACAAACATGCCTTCCAGATTTACAGAAAACCTACCACTAGTGACGTTGTCATTAACAACTCCTCATGTCATCCAGCACAACACAAAATCGCATTCTTCAGATGCACACTTAATTGTATACATAAAATTCCACTCAGCCTCCATGATGAACAAAAAGAAATTAACATTATAAAAGAAATTGCATGGAGAAATGGATACAACCAAGAATTAATTGATAAACTTAACAACAAAAGCAAAAAGAAACAATCTGCACCTACTAAATCAGGTTCACAAGAAGGAAAAAACACATTCGCCTGCATACCACTTCTAGGTAAAATTTTATACCAAATTGCCGACCTCTTCCGGAAAACTGGTATTCAAATTTCTTTCAGCACTAACAACAAGCTACAACAGCACATCATCCGCAACAGTAAGACAAACAACCACTGCCACCACAAATCAGGAATTTACAAACTTTTATGTGACAATTGCCCACAGTTCTACATAGGCCAAACTGGAAGGAGTTTCACTATAAGATACCGTGAGCATATGGATGCCTTCCGGCTAAATAATTTTGATAAATCCACCTTTGCAATGCACCTAAAAGACCATGGTCACTCGGCCACAGCCATTACAAAAAACCTACAAATACTACACTCTGTGAACAAAGAAAAGAAAATGAATCTGCTTGAAGAACTAGAAATTTATATCCACAGCTCTAACTCACCAGACCTTGTTCTGAACGAACAAGTGTAACTTGCAAACAAATCCTATCTTCACATATTTCATGAAATATTCAAAAACAGAAAATAATTATCCTCTGATATAATAACAACGTAATATTCTACGGAAACTCGATGTAGCAGTCATACAACAGCCTAAGGGTCATTATCATAATTTGTAATAGTCATACTGTAAACACAAGCTGTAACTGGCATTCTATAATGTGTAATAGCTTTCAAAAATTTCATATGTGTAACATTATTGTACCTCCTAGATCTAAGTTCTCTGACAACAGTGTGGCTCAAAACAGTTCTAGCTGTCATTTTTTAAATTTGTAATAGCTTTGAGTCATTTCATATATTTAACAACATTGTACTTCCTACATCTAAGTGAACCAAAAAATTTCTTAATGTGTGTAAAGAAACGTCGCAGTCTATAATAGCTTTTTAAATTTCTATGTATGCAACACCTTTGCACTTCCTGTGGCTAAGTTCTTTGACCTGAACCTACAAGTTTCTGTGTGAGCAACATCTTTACATCTGCTACATCTAAGTTCTTTGACCACAGCCCATATGTTTGTATGTAAACATAATGCATTTCACGAGTGCACATCATAATAGTGTAATATGGAGCTATACTTGGTAAAACTGATACATGGACGTGAAAATGACGATAAGTGTATAACTAAGTGGCAAAACTATCATCACAGCATAACTGCAATAATGGTGTGTCATCTTTTTGTAAGTACAGATATATTTTCGTCAAATGCTGCCTTACCACTTACAATTGTCCCACTTGTATTTGTGTAGTCACCAGCAAATAATTTTTTTGTATTTATACAGTGATCTCCAACAGTACAAACATGTACATGAATGTATAAACACCTGAAGATGGGCGCAAGCCCGAAACCGATCGTGTGACGAATAAACAACCTTTTATTGTGACTGGTAGCGGATATTTTTCTACAAGACCATGTCAATGAAGTAATTTTTCTTTTTTCATTTCAGTCTGTTCATTAAAAACATTTTCTGGATAAACAGTCATGTTTGCAAAAAATCACTACTTCTTAAAGGTTCACATTCAAACCTTTTCCAGCTGTATGCAAGAGTTCCATCTGATATGAACATGCTGTTGATTTTCGCCTAAGCAAAATGTGCAGGCATTTGCGTTGTCTTAACGGGGTCCACAAGTGGGGCGGTAATTCGCTGGTCTGGCCGCTGATAATGTACTACGCTCTCTTACTATTCGTTGAACAACCTGTCCACCTACCTGAGTGGGTTTCAGGTTGTGTGCCCCTTCGCTCTGCTATGGTAGATACTGGTTGAGCCGATAAAAGCAGCGTTGCCGAAAAGTCTGCTAAATAACTACCACGCAAATGCCGCATAATTGCAGTCCATCTGAAAGTTAGTTAAACTATCGGGCGTTCGGGATTCTTGCATGAATCGTTCGAAAAACGTGTAAAATTCCCTGTAAGCATTGTCTTTAAAACAGAAAACGGCTTCGAGTCCTTATTTAACATCCCGACACTAATTATGCAATGTTACTGTCTCTGCAATAAGTTCACACCCAAAAGCAGCCAGAACATGTTTAGCCCAACCCGATTCTTTAAACGTCCTAAACAGTCACTGACTCATGACTACTTACGAGTTAACACAGGCAGTCGTTCATTAGTCTTCTTATACAAAAAAGCTCGTCGTAATGTCTCGTAATCTGCACACGCGTAATTTCCTAAACTAAATCAGTCACAAAGCTCAAATTTTCTCAAAATGCCCAACCCTGTAGTCGCTTTTTATCAACTACACGAGAACCGATCAAAGTCGCGGATTCCTTTACTTTCGTACAAATTTGATCAGTGCGATTTAACACATGTGTCCACTACAACAAGGCTCCCGAGCCACTACATCGACTCATAGATCTGAGGCCAAAGCCCTACTCAAGCGCGCGAGAAACGTTAAATTCCTATTGGCTAGTATGTTAAGCAGCCAATCAGATCATCTCCAGGCACTTCCACACTCGCGGTATATGTAATGTCAGCTAATCAGATTACCACAAATAATTTAGACTAAAAACCTCGTAATTCCAAAAGCAAATAGAATTAAATAAAACCAAAATACGATTCCTTTCCACAAAATAAACTAGTAATAATTTTTGTACTCAACTCCCCTTCTGGCTGCCTTTTAGAAAATGAAGTTCACTCGGAGATACGTCACAAATTCCCTTATTACACAACCTTCTCACGCTTGTATTCACAAACTCTAATAAAATCTCACATTCTCACTTTACGCTTGTCCTCCATTCAGTCTCTCACTCTCTCAACAACACTCACACAATCAAAACACTATGAAATAATAGTTTTCCAGTGTACTGTTAATTGCCAATTGTGGCAATGAAACTAAAGAAAATTCCAGAAAATTAGATTATATGAACCTATCCTCTTGGTTACACGTTGTCTATAGATTACATTACAGCCCATAACTGGGTTTCAGAGGGTCAGCACAGGTTTAGGCGTTTTAGGTAAAAATTTAAACCTCTAAACTGAAATTGAAGTTACTGCTTTGAAATTTTAGCAGTATGGTTCTGTTATCCATAGAATTTGGTACACTAAATATGAAAAGGATCGATTAATATTCAATGTACTTCTTCAGATCCATGGAGAGTATGCGTAACGCACTGCACGCAGCATTAGTCAAGCACACCGGTCGCCCGGTCCTGTAGCTGTGCGAGGGTAGGAACCAACATCTCCTCTCCACCCAGCTCGACGGCGAACTACGTTTTCAATGCAAGGTGGCAACTCATAATAATTTACTACGTTACACACCCTATTGATCGTTCTACCTGTCACAAAGATTTACAACTCTAATCACTTATACACTCATCACTAGTCTGTAATGTACGATGTTACATTGACGTCCGTCCATGTGTTTTGGGTGCTTCACTTTTCATGTCAGTCACTGTACACTAAGGAAATTAAAAAAAGTGTCGTGACTACTAGTTTCTCCGAAAATCTATTTATAAAGAATGTGTGGCAGTTGGTGATGATATTTCTGAGGATATAGTGTAAAAGAAAATTGAGAGAAAAACAAAAAAAGGCTCTCGGAAATCACTTATAACAGAGCTAAGTTTATAAAACAACCTACACATGTTGGTCTGTAATCTTCGAAGCATACCAGTCTCTGAAGCACTGAAACATTTTATGTTCCGCTTGAACCAGTTACGCAAGCCGATGTCGTCCACAGGGTACACGGGCCACTAAACCACGGCGGTACGTCGCTCCAGCCAACACCAAACACCAATCATCAAATATTTGCTTCATCAGCGCTGTGATACTAAATCTGCTTCGCTAAAATCGGACGCGGCAGCTATTAAATTTGCACCGAACGAAGATTATTCAACTCGTTCGGCACATATCGGCGCGGAATGCGAGCAAACACTTGTGGCCTGATTAGCGCTGAATATTAATCCGATAACTGGGAGCGACCGAATGCCGCCGGCGCAGCCGCAGCGAAGTGCAGCGCACGCAGCCGCTGATTGCCGGTCTGCGTGATGCCACCTTGTCTAAACCCGCGACACCTCTCCACCGCAGCGGCTGGAGCCGATACCGCCCATCGCTTCACGGACCTCGGTTTGAGCGCAACTGTTTGCGCGTCCACTCTGTTTCTCATTCACTGCGTAGCGCCTGCCTCCTACGACCAATTACACAGACAAACATACAAGCTTCCATTCATTGAACAAACAATATTCTGCTCCCATCAACTGCATCAAGTTTTCCGAGGGTTTCGTACCTAATCACGTAAGAAATGTGCAAACGCGCAGTGCTTCTTCGACTACGAGAATTGTGACTTTGATCACAAGCGCTGATGTTCCGAAACAAATTTAAGTCTATCTATATAATTTTGCTTGGCCAGATGCCTGTCAAAAATCTCCTTCAAACACTACTTTTACCATCATAGAATACGTTAGTGAAAAAAATAAGAATCTGACTGCGTAATATCAATATTCCGACCCTTCACGGAATCTCTCAAACAAATGAAACAAACTTTCTTTATTTATTTTTATTATTTTCTTGTCTCATTTGCAGTGAGGGTTTAGGCTAAGGGCGTCGAACGTGTCCGTTCATTATCGAACCAGTCCCTCTGTAACGATTAATGAAAGAACATTTATGCATTTTGAGCTATTACCTTCAAACCTTCTGTGTTTTTAATGTAAGTACCTACTATAAACTGAGTCATCTGTTCAAGCATTTGGTAGGAATATACACTACTGGCCATTAAAACTGTTACACCAAGAAGAAATGCAGGTGATAAACGGGTATTCATTTGACACGTATATTATACTAGAACTGACATGTGATTACATTTTCGTGCAATGTGGCTGCATAGATCCTGAGAAATCAGTACCCAGAACAACCACCTCTGCCCGTAATAACGACCTTAATACGCCTGGGCATTGAGTCAAACAGAGCTTGGATGGCGTGTACAGGTACAGCTGCCCGTGCAGCTTGAAAACACTATACCACAGTTCATCAAGAGTAGTGGCTGGCGTATTGTGACGAGCCAGTTGCTCAGCCACTATTGACCAGACGTTTTCAATTGGTGAGAGATCTGGAGAATGTGCTGACCAGGGCAACAGTCGAACATTTTCTGTATCCAGAAAGGCCCATACAGGACCGGCAAGTTGCGGTCTTGCATTATCCTGCTGAAATTTAGGGTTTCGCAGGGATTGAATGTAGGGTAGAGCCACGGGTCGTAATACATCTAAAATGTAACGTCCACTGTTTAAAGTACCGTCAATGCGAACAAGAGGTGACCGAGACGTGTAACCAATGGCATCCCATACCATCACGCCGGGTAATACGCCAGTATGGCGATGACGAATACACGCTTCCAATGTGCGTTCACCGAAATGTCGCCAAACACGGATGCGACCATCTTGATGCTGTAAACAGAACCTGGATTCATCCGAAAAAATGACGTTTTGCCCTTCGTGCACCCAGGTTCGTCTTTGAGTACACCATCGCAGGCGCTCCTGTCTGTGATGCAGCGTCAAGAGTAACCGCAGCCATGGTCTCCGAGCTGATAGTCCATGCTGCTGCAAACGTCGTAGAACTGTTCGTGCAGATGGTTGTTGTCTTGCAGACGTCCCCATCTGTTGACTCAGGGATCGAGACGTGGCTGCACGATCCGTTACAGCAATGCGGATAAGATGCCTGTCATCTCGACTGCTAGTGATACGAGGCCGTTGGGAACCAGCACGGCGTTCCGTATTACCTTCCTGAACCCACCGATTCCATATTCTGCTAACAGTCATTGGATCTCGACCAACTCGAGCAGCAATGTCGCGACACGATAAACCGCAATCACGATAGGCTACAATCCGACCTTTATCAAAGACGGAAACGTGATGGTACGCATTTCTCCTCCTTACGCGAGGCATCACAACAACGCAACGCCGGTCAACTGCTGTTTGTGTATGAGAAATGGGTTGGAAACTTTCCTCATGTCAGCACGTTGTAGGTGTCGCCACCGGCGCCAGCCTTGTGTGAATGCTCTGAAAAGCTAATCATTTGCATATAACAGCATCTTCTTCCTGTCGGTTAAATTTCGCGTCTGTAGCACATCATCTTCGTGGTGTAGCAATTTTAATGGCCAGTAGCGTATGACAGACGCCACCTGCTGTGTGTCAAATATACCCACGACATTCGATATTGAACAGTGTTGAATAGCAGAAAAAGTAATTATTAATCGTTTCAGAACCACTCAGATATGTGGGTAATCCCAAAAGTAAGGTCTCCTATTTTTTTATAAGTACATAGACCTGTTTATTTCTACAAAGGTTTACATCAGTTTACAGCTTGAGCATTTAGCTATTTTTCGACATAATCACTATTTCTGTTGATAAATTTTTGTAGACGCTGTGGCAGTTTTTGTATACCCATGTCATACCAGCTCGCCGCCATGCTGTTCAAGTTATGAACCTCTTCCTTCACCTCGTCGTCGGAGCTGAATTGCTTTCCGGCCAAATGTTCTTTTAACTTAGGGAAGAGCTGACAGTCACTGGGCGCCAAGTCAGGGCTATAGGGTGGGTGGGTGATTATGTTCCACTGAAACTGTTCCAGGAGAGCAATGGTTTGCCGAGCGATGTGTGGGCGAGCGTTGTCATGGGGAATGTGTACGCCCTTGCTCAACATTCCTCTTCTTCGATTCTGAATTGAACGTTTGAGTTTTTTCAGAGTCGCACAGTACCTGTCAGCGGTAATTGTGGTCCCAGTGATTCAGCTCCGACAACCAGGTGAAAGAAGAGGTTCATAGCTTTCTGAACAGCAAGGCGTCGAGCTGGTATGACATGGGCATACAAAAGCTGCCACAGCGTCTACAAAAAGGCATCGACAGAAATGGTGATTATGTCGAAAAATAGCTAAATGATCAAGCTGTAAACGGATGTAAACCATTGTAGAAATAATCAGGTCTATGTACTTATAAAAAATAGGAGACCTTACTGTTGGGATTACCCTCGTAACAATAGTTCGACGAGGCGTTTCTCCATGGCATTAACTCTTCTTGGTCTGAGGTGTCCTATGATGACCCAGGAATGGAACATGCTCCGCCAACCCTCCGCCCGATCCCCAGTCCTTTTTTTTCCAAAAGAACTCAGTCATAACCTGTATAGTAATGGGAATAGCTCTATACCAGTGGTATGTAACATATTACTAATGCATCTCTGTGTTGCGCTGATCCATTGTCAGGAATGATGAGTAGAGGGCAGAGGGGAGGAAAGGAGAGGTGCAGTATTAATATGTGTCAAATATATTCTCTAAGGCATGTGCTTTGCCCAACTTGTGACTAATCATATGTAACTGTAAAAACCATAAACCTATACTACTACATAAAGACAAGTCGTCGTTTAGCGTTGTTGCCAAAAATCTACAAATATTCTTGACCGATTTACTTCAGATTTTTACATGACCCTCTAATAAGCGTTCGCACGGACACAGGCTACACATTTGATAGAAAGGGAGCAGGTTATTAGAAAAAATTCCGAAAAATTCTCGACCAATTTATTTCCAGCAAGGACACAGTCTACTCATTTGATATAAAGGGAGAGGGTTATCAGAAAAAAATCCGAAAAGTTCTCCACTGATTTATTTCCAATTTTGACACGATTCTGTAATAAACGTTTGGACGGAGATAGGCCGCATATTTTTTCGTAGACATGGTATTTAGTATATAAAGTGGGGAAGTTCTAAGAAAAAATATCAAAAAGTTTTTGACCTACGAGGGTTGCCCAGAAAGTGATACACCGCATTTTTTTTTCTCAGCCGAAAACAATGCTACGAATGCGAAACGTTACGTATGTATGATGTGAAGTCTTATGAGTGAGCGCGCCAAGTTTCCGCCACTTCTGACGGATAGCGTAGCTGCAGGACAGTTTCAAAATGGCGTCTGTAGGTGATGTACGTTACAAGCAACGTGCCGTCATTGAATTTCTCACTGCAGAGAAGGGAACTGTGGGGAATATTCACAAACACTTGTGCAAAGTCTATGGAGCATCTGCTGTCGACAGAAGTACAGTTAGTCGCTGGGCACGGAGGGTGAGGTCATCAGAAGGCGGTTCGGCTGAGCTCCACGGCCGGCCGGGGTGGCCGAGCGGCTCTAGGCGCTACAGTCTGGAACCGCGCGACCGCTACGGTCGCAGGTTCGAATCCTGCCTCGGGCATGGATGTGTGTGATGTTCTTAAGTTAGTTAGGTTTAAGTAGTTCTAAGTTCTAGGGGACTGATGACCTCAGATGTCAACCCCCATAGTGCTCAGAGCCATTTGAACCATTTGAACTCCACGATTTGCAGCCGTCGGGGAGACCATCCATGGTTGTCACACCTGACATGTTACAACGAGCTGATGTCGTCATTCATTAAAGCAGGGCCGCACAAGGTGCACGCACCGGTGCATCGCACAGTGCAGAGTGCAGCAGACGGCTGCGCTATGTTGACGACGGTGCAGACCCCCCACTCCTCGGCGCTGCCTCTCACCTCCTTAGCTTGTGTCGCTCGCGCCGCCTGTCTCGTCCTGTTGTAAAGCTTTTACCCTGTTGCCTTCGTCATTGCTAAATACTAATGGACACTAGGTGGAGAGCTTAGTTTGGTGTACCGGTACAAAAGAGATTTATATAATAACTGTAATAACTGTAATGGTAACAATTTTAAATTTGGTTTCAACACAAATCTATCTTCCTATGTGCTCTTTATTTTGTTTGCAATTATGTTACTAAGATCTGGAACAAGATATTGACTGACAGTAATTCTGAGAGAATTTTTTAAATTACAATTAGAAATACTCTCACGCAATCTAGTTTTTGTACAAGACAAAACAGAAAAAAACCTTTCACATACACAAGTGGAAGCAAACATAGAAATAATCTTCGCTGCTCCTCTGTGTAACTTGGGAAATTCTTCCTTCGACAAATTCTGGTAGAATTGGAGCAAACCTTTTGTATTGTAAAACACATCCTTTCGGTGAACATCGCTTTGCAAATCAGTTAGTTCGAAATGTAAATCTGAAGGCGCACTTTCAATATCCATCGAAGAAGGTTTCAGAAAAACATCGAGAATTGTCTGCAGGTAGGTAATTTCCTGAAACAATAACAAAGCCAATGTTAATAAATGAAAGTAACGTAAGCCGTTGTTTCGAAGTACTAAAATGCGATAGATTTTAATAAATATGTAATGTGTACTATTGGTTTTAATGTAATGTTACACTTGCATATGTAACGCAATCTCTTTTATTTAGCTGTATGTCATACACCGGCACATTACCTGGAATCGGTCGTTAAATGCATTTTCAAGGGATTGTAGCACCTCGACGTATTTTTCAAAGCGCGCTCCTTCCTGCACAGATGCTGTCAAACAAAAACATAGTACCGTTTCGATTAGAGCGGTTATAAAAATCAGGCTGTTTTAATAAAGGTACAATTTGTATCTCGCTTACCTAGTTCCGGAAAGTGTTGAGTATTTTTCTCTGAAACTTTGTTTTTGAGGAGCTTCAGTTTATACTGGAAAGCGTTTATTTTGCTGATCATATCGTTGATGAGATTGTTTTCTTTTTGGAGTTTGAGACTTAAATCATTTAGGAGGGCCATAATATCTGCTAAAAATCCTAAATCGGCTACCCATTCAGGGTCATGAAAAAGTGGCTCCGGACGTCCTTTGCTCTCCAAAACCTGAGCCACAGTGTGACGTAGTCGAAAAATTCGGGAAATCACCTTCCCTTTGCTCAGCCAGCGCACCTCAGCGTCGTAGGGAATATCTGGATACTCCTCTTCAAAGGACATCAAAAATTCTTTGAATTGATGATGAGTGAGTCCATGAGAACGAATGTAGTTCACGATACGCACCACTACCTTCATCACATCTTGAAGACCGATAACTTTCGCACAAAGAGCCTCTTGCTGTGCAAAACAATGAACGGAAGGTAAATTCGGCATGTTAAGTTTTTTTTCGCAGTATGCCAATAAGCCCGCACATTGCTGGTGCCCCGTCTGTGGTTACGGAAAACAACTTTTCCCAAGGGAGTCCTATTCCTTCAGCTGCCATTTCAACAGCTGCTAAAATATCCGCCCCTGTAACAGTATCCTTCAACGAAATCATATCCAGGAGCTCTTCCGTTACATGTAGGTCGTCGTCTATGCCACGCAAAAATATTGCTAACTGAGCCGTGTCGTTAACATCCGTGGACTCATCAGGTGCGATGGAGTACGCTAGGAAGTTTTCAATTTTGGCTGCTAGTTGTTCATGCAAATTCTCAGCAATGTCGTTGATTCTCCGATGTATTGTCATTCTGGAAAGTGGTATTCTGCTGTACGCGGGAGCTAATGTGGGATTCATTGTCTCTACTACGTCCAACATAATGTTTTTTATTAATGGTCCGTCCATAAATGGCCTCCCAGCTCTTGCTAAACGTAGAGCAACTTTGTAACTAGCTCTGAGAGTCCTTTCGCAACACCCCTCATCTTCTTCACCCTGAAGTAGAGAAAAAAAGATGTGTTAGAAATAATTTATGCGAAAACGAAAACTAAGGAATCCAAACAAATGTTATTTCTTTTCGCATGACCTTTAACCAAAATATACATGCTAAAGTAGTCGCAACAAACCTCGTTTGTAGATACAGAATTCTCTTCTGCAAGAGTTTGCAACTTCCGTAATTCTTCCTCTCTGGCATCCCCTATTATATCACTATACTTTTCTGAATGCAATTTGCTGTAGTGCCTTTCAATAGACGATTTTCTGACACACGTAATTAGTGTACCGCAGATTAGACATTTGGATTTATCGTCTCAACGCACAAAAAAGTAGGAGAGTTCCCATTCCGGTTTAAATTGACTTTCGGCAATTTTCCCTTTTTTTGGAGCAGATGGTTCCATTATTCTGGTAATTGTCTTGCGCTTACTTATTCCAATGTTGACTAAACCGTCTGGCAGCGCATTCGGCAGCGCACAGCGTCGACCTCACCTAGCAAGCCGAGTTGAGGCGAAGTATGCCGAGTTGAACCGATGCACTGTGCAGGCACTCGCTGCACCTCGCTTTGCACGCGTGCGGTTTTCCGTGTTTGTGCGGCCCTGCATTAAAGGATGCCATTTGTGGAAGATATTTTAAGGACGATGTGGAGATAATCCATATACTGACGCACTGGCTCCGCCACCATGACAATTATTCGTACCTATAGGGCATTGTTTCGCGCTGAGGGAAGGGCATATAACGGGATGGAGATTACTTGGAAAAATAGGGTGTGTAGATAAAATACTATTCAGTTGTGTGTGTAATTCTCATTATGTTCAATAAGAAATTATTGAAGAAAAAAATGCCGTGCACCACTTTCTGGGCAACCCTCGTATTTACTTGAAATTTTTACACGGTACTCTAATAAGTATTTGTAGGTTTTCCGTAAAAACAGATTGCCCGGAAGAAAATACTGTTATATGCTGTCCTGTGAGATTTGCGGTTTCATTTTGTTTCCTGCAATCAGTAGTAACTACAGTAGAGGAGCATATAAACCATTAGACAAATTGTTTCACGCATACACGGTATCTTTCTTCACCTTATTTATAACTTAAAACAAAAATTGCCGGCCGCGGTGGTCTCGCGGTTCTAGGCGCGCAGTCCGGAACCGTGCGACTGCTACGGTCGCAGGTTCGAATCCTGCCTCGGGCATGGATGTGTTTGATGTCCTTAGGTTAGTTAGGTTTAAGCAGTTCTAAGTTCTAGGGGACTGATGACCACAGCAGTTGAGTCCCATAGTGCTCAGAGCCATTTGAACAGAAATTGTACACATAGTTATGTGCTGTTTTGTTTTCTTCCTCGCAGACGGTTTTCCCAGAAAACAGGAAAGTTATATTTAAGACTTGTCGGCTTATGATTAGAATGCTACTACGGAATCCAATAGTCCGAAACTTTGTAAACCTACTCCTATGCAGATTAAAACTGCGCAAATTACGTCACTGAAGCTACTACTCTCACAGGTCCAGCAACAGGAGTGGTCTCCTATACCCCATACACCAATGATCCCAAACTATGTACGAATTTATTGTAAGCGATTTCAGTTAATACATTGAAAGGTTTGTTGGCAGTAACAAACAGGGATCAAGATCAGAGAAAAGGGCAAGAGGAGATGGACAGAAATGGGGAAGATATGGCTATAGAGAGGGAGAAGGAGGAGATGGACAGAGAAAGGCAAGAAGAGGAAATGGAGTTAGATAGTTGGAGTAGGAGGTTAGGAAATATTTCCAATTCCCATATATGTTTAGCAACTGCAAATCATCGCCGGGTTCGTTAGTTTTACATACATATTTTCAGTGCATGTTATCTACTCAAATGGGTACTCATTGATGTTTTATTTTTATTTGTAACTCTGAAGATAATCACGAACTGATCGAAACTGCTAATCATTTACAGCGGAGATGGTTAAAATAATTATATATTTTAAATTATATGTACTTCCGCAAATTTTTATTGACGATTTCTTTTTATCAGTATATAGTGATTTGCTCAATAGCCGAATACCTTTGATTTAGGTTACAGAACTCGCAAAAATTAAATAAATTAGGTGGGAGAGGGGAGGGGGGGCGGTAGATGGAGAGATTGAGAGGGAAGGAAAGAGAGAGAGACAGAGAGGGAGAGAGTAGGAGTGCGAGAACTGAGGAAGAACGTCAAAGTTACTGGAGAAGTGGCACAAGCTTAGCTAGGCTTCAGAGGCCGGAAAATCAGACAGAGATTTTCGGAGAGAACTGTTCCGGCATTCGTCAAGAGATGTAAAATACGAAACAATGTATAAGATCACCGATCAGTTATTTGAATGCCAATTCTATCGAACATTTTGTCATCTGTCTTAATTTCTAAAAATGGTTCAAATGGCTCTGAGCACTATGGGACTTAACTGCTGAAGTCATCAGTCCCCTAGAACTTAGAACTACTTAAACCTAACTAACCTAAGGACATCACACACATCCATGACCGAGGCAGGATTCGAACCTGCGACCGTAGCGATCGCGCGGTTCCAGACTGAAGCGCCTAGAACCGCTCGGCCACTTCGGCCGGCCTTAATTACTGTTCCATATCACTTGGCTGGAGAAATGTGCGATAGAGCACAATAATAGATCTGAGTCTACACAGAAATTATGTCTTAATAATTCCTGAAAAGTAGAATGTTTTTTATGTATGTCACACTTTGAGAATAATTAGCAAAGTATGTGTCGATAAAATAATAGAAGCGTTTAAGTTACTCTAGAACGTAGTACTATCAAACACATAATTTTATTTTTATTGTTAAAAGTCCTCTGTAATAAGTGCATTACACTTTCATCAAGCACAAATGACCTATCTCGTACTCATTTTTCATATTTTAGAACTCTTTTATACCGGTTCGTGAGCTATGAGGTATATACAGCGCTCTACAAAATTTAAGGCAATTGTTGTGGTCTTCAGTTCAGAGACTGGTTTGATGCAGCTCTCCATGCTACTCTACCCTGTGCAAGCTTCTTCATCTCCCAATATCTACTGCAACCTACATCCTTCTGAATCTGTTTACCGTATTCATCTCTTGGTCTCCCTCTACGATTTTTACCCTCCGCGTTGCCCTCCAATACTAAATTGGTGATCCCTTGATGCCTCAGAATATGTCCTACCAACCAATCCCTTCTTCTAGTCAAGTTGTGCCACAAATTTCTCTTCCCCCCAATTCTTTTCTATACCTCCTCATTAGTTATGTGATCTACCCATCTAATCTTCAGCATTCTTCTGTAGCACCACATTTCGAAAGCTTCTATTCTCTTTTTGTCTAAACTATTTATCGTCCACGTTTCACTTCCATACATGGCTACACTCCGTACAAATACTTTCAGAAATGACTTCCTGACAAATCTATACTCGTTGTTAACAAATTTCTCTTCTTCAGAAACACTTTCCTTGCCATTGCCAGTCAACATTTTATATCCTCTCTACTTCGACCATCATCAGTTATTTTGCTCTCCAAATAGCAAAACTCATTTACTACTTTAAGCGTCTCAATTCCTAATCTAATTCCCTCAGCATCACCTGATTTAATTAGACGACATTCCATTATCCTTGTTCTGCTTTTGTTGATGTTCATCTTATATCCTCCTTTCAAAACAGTGTCCATTCTGTTCAACTGTTCTTCCAGGTCCTTTGCTGTCTCTGACAGAATTATAATGTCATCGGCGAACCTCAAAGTTTTTATTTCTTCTCCATGGATTTTCATTCCTACTACAAATTTTTCTTTTGTTTCCTTTACTGCTTGTTCAAGATACAGATAGAATAACATCGGGGACAGGCTACAACCCTGACTCACTCCCTTCCCAACCATTGCTTCCCTTTCATGCCCCTCGACTTTTATACTGCCATCTTGTTTCTGTAAAAATTGTAAATAGCCTTTCACTCCCTGTATTTTACCTCTGCCACATTCAAAATCTGAAAGAGAGTATTCCAGTCAACGTTGTCAAAAGCTTTCTCTAAGTCTACAAATGCTAGAAACGTAGGTTTGCCTTTCCTTAATCTATTTTCTAAGGTAAGTCGTAGGGTTAGTATAGCCTCACGTATACCCATATTTCTACGGAATCCAAATTGATCTTCCCCGAGGTCGGCTTCTACCAGTTTTTCCATTTGTCTGTAAAGAATTCGTGTCAGTATTTTGCAGCCGTGGCTTATTAAACTGATAAAATAACACAAAAAATTAATGGAAGTGCGAGAGCATAATGCTGTGTGATCTCTAGTTATTGGAACACGATACACTCACTGGTCAATGTAATTGTGACACTCCTTCTCCATGTGAGTCTTTTCAGGGGTGCATTAGGCTCTGACTGCAATTTTCATGGATGACGATTACGCAACCGCTTCAAACAGCGCCGGTGGAAGAGCTCTTGGAAGAGAGTATATTAGGCGAATGGACTGGCCTGCCAGAAATCCGACTTAAATACCATCGATCAGGCGAGGAACGCCTTGAGGAGGACGTCCACATGCACCAACAACCATCCAACAGTTGTCAACTGCGCTGATGGCGGAACCACTGGAACTCGTTACCAGTCTCGTGGCCAGCATTGGAGCACGCTGCAGAGCATGCTCCCTGCCCTATTAAGGACCTTGTAATATCCAGGGGACCATCATGAATCGTGGTGAATACAGTGTCTTTGAATAAAAGTGTCATTTCTTTTCGTCTCAACGCGTATTTATTTCAGTTACCCCGTATATTACACTGTACGAGGGGCGTTTTACAAGTCCGTGCAGAGTCCGAGAGATGGCACTACCGGCAGGTATCGAGGTCATGTTTAGTTAGTAGTATCTTTGGAAATAACACATCAAGTTTCAGCCATATTGGTCTATTTCTTTGTGTTTGGCATTCGTGTGAATCAAGGAAGTCGAGTTATTGTCAAAAAATGGACGAAAAAGAATTTCTTGTGGTGATTAAACATTACTTTATGAAAGGCAAAACGCCTCAGGAGACTACAAAGAAGCTTCATAAACATTACCATGACTCTGCACCTTAGATTAGAACAGTTTATGAGTGGTTTCAAAATTTTCGGAGTGGCCATATGGGCGCAAGTGATGCTGAACGTTCTGGACGCGCTGTGGAGGTTACGATTCCAGAAATCATTGATAAAATCCATGATATGGTGATGGAAGTTTTAAGGTGCGTGAGACTGCTAGTGCTGTCAGCATCTCGAATGAAAGAGTACATAATATTTTGCATTTGGACATGAGAAAGCTATCCGCAAGATGGGTTCCGCGATTGCTCACGCTTGACCAAAAACAGAGTCATGTGAAGTGTTGCAAGGATGGTTTGCAGCTGTACAGGAAGAATCCGTAGGACTTTAAGAGTCGATTCGTCACTGTGGGTGAAACATGAATACATTACTATACTCCTGAGACCAAAGAACAATCTAAACAATGGGCGACCAAGGGAGAATCTGCACCAAAAGCGGCGAACACCATTTCTTCGGCCAGAAAGGTTATGGCGATTGTCTTTTGGGATTCGCAAGGGATAATCCTCATCGACTATCTGGAAAAGGGTAAAACTATTCATCGTTATTGGACCGTTTGAAAACCGAGCTGCAAGAAAAACGCCGGCCATTGGACGGCAAAAAAGTCCTTTTCCATCACGACAATGCACCAGCACACACCTCAGCAGTTGTGGTCGCAAAATTAATGGAAATAGGATTCCAATTCGTTTCACATCCCCCCTATTCTCCAGACTTGGCTCCCTCAAACTACTATTTCTTCCCCAGTTTGAAGAAAGGGCTGGCAGGACAAAGATTTTATTCAAACGAGGAGCTGATTGCAGCAGCTGATAGCTATTTTGCACACTTGGACAATTCATATTATTCGGAAGGGATCAAGAAATTAGAACAGCGTTGGACGAAATGTATAACTCTAAAAGGAGACCCTCCGCCACACACCGTCAGGTGGCTTGCGGAGTATGGATGTAGATGTAGATGTCGAAAAATAAAAAAGGTTTAACGCAAACACGTAAGTAGTTTTTATTTTTGCACGGACTTTTCAAACGCCCCTCGTCTCAGTTCTTACTATGTATGGTCCAAGTTTCATCGAGCAATGTTACTTGGTAGTGACAAATCATGAGAAAATTACTTTCGTCCTTACGTTTGCCACACCAATATATTAAGTATCTCCGGTGAACAAAATCTCTTTTTTCCAGCCAAATATACAATAAACAGCAGTGCCGCACTGCGGAATTTGTAACACATATTAGTTCCATTATGGCGAAGGGAAAATGTTACCGCAAATTACAAAACACAGATAAATCACATCCAGGTTAATGGTGGTTTGCAATAAATCTGACAAATTACCGTTAGTATATATATTCGAACAGAATTGTTGCAGTTGGTTTTGACAGTAACAGTATTTATTAGCAATTAAAACGAGAAATTTTAGTGCCACCGAATATCATAAAAAGACACTGCACGCAAGTTTAAAGATCAGACGATTAAACGAGCGAAGGATACGTCATTGTGGGACTATTCACTACAAAACTGACAAAAAATGATAAGAAACAGAAGCCTACATAAATTTTTAACAAAATCTGCAAACAAAACAAATACCAACAGTAATACACTCCTGGAAATTGAAATAAGAACACCGTGAATTCATTGTCCCAGGAAGGGGAAACTTTATTGACACATTCCTGGGGTCAGATACATCACATGATCACACTGACAGAACCACAGGCACATAGACACAGGCAACAGAGCATGCACAATGTCGGCACTAGTACAGTGTATATCCACATTTCGCAGCAATGCCGGCTGCTATTCTCCCATGGAGACGATCGTAGAGATGCTGGATGTAGTCCTGTGGAACGGCTTGCCATGCCATTTCCACCTGGCGCCTCAGTTGGACCAGCGTTCGTGCTGGACGTGCAGACCGCGTGAGACGACGCTTCATCCAGTCCCAAACATGCTCAATGGGGGACAGATCTGGAGATCTTGCTGGCCAGGGTAGTTGACGTACCGCTTCTAGAGCACGTTGGGTGGCACGGGATACATGCGGACGTGCATTGTCCTGTTGGAACAGCAAGTTCCCTTGCCGGTCTAGGAATGGTAGAACGATGGGTTCGATGACGGTTTGGATGTACCGTGCACTATTCAGTGTCCCCTCGACGATCACCAGTGGTGTACGGCCAGTGTAGGAGATCGCTCCCCACACCATGATGCCGGGTGTTGGCCCTGTGTGCCTCGGTCGTGTGCAGTCCTGATTGTGGCGCTCACCTGCACGGCGCCAAACACGCATACGACCATCATTGGCACCAAGGCAGAAGCGACTCTCATCGCTGAAGACGACACGTCTCCATTCGTCCCTCCATTCACGCCTGTCGCGACACCACTGGAGGCGGGCTGCACGATGTTGGGGCGTGAGCGGAAGACGGCCTAACGGTGTGCGGGACCGTAGCCCAGCTTCATGGAGACGGTTGCGAATGGTCCTCGCCGATACCCCAGGAGCAACAGTGTCCCTAATTTGCTGGGAAGTGGCGGTGCGGTCCCCTACGGCACTGCGTGGGATCCTACAGTCTTGGCGTGCATCCGTGCGTCGCTGCGGTCCGGTCCCAGGTCGACGGGCACGTGCACCTTCCGCCGACCACTGGCGACAACATCGATGTACTGTGGAGACCTCACGCCCCACGTGTTGAGCAATTCGGCGGTACGTCCACCCAGCCCCCGCATGCCCACTATACGCCCTCGCTCAAAGTCCGTCAACTGCACATACGGTTCACGTCCACGCTGTCGCGGCATGCTACCAGTGTTAAAGACTGCGATGGAGCTCCGTATGCCACGGCAAACTGGCTGACACTGACGGCGGCGGTGCACAAATGCTGCGCAGCTAGCGCCATTCGACGGCCAACACCGCGGTTCCTGGTGTGTCCGCTGTGCCGTGCGTGTGATCATTGCTTGTACAGCCCTCTCGCAATGTCCGGAGCAAGTATGGTGGGTCTGACACACCGGTTTCAATGTGTTCTTTTTTCCATTTCCAGGAGTGTAGGTAAGACGTTACAGTGCAGGCCTCTGACTTACATTTACACAGAACAAAATAGCCTTTTGAATGAAGATTTGAAAATCTGAAGTTTACCATTCAGATTTTTCAGGTTCGTTGGAAGACAATTAATTCTGCAGAGTACTCACCTTTCTGTGAAACGTTAAAGTAATTTTATCCAAGGGAAAATCGCTTCTTCCTCTAGAGTTGAGGAAATGAATGTGACAGTTCCTTTGGAATGATTCCATATCATTGACCACAAATTCCGTGGTACATTTATGGAGGTGTTAGAATGCCGAGACGCTTGAACAACTGGCTTACATAAATTTCGCGAACTGACACCGTAGATCGTTCAGACTGCTCTTTCCTGGGCGAAGAACATTTCTTGTGAATGCACATAGTTACTTAAAAATATGTCATCATAGGGTATAACAGATTCAGATGTGCCAAATAAGCAAGCTTTCAGTTTCATTGTTATAGAGAGCAAACATTATTCTTGTACTAATTGGTGGATCTCGCCGACTAGTCGCTTATAGGGTGCGTAAAGGATGCTGCATTCTCGGAATACTATACAACAATTCAAGCAAATAACATATTAGTAGGTTTATTTCTGTAAAACAGATTGACAATACTTAACTTGAGATTTACAAGTAGTAGTACAAACGATGGTCGACATGTAAACAGTTATATTCGTCGCTATAGACAAGTCCAGACAAGCAGCTGTTAAGGATCACTACTATCTGTTCTTGTAGCACGCTCCATGAATACGTTCCACTAATGTTCGTCTACTGAGCCGATCTGAGCGTCCGAAGCTGGCAGGAGCTGCTCTTATGTTCAGCTTGAGGGCGCTTCTGTGGTGTCGTGGTTCTGTTCTGCGCACCATTAGCCGACGTCGTTTCACCGCCTTCTCCGGCCTTGCGTTCTTCGTTTTCACTCCGAGGCGATGGACTGTCGTCATGTAGAGAGTGCGACCATAGAGGGAGATGCAGGAATGTGGGAGCACCATCGGGCCGGAAGCTGTGGCTGCAGGGGACGTCAAGCTTCTGGCCGTATCAGAAGGGTAAGTGTCCACCTCCTGCCGCCATGGACCAGATGGAGACTGCTGCAGTGTGGGCGGGTCCAGCTCCATCGGTAGGACGAGAGGAGGCGGAGGAGGTGAAGCCTCTGTCTCCATGGGGTCGTCCCACGGTGTCGTGATGATACCCTCTGGCGGCTGCTGTGGCCGCGCTGTCCTCTGGACCCGCGAATCTCGGGGAAGAGAGACTGAAAGATTATCGTGTACATGACAGGCTAATCTGATTTTGATGGCGGCGCTGCAAACCATCTGGACCTGAAAGAAGATACATTCAAGGGCCAAGTCGACGGACTATCTCACCGTCTGCTGCCGCTAAAAACCCTGTAAAAGACAATACCATGAGACACGAAGCGTTCTTGCGGCCTTCCTTCGGCGCCGGATGCTGAGGGGGTTGGAGCACGTGGAGCAGTGTGCGATGGCGACGGCCGTGAAGCAATTCGGCCGGCGATGGTCCATCTCGTGGGTGCGAACGATACGCGGCGAGAAACAGTTGCAATGCTTGATCCGTGGTGTGTGCGGAGCGAAGTTCAGCCATCTGCTGCTTGAATGTTCTGACAAAACGTTCCGCTTCGCCGTTTGACTGTGGATGGAACGGTGCACTAGTTAGATGCTGTACGCCATTGCACTCACAGAACGTTTCAAATTCAGTGACGTGAACTCAGGGCCGTTGTCTGGTACTATTACTTCCGGTAAGCCTTCGAGGCAGAATATCGATGACAACACCTGAATTGTGCTACGTGACGTTGTCGAGTTCATTGGCACAGCAAAAGGAAACTTACTATATGAGTCAACCACAATTAACCACCGAGTGTTCCAAAAAGTCCCGCATAGTCCATGTGCACACGTTGTCATGGCGATCGCGACTGCAGAGAAATTTTGTGGCGGAGCGGACTGATTTTCCGCACAGTGTCCATACCCTGCCAAGAACAGTATCGACACGGTAATTGTTTCGTACGAACAATCCCCCAGTGTACTTGGTGAAGTGACTGCAACACGTGACTGTCCACTGTCATTTTGAACAAGAATCACACCTTTCTGCACAGGGAGGCTATGCCGACATGCAAAGTATCGGCGCACTGCAGATTTCTTTCTGCAGTGCAAGGAACGAGCTCAAGATGTGCGAATGTGCTTGATCAAAATATTCACGTCTGGCTCAACTTCCGTGGGCTGTGCAATTTTCTTACATTCAGCAGAAAAGATTGAAGCGTTTCAGAATCTTGAGTATCAATGTGACAAGATGCAGCAGAAGCGTCAATGACTGCGTCAGGGACAATCGGAAGACGTGAAAGTGCGTCCGCATCACTATGTTTAGCTGTCGGACGATACACAATCTCATACTGGTATTGAGACAACAACAAAGCCCATCTTTGAAATTTTTTGGGCAGTTCGTACAGGAACCGGTTTCGTCGGATGAAACAAAAACTGCAGAGGCTTGTGATCCGTCACTAAGTAGAATTTTCTGCCTGACACCATAGACAATAGCCAATGCCTCTTTTTCAATTTGTGAACAGTTACACTGAGTTTTGGACAACACTTCTGATGCGAAAGCGATCGGTCTGTCTTTATCACCAATTCTGTGCAAAAGCACTTCACCGATTCCATAAGAGGAAGCATCAACTTGCAATATGTGTGTGTGTGTGTGTGTTCAAGTGCTGTGAAATCTTATGGGACTTAACTTCTAAGGTCATCAGTCCCTAAGCTTACACACTAATTAGCCTAAATTATCCTAAGGACAAACACACACACCCGTGCCCGAGGGAGGACTCGAACCTCCGCCGGGACCAGCCGCACACTTGCAATACGACTGGTTTGTCGGGATAAAAGTGAACTAAGATCGATTACTGGGCAATGAATTTCTAAGTTTCTGAAAAGCTACTTGACATTCATCTGTCCAAACAAAGGGGACATTCTTGCGACGCAAGCGATGCTATGGAGATGGAATTTGTGCAGCATTCGCTGTGAACCGAATATAATAGTTCATTTTCCCGAAAACTGACTGCAATTCTGTGATATTGCGAGGAACTGGCAAGTCTCGTATGGCTAATAAATACGACTGCAGAGGATATACACCTTGGCTGTTCATGATATGACCAAGATACTGCACCTCAGGCTTAAAAAAATCACACTTGTCCAGTCTACATTTCAGTCCTACTTCAAACAACACACGAAACAAAGCACGTAAATTTGCAATATGTTCTTCAGGTGTACGACTCGTAACGACAATATCGTCCAAATAGTTTGAATAGTTTGACACTTGTGCAGTCAGCTGTTCCAAATACCGTTGGAAAATGGCAGGTGAGGAAGTACTGCCAAAAGGCAAACGCAAATGTATAAACAAGCCCAAATGAGTATTTACTACACACACTTTTTGAGATTTTTCATCGAGCGATATTTGAAGATAGGTGTCACGCAAATCAATTTCAGAAAAGTAGCTTAAAGCGCCTAATTTGTCCATGAGATCCTCTGGTCTTGTAATGGATAAGTATCGATGACAGTTTGTGGGTTGACTATAGACTTATAAAGTCAACACAGAGGCGAATGCGACCTGAAGGTTTGGGGAGCAAAACCAGTGGACTTGCCCATTGACTAGCTTGTATGGGCACATTTACTCCATAATCTTGCAGTTCTTTAAGTGCAACAGCTACTTTGTCCCGTAATGCAATGGGAACAGTTCTGGCCAGGCAATATTTCGGCTGAGCATTGTCTTTCAGCATAATATGTCCAATAAAATTGTTAGCTTTGCCTAAACCTTCAGAAAAGAGTTCCAGAATTTTTTTCAGAAATCTATCTACACTGTCCTTTGCATTGAATGCAGACACTGACAACACATTGTCCTGAATGTTAAAGCCAAAAAACAAATCAAAATAATCAAGACCAAATATATTCTCACACTCGTATGATTGTAGCACTGTAAAACTCACTGCTCGCGTATGTGTGCGACACATGGCAGCAAAGTACATGTTCAGATAATGAGAATGTGTTCTCCATTATAAGCTGTCAGTTGCGTGCTAGTTTTGGACAGGCATGGGGCACCTAACAGCTCATATGCGTGACGATTTAGCAATGTGACACACGTTTCTCACAAAGAAGTAAATGAACAAAAAGTTTGTTTGACTGGCGTATCACTGTAGAAGCTGCACACTTACCTTTTGCAGACTTAGAAGATACTGCATTAATGACAAGGGCCTTGTGAGTAGTGTTTTGTGAGTGGGCCGAATTCTAATGATTGTTCTGTTGCAAACATACGGATTGCACATGTCCTTTCCTACCACATGTGTCACACTGAGCTTGTCTGGAGGGGCAGTCTTGGCGTTAGTGCCGTAAATAACACCTAGGGCACGACTTAATTCGTTAGCCTGTTTATCCGCCTGTTTAGCGAACTGTTTATGCGGCGTGGAATGGTGTTTACTAGGCGGTTAGAGCACGCTAACGTAGCGGAATAGGGCGATCGAAAGCAAGGAATTCACCCTGACAGATAGCTGGGTGCTCAAATGTATGAGCCGACAAGGCACCGGAATCTTACTAATCTAGTGTTTGCACTACCTGCTCAAATGATGTATCGGACTTTTTCAAAATTTGTTCTCTGAGTTTGACATCAGACACATTGTACACGATCACATCACGTTACACAACATCTGAATATAAAGCACCGCAATCACATTTGAATTTGCAGTTCCTTTTCATACCTTGCAAATCTGTTACCTACTCGCGATAAGTCTGTTCTGACCGTTTTTTTTTTTCTATTAAAGAATTGATACCTAGCTGCTACCACATTCGCGTATTGATCGTAATAGTTTGTTAGGGACTGTACTACTTGGTCGTACGACAGTTCACTCGGAGTGGCGTTAGGGAAGATTTTTTGAATTAATCTGAACACTACACTTCCTACCATGGATAATATACAGGGAAGTTTCGCAGTACTTGCAACATTGTGGGCAAGTAAATGTGCCTCAAACCGTTGCAAACTTGTTCACGAAACTGTCGAAAAGGTGGTATAGCAGCTCTAGTAGACGGTGCTGGTTCCGCCGGGCGCGCATCGTTGGCAAGTAGCTGCTGCACCGTGTTGAGTAGTGCTCAGATTTGCTGCGTCTGAAACTGAAACATCTGAAGTAGCTGTGTGGTATCTAACGCTTTCGGCTGTGGCGCCTGAACAGGGGGAAGGACAGGTGAGGGGGTCATGTTGGAATAGACAAATGCAACAAATAGACAAGGCAAGAAATCTAAATAACGACAAAATCAAAGAAATATTCCTCAACACCCACCTGAAAACGCTTATTACCAAAAACGACAAGAAACAGTTAAAGCAAAGCGAGCACCCCTGCAAAGTAAAGACAAGAGGAAATTAAGGCGCCAGCACAATATACACAAAATGCCGTGGTCGTCAAGTACGGGGTTTGTTTGTAACACCTCATCGGCAGTAGTTGGATCTTGCCCACACATTGCTTACGGGGTGCCTAAAGGATGCTGCATTCTCGGGATGCTATACAAAAGTTCAAGCAAACAACATTAGTAGTTTTATTTCTATAAAGCAGATTGACAATACTTAACTTGGAGGTATACAAGTAGTAGTCGCAGACGATGGGCGATTAGGCAAACAGTTATGTTCTTCGCTATAGACAAGTCAACACAAGCAACTGTTAAGGATCTCTACTAGCTGTTCTTGTAGCACCGCCCGCGAATACGTTCCACTAATGTCCGTATACTGAACCGATATAAGCGGCAGAGGCTGGCAGGAGCGAAGGTTTATTCACTTCGGCTTGAGGGCGTTCCTGTCGTATCGTGGTCCTATTTCGCTCACCATTGGACGACGTCGTTTCATCGCCTTCTCTGGTCTCGTGTTCGTCTTCGTTCCGGCGCTTGTAGTTACCAGAACAGTAATGACAGCAGTATTTAATTTCTGCACAAGGCCCTGAATGTGATACTTCAAAGAGAGCTTTTCATCTAACGTCAGGTACAAGAATTTGAGATCTTCTTCAATAAAGTACTTAGTCACCCTGTGACAATAAAATTTTGCCTTTCCCTGGTTTCTGAGTCAGAAATTGTATACACTGCGTTTCGTTTTTGTGGAACATCTACTTGTACTTAAGCCACGAGCTAGTATTATCATCTAGCCTGTTTCCTTTATTACTTACATACATAGTGAGATTTTGGCTACAATGAAACCAGCAACAAGAATGAATATAATATCCTTTTACCTTGCCAGATATGTTTTTGGAGATTAAATATAGAATCGGATCGACAAATTTGGAAAGCGTCACACGCAAAAAGAGAATAAAACATTTGTACCGTTTTTAAAACAAAAAGAAAGAAATAGACATCCACGAAAACCTTCGTAAAAATTGACATAAATGCATGTCTTGAATTCAAGTGGATAACATTTAATAGTAGATCAATCAAAATTGCAAATAACGTAGAAAAAATAAAAAAAAAGTGTTCTGGGCCACCTAAAGCTGATTACCATACAAACCTCTCATGTGGAAGTAAATAAATACAACAAGCACTCTGTTAATGTCGCAACAGCATCAACAAGCGTATCACTAGCGTAATTTAAAAACAAACATAATATATCTTACTCAAGGCGGCATAGTCAAGGTACTTTACTTTTTTTTTACAAACACATATTTTTAAAACTACAGAAAGACCGCACCTAAATGGTTTCACAGATCTTATTTGTTACCATTCCTTTCAGTGGTGACAAAGATCTCTGTGAAAACCGCGACACGTCTACTTATACCATTACAGCACCTCTAACGTTGTCCTCAGTTGGACGAAGAGAGTATGGATTGCGCGAACACCTTTCGCATCTACAACTGTACCGTGCCAAGCACCGTACAGTGTATAGTGGAGGGTTCTTTTGTTACCGCTAATTTTTCCATCCTTTCCTACTCCAATCGAAAAAGAAGCGCGGAAAACAGTACACTAATTGCGTTTACATGCAACATAAACTGCCGAAGACGTAAATCGATGTTTGCTGTCGTGTACACGTGTAAGGCCTGCTAAAACGATTTCCAGGAGTCTGTTGTTTCACGTGAATGCAGCTCTTTTGATTTTGTAGACATTATGATATGATGTTATCATTACCTCGGTAATATTTCAATAAAGGACGAATACTATTTCGTTATGGATGTGTATGAGCCATTAAACTGCTACTCTCTTCTTGTTGTCGCAGAGTCTGCCGCCGCATCCCGTACCTCCGTTGCCCGACGCTTCGATCTCTTCATTTTTCCTCATCCTCTTAACCTCTCATCTTGGATAACCATTAGCCACCCTTTTCGTGGGCTTCCTCTTCTTTCCCTCCCAGGATTTTCCTATGAAAGTGTTCTCTTTGACCATTTTTCTAATTCTTTTGACATGCCGTGACCCTCATTCCTGTCTTTATTCTGTCCATAATATTAGAGTCGGTCTGCGTTCTCTCTCTTATTTCCTTATTTCTTACGTAGCCAAGTAAGGAAATTCTATTTGCTCTTCTCATATGGTCTATTTCTAATGCTCTCCACAATGGAATTTACAATCGAAATTTAACCTTTAAACTCATTTTTCATGACTAATAGGATTTAATTTTTGGACAGCCGCCCTGACATGACTGAGCCATTGTTGGATATCCTCGTCACAACTTCCTTCACCAGATAGGTTACTACCCAGAAACTTAAACCCTTTACACACTTTAATATGATGTCTGCCAATATCCGAGTTACTTCTCTCCTCTGCGCAACATACGTATTCCGTCTTCTCAAAATTAACTCCATAATTTTTTTGAGATTCACCTGACCACAGTGGCACTGTGTCATATGCGTTCTTAAGATCTATGGAGATCAAATGGCAGCTGAGATTGCTTTCCAAACTCTTCCCCATTATGTACCTTAGGGTACAAAAGCCATTTTGTTCTTTCACTTCAGTTATGATCTTCTTCATTCTTGATTTAATTGAACTTATGAAATATATGCCACGATAATTGATACTCGCACCATTGCTTCAATTTTTATGTACAGGGTTTATATACGGTAAGGTCCATTCCGCTGTAATTTCCTGCCCATACCACCCACAATTATTAAATAACTTGGTTATATATGCACACAGAATAATTAGTCCATACCTTACTAACTATAGTGGTACATTCCCAGGCCCTGGTGATTTCCCCAAGTTTCATTTGTGCAGCCGCCTTCTGCAAATTTTTTGTGGTTACTTTCCCTATCTCTTCACAATTCTTATTTCCACACCATTTCCTAGCAGTCCATTCGTTCTTCTTTTACGTGCCCTTAAAGTGCTTCTCCCTCTCTACCAGTCTGATATTTGGTACGTTTACTCTTTCTTTTATCTCTTTCCTCAGCCATGCTACCACCTTTCATGCCGTCGCCACTTTTGTGGCCAGCATGCATCAATCAACTTATTTGCATTTATCCTTCCAAATTTCATTATTCCTTTTACAAATGTCCGTTTTAACTTCTCTATTAATTCTAATATACAACGCTCTACCCTGTTTGTGCTTTGTTCTCAACCAATTATTATACAACTTCATTTTTAGGTTTAACTTTTCTCCAATAGTCCACAGTTGTGGGAGGGGTGACTTTTCTTCTTCTTTTGCTGCCCCAGTGCTTCAAATGCTGTTTCATTTATTTCTTCTTAATTTGTTGGAATTAGATGTCTGAGTATGTTAACCATAATTTATAAACTAATTGCGTATACCCTTGTTTCAGATTATTCGAACGTTTGCTTCATTACTTTGTCTTGCCCCTCGCATGTTACTACCATCCTGGCACATAATAAGAAGTGGTCTGAACCACATTTGCACCACTGTAGGCTCTAAAATCATTTGTTCTTATGTTGGAATATGTATTTTGAATAATATAGCCTATTGTTGATCTGATATTTCTGAAAACATTGTCCCACATATGGCTTGTATATATACTTACAAGGAAAGAAACTATTTGAAATTTTCAAGGAAGTTGTCTTACTTACATCCTCTAACCTCTCTCCAGTGTTATTTACTGTGTCATCCATATCTTTCTACTACTATGGTAACCATAACTATAAAGAAACTGTACAGACTCTTGTTTCAATTTATTCGAATGTTTGCTTCTTCATAGTCTTTGACCCTCACATGTTGCTACCGTCCTGGTACCTATTGGTAGCTAACATTACTTTTTCATTAAAATCTTCCATTAAAATTTTCCTTTCTGGACAGTTATGCCATCTAATACCTTTGTTAATTTTTCATAAAAATCATCTTTGAATTTCCTGTCAGCGTCATTTGTTGATGCATAAACACCGATAATAATAATGTTTTACCCATATTTTGCGACTTACACAGTCATAAGCATATCGTTAATTTCCACAGCACATTTGATACTACTTCTATGTTTCTTACAGAAGGCTGTTGAAATCCCTCTTTTGGCCCTTTCCTCCTATTTAACGCCACTGTAAAAAAGGTAATTTGGATATTGTGTATTAAACCGAGGACGTAGAAACGACAGGGAGGCTTTGTCCCACCGTAGCCCTCAGTGGTTCACAACCCTACAATAGGCCACAGCAGTCCACCCACCCCACTGCCACCCACATCGAACCCAGAGTTATTGTACGGTTCGGCCCCCAGTGGACACCAGACGAGAGTAACCCCAAGAGTAATTATGGTGTATGCGTACGTGGAGACAGTGTTTGCGCAGCAATCGCCGACATAGTATAACTGAGGTGGAATAGGGGGAATCAGCCTGCATTCGCTGAAGCAGATGGAAAACCGTCTTAGAAATGATCCACAGGCTGGCCAACACACCGAACCTCAACACTAATCCACCGGGCGGATTGGCGCCGGGGACCGCCACGCCTTCCCGATCGGGAAACAACGCGTTAGACCGCGTGGTTAGCCAGGCAGGAAGGTAATATACTATTTCTCATTTCCCTTCCCCATGACGTTGCTTCACTGATAACACACATGTCTACCTCAACCTCCCTAGTTCCTGGAATTCTTTTGTTTGTGGCTAAACCCTGCATAGTCCAAGTTGTTATAAATGTAGACCTTTTCCATAGCCGTCTCATGATGATCGAGTCCTGTTATTTTTCCGCAGCTTTTGACTAAGATTTTGACTCGCGGAATTATGTTTTAGAAACGCCAGGAGTTGGCCCAACGATGTAACCCTCACCTTGGAAGAGTGGCGTATACAGGGTGGTTTTAATTACTTCAGAGTACCCTGATGATAAACGCGTGGTCGGAGGATAATGAAACTTTATGGAAACATTTTTAAGGACATTTGGGAGAGGAATAACGAACAAGAAACATATTTCAATTTGCACATCAGAGTGTAACATGTGTTAATTGCGTACTATGTTCGCGTTCCGGATTACAAACGTTACTCGATGTGATGATCATCTACATCCATGGAGCAGCAGTAGAGATTGCCGTCTTGCTGTCCTAAACATTTCGGATGGGATGTTGGACCACAGAATGTGAGCCGTAGCGGCTCTTCTTTATCTTCGACGCTGGCCGTGTGTAGGCTTTTTCATTTGGCTTGATTTTGCTCTGGCGTGACTGGCTGCGCGAAGCGATCTAAGACGTCAAAGAGGTCGGTCGGTTTTCAGTGAGGCTTGACAGTTACCGGGACGACCAGGAGAGGGCAGTACACCCGTATGCCGATAGTGCTGAGGCTGTTGTGGTGGGGGCTGGCAGCCAGCACTGGAGTAATGTGGGGTCGCTTTTGGCTTATCGCGACGCAGAGAAGCCGAGTGGGACTGCGGGGGGGCGATGTCTACTTGGCGCGGCGGGACCGTGGTTGGCAGTGACCGCAGTGGAAGCTGTCGCAGTTCGTCGGCGGTTTATGACTGGGAGCGGCGTGTACTGTCCCGTGACATCGTGCTGTCCATTCAGCCTCCTCACCGCTGCTGCCGGCTGCAGCCATTCTTGCGGAGTGGGGCATAATTTTGTCTGTGTCGTGTCGGGCGCTGCCTCAGGCACTGCCGCAGTCAGGAGGGTCTACGCTCTCTGAAGGGTGCCATAACGGATTGGCACTATAACTGACATATTTGCGTGTCGTTGAGAAGGCGCTTTCTCTTTAAATTGTAGTCCGTAAGTCATACACTTTCTAACAAGGGAACCTCCTCATCGCACCCCCCTCAGATTTAGTTATAAGTTGGCACAGTGGATAGGCCTTGAAAAACTGAACACAAATCAATCGAGAAAACAGGAAGAAGTTGTGTGGAACTATGAAAAAAATAAGCAAAATATGCAAACTGAGTAGTCCATGCGCAAGATAGGTAACATCAAGAGTAGTGTAAGCTCAGGAGCGCCGTGGTCCCGTGGTTAGCGTCAGCAGCTGCGGAACGAGAGGTCCTTCCTTCGAGTGAAAAGTTTATTTTCTTTATTTTCGCAAAGTTATGATCTGTCCGTTCGTTCATTGACGTCTCTGTTCACTGTAATAAGTTTAGTGTCTGTGTTTTACGACCGCGCCGCAAAACCGTGCGATTAGTAGACGAAAGGACGTGCCTCTCCTATGGAAACCGAAAACATTTGATCGCAAGGTCACACAGGAAAACACGTCTGATATATTCTATACGACACTGGTGACGGCATGTGCGTCACATGACAGGAATATGTTGTCAACCCACCTAACTTGTACACTTGGCGAATGGGTAAAAAGATTCTTCTACCTTGCCCGATTTAGGTTTCCTTGTGGATGTGATAATCACTCCCAAGAAAGTGATGAAAACATAAGAGTTTGTCACATAAACTGCAACAAATAAATGCAACAGTTTCACAGGCGCACAGTCGCACAGTTTTCCCTATGCTCTGTCAAAACATATGTTTTTAACGTTTTCAAATTTTTCTGTGTGTAGACCGTCAAATCCTGCATATGTCCAAGCAAATCTGAACATGCCCTGGAATTTTGAAGAGCGAAGTTGATTATATAAAAAATTAAACTTATCACTCAAGGGAAGACTTGAACCAAGGACCTCTCGGACCGCAATTGCTCACGCTAACCACGGGACCACGGCGCTCGTCAGCTTACGCTATCCTTGATGTTGCCTATCTTACGCATGGATTACTCAGTTTGTATATTTTGCTTATTTTTTTCATAGTCCCACACAACTTCTTCCTGTTTTCTCGATTGATCTGTGTTCAGTTTTTCAAGGCCTATCCACTGTGCCAACGTATAACTAAATCTGAGGAGGGTGCGATGGGGAGGTTCCCTTGTAAGTAAAATATTTAAGGAGTTCTGATTCTATTGAGCCCATCGGGCCGGAGGTTTGATAGACAATTGCCTAAAAGTTTTTCTCGGCAGTAATTTTGATTTAATAATACTTTTAAAAAATTGTGTTTTGCTTAAGGGAGGTAGGGCGTCAAATGGGCCGACTTGGAGCAGGAGAGGCACCACAGGACATTTTAATTTCCACTGTCTATACTTTTACAAATAAATTCATAAAACTTTGTCAGCACGGCCAGTAAGGATTCAGAATTCACCCCCATAGCAGTGGAAGTTCTAAAACATAACGAAATAATTTTTTTTAGATGTGAAATTTCATCATTTTTTTCACTTACTAATGGCTGCATTTGTTGCTATAGGTACACGTTTCTTCGTAAATAAGTCAGATTCTTCGATGAATTTTGCATAGCATACAAACCATAGCCGCGCGGGATTAGCCGAGCGGTCTCAGGCGCTGCAGTCATGGACTGTGCGGCTGCTCCCGGTGGAGGTTCGAGTCCTCCCTCGGGCATGGGTGTGTGTGTTTATCTTTAGGATAATTTAGGTTAAGTAGTGTGTAAGCTTAGGGACTGATGACCTTAGCAGTTAAGTCCCATAAGTTTTCACACACACTTGAACATTTTACAAACCATACTTAAAGGTGTATGAAACTCTATAATTTTCCAAATCTGTTAAAAACTGTGGTAATTAACTATAAAATTTGTGTTTTTTCTAATCATGAATTTGAAAATATAACAATTCATTCGTTTTTTCATAAATTTAATAAATTCTAGAGTTTCATACACCTGTGAGTATGGTATGTATGCTGTTCAAAATTCATCGATGAATGTCTCTAACTTATGAAGAAAAGTGTACCTATAGCAACAAATGCAGCCATTAGTAAGTGAACAAAATGATGAAATTTCGCACGTAAAAAGATTTATTTTGTTATGTTTTTGAACGTCCACTGCAATGAGTGTGTATCCTGAATCCTTCCTGAAGATGCTGACAAAGTTTTATGAATTTATTTGTAAAAGTATAGACACTGGAAATTAAAATGTCCTGTGATGCCCTACCTGCTCCAAGTCGACCCGTTTGACGTCCTACCCCCCTTGAAGTTCTCTTTTCGGGGGGGGGGGTTGAATCTTCGACGCTTATTCTGCTTATGATTCATGAAATTATTATTATCGTATTGGACTTCTAAGTTTAGTTTGAAACATTATTCTACTTGCCATACTCAACGTCCGACACGCCAGGAAATTGCACGAATTGATAGCTCTTGAGAAGACCATTACCGTAATATAACGTTTGTTAATGTTGACATTGAAACCTGTCGTAAAAATTTCGAGAAATGTCCTAGAATTTAAGAGCACGGTGACCGGAATCGGCGTTAGCGGTACAAACACCGCCAAACAGAGCTCTCGTGCTATGCTATTTCACAATATCAACACAGTTGTCTGTTTGCTTATCTGCTCTGCAGGCCGCTCATTTCTGCTTCAACATTCGTTGCCTGCAGACGTGTACACCAATGAGGAGAAGTTGGGGATACTACTTCTACATGGTGAATGTATAATAAATGCCTTAAATACAGTACAGCGTTATAGGACTATCCGGATCGCCAACGTCTGACACGCCAGGCAATTGCACGAATTATTAAGACTTTAGAGCTGACAGGCTGCTTGAACGTCGAGAACTGGACAGGAAAGAAGACTGCAACTGACAGAGAACACGAAGAAGCTGTTCTGGAAACGACGTTAATGAAACGACACAGTAATAAGAGACATATTGTCAAGGAATGTGGAATCAGACAGACTGAGTCAACAGAATTTCCATCCCTATCATCTGTCACTAGGACAGGCACTCGACGACTGTGATTTCGAACGTAGTACAGAATTCTGTCGGTTTGCCCCTCAGAGACTGAGACACGACCTTACGTTTTTCCAGTGTGTGCTCTTTATCGGTGACCAACGTTTACTAACAACGCTAATGTGAATTTGCATATCATGCACAATTGGGCAGCCGAAAATCCAAACTGGCTTCGTCAGGTCCAACATCAACGGCCGTGGAGCGTAAACGTATGGTGTGGCATCATAGGAAATTACATTGTGGGAGCTTACTTCATCTCAGGCATTGTACGCACACTTTCTGACAAACATTCTACCAGTTCTTCTAGAAGAGGTGCCACTGGGTATTCGACAGTGTTTGTGACTGCAACAGAACAGTTGTCCAGCTCATCCGTCCTGTGTTGCAACGGAAATACTGAATCAGAACTTTCCTGGACGTTGGACACAACAAAATTCTGTTGTCATATGACCTGTGAAGTCCCATAATTTGACTCCTCTTGATTTCTTTCTTTGGGGAGCGCTCAAAGACGCAGTCTATGACGAAGCACCAAGTACGCCAGACGATATGTCTCGTCGAATCGCCAGGGGATGCTCCACCATTTCATCCACTGTAATTACATCTATTCGTTGTTCTTTGGGACGGCGATTTCAAATATGCCTTTCAGTCCATGGTCAACAGTTTGCAAATATGTTTAAATAAAGAATAAAGTAATTTTTTTGAAAGTCAAAATTTATGTCATTTGATTTGGGTGGTTACCAAATCATTGTTAGTAAATTGTTTATTTCATTTCCGTGTGTACGAAATTGCATTGGAGTGTCAAATAAGTCGACAGCGTGTATGGTACGTAGCTGGTAACACTGTCATTACGCGCTTGCGTTCAGCATGAAACGATGTTTCGTTAAGAGGAATATTTATTTTGCATTGTACAGGTAGTCACCAAAGTATTTTTATAAAATGTTTAATTCAATGAATGTATCCCATATGATGTAATTTAGAGCAGTGTAAGTAGATACAGTTGTCCTACTGCACGAATTTCACCTCTAAGAAGCACTCAGCCACGTACAGGAAGATAGGTCAAATCTTCCTTCTAACATTTAGATACTTAATACAGTAGTTGCTTATTGCAACGTATAGGGCCTCTTTATTTTTGGAGAATGAACAGCTGATTTCTCTGTTTCAACTCACGTAAATCGGGAAGGATACACAAATGAGAAACAGTTTTCCTAAGCCCTTTGTGATACGATAGATACTAGCCTATGTCGTATTTCCATAATGAACATTCGTAGGTGAAACTGCATCTTGGTCTTAAATTGGTTCAACGGAAATAAAGCTTTATTCTCGTACCGCAGGCCTCCCTTATGATATACAACCACGCAGTCTGGTCCGAGACGCCTGATTAGCAGTGTTTGCACATAAATACCGTTTCCGGCCGCTGTGCTCTCACATTCTGGGACATTTCTCGAACTTTTTACGACAGGTTTCAACGTCAACATTAACAAATGTTTTATCACTGTAATTATCTTCTCAAGAGCTATCGAATGCAGTTATAACTACTATACGGTTCCACTTAAAGAAAGGTACTTACTTCGATGTCCAAGTTGATACTAGTGCTAAAAACAAAAGAAAACAAAAATAAACTTTCCCACCGACGATCTAACATTTGCCGAAACCCGCGTTTTGATATGTGTAACCGTTCACTAAATAAAAGGGGTGTTACATGTTACGTAACTCACGCACTGTATGTTTTTAAATTTTTATGGACTGAGTGCTGACTGTTGCAATCTGGATGTGTATGCTTTTACCAATGTGCAATGCTGTTAATATCTGGTAAATAAAGAATATTGTTATACTGTATCATCAGTTGGGTTCGGCTGTTCCCCTCCAGCAGCCCTGTGCCCTGCTGTCACCTATCGTGACATACCTCCTGCACGGCTTGAAGATCGCACAAATCACGTCCAGCACTCTCTATCATGGCAACAGTAACGTCTTCAATGATTTGAGGTGCAATTGGCCGTCGGCCTCTCCCAGGAACATCTCCAAAATGGCTAGTTAAATCATACTATCGAATCACGTTCTTCAACCCCGCTGAGAATAGAGGACATCTCTGTATTCCCATGATGCGTCGATACTCACCAAGAGTAGCAGCACTATTGCAGTTGTTTCGATAGAAGTAAAGTCCTGCTCAAATTGACCAGACCCATGTCCACTGTCTGCAAATGTAATGCACACTGATGCTTTTATTTCGACCCTACGTCGCCGTACCAGTACCGGCATCTAGCGGCAAGTCAAGACACTAACACTGCTGACAACAGAAATCCTGCAGCGCAAAGCCTGAACTTCATTCCTATAAAATTAGGTATCCATACGGTAAATAGTTTTCCGTCACACTGGCTCAAGTAGCGAAAATTTAATTACAAACAGGCGGTATTTCGGGCTGACATCTCCTACGCAGGCCGCCTTCGCTGAGTTTCGAGCTCTGTCTTCTCAACACACAAGAACACGAACTATCAGGAACAGGTCAACGAAAGGTGGCAAGTTGTGAGACACTCTGCGCCTGGTTTCTCTGCAGAAGTCTGGCCGTCTTGGGAGACTCAGCCAGTACCTATGCTGCCGCAGCCATAGACCACCACTTTATAGGAACACAGAAATCGTCTGGCTCGCACGCACAGTGGTTTAGCAAGGTCGTGATTCCTGAGAAGGGAAAAGCGATTTAAGAGTATATATGCATGGTATGTTTTTTATTACAACCATCTAGATTATGCACGCTGTGGAGAAATTTCGAAGTTGCCATTGTTGAAACATTATTATACTCAACATACACTCCTGGAAATGGAAAAAAGAACACATTGACACCGGTGTGTCAGACCCACCATACCTGCTCCGGACACTGCGAGAGGGCTGTACAAGCAATGATCACACGCACGGCACAGCGGACACACCAGGAACCGCGGTGTTGGCTGTCGAATGGCGCTAGCTGCGCAGCATTTGTGCACCGCCGCCGTCAGTGTCAGCCAGTTTGCCGTGGCATACGGAGCTCCATCGCAGTCTTTAACACTGGTAGCATGCCGCGACAGCGTGGACGTGAACCGTATGTGCAGTTGACGGACTTTGAGCGAGGGCGTATAGTGGGCATGCGGGAGGCCGGGTGGACGTACCGCCGAATTGCTCAACACGTGGGGCTCGTGAGGTCTCCACAGTACATCGATGTTGTCGCCAGTGGTCGGCGGAAGGTGCACGTGCCCGTCGACCTGGGACCGGACCGCAGCGACGCACGGATGCACGCCAAGACCGTAGGATCCTACGCAGTGCCGTAGGGGACCGCACCGCCACTTCCCAGCAAATTAGGGACACTGTTGCTCCTGGGGTATCGGCGAGGACCATTCGCAACCGTCTCCATGAAGCTGGGCTACGGTCCCGCACACCGTTAGGCCGTCTTCCGCTCACGCCCCAACATCGTGCAGCCCGCCTCCAGTGGTGTCGCGACAGGCGTGAATGGAGGGACGAATGGAGACGTGTCGTCTTCAGCGATGAGAGTCGCTTCTGCCTTGGTGCCAATGATGGTCGTATGCGTGTTTGGCGCCGTGCAGGTGAGCGCCACAATCAGGACTGCATACGACCGAGGCACACAGGGCCAACACCCGGCATCATGGTGTGGGGAGCGATCTCCTACACTGGCCGTACACCACTGGTGATCGTCGAGGGGACACTGAATAGTGCACGGTACATCCAAACCGTCATCGAACCCATCGTTCTACCATTCCTAGACCGGCAAGGGAACTTGCTGTTCCAACAGGACAACGCACGTCCGCATGTATCCCGTGCCACCCAACGTGCTCTAGGAGGTGTAAGTCAACTACCGTGGCCAGCAAGATCTCCGGATCTGTCCCCCATTGAGCATGTTTGGGACTGGATGAAGCGTCGTCTCACGCGGTCTGCACGTCCAGCACGAACGCTGGTCCAACTGAGGCGCCAGGTGGAAATGGCATGGCAAGCCGTTCCACAGGACTACATCCAGCATCTCTACGATCGTCTCCATGGGAGAATAGCAGCCTGCATTGCTGCGAAAGGTGGATATACACTGTACTAGTGCCGACATTGTGCATGCTCTGTTGCCTGTGTCTATGTGCCTGTGGTTCTGTCAGTGTGATCATGTGATGTATCTGACCCCAGGAATGTGTCAATAAAGTTTCCCCTTCCTGGGACAATGAATTCACGGTGTTCTTATTTCAATTTCCAGGAGTGTATTTTCAGACTTGCAGTAGCTAGAAAACATCCTAGTGAATAAAGACACTTTCTAGTAATCAGAATTAGAAAATTTTTGGTCGCTAGTCATTGACTGAGTGAGAGATTCTTTTGACACTGTTACTAATTAGCAAGTTACGCAGAATAAAGGTCTCCCAGCTGCGCTTCGGTAATACAGTAAATAAATAAGCATTTATCTGTCTTTTTCCATCTTATTAAACTAAAATACGCTTCTCGTCAGTTAAATAAAGGAAATGAACAATTTCCTGATCAGTCCAGTTCTACTTGCCTGCAAGCGAGTGTCGGGCGCGCATGCCTCATGAGGCAGCGATGGAACAGCCTGATATTGAGAGTACACAGGTATTGTGTGTGTTGACTGTCGTGACGTAGCGCGAGGAGTAACATAGTGTCGGCTGAGAGCGTGCCCCCAGTGCTGGGGATTGACCCCCAGAAAACCCAATTTACTGGCTGTGATTAGGGTTACCAGCCGTCCGTCTTCTTCTGGACATGTCTGACTTTTCCATGTTATTTTAATGTCCACCTTTTTCGTAACGAAGTCACATTTCATGCTCTAACGAATTTTAGTGTACCATAATAGACTTAATTATAAGCTGCACACAGTTGGCTATACATATTTTATCACGAGGTTCACTCCCATTCGTATAACTGTTGGAGAAACGTTGCATTCATAGCCGACATATACAATAGAGATATTGTAGTCTGTTTAGCACTGTCTCGATATTTTCACAGTCGGCGTATACGATATCCAGATTCGAGATACTGTAGTTTGTCTAGCACTGTTTTAATATTTCCACACTCTGACACAAAAGCTGGTTAGTTAATGTCTGAAGCATGTCGTCTCTTAAGTTCAGCACTAGTGACAGCAGAAAAAGGCCGTGCAGGTTCCCTGATAAATTAAAAGCATTGTATTTGGACGAACAGGTAATTGAAGCTAGGTGTGCTGTGTTTGATAGCCACGTTAATGGATATAAGGGTGCTATTGACAAGGATGAATATACGATAGTTAATAGGGGGGGGGGAGGGGGAAGAACTGGGGATATGGAGCACTTTTAATATTTTGGCAAAAGAATGGCGACCTGAAAGTAGCTGTGGCCCTCACCCTTGCGCACAGGTATGGGCGCCCTTGGTCATGAACATTTCAGCACAGAAAAACATTAAACTGTGTTACGACCCAAGTCCATATCTGGCTCGGTGCTCGATTTTATGAGAAAAAAACATACGCCTGTTGTTAGAAACGTTCGAGCTATACAAGGCAACCCTGGTATACATGCGGGTTTTCCATCGACAATCGTACTAATCGATGGACTGTACAACGAAATTAAATAAAAATCCATTTCCTAAATCTGAGGTTGCACAGAATTTATCTCGTAGAAGAACTAAAACAGAAGCCATTATAAGTAATAGCATTGCACCTCACACTGTAGATGTTTTTGTCAAAACTTTGTCAAAGTTCCATATTTTGACCAGGGGACTGATGCAAATAATCATGTCCATTGAAAAGGTTCCCAGTTGTGATTCAGTGCTTTGATTACGAAAACAGTGGTATTCAATGGACCTTGACTTACAAAGTTATCCGAACGAAACTACAGAAAGTATTGCCAGTTATTTTACAGACACTTTGAGAAAGCATAACCTTACTTATTCTCAATGAATTGCTTTTTTTGTAGCAATGCGAATGTTAACTTCGGTGGTCTTGCACACAGGGGAGAAAAAAATATGTATTCTGCTTTCAAACGACGGTTGAACGAAAGCATAATAGGAGATGGATGCCTTATTCATGCGCTACACAATGCCTTGTAACACAGAACTAATTCTCTCCCTTTAGAAAAAGATCTTTTGTACTGAGAGTATTCGACATTTTTCACCTGTGTGAAGTACGCACAGAGGAACTGAAAGATTTCTGTGAATTTGTGGACATAAAGTACCAACAGCTCAAGAACCATGACAAGGCTACATGGCTGTGAATAGAAAGGATTCTGCAGTTGTACCCAGAACTTTGATCTTACTTCCTCTTCCTACAAGAATTATAAATTTTCTACAGATCGACTTTAAAGAGCCGTATCTTCGCCTTCTCTCCTCGACCATGCACATTTTTTATTGCAATATGATGTCTGGTGAAAAGGGAAACAGTTATATTGTAGAAGTGCACGACTTATTAGAAATTGTATTAATTTCTCTGAAAAACAGACTTGAGAATAAGTTCATACCTCTCAACGTCAGACAAGATATGAGTGCCAGATGTAGACTTTCAGATGTTTCACTTTCCGTGAAACTTGTTCTGAATACCCAGAAAAATGGATGCAGCCACTGGAAGAATTCAGGTGTTTCAAATGGCTTAAACTCAGAGATTTAAAGAACCCTTGCCTTGAGAACAGCCTTCAATGTCTGTAGTACTAACAAGCCGAAGATTTGAAAATAGATGATTTGAAATTTTTTGATCAGTTCTGCAACAACAAGAATTGGGCCGAATCTACAATGCCGGATGAAAGCTGTAAACTAGAACAAGAGTGGTCTTCTTTGTTTAAAAAGTGTCAAAATATTGAAACCTATTAGGAAATTTTGAAAATTTGTCAATTATTCTTTGCGATTACTGGTGAGAATGCATCTACTGGAAGTGTGTCTCCTCTCATAACTGCTCAGTAGACAAAAGAGAAGTACCTTTTGTTGATAGATCAGTCAAAGGAATGCTATATTGTTCAAGATAATAATTTAGCTCTACTTTCAGCAGTACATTCTATTGAAAAACACGCTTTCAAAGGATACACCACAGAAAAATACTGATCAAGGTGATTGTATTGCATTGTAACAATTAAATACCACTGTTTAACACTATAGCAGATTTTCACTGTATTATTTTCTGCTCGTATTGAGATTAGAGCATTTTTATTACCCCATTGTGTAAAATATAAGCAATTTATTGATTCTAAAATAAATTGTCAAGCTTACATTAAAAAAGTCAGCCTCTTTGGGAAGCACCTCCTACTTTTGATAATTTTCAGTTGATAACACTAGTTGTGATAAGTGTATTAAGCAAGAAATTATTATAAATACGGAGTGCTGGTGTTAGACGTTCGCGTCTAACACGCACCTCCTGCTTTTGATAATTTTGAGTTGATAACCCTAGTTGTGACAAGCGCATTTAGCAAGAAATGAATATAAATACGTGATGCTGGTGTCAGGCGTTCGCGTCTACCACCCCGGTCAATAGATTCCAGTGAGGATGACGTGTGCAGATCCTTAGAACAGAGTGTGACGAAATATCAATATATTTTATCTTTATCGAGCTTAGCCATGAACAGCAATGTAAGACAATGGTAGTGATTGTTACCAATTGTGTTTGAAGTGAATTATAACTTTACTGAGCCATGTTGACTCGTTCCATGTTTTCACATCGTTGCCTATTGGCGCAATCCGTCTCTCTGCAGTCTCGAGTTAGCGCTTCAGTCGCCTGCTATTTAAGACTTTGGTTGTGGTTCCTTGGAGCAGCTTGTTGACCACATCGACAGGATGTCGGTCGCAGTCAGAGCGAGAGAGAGATAAGACGCACATGTGTCGCACAGTGGCCTGTTCACGGTTCTTACAGGCGCACGGTTGTCTAAGCGGCCGGTCGTCGTTGGAGTAGTGCTGGTCGGCAATACTTGGGCCTAACGTCGACGCAGCCGATTTATCCTGCATTAAGGAGGCACAGTTGCTGATGTGGGTGTTAGAGTGCTGTTCACTTTGGTTGGTTAGTTTGTTGGTTAGTTTGGGGAGTAAAGGGACCAAACTTGGGGCCATAAGTCCCTTTTTCCACATTCAAACAGGTCTCGGATTAAAAACAGTCCCAAAAGAAGTCGGGGAAAGTAAACGGCATAAAACTAATTTAGAACCACACTGAAACACAAAAACGAAAAAAGCTAACAATAGGAAAAGCAGTGGAAGGTATTAAAATAATGTAGCAGATGTCCTGGGCTGGCAGATCGCAAAATTAAAAAAAAGGATGAGCCAGCAATTCTGCAACACATTAAAATCTACAGCCTAAAAGAAAAGGCTAGAAGAACACAGACAGGGAAAAGACGAACAACAAGGCGAACAAATAGCAAAAAAAGAGCGAGGAAGAGTTAAAATGGAGGAAGGGTGGAGACCTGGGAGAGAAGGCCAGACGCCCACCCTTAGATTGCGTGATTTTTTTTTTTAAAAAAAAAAAAAAAAAAACCTCAAGAATAACACGTAAAACCACATCAGCCACTGAGAAATTGTCTCCCAACACCATTATCAGTGCGGTGGGAAGGTTAAAAATCCGCCGCAGAGCGGCTAAAATTGGGCAGTAGAACAAGATGTAGACGACCATCATGTGGAAACCACAGCGAAACTACAACAGATCCTCGCAATGGAAGAGGCGATCATGACTTAGCCAAGTGTTGCCAATGCAGAGCCGGCAAAGGACATAGGAGTCCTTGCAAGTGGCTCTCATGGATGGTCCGGCCAGAGTGACCAAGTGGTTCTAGGCGCTACAGTCTGGATCCGCGCGACCGCTACGGTCGCAGATTCGAATCCAGCCTCGGGCATGGGTGTGTGTGATGTCCTTAGGTTAGTTAGGTTTAAGTAGTTCTGTTCTAGGGGACTGATGACCTCAGTAGTTAAGTCCAATAGTGCTCAGAGCCATTTTTTTTTTCTCATGGATGACCACCGCACATTCCTTGTCTCCTTGATAACAAGTAGTTTATTTGGTGTACTGAGGATGCACCACTCAGTATCCCAGGTAGCGAAAACCTTACAGTAGAAGATTGATCAGACATCAGTCTCCGGCAGGCTGATCTCTGATGTTGGTTTACCGGTAGCCTATTTGGCCAGGCTGGTAGCAAGTTCATTGGCTGGGATCCCGACGTGTCCACTGTTTGCAAGGGTACAAAGAGACCCCTGTCTGGCATAGGGAAGCACTGGTCGAGAGATTCTAGACTGCTTAAGGAGTCACTAAAGCTGATGAAGGACTCACCTGCGCAGGAACAGATATGCTCAAGGGCGCGAGAGATAGATACCAACTCTGCAATGAAAACATTGCAGCCATCCAACAAAGAGCGCTATTCAGTATGGCCAATGTGAGCGGAAGCAAAACCAACGTCACCAACGACCATCATGCCATCACTGTAGACTATTTCTGAGCTCTGGAACTCGCCGAGAATAGAGAAAAATTTCCAGCAGAGGGCCTTGTGGGAAACTGAGCTTGTTGAGCCTTGCGATAGGTCCAGACAAAGCTTTTGCTGAGACGTGGCCTAATGTACCATGGAGGTGTATGTGAATGGACCCACAAAAAAGCTAGTAGAGGGAAAGTGTCGAGTGCAATAAGAAGTGACTGGACATGGACTGCAATTGGAATCAACATTGCAGGAGATGGATCGCCATGTTAGGGAAAAGGAGATAGTAATTTGGATCATGAGGTGAACCATGAATGTGGGTTTATAATTCGCAAGCAGTTGCTGTTGCCTACTCCACAATGGAGGAACGCCAGCTTCTACAAGGAGGTTGCTCACTGGGCTAGTTTGGAGAGCCCCCATTGCAAGCCAAATGAATGGAGGCACATGTATTGAGGAGGCAAAGGCTGAGTTGAGTTAGTAGATCCTCGACGTCTTTACCATAATCTTGGTTCCACCCCACAAGGGGTAACGGGCGTTAAAATCACCCACAAGTAGAAGGGAGGGAGGGAGGGGGGGGGGAAGAGTTGGAAAATTAGTGCAGCCAATACCAATACATGGTGCAGAACTTCACCATCTGGAGGAAGGTAAATGTTACAGATGGTATTTTTGTGTGTAGTCTCACCCTGAGAGCCACAGCTACTGAAGATGTATAAATGGGCACAGGCTCGCTACAGACAGAGGTAAGGACATAAATACAGTTTCCACCTGTCCATCTGTCACATTCAGTACGGTTTTCGTAGTACCCCCGACAGCCATCAACGGCGGGGGTACGTATCACAGGAAAACAGGTTTCCTGAAGGGCAATGCAAAAAGCAGGTGTAATACTTAAAGGTTGTCGCAACTCAGCCAGTTTCACTGGAGGATGACGCTGTCAGGGAAGGCATTAATAACCAACAAGGCAGATTATGCCTTACGATCACCTGCCGCCACCAGTTGAGTACTTGCATCAAGAACCTGCATTTGAAGAGTCAGCAAGATCTAGGTTCTCGGAGGATGCTAGAATCTCCACCTCATCATCAGATGCGGTTATGTTAGGGAGTGCTAGTGTTGAGGCCAGCTGGCCGTTGTGGCCGTGCAGTTCTAGGCGCTTCAGTCTGGAACCGTGCGACTGCTAAGGTCGCAGGTTCGAATCCTGCCTCGGGCATGGATGTGTGTGATGTCCTTAGGTTAGTTAGGTTTAATTAGTTCTAAGTTCTAGGCAACTGATGACTCAGAAGTTAAGTCGCATAGTGCTCAGAGCCATTTGAACCATTTGTTGAGGCCACCGGAGTGTCCTGTTTCTTAACAGACTCCTTCATCTGTTTGCTCTAACACTTCTCTTTAGGGGCTTGCTAGAAGGATTTCTCCAAAGTGGCTTTAGGAATGGAGCAAGATTGTGAAGCCCTTCGTCCAGCAGCTTGTGGCTCCTTCAGCACTTTTGCATTGTTGGAGGCCTTATAAGGGAGAGTCCTGAAGGAATCCTTCTATGTGGGAGGAGCCAGAGGTGGCTATTGCTTCTCCAGCTGTGGAATGGACCGACGTACCTGGAGTCTGGGGGGTCGTTGCCGCCAAAGTAGAAGTTTTGGGAGCAATAGAAAAAGAAATGGTTCAAATGGCTCTGAGCGCTATGGGACCTAACATCTGAGGTCATCAGTCCCCTAGAACTTAGAACTACTTAAACCTAACTAACCTAAGGACATCACACACATCCATGCCCGAGGCAGGATTCGAACCTGCGACCGTAGCAGTATCGCGGTTCCAGACTGAAGCGCCTAGAACCGCTCGGCCACTCTGGCTGGCTAGAAAAAGAAGTGCCCCAACAACCAAGGGGAGGGATGTAATAGGGCAACCCTGAGGGCCCACTTTATAAGATAGAGGGTAGGAGGCTAGTGGCCCCTTCCATGGTTTCCCTGTCTGAAGTTTGGTTGTTGACATAATAGCTTTAATATTGATGTAATGTTCCATTGTTAAATGACATTTTACTATTTTTTTCCACGTCAGTATCTTCAATATGCCCAAAAGGCTTCCCTGATTGAGCAAATATGTTTTCAGAGTTATAAGATTCTACTCTAGCCAGTTTTATAAAAAATTTATTTTTATTTATTCATATTGAACCTATTTGTGTTCTGTTTACCTGTGAATTTGAACTGAAAAATTTCCAATTTTGATGTATGCTTTAAAATAGCTCTGTACGAGGTGCATTCAAGTTCTAAGGACTCCGATTTTTTTTCTCCGGACTGGAAAGAGATAGAAACATGTGCATTGTTTTAAAATGAGGCCGCGTTCATTGTCAATACGTCCCAGAGATGGCAGCACCGTACGGCAGATGGAATTTTACCGCCAGCGGCGAGAATGAGAACTGTTTTAAATACTTAAAATGGCGACGTTTTCCTTACTTGAACAGCGTGCAATCATTCGTTTTCTGAATTTGCGTGGTGCGAAACCAATTGAAATTCATCGACAGTTGAAGGAGACATGTGGTGATGGAGTTATGGATGTGTCGAAAGTGCGTTCATGGGTGCGACAGTTTAATGAAGGCAGAACATCATGTGACAACAAACTGAAACAACCTCGCGCTCGCAGAAGCCGGTCTGACGACATGATCGAGAAAGTGGAGAGAATTGTTTTGGGGAATCGCCGAATGACTGTTGAACAGATCGCCTCCAGAGTTGGCATTTCTGTGGGTTCTGTGCACACAATCCTGCATGACGACCTGAAAATGCGAAAAGTGTCAACCAGGTGGGTGCCACGAATGCTGACGGACGACCACATGGCTGCCCGTGTGGCATGTTGCCAAGCAATGTTGACGCGCAACGACAGCATGAATGGGACTTTCTTTTCGTCGGTTGTGACAATGGATGAGACGTGGATGCCATTTTTCAATCCAGAAACAAAGCGCCAGTCAGCTCAATGGAAGCTCACAGATTCACCGCCACCAAAAAAATTTCAGGTAACCGCCAGTGCTGAAAAAATGATGGTGTCCATGTTCTGGGACAGCGAGGGCGTAATCCTTACCCATTGCGTTCCAAAGGGCACTATGGTAACAGGTGCATCCTACGAAAATATTTTGAAGAACAAATTCCTTCCTGCACTGCAACAAAAACGTCCGGGAAGGGCTGCGCATGTGCTGTTTCACCAAGACAACGCACCCACACATCGAGCTAACATTACGCAACAGTTTCTTTGTGATAACAACTTTGAAGTGATTCCTCATGCTCCCTACTCACCTGACCTGGCTCCTAGTGACTTTTGGCTTTTTCCAACAATGAAAGACACTCTCTGTGGCCGCACATTCACCAGCCGTGCTGCTACTACCTCAGCGATTTTCCAGTGGTCAAAACAGACTCCTAAAGAAGCCTTCGCCGCTGCCATGGAATCATGGCGTCAGCGTTGTGAAAAATGTGTACGTCTGCAGGGCGATTACGTCGAGAAGTAACGCCAGTTTCATCGATTTCGGGTGAGTAGTTAATTAGAAAAAAGTCGGAGGCCTTAGAACTTGAATGTACCTCGTATTTATGGTGGTAAGATGGAGTAAGAGAATTCAGAAGAAATGTGTTTTTGGCCAGGCAGTCTTCTCTGATTGATCAAATGCGTTTTCAGAATACGTGACTCAACTTCAGTGTAATAAAAAAATATTTTTTTTGTCATTTACACTGAAGCCCCAAAGAAACTTGTATAGGCATGCGTATTCTAATATGGGATAATATGGCGCTGCGGTCGGCAATGCCTGTGTAAGACAACAAGTGTCTGGCACAGTCGTTAGATCGGTTTCTGCTGCTATAATGCCAGGTTACCATGATTGAAGTGAGTTTGAACGTGGTTTTATAGTCGCCGCGCGACCGACGGGACAAAGCATCTCCGAGGTAGCGATGAAGTGGGGAAAGTCCCGTACGACCATTTCACGAGCGTACCGTGAATATCAGGAATCCGGTGGAAATGGAAATCAGCGTTCGGCGTCATTTGCCAGGAGGCCCCTTGCGGAGCAGGTCCGGCAGCTTTGGTGCAGGTCTTATTAAATTCGGCGCCACATCGGGCGGCCTACGCGCCGAATGGGGATGAAATGAGGATGAATGAAGACAGCACAACACCAAGTCCCTGAGCGGAGAAAATCTCCGAAACAGCCAGGAATCGAACCCGGCTCGGTAGGACGGCAATGCGTCACGCTGACCACTCAGCTGTCGGGACGGAAAGGAATCCGGTAAAACGTCAAATCACCGACATCGCTGCGGCCGGAAAAAGATCCTGCAAGAACGGGACCAACTACGACTGAAGAGAATCGTTAAACGTGACAGAAGTGCAACCCTTCCTCAAATTGCTGCAGATTTCAATGGTGGGACATCAGCTAGTGCCAGCGTGCAAACCATTCAACGGAACATAATCGATATGGGCTTTCGGACCCGAAGATCCACCAGTGTATTCTTGATGACTGCGCGACACAAAGCTTTAAGACTCGGAAATTTGTGGTAAGTTTTTGTGGGACTAAACTGCTGAGGTCATTAGTCCCTAGACTTACACACTACTCAATCTAACTTAAACTAACTTACGCTAAGGACAACACACACACACTCACACACACACACACACACACACGCGCGCGCGCACACACACACACTGCCCGAGGGAGCACTCGAACTTCTGACGGGAGGAGCCGCGCGAACTGTGACTAGGCTCCCAGACCGAGCGACTACCCAGCGTTTACGCCTTGCCTAGGCCCATCGACACCGTCATTGGACTGTCGATGACTGGAAACATATTGCCGGGTCGAACGAGCCTCATTTAAAATTGTGTCGAGTGGATGGACGTGAACGGGTGTGGAGACAACCTCACGAATCCATGGACCCTGCATGTCAGCAGAAGACTATTCAAGCTGGTGGAGGCTCTGTAATGGTGTGAGGCATGTGCAGTTCGAGTGATATGGAACCCCTGATATATCTACATACGACTCTGACAAGTGACATGTACGTAACCATCTTGTCTGATTGTCTGAATCCATTCATGTCCATTGTTCATTCCGTCGGACTTGGACAATGCGAAACCCCAGATGTCCAGAATTGCTACAGAGACTCCAGGAACACTCTTCTGAGTTTAAACACTTCTGTTGGCCACCAAACTCCCCAGACATGACAATTATTGTCTATATCTGGGATGCCTTGCAACGTGCCGTCCAGAAGAGATATCCACCCCTCATACTCTTACAGGTTTATGGACAGTCCAGCGCGATTCGATTCATGGTGTCAGTTCCCTCCAGTACTACTTAGACATTAGTTGAGACCATGCCACGTCGTGTCGCGGCACTTCTGTGTGCTCGGGGGTGCCATACACGATATTAGGCAGGTGTACCAGTTTTTTAGGCTGTTCATTGTATATTTAACCTATTTTGTTCTGTTTACCTGTAAGTCTGAATTGAAGAGTTTCCATTTTTAATGTGTCTTTGAAAAATGCTCTATATTTGTGGTGGTAAGATGAAATAAGAGAATTCAGGAAAAAATGTGTTTTTCCAGGCAGCTGCATTATAAGATTTATCTGTGAAATAAAATATTGTTGAACTCTTGTGAGAAACAAAATGTCAGTTTGGTTTCCAGAAAGGTTTTTCAACAGAAAATGCCATATATGCTTTCACCAGTCAAATTTTGAATGATCTGAATAACCGAACACCACCCATTGGGATTTTTTGTGATCTCTCAAAGGCTTTTGATTGTGTAAATCATGAAATTCTGCTAGACAAGCTCAAGTATTGTGGCATGAGTGGGACAGTGCACAAATGGTTTAATTCGTACCTAACTGGAAGAGTGCAGAAAGTTGAAATAAGTAGTTCTCGTAACATGCAAAGATCAGCACATTCCTCAAACTGGGGAACTATCAAGAATGGGGTTCCACAAGGGTCAGTCTTGGGTCCTTTGTTGTTCTTATTGTATATTAATGACTTGCCATTCTATATTCATGAAGAGGCAAAGTTAGTTCTCTTCGCTGATGATACAAGTATAGTAATCACACCTGAAAAACAAGAATTAACTGATGAAATTGCCAATACTGTCTTTCAGAAAATTACTAAGTGGTTCCTTGTAAACGGACTCTCATTGAATTTTGATAAGACACAGTACATACAGTTCCGTACAGTGAATGGTATGACGCCATTAATAAATATAGACCTTAATCAGAAGCATATAGCTAAGGTAGAATATTCCAAATTTTTAGGTATGTCCATTGATGAGAGATTAAATTGGAAGAAACACATTGATGATCTGCTGAAACGTTTGAGTTCAGCTACTTATGCAATAAGGGTCATTGCAAATTTTGGTGATAAACACCTTAGTAAATTAGCTTACTACGCCTATTTTCACTCATTGCTTTCATATGGCATCATATTTTGGGGTAATTCATCACTGAGGAATAAAGTATTTATTGCACAAAAGCGTGTAATCAGAATAATAGCTGGAGTCCACCCAAGATCATCCTGCAGACATTTATTTAAGGATCTAGGGATATTCACAGTAGCTTCTCAGTATATATACTCTCTTATGAAATTTGTTATTAACAAGCAAACCCAATTCAAAAGTAATAGCAGTGTGCATAACTACAATACTAGGAGAAAGGACGATCTTCACTATTCAAGATTAAATCTAACTTTGGCACAGAAAGGGGTGAATTATACTGGCACTAAAGTCTTTGGTCACTTACCAAATAGTATCAAAAGTCTGACAGATAACCAACAAGTATTTAAGAAGAAATTAAAAGAATTTCTGAATGACAACTCCTTCTACTCCATAGAGGAATTTTTAGATATAAATTAAGAAAAAAAATAAAAAATAAATAAATAAAATAAAAAATAAAGAAAAACAAAAAAACACAAAAAAATTAAGTTGTTATATTAACTTAAGTATGTTGTTACATTAACCTAATTATGTCATGTATTGGAAAATTCGACTCGTTCCACATCATTACGAAAAATCGTATTCATGATCCATGGAACTAGTATTAATCTAATCTAATCTAATCTAATCTAATCTAATCTAATCTAATCTTATGATAGATTTGATTTACTTGTGATGAGCTTTATGGCCTCGATTAAATGCAAAACCCCTGTTCTTGAAATAAAATATTATCTAGCCGTCAAAATCCGATTTAAAGAACTCCCGCAGCCGTCAAACCGGTTAGTACTTATTCATTAACTCACGGTAATTTAAATAAAAAGGTTTAGCTGCAACATTATTAGACCATTAACAATTCTACTAATGAAATCAGAGGTGTTTCAATTCAATGTGTGATTTCACATTCAGAAGTGAAATTGTTCGTTAAATATTAATAACAGTGATTCAATATAATTTCCGTATCTAATTAAGATGACGAGGACTATTTAAAAGTGTTTTCAGTTGAGTGAGAATTCTTGTAAATGGCCCTTTCATGCGTATAGCTGAAATGTGCGTTTACATACGACAAAACGGTGTGCCAACGGTTTCCACTGTTGTAACTCGTTCCCAAAAAGTAATAGTTGCGGATCTAAGAATTTTCGGACATATGTTGTGGTTAAGTGTAACAAATTCGCCATCACCAACAGCATTTCGGAAGAGTGTCAAAAGACTGATGTGGAGCAAGAATGTACCCCAAATTAGTAAGGAGGTTGTATAACGGTCATACTATGTCCCAATCCTGACATCTGCATCAGAAACCTGGGTGAGAAAATGAAGAGAGAAAAGAAAAGTACAAGCTAGTGAGTTGAAATTCTTGAGAAACAGCATTGGAGTGACAAAGATAGAAGAAAGGTTAAGAAATGAGAGGATCAGAGAGGAGATAGAGAAATCAAGGCTGAGATGGTATGGACACGTTAAGAGAATGGAGAACAAGAGGATACCCAGGAGGATACACGAGGTGAAACTGGAAGAAAGAGACCAAGAGGAAGACCGAGAGACAGATGGCTCAAAGGAGGAATGCGTCCAGAAGAAAGGAGAAGACTGGACCAAGGTGAAGACGGAGACATGGTGGCAAGAAATCAGACGATGGAGAGACCCATGTTCCATACAGACCCGGCCAGATGCTGGAAACTGTCCAATATGATGATGACGATGATGTTGTAGTTAAATAATTACATGTCACGTCGAGAACAATGGCCCTGGTTTACCACATGGCGCGGCATTATTAACCCAGTATATTTGAAACCTGAAGAAATTGTGTAACAAATTCGCCATCACCAACAGCATCTGCTCGACTGCTACACAGCTCGAATCTTCATGTAACTGAATAATTAACTGCGCATAAAAAGAAACAGTCATTTCAGTGCACATGTTCTTTATTTTGAATTTTGAACAATATAGTCAATTTAATTTCTGTAGTTATGTTTCAGTGCCACCTAAGAACACTCACAATAATTTTCCTTTGTCATTTTGAAAAAAAGTTAATTTATTACTAATGTACACTTTTACAAAAAGCTTAAATCTGAAACGAAAATTACAAAACGTCTTCACATTTAATTAAGTCCTTAGTGAAACTAACTGCCATTAATGATAGCACTAGAATGAAACTTGTATTCTTTTTAATTTGCTTCAGTTAGCTCACTTTTGGTCAAATCGAAATGTAATACAAATTATTTCCAATAATTTCTGCTACGTAGTCAGAGTAACTCGTTCCGCACAGCTTGTTTAAAATAACTTGGCATAATTGAGAGAAATCTTGCATTAAAGTAATTCCTATCATTACCAACGAATAATAAGACTCTGTCCCAACAGGACTGGCGTAAGATTTATTTCAGAAGGCTATGCAAGTTAGTTGCGGCTCGCATCCTAAAGCTGATCACCCGCTGTTTGGTTTGGTTGATATTTGTAAGAATCAAAACGCTGCTGCAAAAAGGAAAAGAAGTGCATTATTTTATGTGTATGTGCTAGATAAAATGACCGAACTCCATGTCCCACTTATGCTTTGGAATTCAAGATAGGCTTGCTTGCTTGTAATAGGGAATGCAGTACAGGCTTACACGTGGCCATAAATACACTACTGGCCCTTAAAATTGCAACACCAAGAAGAAATGCAGATGATAAACGGCTGTTCATTGGACAAATATATTATACTAGAACTGACATGTGATTACATTTTCACCCAATTTGAGTGTTTAGATCCTGAGAAATCAGTACCCAGAAAAACCACCTGTGGCCGTAGTAACCGCTTTGATACGCCTGGGCATTGAGTCAAACAGAGCTTGGATGGCGTGTACAGGTACAGCTGCCCATGCAGCTTCAACATGATACCACAGTTCATCAACAGTAGTAACTGGCGTATTGTGACAAGCCAGTTCCTCGGCAACCATTGACCAGACTTTTTCAATTGTTGAGAGATCTGGAGAATGTGCTAGCCAGGGTAGCAGTCGAACATTTTCTGTATCCAGAAAGGCCCGTACAGGACCTGCAACATGCGGTCGTGCATTATCCTGCTGAAATGTAGGGTTTCGCAGGGATTGAATGAAGGGTAGAGCCACGGGTGGTAACACATCTGAAATGCAACGTCCACTGTTCAAAGAGCCGTCAATGGGAACAAGAGGTGACCGAGACATGTAACCAATGGCACCCCATACCATCGCGCCGATTGATACGCCAGTATGGCGATGACGAATACACGCTTCCAATGTGCGTTCACCGTGATATCGCCAAATACGGATGCGACCATCTTGATGCTGTAAACAGAATCTGGATTCATCCGAAAAAATGACGTTTTGCCATTCGTGCACCCAGGTTCGTCGTTGCGTACACCAGCGCAGGCGCTCCTGTCTGTGATGCAGCGTCAAGGGTAACCGCAGCCATGGTCTCCAAGCTGATAGTCCATGCTGCTGCAAACGTCGTCGAACTGTTCGTGCAGATGGTTGTTGTCTTGCAAACGTCCCCATCTGTTGACTCAGGGATCGAGACGTGGCTGCACTATCCGTTACAGTCATGCGGATAAGATGCCTGTCATCTCGACTGCTAGTGATACGAGGCCGTTGGGATCCAACACGGCGTTCCGTATTACCCTCCTGAACCCACCGATTCCATATTCTGCTAACAGTCATTGGATCTCGACCAACGCGAGCAGCAATGTCGCGATACGATAAACCGTAATCGCGATAGGCTACAAGCCGACCTTTATCAAAGTCTGAAACGTGGTGGTACGCATTTCTCCTCCTTACACGAGGCATCAAAACAACGTTTCACCAGGCAACGGCAGTCAACTGCTGTTTGTTTATGAGAAACCGCTAGGAAACTTTCCTCATGTCAGCACGTTGTACCTTGTGTGAATGCTCTGAAAAGCTAATCATTTGCATATCACAGCATTGTCTTCCTGTAGGTTAAATTTCGCGTCTGTAGCACATCATCTTCGTGGTGTAGCAATTTTAATGGCCAGTAGTGTATTTGAGCCGTGTGCTGTTCGCGTTGATGCCGTTCATAGCTTGCAACTTGTAATAGAGATAGTGGCGTCTCGTTTTCTTAGTGTGTTCACTGGCGCCACTACATTTCCTCGCCTTGTCTGTCCAAGAGTGGCAGCAGCAGCGCTTATCGATAGTGCGTACTGTGGTACCATCTTTGGAGCGGCCTCTGGAATTTCCGGGTCGTCGTGTGTCGAGCGAGTTGAGTTGGGAGGGACCAGCTGTGAGGTCCGGACAGCCAGTACTCGCCCAACCGCTGGCGACACGCATGCACTATGCGATGGAAGGATGTGGTCGCGAGAGTGCACGACCTCGTCAAGGACCGGATTCAGCGGGTCTTAGTTGAATGGGCCGTGATATTCGAGTAGTGCAACTTTCACCTGTGTGTGTGTGTGTGTGTGTGTGTGTGTGTGTGTGTGTGTCCACCCATCGAAGTGACCTCATGGCAATAAGTTGTCAGTCGACGATTTATACTGGGATCTTTCCCGTGCCTGACTTGAGTGGGGACGACCGTTGGTTGGTCGTTCGGTCGGTCTTCGCAGCGGACGACGCACATTTGGTCTTCCGACCGCTTCTGGCTTCTCTGTGTTTGTGCCGACTTATAATTGGTTGGTTCAAATGGCTCTGAGCACGATGGGACTCAACTGCTGAGGTCATAAGTCCCCTAGAACTTAGAACTACTTAAACCTAACTAACCTAAGGACAACACACACATCCATGCCCGAGGCAGGATTCTTACCTGCGACCGTAGCGGTCGCGCGGTTCCAGACTGTACCGCCAGACCCGCTCGGCCACCAGCGGCCGGCGACTTATAATTCGTCCGTGTTGTTTCACAGTGACTGGTTTTAGTATCGTGAGTTGTTGGTGCAATTGTTTTCCCGGATCCGTGTGTACCTTGTGGTTTTGAATGAGCAGTTATTCTAATGCTGCCTGCGTACTGGACTTGGTGAGGAGTTGCGAACGGACGTCAGTTCGGTTGGGATGCAGCAGCCAGCAGGTCCGTGCAGCGCGAGGGCAAGCCGGGGCTGCTGTCGGCGTGCTGCCACTGCCAGATCGAGGAGGGGTAGCTGCGAGAGCGACGACTCTGTTGCACACCGAACCCTGGACGTTTAAGTTGAGGGATAACGCAACCTCGACTATTCTGAGATCTCGCATTTGGTCGGCGGGTTGTTGCTCCCAGGGCCACTGAACCGGGCGACAACAAGTGAAGTGTTTCGAGGCGTTGACATATTGCAGCCGTCTTTCTCTATCTGTTAGTCATCATTTGATTTAGTATTATTCTTATTAGTGAAGTGCAACCAGCGGTATTTTCTGCCTTGCAGCCGCTAACGCCCCAGTTACCTGCCCTGGAGGTTAGCGTACTTTTCCGGCAGTGTACCTTTCCTCGTCATGTTGATGCTGTCTGACATGGCGTGTAGTTCGACAGCCTCTTGTATTGTATTGTGCATATTTTTTGGAGGTCTACCTTGGTTCTAGTGTTTCCGTTGGCCTTGGGTGTTTTCTGAAAAAATATTCCATCGTTGTACCGGCGATCGGACGTTAGGCGGATTGGTTAGTAGGTCGGTCAGCGCTTAAGCTGCTCCTAGTTTGACTTGCCATCCTGTTACGTGAGTGCAACTCCTGGCTGCCTGTCTCACCTTACCTTATGTTCTTCCCAGGCCGACCCTTGGAACACTTGCTGAGAACCGCCTGTCCTGATTCCTTAGATTGTGACGTTTGTTTAAAGATATCTGTAATTTTCTATCTATTGTTGGTGTGGCCTTCAGCCGAGCAAAAATTTCACTTCTTTGGTGATAAGGCCTTCAGCCATGTTACAGTAAGTTTTTTTAAGCAAACTTGTTTTAAAAGCAAGGGATTTATTTTAAAAGTGCTATTTGGAATTGTTTTCTGACTTCTAATTTAGGCTTCAGCAATTTGTTATTTCAAATTTTTTTATGGCCTTCAGCCGAATAATAATTTCACTTCTTTTATAACAATGCCTTCAGCCGTGTTACTGTTTGTTTTAAAACGAAGTATTTATCTTAAGATGTGCTATTTAGAATTGTTCTTCTGACTTCTAATTCAGGCCTTCAGCCATTTGTGATTGAAGTTGTGTGTGGCCTTCAGCCGAGCAATAATTTCACCTGTTTCATAATAAGGCCTTGAGCCGTGTTACAATAAGTTTTTTAAAGCAAGGTATTTGTTGAAATATGTGCTATTTGGAATTTTTCTTCTGACTTGTACGTAAGTCCTTCAGCAGTCTGTTATTTGAAGTTATGTGTGGCCTTCAGCTGAGCAAGAATTTCACTTCTTTCGTGTTAAGGCATTCAGCCGTGTTACAGTAAGTTTTTGTAAGCAAGCTTGTTTTAAAAGCAAGGTATTTATTTTAAAAATGCTATTTGGAATTGTTCGTCTGACTTCTAATTCAGGCCGTCAGCCGTTTGTTATTTGAAATTGTTTGTGGCCTTCAGCCGAATGATAATTTCACTTCATTTATAATAAGGCCTTCAGATGTGCTACAGTTTGTTTTAAAACTAAGTATTTATCTTAAGATGTGCTATTTCGAATTGTTCTTCTGACTTCTAATTCAGGCGTTCAGCTGTTGGTTGCTTGAGGTTATTGTTCGTGGCCTTTGGCCCTAAGATTGTGGCCCAACAAAAGTAACGATATGCTCAGAAGGCCAGGTCACGCAGCCAGATGGCCAGAATTGCAAAGGAATATAATACAGTCAGTGCCACAAGAAAGTGTACGCCATTATCTGTAAGAAATAAAAGACACTATTAAAAATATATATTTACAGGAAAATACATGTTGTTAGTAATTGCACAATTACTTATTAGTTAATCCAATCGCCGCCATCATCGATTATATCATGGCACTTAAACCCTCCCTCCGGTAAATCATCCACGTTTCCAACCTCTAAATATCTTTTGACCCACTTCACAACGAATGTCTTTGGCCTTCTAAGAATTTTAGCAGCAGCTCCATATGAAAGCTTTGGTCCCATTGGATAATCTATAAGGAACACTGCCTCGTGACACTTCAGATGTTTTGCAGTCCTTTTAAACTGCAACTCTCAGACTGTTTATCTATACATAAGAAAAAAAGCATTGATTACAGATTCAAGACCACTACCAGAGATGCCGCTACGGACGTTACATTTAAAATTAGGGCGTACACTTTCTTGTGGAACTGACTGTATAATTATAATTAAATGCGCGCTATCCTTTAACTTGGAAAAAAGAGCTAATTCGAGTTTTTCATTGTCGTTTTCGTTATCAGTGTGGTCGATATAATTAGCATTTATTTCATCGCAGTTAGATTTTCATTGTTGACTAGTGTTACTGATGGAATTTAAAAATTTAAAATGCTGTAATAAACGACCCATTAACAGGTAAAATTTCACTTTAAGCTGTTGAGAGTCCGGTAGCAGAAATCTAGGGCGCGGAAATGAGTTACACCCAAAGTTTTACCATGGAATGTGCTAAGGAAGTACACAACTAAAGAAAATCCTGTAGTTCAACTGTGGCACTGCTCGGAAACTTCTTAATGGAAAGAAACGGCAAGCATCCTGATCGGTGGAGAGCAGTTAATTTGTGCAGTGCAGTTGATCGTGGTCAACGTAAAAAAAATTTCAAGCAGGCTATACTTGAAATAAGCAATGAATGGGCTGAAAAATGGTCGGACTAAGTCAGAATTAGAGTTGCTGGAGCTATTAGTGATTTGCAGCAGGTCTTAGGTATCTTGATAATTGCAGATGCACATTCACGGGGAAGTTTAAAGTTTCCGGAGCTTCAGAAGCCAGAAAGGAAGAGGGGGGCGATGATGAGGCATTAAGACGTGTGATCCAGGAGATGAACAGTGACCAGAAAAGAATCTGGAATTCCATCGATATTTACAGTGTGTATTAGAGTAGTTGTAGTCTGCAGGGTAAAACTGAACTGATGTATTACTCTCCGTTTTGGCGTCCCGAACATACTTCCATTTCATAGTACAGTATCCTCGCAACTAGGGATTGTGCAATACGACGACTATACGTGTTTCATTGGAGGAAGAGCGTGCAGATCGTTTAAGAAACAACGGAAGTAGCAAGGTCTTCAGATAAATACAGGATCTGAATTCGGTGTCCTCTGAATTTGAGTGCTGTTACATGTTTCCAAAAAGGTTGACGGCATCGTGCCTGCTACCAATACCTCAAGTCTGATTACAAGTGCTATGACACATTACCCGGCCATGTTACACGCTGCAGTTGGTTTCATTTTGCGAAAGAAAGAAGTGTTATGGAAATTACATGATTTTGGTGTGCTCATATGACGAAGGTGGCCGTTTCAGAACATCATCTGCCACTGCTGCAACTGCGGTGAATGTGCAGGCATGTTTCACAGGTAATAATGTGTAACATCCCCTTAGAAAAATTATACATGACTGTGTTTAAACTGACACACAATATCTTTTAGCGCGACGCAATCTGACTTTCAATAATCCCTACAAGAGAATGGCCCTAACTAAATTAACCTATATGTTTCACAAATCACTTACCTCACAAAAATCTTCGTTACTCAAACTACTGCAATACAGCGAGCGCCAATACTGCTAGCTAAATAAAAGATTCTAACTACTGAAGGCACTAACTACTGATAGGCATAGTTAGCAAATGAAAGATTTTGATAGAGAACAATGTATTTACCTTAATAGTGTTCAAAAGTCATAATATATATAGCAGTTCATGACATCCAGTCTTACAAATTTACTGTCTCTCTCCAGATCATCCGCTCTCAAAACTCCGCCATCTCACTCCCCACATCCACCACTGCTGGCGGCTCACCTCCAACTGCGCAACGCTACGCGCCAACATCCAGCTGCCCAACACTACAATGGCAGACAGCAATGCAAACTAGCCACAGACTGCACACAGCACAGCCAGTGATTTTCATACAGAGCGCTACGTGGCGTTACCAATAAGAAAACCTAAACATCCTACTTACAAATGGAGATATCATACCGGCAGTAGATGATAATTTCGATTGCTTGATTTCAACACCTAATAGTCTATCATCAGCTCACAGCATTCATTTCTCGTAACACAAATTGCCACGACGAATAATAGCGCTATAATGTCTAAACCAGTGGCACAGTCCTGGATGACAATTCCTGAAGGCTGACTCTCTCGGCCATATACTTAAATGAGAGCGAAATGCTCGTTAACTCACATCCCCAAACCGTACAAAAATATAAAAAGCTATTTCCTCCTGACGCGAAAAAACTTGTACAAACGCTTATACTTCCAATGATTGATTACAGCGATCTTCCCTGCAAGGTCTTTCCTTCTCCTGAAATTAGTTACGAATGCCTGTGTTCGTTATATCTGTGCTGTTTGAATTTTTGATCATATTCACCATCATATGTACAGTTATACCGGCTGTGCGCAGACAAGCACAGTGATTTCCATATCCTCTGTCATCCCTGCTATGTTATCAATCAAATCTTTCCCTCACATCTCTCCTCGACCTTAACACTCTTGTCTGAACAACAAGACAGAAACTCCCATTCGCATTAAAGCAAAATCCTTTCTGACGTATTCCACCATACAGCCACTTACTCGAAGTCCTTCTCAATAGCAGGAATCCGACTCTCGAATAACCTCTTGCATTATATTAGAGTATTGAATAACGTTTCCAGCTTAAGGAGACAGTTAATGACATATCTGCTGAAGCAAGAATAACGACTACCAATGTCCCAGTATGCACTACCCTCTGCATCCTTACTTCCAATAAGATCTTCCCCATTTCACAGTGGTTAGCACACTGGTCACGCATTCGGGAGGACGACGGTTCAAACCCGCTTCAGGCCATCCTGATTCAGGTTTTCTCTGATTTCCCTAAATCGCTTCAGGCAAATGCCGGGATGGTTCCTTTGAAAGGGCACGCCTACTTCCTTCCCCATCCTTCCGTAATCTGATGGGACTGATGACTTCATTGTTTGATCCCTTCCCCGTCATCAACCAACAAAACAACTTCCCCATTTCCTGCTTTTCTTAGCTGGTGCAGTCTTCTTAAATTTCGTTTCCCAAAAACTCGCTACGTGAGAAAACATCTATTTTGTACACCTATAAATACTTTTTATGGCGGCCACTAGCAGTATTGTTATTATTATCATTATTAGTGCCAGTTGTAGTAGAAGTAATGCTAGAATTAACATTATTAGTTCGTACTCAGTATTATTTACTTACTCATCATGTCCCTATAGACACTCAAATCATTTAATACTCTTTGTCATATTAAAATTCATAGATAACAATAATGCAGAAAAGGTGTTCTACGTGTAAAACCCTGATGGCCCTAATCAGATGAGGTTAAATAAGTAAAATACTCAACAACTGCGAAACGTATATAAGAACAATTCATCGTTAAAAAACGAATAGCAGTCGTGACAGTGAAAATGGTATCAGTCACCCTAATTAAGGATTGAAATAAAAGATATTTCTGCTGTGCCACACAGTGTTGTAACCAATCTCACATCGCCATGAGACTTCGTATCGACTTACTGGCAAGTTCATTTTCTTGCTGCTGCATCCTAGTTTATTCACACCAGACCTTGAAATGACAACCAAAATATGGTCTATAAAATATAGCTGTGTGTGTCTCAGATGAGATAGTGGAAGCAATGAATCATCTAAAAGCAGTTCAAATTGCTAACGCCAGTCACTGTCTCTACTTCAGATAGTAAATAAATTTATCTTGTCCATGACTCACACCATTCCTCTGCTCTCCTCCTGCCTACTGACCTGCAAGCTGCCGCAGCTGACGTTCATGGGTGTCACAGGATCACTGTTTGCGCGCTGTATTTATTTCCACAAAATGCAGCAGATTTTGAGGCTCTCACATACCTATAGAATAACTCCCCCGACGATTTCTGCTACTGAGAGACTTCAGTGCCCGACATGTATTGTGGAGTTCGACCTCCACATGCCGTCGGGGTCGGGTTTTGGAAAGCCTCATGACGTCTCATGAGCGGTGTATCGTCAACATAGGCACGCCCACCCATTCTGTGCTGCTTCTGGGTCATCAGCCACCGACCTCTGTTTCTGCTCTCCGGCCCTCGCAGACGCTGTTCAGTGGGAAGTCATTGATGACCTTAAATCCTGAGATTAGGTCTCACCCTGGATTCGCCTACTGGATGGAGCTCTCCCTGAAATGACACGGACACAATGTATGATCTGCAGAGCTGACTGGACGCTTTTTAGCCAGCTGGGTACGTCTGAACGCCGCGACAGCGTCCCTGACTGGTTGGACCACATCACACAAGTGATCCACGGCGTCTTTAACGTCTCCATCCCGAACTCCAAAGGTTGTTTAGGAGACCGCCTGCTGCTTGGTGAACTGATGTGTACCGTTTATTAATCCAGACCAGGCGTGCGGCTCTGTGACTGTTTAGGCACCGCCCGATGGTGGGAAGCCCGCATCTCGTGGTCGTGCGGTAGCGTTCTCGCTTTCCACGCCCGAGTTCCCGGGTTCGATTCCCGGCGGGGTCAGGGATTTTCTCTGCCTCGTGATGGCTGGGTGTTGTGTGATGTCCTTAGGTTAGTTAGGTTTAAATAGTTCTAAGTTCTAGGGGACTGATGACCATAGATGTTAAGTCCCATAGTGCTCAGAGCCATTTGAACCATTTGATGGTGGGAAACCTCGCAGCCTTCCGAGTGGCGAGGGTCAAATCTCGTCGCATCAACAAGGAGAGCAAGAGAACGTCATGAAAAGCGTTCCTGGATTCTGTCAACCGTTCCACTTGTTGTACAACGGTAAGGGGAGGCATCAGGAGGATTTCCAGTACACACAGTCGTTTACTGACAGCAACAGTGCTGAAATAAGGATGTTCAAATAGTTCAAATGGCTCTGAGCACTATGGGACTTAACTGCTGTGGTCATCAGTCCCCTAGAACTTAGAACTACTTAAACCTAACTAACCTAAGGACATCACACACATCCATGCCCGAGGCAGGATTCGAACCTGCGACCGTAGTGGTCGCGCGGTTCCAGACTGTAGTTCCTAGAACCACAAGGCCACTCCGGCTGGCCGAAATAAGGATGTCTCCAAACAACGCCTAGAAGACGGCAGTGCATTTTGCAACGACTGCTGCCAATGCCAGCCAGGATCCGCCATTCCACCGCTACCGGCCAACTGTAGAGAGAGGCCAGTTGGACTACAGATCCAACAGCTCTGCTTCTTACAACTGCCCTTTCTCCATGTGGCAGCTGGATTCGGCACTGTCTAAGGCTCATGATACTGCACCCGGTCACGAGCAAATTCGCTACAGCACGCTTCGACATTTGCCAGCAGTGTCGATCGTGGTCCTCCTCTGATCTTTTAATCTGATGTGGCAGACAGGCCACTTTCGCAACGCGTGGAGAGAGGCAATTGTGATACCTCTTCTCAAACAAGATAAGTACCGAACTTGTCCCAGTAGTTACCAGGGCGTCGCCTTGACGAGTTTTGAAGGAAAGACCCTGGCACGAATGCCTAACCATTGTCCAGTCTGGATGTTAGAGACCAGGCAACTCCTTAGTCTTTCTCAGTTTGGATTCGGGAGATTTCGATCCACTGTCGACAACTAGATGCTGCTAGAAGCGGCTACCCAGCAGGCTTTCCCACATAAACATCACTGTCTCGGTATATACTTTGACATCAGTAATGTGTACGACGCTACTTGGAGACACAATATTCTAGAGTAGGTCCGCTAATGGATCTTTCCTGACTGCCACCCATCTTCATACGATCCTACCTATCTAAGCGCTTTTTAGATGGCCAGTTGGTGACGTGCTATCGGATCGTTTTCAGCAGGAGAATGGTGTTCCTCATGGTAATTTTACCCACTTTGGCATTGCCGTAAACAGTATCACGTCTATGGTAATGAATCCTGTGCAGTCCTCCTTGTTTGTGGGCAATTTTGCAGTTTTCTTGTTCTCCTCCAGTATTGCATCTGCGACTCTAGGTTAAAGGAGTGGCCTGCAAAAATAGGTTTTCAGTTTTCTGCAGGTAAGTGCGTGCGTGTGTGTGTGTGGGGGGGGGGGGGGGGCGTTTGTTCACTTTAAACGTTGTCGTGTCTTTAATATACCTGATTTTCATATGACGCCATTCTCCCTTTTAAAGACTCTGTGATGTTTCTGTGCGTTATTTTTTACTCCAAACTACCGTGGTTACCCCGACTAAACGACCAGACAGCCACGGCAATAAACAAAAGAAAACAAGATAAGCAAGAAATTGATAAACTGCAGCCAGCGGCCGGCCGATGTGGCCGAGCGTTCATAGGCGCTTCGGTCTGGAACCGCGCGACCGCTACGGTCGCATGTTGGAATCAGGATTCCATGGATGTGTGTGATGTCATTAGGCTAGTTAGGTTTAAGTAGTTCTAAGTTCTAGGAGACTGATGACCTCAGATGTTAAGTCCCATAGTGCTCAGAGCCATTTGAACCATTATTATATATATATATATATATATATATATATATATATATATTTATTTATTTATTTATTTATTTATTATTATTATGTGCGATTGGACCCATACGGATCACGCAAAGCTTTTCCGATTCAATTTTTTAATTCTCCAAACTTCTTTCATTCTTTCCCCATGAATTCTCTTTCTTTCCTCTGTCCATTTTGTCCCCTGTCTCTTGCAAATTCATTCTCGGGTTGTACTTTCCAACTATTGATTTTTTGTCCGTATACATTTCTGTTTATAACTTCTGAAGAATTTATTTGTGCATTTGCTAGATCTGTTTTGGTTTCTTGTATCCAGGGTATGGTTTTCAATTTTTCAATGTATATTAAAATTTTGTAGGAGAGTCTGGGTGTTGGGAGTCTGTGGATATGACCGTAAAATTTTAGTCTTCTTTTCCGGATGTCTGCGGCGAGGTTAGATAATTTTTCTGTAGTTTTCCGAGACTGTAACCTGTATCCATCTTCCGTTCCTTTTGGGCCAAGAATCTTTCTGTTAATTTTGCGTTCCTCTTTGAGGATGCCTTCCAGGTCACCTTTTCTATGGAGTGTGAGTGTTTCGCTGGCATATAGTGCTTCGGGCTTGATTACTGTATTGTAGTGTCGTATTTTTGAGTGAATGGAGAGACACTTTTTATTGTAGATGTTGTGGGTTTTCCAGTATGCTCTTTTCAGTTTTTGCAGTCGGATTTTTTGTGCAGTTTTCTGTCCCCCTGTGGGTTCTAGGACCTCGCCTAAGTATTTAAAGAATGGAACTCTCTCAATTTGTCCATATTTTGTAGTCAGTTTTTGAGTTTCAAATTTTGAGCAGATGAATTTGGTTTTTTGGAAGGAAATTTGTAGCCCAACTTTTTCGGCGCATTCTTTGAGAATGTCTATCTGTTTAATTGCTGTGGTCTCGTTTTCTGCTAGAATGGCCACGTCATCTGCAAATGCCAAGCATGAAATTTTAATACCATCTTTAGATCTTCCTAGTTGTATAGGCTTCCAGTAATTTTGATTCTTCAGTTCTTTTTCCAATTCTCGGATGACTTTATCTAAGACAAGGTTGAAGAGGAGTGGAGACAAGCCGTCACCTTGTCTGACGCCGGTTTTGATCAGGAAGGGCTCTGATATTTCACCCAGGAATTTTATCTTAGAAGTTGTGTTTGTGAGCGTTTCTTTGATAAGGTTTAGGGTTTTCGGATCGAGTCCTAGCTCCTCAAGGATAATAAAGAGAGATTGCCTATCGATTGAATCATAAGCCTTCGCGAAATCAACAAAGGAACAAATGATCGGACTGTTTCTGACTGCTTTGTATTTTAGTGTTGTCTTCAAATTGAAAATTTGTTCTGCACAGGATCGGTGAGGGCGAAAGCCAGCTTGGTATTCACCAATACTGTGTTCGAGTTGTTCTTGTGTTCGTTGGAGAAGACAAGCTGAGAGGATTTTATAAGTGACTTGGAGAAGGGAGATTCCTCGATAGTTGTTTATATCTGCCATGTCTCCCTTTTTATGCAGTGGATGAATTAGGGCGCATTTCCAATCTTCTGGTAGTTTTTCTGTCTGCCAAATGTCTGTGATGATTTGAGTGAGTTCTTTGAGGGAATTTGGTCCAAGATTTTTAAGTAGTTCTGCAGTGACATTATCTTCTCCGGATGCCTTGTTGTTTTTCAGTCTATGAATATGTCTTTGGATCTCCTCTAGTGTAGGTGGTGGGGATTTTGGATTTGTGTAGATAGCAGTTTCTTGAGGGAATCTTGAAGAAGGTTCAGGGCAATTGAGGAGTCCGGAAAAGTATCTTGCCAGCTCCTCACAATTTTCCCGATTTGTGAGCGCTAGTTTTCCATCTGGTTTTCTGAAACATAGATTTCGTGAGCCATATCCATTGATTCTCCCAGCAAAGGTCTTATAGAAGTCTCGTACATTATAGTTACGGAAATTTTCTTCAATAGACTCACACTGTTCCTTGAGGTACTTCCTCTTGACTTGTCTGATTGTTTTTGCCACTTGTCTTCTGGTGTCGTTCTTAACGTTCCTCATAAATTTACAGAGATAATCGGCTATGAGGTTTTCCGCGGGGGTCTGTTACATACAGTTGAGACACCAATGCGCATTCGATGTATAGCGGAATCGGTAGCGTAGTACCTTCTACAACGTGACTGAAATTGATGGTTCGCTGGTTCAAGCGTCGCCCGTGTCAGTTTTACTTTCTCGATCAATTTGAAATACCTACATCTCATAACTGTAAATTTCATCATTTTTATGAATAACACACGTCTTCTTGTTTTTAATTACATATTGCACGCGAAATTCCTGTTTTCCTTTCAAATATAAACTATCGATTTTATGAAATACTGTTAATAAAGATTACTTCAATTAAGAAAACATAACAATTTAATTTTTAAGGCAAAAATTAAAAACCAAATACGCTTTCTTTGGATTGTATCCATTGTTTTGTACCACACATGTTTAAATGTGCCGTAGAAACGTGAAAAACCATCATTTTTCACAGCATCGAACACACCATACAAATGCTGCATTTTTACATTTGCCTCTGTACCATCACAATATTAACCTAACAGAACTGATCTGGGGCCAACTTACGGATTTGGTCCGAGAAATAACAAGACCGTTAAGCTGCCAGACGTACTGGAACTAACGCACACAGCTTTTTCACATGTCACCTCCGAACACTGGCAGCATGGAACAGCACGTCATAAAAGAAGACGAGAAAATAAGGCACCTGGGTGGCTTCGTGGATTCTCTTATCAACGTAGCAGATGGTAGTTTCAAAACTGAAATGTATTTCTCGGATTCGGATGAGGATGGAGCTCAGAGATTAACAGATGACTGACTGTCATTAATACTTTCAGTGGCTTCAGTATTCAAATATTACCGTGAAATTCCTGCTGGATGCTTCTGCATCACACATAGCTCGCTCAGAAAAATTACCCTGTGTTTCATCACTCTTGTTTGTAATTAGAATACTATGTCAGGTGAGAACTAGAGCACTTTATGCGTTTCTTCTGGTCACCTAATAAGGCCGTGTCCTAAGTGAGCGACAGAAGCGAGCGACAGCGCGTGACGACAAAACACAACCGCAGGTGTAGTTACGGAATTGTCCTACATGAGCGACATCTGTGTCGCTGCCTGTCTCCCGCTGCAACTGGCGACGTTTGAATTCAAACGTGCTTCAATCTTGTCGCTGCAGCACGCGTGACAGAGAGCGACAGCCACGTGTCTTCTCGGCAGAGCACATCCGATTTTAATAAAACTATTAGGTGGAAAAATTTGATTCTTCCGCAACCTAGAGCTTGATATCTTTAAACGATAAAGGTCTGAATTTATTTTCGTTAATCGTCATAGTTACTGTGCTACACGAAATGGAGTAGATGGCTGCACAAAATTTTTAAGAACTTTCGGGGGTAAAATCGTGCTGTGTAGACTTTCCTTATAGTTCATTTAAGGCCATACATTATTGCGTATGAAATGTAATCAATATATCTAAATTGTATTAAAAGTTGAGACCGGAATGATACTTCTCCTCATCCTTGTGATATTGATTGTAATATCCGCGGACGGGGCGCTCGCGGCACGTCCGAACCTTTCCTGCGCTTCGGGAATCAAGTGGTCGTAACAATCGTCGTATCTCATAAAAGGTTCTAGATATCAAAACCACGAATTTTGGAAATGACAGCACTCAGAAAGGACTATTTTATTATATGATTAGCACTCGATCCGTTTTTGTAAATGCGCGAGCAGAGCGAAAACAAGACTCCCTATAAATTACACCATGAGGTTTCTTCCGAATTTTCATAGCCAAACAAAGGGAGAGAAACAGGTAAACGGGGTATCAAAGTGATCAGCGTGAGGTCCAGTTTTGCATGAAAATATTTATCTGCTTGAAAGTAATCAGAGTAATTAACTAAAACTTAATTAATGAGTTGAGGAAAAATTGAAATATTTCACGAAGAGCTGCTGCCAAGGTCGTAAATGAAGGGTCAAAAATTTCATCTGTTCAAGGCCTAGCTATTTTGCACATAAAAAGATACATTGGTGTGGTACTTAAATGTCTAAAAGGCTTCCTTCGAATGAAGTACGTTAAGAAGGCAAACGAGGAGTCAGTAAGATCATGCTTTCTGAATAAAACTTGAAAATAAAGAATGAAAGAAATCAGTCAAATATTTTATGAAATGATTTGTGTAAAAGAAGTAAGTTGATCAGAGAAACGTTCTACGTGCCTTTGAATGATGCTCGAAATTATGAACAGAAAATGAGGTGCATCAAACGTTTCCCTAATATTTCTTATTTCATACTTTCAGACTAATCATTTGACAAAACGTTTGACTTTCTTTTCAAAAATTTTGTATGCTTTACTATCACAGACTAATCAGATTAATTGCAACGCTTGGGCTTAACATTGACTGCTGATGTATTACGTTCACATCAAATATCTGTAAAATTTCATGGTTCGTTGCAATTTATTAGGAATTTAATGTGTGTGATAAACTGGGATAGGTGTGTATATACTTACAGATCAGGTTCTTTGGCAAGACCTTAAAAATGTACTTAGCGATGCAGTGTAAACAGATACATAAAAATTAGTATACAGAATTGTAACTGAGTCAGTTAAAATATAATAAGAATCGTGATTTTTTTTTCTTTGTTCGGTATTGTTCGTTGCATTTGGTCTATGCGGACGTCATAGGACATCAAGTTGATCGATGACTCCTTTACTCAGTTTTTTTATTACAGAGTGCCAGCGCGTCTCTGACCGAACACGCTGAGTTACCGTGCTGGCCGTTCTGACCGAACACGCTGAGCTACCATGCCAGCTGATTCGAACTAAGGATTATTTTCCGATGCACCCAATCACGATTTATAACGCTACCACCACACCACAGCCACATGTTGGTATTGGGTGTCAATCTGAGTATTTATGAGTGTATTTCGGGCAGTTTGTCATGTAGTCAGTCATTCTTCCGCATTTATTGGCTGTTAAAAGTTCTTAATCATGTAAAAATATTCGTATTTTATTTATTGATGAGATAGTCGAATGCTCCTCTGCTGATTCAAGTGTATTCGAAGAATTTGTCTGGTGATCTTCGTAGTTGATGATATTTATGAAATTCTCCATGGAGATTCCTCCCTTTGTAAATTTTATGACAGCATTCCTTTTCGCTTTGTTTTCTTATGTAAACCTAATTTTGTAGCCCTACTCTCCAGCTACAGTATTCTACAGTTCAGGGGCCCATTTAATAGAAACAGCTGGTTGGCTCTAAGCAGCCATCTTGCAGCGTGACATGGTCCGACACGCAGGACACTCGAGCTTTTCGCCCGGTGCTGCTGCTTGTCGCTGGAGTGTCGCGTATCCAGAAGTCGCTCGCTGTGTGTCGCTTCTGTCGCTCACGCAGGACACGGCCTTAGTTGGAACGCTGGTTGGCCAGTGCTGTTCAAGTTTAATGTGCCGATAAAGCTGTTGTTCCGCACATTATCGCTCTGTTTGTGTGCATGTAACATAGAACAAAAAGTCTCCTTATGACCGTACTTGACTGTACTGGTCGCAGCTTGGCTTCCACTCCACGTGAAACAAAATCCGATGAGATTCAACCAAGTGCGGAAGAATACATGGCATAATGTTTACATCAGGTTTATTCTTATGATGAACTGAGTATAGTTCTTGGTGTCGTTCTACACAGTCCATAACCGTCATTGCTTCTGACGATGCTTTAGAACGAATAATGTGGTAAATATGATCGAAGTTCCACATACGTCAACTGTGTGATTCAGTCTGTTCACATTACATACAACTATCTGTTACTTTGGGTAAGAGCTGTAGTCTCAGCCTATATTTTCTTGCGCTATAATATTGTCACGATTTAAGTATGTTTTTAGGATAATTTACATCATTGTTCCATTGGACTGTATAACAAACGACCGAACTCACACAAATTAAGACGGTTTGTCCCGCCGTTTGGTGGATATACATTAATCAATGGATTTTGTTTCTGTATTTATTGTGTGATGGAACTTTTATCAACAATTTGAGATTTTGCAGCTTTTAGATGCAGTTTTACGTATTACGGATCTAAAAATGGTTTGTAGATAAGCCGAAACTGGCAATTAAATCAAATTTGTGAACTTGACTATCAAGGGTTTTTCTGAAACTACAGCTTCAGTACAACATCACGTATCTCCACTTTGAACGTGTCTAACAATATTTCCAGTTCACTTATGGGGTAGTATTAACCCCAGTAGTATTAGGAGGGGGTGTCTTTCCCAGTTCCACTGGTATCAATATAACCTCCTCCCCCCACAAGCACAATGGAAATATGTATCTCCCTTGTTTTTAATGGTATTTTTTCAAAGTATATGAATGGTATCCAGTGATGTTTTGTTCAGTTTGATATTTACAACAAATTAAAAGTTATTTATAATTTTTGCACTGAGTACCTTTGCGAGCAATATGATCTCGACCTTAATTTCTTCTTGGTTCTTATATGTAATATTTATGAAAATAGAATGACGACTACTATGCTGACCAGTAGGAAGTGTTTCCCTTTTTTATATTATTGTAATGTATTTTTATAGCCTTACAGACTCCTGCCAGCTGTAATGTATGTTTTTATATTTTTTCTTTAAAATACCGCCAATTCCCATGTAAATTATTTGGGATTTTACAATCCCATTGAAATAAAAAAAAAATCCTTGTTTTAGGACCATTACATACAAAGCTCTCACTGTCATTCTTTCCCTTAGTGCCTAGTTTGAATTAATTCATTTACAATATATTTAAGTCCGCAGCTCATGGTCTCGCGGTAGCGCTCTCGCTTCCCTAGCATCAAGTCCCATGTTCGATTACCGTCGGGGTTAGGGACTTTCCACTGTTGGAGGAAAGCGCCAGCAAACCACCTCCATTAGGACCTTGCCTAGTACGACGGTGCGGGTCTCCCGCATTGTTCCCCTACGCTCTGTCAAGAATCATGGACCCTCCTTTTCATTCCATATTATTTAACGCGGTCTCTCTTCCGGTATATTTGGACTATCACAAAAAGCCGATTTGAAATGGGTTCCAATGTGCCTAGAAAACGTTATGAAATAGAACAACCAATTTGGGATCCAATTTCAGTGTCAAAGGGCTCATTATCTCCTTCGGTAGGGCAAAGTGATCTGACCACTATGTATTCCTTCAGAAAAATGCAAATACACTCCTGGAAATTGAAATAAGAACACCGTGAATTCATTGTCCCAGGAAGGGGAAACTTTATTGACACATTCCTGGGGCCAGATACATCACATGATCACACTGACAGAACCACAGGCACATAGACACAGGCAACAGAGCATGCACAATGTCGGCACTAGTACAGTGTATATCCACCTTTCGCAGCAATGCAGGCTGCTATTCTCCCATGGAGACGATCGTAGAGATGCTGGATGTAGTCCTGTGGAACGGCTTGCCATGCCATTTTCACCTGGCGCCTCAGTTGGACCAGCGTTCGTGCTGGACGTGCAGACCGCGTGAGACGACGCTTCATCCAGTCCCAAACATGCTCAATGGGGGACAGATCCAGAGATCTTGCTGGCCAGGGTAGTTGACTTACACCTTCTAGAGCACGTTGGGTGGCACGGGATACATGCGGACGTGCATTGTCCTGTTGGAACAGCAAGTTCCCTGCCGGTCTAGGAATGGTAGAACGATGGGTTCGATGACGGTTTGGATGTACCGTGCACTATTCAGTGTCCCCTCGACGATCACCAGTGGTGTACGGCCAGTGTAGGAGATCGCTCCCCACACCATGATGCCGGGTATTGGCCCTGTGTGCCTCGGTCGTATGCAGTCCTGATTGTGGCGCTCACCTGCACGGTGCCAAACACGCATACGACCATCATTGGCACCAAGACAGAAGCGACTCTCATCGCTGAAGACGACACGTCTCCATTCGTCCCTCCATTCATGCCTGTCGCGACACCACTGGAGGCGGGCTGCATGATGTTGGGGCGTGAGCGGAAGACGGCCTAACGGTGTGCGGGACCGTAGCCCAGCTTCATGGAGACGGTTGCGAATGGTACTCGCCGATACCCCAGGAGCAACAGTGTCCCTAATTTGCTGGGAAGTGGCGGTGCGGTCCCCTACGGCACTGCGTAGGATCCTACGGTCTTGGCGTGCATCCGTGCGTCGCTGCGGTCCGGTCCCAGGTCGACGGGCACGTGCACCTTCCGCCGACCACTGGCGACAACATCGATGTACTGTGGAGACCTCACGCCCCACGTGTTGAGCAATTCGGCGGTACGTCCACCCGGCCTCCCGCATGCCCACTATACGCCCTCGCCCGAAGTCCGTCAACTGCACATACGGTTCACGTCCACGCTGTCGCGGCATGCTACCAGTGTTAAAGACTGCGATGGAGCTCCGTATGCCACGGCAAACTGGCTGACACTGACGGCGGCGGTGCACAAATGCTGCGCAGCTAGCGCCATTTGACGGCCAACACCGCGGTTCCTGGTGTGTCCGCTGTGCCGTGCGTGTGATCATTGCTTGTACAGCCCTCTCGCAGTGTCCGGAGCAAGTATGGTGGGTCTGACACACCGGTGTCAATGTGTTCTTTTTTCCATTTCCAGGAGTGTAGTTCCTATATATTACTCGCTTAAAATATTCAGTGTGATACGCAAACCAGAACACTGTGGCAGTTAATGAGGTTTGCTAAGTATGTGTTAACTAACTGAGTTCCGGGCATTACTCGGACATGAATTTACCCAATATTTTATTAGTTCATCCATTCCTTCCCCTTTCCTCTGTTCATCTCCTCTTCTTTCCTTTCTCTGTCATCTGCTCCTTCTCCCTCAGTCCATCTACCCCTTCCATCTCCACCTCACTCCCTTTAAGTCCATCTCCTCCTTTCCCATCCCTCAGTCCATCTCCTCTTACCCCCTTTCTCTGTCCATCTCCTCTTCCATCTCTTTGTCCCTCCTTCCAGACTATTCTGTCCATCTCCTCTTCCCCTCTTTTCTATCTCCTTCTCTTTCATTTCTCTGCCCATCTATTCCTCTCCTCCTCTTCACTTTATTCCATTTCCTCCTCCCTCTCTGTCCATCTTCTCTCTCCCGTATCTGTGCCCACCGTCTCCTTCCCCCTCTGTGCATTTTCATCTTCTCCTACCTCCTTCTCTCTCCACGTTATCACATCCACCGAAACAGAACCATGACGGTTTTTACCCCCAAAATATTTCTTTCCAGATAGTAAGCAATATGTGTACCAAGTCTGCTTGAAATCGATCGAGAAGACAAACAGCGCTTTTAGCCGTGGCTTTACCCCCGTATACAAATGCCACTTGTATTTCGCGTATATTGAACATATTTTACGCATATTTGTAAACATATTTCACCTCTCTAGCGAATTTGGCCCTGCAGTTTTGCTTTTAAGCAGCCCAATATTTATGAGGTCATACCTCCTGAACTACGTATCGTATAATGACATCCTTTCTTAGGTACATCCAATGGTACATGTGGATACTATGTGCGAAGTGTGTTGGAAATAGAGTTAGCAGTAAAGAAGGAATAAATTAAAATATCATGAATGATGTGGCAGTTTTTCATGCATCTCAGTGTTTATGACGTAATATCTCCTGAACTATGTGTCGTTCAATGATATATTTTTGCAGTTACATTCAGTGTTACATGTCAATACTGTCTGTGAAATGTGTTACAAATAGAGTGAGTAGAATAGAATTAATAAATTAACAGAGCATGCCAGATGTGGTGGTTTTACTGCATGAACAGCGAAAATATAGTGAAAAAGTCCTGTAAATGTTTGAAATCATGTGTAAACATAATTAGTCACTAAGTGCTCTAATTCGCCGACACTGGATCAGTATAATCTGGCTGTTTGCGCGTCGTGAGATACAATTATTCTTCACCTCTTTGAGAGGTAGGTTGTTCGTAACACAGCAGTGGTTCTTTACAGACAGCAAGTGATATGTGTACCAAGTTTGATTGAAATCTGTCCAGAGATTTAGAAAGATACGTGAAACATACGTACGTACGTCCACTTTTATAATACACTACTGGCCATTAAAATTGCTACATCACGAAGATGACGTGCTACAAACCCGAAATTTAAACGATAGGAAGAAAATGCTGTGATTTGCAAATGATTAGCTTTTCAGAGCATTCACACAAGGTTGGCGCCGGTGGCGACAACTACAACGTGCTGACATGAGGAAAGTTTCCAACCGATTTCTCATACACAAACAGCAGTTGACCGGCGTTGCCCGGTGAAACGTTGTTGTGATGCCTCGTGTAAGGAGTAGAAATGCTTACCATCAGGTTTCCGACTTTGATAAAGGTCGGATTGTAGCCTATCGCCATTGCAGTTTATCGTATCGTGACATTGCTGCTCGCGTTGGTCGAGATCCAATGACTGTTAGCAGAATATGGAATCGGTGGGTTCAGGAGGGCAATACGGAATACCGTGCTGGATCCCAACGGCCTCCTATCACTAGCAGTCGAGATGATAGGCATCTTATCCGCATGGCTGTAATGTATCGTGCAACCACGTCTCGATCCCTGAGTCAACAGATGGGGACGTTTGCAAGACAACAACCATCTCCACGTACAGTTCGACGACGTTTGCAGCAGCATGGACTATCAGCTCGGAGACCATGGCCGCAATTACCCTTGACGCTGCATCACAGACAGGAGCGCCTGCGATGGTGTACTCAACGACTAACCTGGGTGCAGGAATGGCAAAACGTCATTTTTTCGGATGAATTGAGGTTCTGTTTACAGCATCATGATGATCACATCCGTGTTTGGCGACATCGCGGTGAACACACATTGGAAGCGTGTATTCGTCATCGCCATACTGGAGTATCACCCGACGTGATGGTATGGGGTGCCATTGGTTACACGTCTCGGTCACCTCTTGTTCGCATTGACGGCACTTTGAACAGTGGACCTTACATTTCAGATGTGTTACGACCCGTGGCTCTACCCTTCATTCGATTCCTGCGAAACCTTACATTTCAGCAGGATAATGCACGACCGCATGTTGCAGGTCCTGTTCGGGCCTTTCTGGAAACAGAAAATGTTCGACTGCTGCCCTGGCCAGCACATTCTCCAGATCTCTCACCAATTGAAAATGTCTGTCAATGGTGGCCGAGCAACCGGCTCGTCACAATACGCCAGTCACTATGCTTGACGAACTGCGGTATCGTGTTGAACCTACATGGGCAGCTGTACCTGTACACGCCATCCAAGCTCTGTTTGACTCAATGCCCAGGCGTATCAAGGCCGTTATTACGGCCAGAGGTGGTTGTTCTGGGTACTGGTTCAAATGGTTCTGAGCACTATGGGACTTAACTACTTAGGTCACCAGTCCCCTAGAACTTAGAACTACTTAAACCTAACTAACCCAAGGACATCACACACATCCATGCCCGAGGCAGGATTCGGACCTGCGACCGTAGTGGTCGCGCGGTTCCAGGTTAGTTAGGTTTAAGTAGTTCTAAGTTCTAGGGGACTGATGACCACAGATGTTAAGTCCCATAGTGCTCAGAGCCATTTGAACCATTTTTAGAGATGTGTGAGGGCAGAATTATCAACCTACTCATGCAGAAATACGAACTTGCGAATATGTCAATTATCGCATGTAAAGCCTTAGAGCTATTTTAACCTAGGTGTAAAGGGGTAGGCAGAATCTGAGGGGAGCAGAATATTAGATCATCGAATTTAAAGAATTGTAACTGTAGAGTCAAAGACAGTCCAACCGTAGAGAGTTATAGGACCACCACTGTTGGTGGCCGTGGTGCTAACAGTGGCGGTAAATGGAGGTCCCGGCGTCTCACAACTCCCCAACTTGTGTAGACCGGCAGCAGGCAGAGACGGGAACGGATATCGAAATCCATTCCACGTCCTTTGTGGCCACTCGGCACAATGCGCTTTACTCTGGCCCAGTGGCGGCAAATGGAAACGTGATCCGCTCCGTTGGCTATCGCTCCACGGGCCAGTAGAAGCTTTGTGATACCCTATACCGAGGGGTCAGGGCGTAATAAATCTCACAAAGGCGACGTCTTATTGTCACCTGCTTGTACAGCGCATCACGTAGAGCAGTAGCGGGGCAGAAACAGAGATGAGCCAAATGCGAACCGGATTGATGACTGTCAATCAGGAACACCAATTGATGTGCTTGTAGCTTGTGTTTGGTTTCCTTATTAGTTATGGTAGACATCAGGTAGTTCTGCGTTTCCTTCAGTTTTAGGCACAAATATGTAGAAGTAAGACTGAACAGTTCGAAGGCAAATGGCTTACAAACACGGGTTATTCATAAGTACCTATGGGGTTTCAGAAGACCACTGCGCGAAAACTGCAAGACATGCGGAAAAATCAAAAATACCCATGGATGGAGCATCTCTCCATATTTCGATTCGAAATATGCTCCATGACGTAGGAATGGAGAGCACAACTAATGGGCAGGTGTAGACGGATCATCCGCTCCTCACTGTCCCATTGACTCAGTTCGGGCCTGCAAATAGACAACCCAATGAACATATTTCCAAAATGGTCTACGGTCATTATGCCTTCCCTGCAGCAGCAACGACTTATTTGCACTCACGTCTGACGTGGAAAAACTGTACTCTTACTGAGAAGCTGTAATCTGAGTCAAAAACTTGGAGAGACGTTCTATCTAGTGATATGATCTATTTTCTGTAAGTCCTCAGTTTCTTCTGTAGCCCCGGAGGTACCTAGGAATAATTTTCATATACATGTGTGGTGTCTGTTCTTTCACACATCCGAAAGAACAGACACCACACATATTAAAATATACGTGGCCTGACAGCCATTAAGATCACTTCAGTGAGGAAGCACTCTTTCTCCTGAACACTTGCTAGAATCCAATATGATGCGGAGAGCAATGAGTATGGTGGACAAGGAGCGCTACGTGAGAGTTTGCGACGATTTGGGAATTTAGGTCAGCCGAACATTCTGCTCGGATAGCCGAAGCGCTTAAGGCGATCTCCTGCGTAAAGTGGGAAATAGTGTTCGAGTCCCCGTCTGGCACAAATTTTCATTTGTCCCCATTGAATTCATGCCCAACTGCAGCCGATTTAAGAATTTATTTCATCACTTAGTAATACCATCAGGTTACCTTCCATTAGAAAAGAGGGTGCACTCCGAGTGTTATGTGATTTATAAATTATAGAGCGCAGCAATCAGTCGTTTCAGTCGTTTTTTTTTCTTTTGCAGGTTTTATTACACAGATCCAGATTTCGGCTAGTGCCTAGCCATTACCAATGCACTATTTTCTAATCTCGATGCATGTTAGTTCCCTGTAGTTCGAGCGTCAGTCACAGTTCTTTGAACTACAAAGAAATCAGTTTCGAGATAACTGCGAGTGTGTTCCCTGTTGTTCGAGCGTCAGTCACAGTTCTTTGAATACTACTGTGTTCAAAGAACTGTGACTGACGCTCGAACTACAGGGAACTAACATGCATCGAGATTAGAAAATAGTGCATTGATAATGACTAGGCACTAGCCGAAATCTGGATTTGCGTAATAAAACCTGCAAAAAAAAAAAAAAAAAAAAAAAAAAAAAAAAAAAAAAAAAACACTGAATGCTGCGCTGTATAATTTATAACTTAGGAATAACCTTGTACAGGGTGCAGCAGAAGCAGTTCCTCATTTCCAACATTATCTTTAACTCCATACAGGCTCTATCATAATCAACAGCGAAAACTGAATGTGTGAGAAAAATATGATAATAGAAGGAAAAAGTTCCAATAAACGTAGATCTACAAAGAAGTCAGTTTCGAAGTAACTGCGAGTGTGTCGTTACATGTCACCTATCTAACTGAGCTCGAATCTCATCCAAGGTCCGACCTAACAAAAAATACGGGAGTAGTATAATGAGTCATTCCTTTCCAAAGCTCTATATTTTCCAAATTATTACAGGCACGAATGGGACTGATTGTGACCAGAACTGTAAACTCACCAAGCTGGCATTCTGCACTCAACAAGTGTCCTATGAGAGTCCCTCTGGTCGCACAACACACGCCAAGCGGTAGTTACAGTCCCACACCTTATGTGGCAACATTCTGTCACGGTCATAGCGGCAGAAATGATACGTTGTCTGAGCTTTTTCAGTGTTCTTGGCAGTGCCGTTACGTAAACCCAAAAGGAGAAAGGTGCAAGGAGTTAGGTCAGGAGATCTGAAGGGCCAAAGGAAGAGAGCCACGTCGTATTCATCATTAAGCCCAGTCCAGCGAAGCGGAAGTTCGTCGATTAAGTAGCGATAAACATGAATACTCCAATTTAACTGTGCCCCATCTCGCTAGCAGATGAAATCCTTGTTATTAACAGCTGGTTCTGAAAACAACGGAAACTGCAACATATCAAGATGAGAGATACCCGTCACAATTGTCTCACATAATGAAACAGGCCCATACTGCTTCGATGGTGAAATTGTACACAAAATATTAACCTTCACCGAATCTCGCCCATGCGCCACAAATTTATGAGGATATCCAGTTCTCCACACTCTCACATGCAGACGATTAACTTTTCCAGATAAATGGAAGGCTACTTCGTCACCAAATATCAGCTTAGAGGCGAAATGTTCATCCTCAACGTTTTCCTGTGTTCTGGTGTAAAACTGATGGAACCGGTCATTATCTTCAGGAAAAATGCCGACATGATGAATTGTCGGTGCTATTCAGTCATCAAACATAATTTTACATGGAAAAATAGCGCTTTTAAAACGAATCAATCATTTATAGTCAGCTTATGTTCGGAGTAGGAATGAAAATCCATGGAAAACAAATAAAAACTTTGAGGTTTGCCGATGACATTGTAATTCTGTCAGAGACAGCAAAGGACCTGGAAGAGCGGTTGAACGGAATGGACAGTGTCTTGAAAGGAGGATATAAGATTAACATCAACAAAAGCAAAATGAGGATAATGGAATGTAGTCGAATTAAATCGGGTGATGCTGCGGAAATTAGATTAGGAAATGACACGCTTAAAGTAGTAACTGAGTTTTGCTATTTTGGGAGCAAAATAACTGATGATGGTCGAAGTAGAGAGGATATAAAATGTAGACTGGCAATGGCAAGGAAAGCGTTTCTGAAGAAGACAAATTTGTTAACATCAAGTATAGATTTAAGTGTCAGGAAGTCGTTTCTGAAAGTATTTGTATGGAGTGTAGCCACGTATGGAAGTGAAACATGGACGATAAGTAGTTTAGACAAGAAGAGAACAGAAGCTTTCGAAATGTGGTGCTGCAGAAGAATGCTGAAGATTAGATGGGTAGATCACATAACTAACGAGGAGGTATTGAGTAGAATTGGGGAGAAGAGGAGTTTGTAGCACAACTTGACTAGAAGAAGGGGTCGGTTGCTAGGACATGTTCTGAGGCATCAAGGGATCACCAATTTAGTATTGGAGGGCAGCGCGGAGGGTAAAAATCGTAGAGGGAGACTAAGAGATGAATACACTAAGCAGGTTCAGAAGGATGTACGTTACAAAAGGTACTGGGAGATGAAGAAGCTTGCACAGGATAAAGTAGCATGGAGAGCTGCATCAAACCAGTCTCTGGACTGAAGACCACAACAACATGTGAGACGTGAGCTGTTGATTATTAGAGCTCTCAGGTGCTCAGAGAAGCATTTCTCAACTACATAAATAGACCAACAAGCGTCGCGTGACATCTGGTAATCTTTTGAATTACCGAACTGATCAGCGGATGAGTCATGTGTTTGGCATATTTGCTGTGTTGTCTCGTCTGTATGATATACTATTTGAAGTCCCTGATTTTTTTTACGATTTTGGTTCCTTTTTAGACTTCTTTATTGTGAGTTGGTACGTCCCACTTAATTTCTTTTCATTTATTTATTTTTTTCCAGGGAAGGGAGGGAGACAGATTTCCCGCTCGTCTGTTTGACATGTGTAGTCCCATATGAGCTGGACTGTCATGCATGCTGTGGCATGGATTGTTTCTTTGTTACTTGTTTTACGAAAATCATGATTGAGTTGGCTACCATAGGCGTGTTGTATACACTCTTTAAAGTGAGTTTAAATGGTCCACAACCATTACCCAAAAGTAGAAAGCTCCGAAATACACTACTGGACATTAAAATTGCTACACCAAGAAGAAATGCAGATGATAAACGGATATTCATTGGACAAATATATTATACTAGAACTGACATGTGATTACAATTTCACGCAATTTGGGTGCATAGATCCTGAGAAATCAGTGCCCAGAACAACCACCTCTGGCCGTAATGACGGCCTTGATACGCCTGGGAATTGAGTCAAACAGAGCTTGGATGGCGTGTACAGGTACAGCTGCCCATGCAGCTTCACCACGATACCACTGTTCATCGAGAGTAGTGACTGGCGTATTGTGACGAGCCAGTTGCTCGGCCGTCATTGAGCAGATGTTTTCAATTGGTGAGAGATCTGGAGAACGTGCTGGCCAGGGCAGCAGTCGACCATTTTCTGTATCCAGAAAGGCCCGTACAGGACCTGCAACATGCGGTCGTGCATTATCCTACTGAAATGTAGGGTTTCGCAGGGATCGAATGAAGGGTAGAGCCACGAGTCGTAACACATCTGAAATGTAGCGTCCACTGTTCAAAGTGCCGTCAATGCGAACAAGAGGTGACCGAGACTTGTAACCAATGGCACCCCATACCATCAGGCCGGGTGATACGCCAGTATGGCGATGACGAATACACGCTTCCAAAGTGCGTTCATCGCGATGTCGCCAAACACGGATGCGACCATCACTATGCTGTAAACCGAACCTGGATTCATCCGAAAAAATGACGTTTTGCCATTAGTGCACCCAGGTTCGTCGTCGAGCACACCATCGCACTCGCTCCTGTCTGTAATGCAGCGTCAAGGGTAACCGCAGACACGGTCTCCAAGCTGATAGTCCATGCTGCTGCAAACGTCGTCGAACTGTTCGTGCAGATGGTTGTTGTCTTGCAAACGTCCCCATCTGTTGACTCAGGGATCTAGATGTGTCTGCACGATCCGTTACAGCCATGAGGATAAGATGCCTCTCATCTCGACTGCTAGTGATACGAGGCCGTTGGGATCTTGCACGGAGTTCCGTATTACCCTCGTGAACCCACCGACTCCATATTCTGCTAACAGTCATTGGATCTCGACCAACGCGAGCAGCAGTGTCGCGATACGATAAACCGCAATCGCGATAGGCTACAATCCGACCTTTATCAAAGTCGGAAACGTAATGGTACGCATTTATCCTCCTTACACATCCTCCTTACACAACAACGTTTCAGCAGGCAACGGCGGTCAACTGCTGTTTGTGTATGAGAAATCCGTTGGAAACCTTCCTCATGTCAGCATGTTGCAGGTGTCGCCACCGGCGCCAACCTTGTGTGAATGTTCTGAAAAGCTAATCATTTGCATATCACAGCATCTTCTTCCTGTCGGCTTGATTTCGCGTCTGTAGCACGTCATCTTCGTGGTGTAGCAATTTTAATGGCCAGTTGTGTATATAGGGAATGCGGATAGGTGCAGCTAGGTGGGAATGTGGGTCGGGCGTTAAGTGCACCGAGATAGTCTCCGCTTGCAATAAGCATTGCGTCACGGGTGGCGCAGTGGTTAATGAAAAAGCAAGAGATACAGAGTTCGAATCCCGGTCCTGCTCAGTTTTTTACTCGTCGCCGCTGATTTCGCGTCACGTCTCGATGCAGCTAACATCAATTATTCCTTTCCTTTCTCCCCCCTCCACCTTCAATTTACCTATAACGTTCCATGAGACGGGTTAGCTAATATCCACGAATCAGCACCGTCTTTACAAGGCGTCGCTCGGTCGAAATTCAGCTTGCCGTTTTCTCACATACTATATTGCGATCTATGGATGAAGGGCAAGAGGCAAAATCCATATTTCTAAATTTCCGAAAAGCATTTGACACGTTATCCATTGCAGACTATTAACGAAGGTACGAACATATAGAATAGGTTCACAAATATGTGAGTGGCTCGAACACTTATTAAGTTGTACAACCCGCTACAAAAATGGTTCAAATGGCTCTGAGCATTATGAGACTTAACATCTGATGTCATCAGTCCCATAGACTTTAACCTAACTAACCTAAGAACATCACACACATCCACGCCCGAGGCAGGAATCGAACCTTCGACCGTAGCAGCATCGCGGTTCCGGACAGAAGCGCCTAGAACCGCTCGGCCAACCCAATACGTTGTCCTTGATGGCTAGGGTTCATTAGAGACAAGGATATCAGCAGAAGTGCTCCAGAGAAGTGCGATAGGACCGCTATTATTTTCTATATGCACAAATTATCTGCCAGAAAGGGTGGACGTCAATCAACGGTTGTTTGCTGATGATCCGTAGTGCACAGTAAGGCGCAAGAGTTGAGTGACTGTAGGAGGACACAAGATGACTTAGACAAAATTTCTGTTTGGTGTGATGAATGGCAACTGGCGCTAAATGTAGAAAAATTTAAGTTAATGCGGATGAGTAGGAAAAACAATCCTATAACCTTCGAATACAGCATTAGTAGTCTTCTGCTTGTCACAGTTACACCGATTAAATATCTAGGCGAAACGTTGCAAAGCAATATGAAATGGAACGAGCACGTTAGGTTAGTAGTAGGAAATGCGAATGATCATTTGCATGTGAGAATTTCGGAAAATATAGCTCCTCTATAAAGGAGACTGCGCATAGAACACTACTGCGACGTTTTCTTGTGTATTGCTCGAGCATTTCGGATCCCCAGCAGGTGGGATTAAAGGAACACATCCAAGTAATTTAGAGACGGACTGCTATATTTGTTACCAGTAGGTTGGATCGACACGCAAGTATTACGGAAATGCTTCGTGAACTCAAATCGGCATCCCTGGAGGGAAAACGATGCTTTTTCGCGCAAGACACTATTGCAGAAATTTAGAGAACGATTCAACCACCGCCTACATACATTTCATGTAAGGACCACGAAAATAAGACGCGAGAAGTTAGGACTCATACGAACGTCATTTTTCCTCCCTCAATTTGCAAGCGCATAGGAAAGAAAATTTTTTGAATGATTTCGTGATGCCTGCAGCTGCCCCTCTCCTTCTATCATGTACGGATGAACAATTTCAGCCTTAGACCATCTTCAAGTATCTACAACGGAAGCATTATACAGTGGATGCGTTAGTATCACTTATGAACTTAACATTGGAACGGGTCACATCCCAACATATACTATGCGGATTATAACTTACTTTATGGACGATTCTTTACTGTTGTATTGTGCCATGTGCGTCTTTGTTCCTATGACTGCATATAATCATCGCAAGCCGGCCGTTGTGGCTGAGCGGTTCTAGGCGCTTCAGTCTGGAACCGCGCGACCGCTACGGTCGCAGGTTCGAATCCTGCCTCGGGCATCGATGTGTGTGATGTCCTTAGGTTAGTTAGGTTTAAGTAGTTCTAAGTTCTAGGGGACTGATGACCTCAGATGTTAAGTCCCATAGTGCTCAGAGCCATTTAATCATGGCAAAATAAATTAGAGACAGCTTTTCGCCATTTTAGGAGCACGTTACTTTTCATCACTTGTTGCAAAGTTCTTATATTCAGGGTGGTCCATCGATCGTGACCGGGCCAAATAACTCACGAAATAAGCGTCAAACGTAAAAACTACAAAGACGAAACTTGTCTAGCTTGAAGGGGGAAACCAGATGGCGCTATGGTTGGCCCGCTAGATGGCGCTACCATAGGTCAAACGGATATCAACTGCGTTTTTTTTAAATAGGAACCCTCAGTTTTTATTACATATTCGTGTGGTACGTAAAGAAATGTGAATGTTTTAGTTGGACCACTTTTTTCGCTTTTTGATAGATGACTCTTTTATAGTCACAAACATATGGCTCACAATTTTAGGCGAACAGTTGGTAACAGGTAGGTTCTTTAAATTAAAATACAGAACGCAGGCACGTTTGAATATTTTATTTCGGTTGTTCCAATGTGATACATGTACCTTTGTGAGCTTATCATTTCTGAGAACGCGTGCTGTTACAATGTGATTACCTGTAAATACCACATTAATGCAATAAATGCTCAAAATGATGTCCGTCAACCTCAATGCATTTGACCATACGTGTAACGACATTCCTCTCAACAGCGAGTAGTTCGCCTTCCGTAATGTTCGCACATACATTGACAATGTGCTGACGCAAGTTGTCAGGCGTTGTTGGTGGATCACGATAGCAAATATCCTTCAACTTTCCCCACAGAAAGAAATCCGGGGACGTCAGTTCCGGTGAACGTGCGGGCCATGGTATGGTGCCTCGACGACCCATCCACCTATCATGAAATATGCTATTCAATACCTCTTCAACCGCAAACGAGTTATGTGCCGGGCATCCATCATGTTTGAAATACATTTCCATTCTGTCATGCAGTGAAACATCTGGTAGTAACATCGGTAGAACATTACGTAGGAAATCAGCATACATTGCACCACTTAGATTGACATCGATAAAATGGGGGCCAATTATCCTTCCTCCCATAATGCCGCACCATACATTATCCCGCCAAGGTCCCTGATGTTCCCCTTGTCACAGCCATCGTGGATTTTCCATTGCCCAGTAGTGCATATTATGCCGGTTTACATTACCGCTGTTGGTGAATGACGCATCGTCGCTAAATAGAACGCGTGCAAAAAATCTGTCGTCGTCCCGTAATTTCTCTTGTTCCCAGTGGCAGAACTGTACACGACGTTCAAAGTCGTCGCCATGGAGTTCCTGGTGCATAGAAATATGGTACGGGTGCAATCGATGTTGAAGTAGCATTTCAGCACCGACGTTTTTGAGATTCCCGATTCACGAGCAACTTGTCTGCTACTGATGTGCGGATTGGCCGCGGCAGCAGCTAAAACACCTACTTGGGCATCATCATTTGTTGCAAGTCGTGGTTGACGTTTCACATGTTGCTGAACACTTCCTGTTTCCTTAAATAACGTAACTATCCGGCGAACGGTCCGGACACTTGGATGATGTCGTCCAGGATACCGAGCAGCGTACATAGCACACGCCTGTTGGGCATTTTGATCACAGTAGCCATACATCAGCACGATATCGACCTTTTCCGCAATTGATAAACGGTCCATTATAACACGGGTAATGTATCACGAAGCAAATACCGTGAGTGCGTTCTCCGAAATGATAAGTTCACAAAGGTATATGTATCACATTGGAACAGCCAAAATAAAATGTTCAAACGTACCTACGTTCTGTATTTTAATTTAAAAAAACCTACCTGTTACCAACTGTTCGTCTAAAATTGTGAGTCATATGTTTGTGACTATTACAGCGCCATCTATCACAAAGCGAAAAAAGTGGTCCAACTAAAACACTCATATTTTTTTACGTACTACAGAATGTGTAATAAAAAATTGGGGTTCCTATTTAAAAAAAAAAAAAAAACGCAGTTGATATCCGTTTGACCTATGGCAGCGCCATCTAGCGAGCCAACCATAGCGCCATCTGGTTTCCCTCTTCAAGCTAGACGAGTTTCGTTGTGTGTAGTTTTTTCGTTTGATGCTTATTTCGTGAGATATTTGGCCCGGTCACTATCAATGGACCACCCTGTGTAATGTTGATGTTTTTAAATACTTACACTAGGAAGATTATAATTATTTTATAGGAATTTGTAATTAAGATATTTATGCCTATGGTCTCAATTGTGTTTAATTATCGTTCAACATTGGTGTAAATATGACTGTATGTAATTTCTTTAAATGAACTTGTAGATATTTGTTCTGATATTGTTGGAGCACGTCAGTTTTGAATAGTTGTTCCAAAATCTTATACATAAGTCGATCACAGTACTCTAATGAAACAGTACTGAAAACTACGAGAATCGAGTGAAACCTTTCATGACCTACTTCATGGTTGCGTGATCTTTCGCATTACAGTCATATTTACTAATGAGTAGAGCGTCACGGAATTGTTGCAACCATTCAAATCGCAACTAACGGAGGAAGAACAAGAGTCTGTTTTTTTCCAGCAAGATGACGCCATGGCACATACTTCACTGTTTCAGTACCGTACATCCATGAAGCTTTTGGAGAAGCACGTAAAGTTTCCGCAGGTAAACCCATCACATGACGTGATCTGTCTTCCTGTGATTGTTATTTGTGGGGTAATATAAAGGGCAAAGTCAACACTAACAAACCTCATACAAATTAAGAGTTGAAAACAAACATTCGCAATGCGATTGCGGAAATCAGACCAAATGAATTGGCAGAAGTTTCCAGAAACGTGCTGAGACCTGCTGAGTTGTGTATCGAAGTTCATGGCAAACATTTTCAGCACCCCCTGTGAACTATTAATCACTAAACGTTCATTAGTTTTTCATAATAATGATTTACTTATCTGTGTTCTGTATTTACGATAAACCAGTAAACAGTCTGTATATTACATGGGGCGTCTATTATTCTGGCCACCATGCAGTGCGGTTCCTTGTGGAGCAGGGGAAAGTGAGGTAACACCGGGTAGTGGGGTGAAACCGGGTACAGTGTTTGTGACGTCGATATTTATGCCGTCTGGTGGAGAGACATAGAATTTCACTCCACATGTCAAGAAGAAAGAATGACCATATTGATTGTTGTTGCTGTTCAGTTCATCACGTCTGTGATGATAAGTTTGTTTTACACTATCAGGTGACTAATACTATTTTGTTTGTAAATTGAAAATATTTCATGGTCATTAGATTTATAAAAAATATGTTTAGTCAGCAATATTAGATTATTTTTAAATATTTAAACACTAGCGAACGATAGGGGTTTGGTTCAACAATAGCGTGTTTTTGTTTTGTTTTTATGACCTGTGCACTCAGGGTAAGAATGGATACATTGAATGGGGCAAGACCAGGCGGTGATATTGCACTCCTTTTTTTTTTCTTTTGAGTATAAAACATGCTGGGAACTTACCACACAATAAATAGACAATCATTAATTCAACAGAACGTGGAAGGGGCAACTGACAATGTGTTACCGCGTAGGTGTGTGTGTGTGTGTTTGGAGCTTACGGGCGCTCAACACCGAGGTCATCAGCGCCCTTATACATATTAAAATAAACTAATTTGGAGGAAATGACTAAAATTGTTGTCACACAGTGAAGAGGAGGCATATAAAATGATAATCATCACTCACTCCCACATCACTCGGTATGACCTACACACTTAATCTATTCACACGCCTTCAGACAACGGAGAAAGTGTGAAAGGTGCTATACATGGTATTAAAACAAAATTAAAACCACGGAAGAGCTGAAAGAAAGGTACAGAGAAACGTGACTGGCTGACTACCTACAAAAGAAAAAAATGGGTTAGCCAGTCACCCTTTTAACACATTAAGAACATCTTGAAATTTTAGAAAACAAGTTGGGCAAATCACAGAACCTGCAAACTCGCTAAAGTATAGCAGATGATGAGGATTATTCTTTTCCATATAACTTGTGTGAATATTATTGCTAATTAAGTTATTTTCAATATACGTTTCTACTGCTTTTCCGCGGAAAATCTTTTCTTTTTTATATTCTCATAAACTATGTCTACCCCATTTTACCCCACTAGTGGGGTAAGTTGGTATGATTTGACTTCTTTTTTTATAAAAGATGCTCTCATTAAAAAAATACTCAAGCTTTCACTTTTCAGGAGTAATATCCAGTTAAACAGTGACTGTTTTTACTAAATTTGACAATCTCTAGGTCAAACAGTTTAGCTCCAAAGGACCTTGGAGCATCAGCTAACCGATCTTACGCCACTTTCCCCCATGTATGTAGATGTAGATATATACAGACTTAATAATATTTAAAAACAGCCACAACCTTTACCAAACACACCAGCGTATGAAATTTTTGCATATAGATGGCAGAAGTAGGAGGATAACGGGTTAAGGGGATTAGAAAACAAAACGTAATCGCACACAATGAGGACACGAGTTATTCAGAAAGACAACGTAGACAGATGAAAGTGAGGAAGAAGCATGCGCTCACCACGCACACCTGCAAACACTCACCTACACAAATGAGCGCAGTTTAAAGCGCAATTGACGCACCAGAGGGAATAGTAGTGAACATAAGCGAACGAGCATTCGCAGACAATTCGCCAGTCTTCCCCAACATTCACTTGCTTCTGTGAACAAGCATTTACAATAGAGAGAAAGGAATACAATACGCCATACCGAGCATTGCCGATGAACGCTGAGTGATTGTTTTCTGGCTCTAATAATCGGCACACACCATACAACATTATACATTTAGAGCCACGATGCAAGAGCTTGATACTCAGAGAGGATTATTTTGCGTGGCAAACACACTGTTTTCCAGGAAGCAAGCGAGATGGCGCAGTAATAGAAGAATTTAGGTGTATGAATTTGTATTAAGCGTGAAATGCGTGGAGATAGCACATAAGAATGAACTGCAGTTCAATTCCAAAGCATTGCACATTATGTAGGCTGACGCCGTTCATTGGCTTCTGATTTACAATGGACGGGACATTTGAAAGCAGAACATTAATTACCGAAGCCTGAGAAAGGCCAGAATTTGAACTCTGATTATCACGAACTGAAGACATTTATGTTAGCGACTACTTCACCTTACAGTAGCTGCTGTATCTCAGGTGGTTCCTGATATCTGCAGTGGCATGAGTGAAGCACTTCAAGGATTTTATTTTAGTATTTATAAGCTAGGTAATATCCATAAATTAAGTGTAAAATATACATGTGAGATGACTCATGGGCTAGTTGTTAAAAATCTGCTATATAGTATAGATAGCATGCTCCACTGTGCAATGAAATTAAAGGGTCACTATTTTTAAAACCCACCAGTTTCTCCCACTGTGAAGCAGGAGTTCGAACTTCGGCTCGGAGGTACCTACAACGTTCCTCTGTAATGGCGCCCAAAAGCGTGGAGTCGTGCTACGTCACCCTCTGACTCGGCGGTGCTTGAAATAACAAGGTGTCGAAATGTGAAAAAAAAGAGAGACCAGAGCTCAGAAGATTATCTGGGGTGTAAGGTGGCTAATGATGTTATATTGGCATCAGATTTCACTAAAATTCTGCCAAACGCCACCGTGCACGTGGTACGCCATTGGAAGGTAGTCGCACCTAAACATAATCACATCTCTCTCTTCTCTTGATACCTCTTCGACGAAGACCAGAATTGCGACGTCCAGCATTGACATCACACATTTTTCTTGTGGGTGGCTCAAGAAAACATATCGGACTCAGCGCTGCTCGTTGTTGTTGTTGTGGTCTTCAGTCCTGAGACTGGTTTGATGCAGCTCTCCATACTACTCTATCCTGTGCAAGCTTCTTCATCTCCCAGTACCTACTGCAGCCTACATCCTTCTGAATCTGCTTAGTGTATTCATCTCTTGGTCTCCCTCTACGATTTTTACCCTCCACGCTGCCCTCCAGTACTAAATTGGTGATCCCTTGATGCCTCAGAACATGTCCTACCAAACGATCCCTTCTTCTAGTCTGCTCGTAATCGACACGAAAAGGGATTGTCATAAATGGCTTGAATTAAACCATTCCTTCCCTTGAGGCGTTCATTTTTACATAATTCGCGTTCAAAAACCACAGTTTGCAGTGCAATGTGCAACAGGGCAACGTTCTTGACAACCTTCGACACTACTGACACCTCTTGACGATTCAACCTTCTTCTACGGTCATTATGGGACTGCAACACGATTGAACAAGATCTCACCGGTGTAGCTTGATGACATTTATTGCTCTGATATCCAGGTTAGAACCGTTAGATACAGTTCGAAACCATTCGACGAAATTTGAACGTGATCCGAAGCAGAAAAGTGTGTTTATCCTTTTTCAGTCCCCCTTTTTCGTCTCCTCCTTTGGCGTGTGCTTGGGAAGCGGGGGTCACTACACTGACATGCACATGAATAAAGGAGCAACACCCGCGGTACCCCCACCCGTTCATCTTTGTTGGACATTTTAAAAATGTCTCTGTGCAGAGACACCGTTGCACCGGTTCGCATCCACTGGTGGGACAGGCAACCCTCATGACGCTATCCCTGCTGGCAGCTTGCGAAACAGGAAATGTGTAGAATTGACTGCCTACTTCCCTGGTGGGTAGGGATCGGTGGAATGGTGCCTCTACACAAGTTTGTCGCCGAAGTGGGGAGTCTTAGAGGGACCCTGTTTCATTTTATTCACGTGTATGTCAACGTCGCACCTTCCAATGCACACACCACAGGAGGGCGAAAAAAGGAAGGATGAAAAAGCACAAACACATTTTTCTACTTCTAATCACGTTAAATTCTCTTCGAATATTTTTGGATGGTCCCTAGCTGTTCCACCCCCTCCACCACAGCAAAATTTCGGTCACGTATGGGTGAGACGTCACGTATGTGGTGCTACAGAAGAATGCTGAAGATTAGATGGGTAGATCACATAACTAATGAGGAGATACTGAATAGAATTGGGGAGAAGAGGAGCTTGTGGCACAACTTGACTAGAAGAAGGGATCGGTTGGTAGGACATGTTCTGAGACATCGAGGGATCACCAATTTAGTACTGGAGGGCAGCGTGGAGGGTAAAAATCGTAGAGAGACCAAGAGATGAATACACTAAGCAGATTCAGAAGGATGTAGGCTGCAGTAGGTACTGGGAGATGAAGAAGCTTGCACAGGATAGATTAGCATGGAGAGCTGCATCAAACCAGTCTCAGGACTGAAGACCACAACAACAACAACATGAGTGAGACCACTTTCACTATGGTTGCAGCCCCATGATGTCCATAGAGATGGTTTAAATCGTTCAGAAAGTGTGAAAATGAACGCCCAAAAGGAAGATGTGGTTTCATTCACACAATGTACGAGGGCTGGAACTTAAATAGTGGCAATTATTTATTCACAACCGATACAAAAGAGTTACATGTTTGCGCTTGTTACTGTCCTTCAAAGAAATCATCAGCGTTGCGTAGAACCCGTTGCCAGCGATGTGGAAGGCGTAGTATACCGTTAGCAGAGCCTGTTCTGTTGATGGTACGAATGGAGCGGTCTAAAGTTATGTTGATTCTCGTGTACGACAGTGATGGTATTATCCTAACGCATTACTGTTCGGTTTTGGAGCATCACCTGCGACCAGCTTTGCGAAAGAAGCGGCGACACTTTCTGCGCAACCCACCCATCATTTTGCACGATAATGCGCGAGCGCATACAGCGCAAGCTGTGGCTGCTCTGTTCGTTCGATGGGACTGAGAAGTGATGTACCAGCCACCACACTCCCCGGACTTAAGTCCTTGTGACTTTGATTTGATTCCGAAAATGAAGGAACCACTTCGTAGCATTCGCTTCAGAACTGTTCCAAAGATTCGACAGGTAGCAGACCGCTTCATTCGCACCATAAACAGAACAGGCTCTGCTAACAGTATACTGCGCCTTCCCCATCGCTGGCAACGGGTTCTACACAACGCTGGTGACTACCTTGAAGGGCAGTAACAAACGCAAACATGTAACTCTTTTGTATCGGTTGTGAATAAATAGTTGCTGCCATTCATGAACAGCATTCTATAGGGGTTTCCAACAGGATAACGCTCGCCCACACACCGCTGTTGTAACCTAACGTAGTCTGCAGAGTGTCGATATGTCGCCTTGGCCTGCTCGATCACTAGATCTGTTTCCAGTCGGGCACACGGGGGACACCATCAGTCGAAAACTCCAGTGCCATCCACAACCAGGATTAACTGTCCCTGTACTGACGAACAAAATCCAACAGGCATGGAACTCCATCCCACAAACTGACATCCTGCACTTGTACAACACAATGCATGCACATTTGAAAGCTTTCATTCAACATTCTGGTGGTTACACCGGTTATCAATGTACTAGCATTTCACATTTACAATGGCTTACCTCACGCCTACGTTAACCTATGATCTTGCAATGTTAATCAATTACATATTTTATCTAAACAAGTGAATTCCCGAAATCTCATTACCCTATATTGCTTATTTTTAGTGATGCGATTTTTTGCGGCACTGTCATTGTGTTTTGAGGCTCTGCAATGGGAAGTCCAGTCTTTTCTGTCAAAGACTTTCCCGGGTTCTTACAATCATATGCAATTTACTTGACAAGTGACTTTCTGGGAACCCGAAAATCTTTCTCGTTATAACCTCGACTGTCACACCAGGTGAACCGGAAGTTAACATTGAATATAGAATTTACTCCATACAATATTGCTGTTATTTACCTTTGATCTTCTTTTCTTACATTATTTATTTATTTTTTATTACTTACTCGAAACAAAATACACTCTAAGACAAAAAAAGACGCACCACGAAGGAATTATCCGTGGGGTGGAAATCGGTAGATGTGATTTACATATACAGAAACGAAAATGATTACTATTTCAGAAAAATTTGATGATTTATTTAAAAAAAGGGGGCACAAGTCAGAGCTTTGTTTCTTGTCCAGTATTTGGGGCAGGGTGATGTAGTTTCCGCAGCTGTGGTATTGATTTAGAATAAAGGACGATTCCAGCTGCACTTTTGTTTTTATTTTAAAAACCATGACTGGTATCGACCCTCATGGCCATCGTCCAGTGGATATAAAAAAAATAAAGAAAACTATAGTTAGTTATATCGATATGAATGTAGTAACAGGCATCAACAATGTAATAAAATAAACATTGTAGCAAAACAACATGTCCACAAATAACATAAAATTGGATACTAAAATAAATGCTGTTGCGCCGCCGGAGTGGCCGTGCGGTTCTAGGCGCTACAGTCTGGAGCCGAGCGACCGCTACGGTCGCAGGTTCGAATCTTGCCTCGGGCATGGATGTGTGTGATGTCCTTGGGTTAGTTAGGTTTAATTAGTTCTAAGTTCTAGGAGACTGATGACCTCAGAAGTTAAGTCGCATAGTGCTCAGAGCCATTTGAAGCCAAATGCTGTTGCATAAACTTGTCCACAATTTAAGAAATAGACTGTAGTTACTTGTCAGACATCCTAACTTAGAATAGAATAGAATGACTGATGAGACATGAGAGGAGCTGGATACATAGAGGAAGGACAAATTACAGGGTGAGCCTGTAGAGGGCTGGAAATGAAATAGGGAGAGGGAAGTAATGACAAGTATTGCATCCCTTGGGATCCATCACCACGCAGCGCAGATGCCTACTGCGTGCTGCTGCCTTTCCAAGCAGCTGGCAGTACCACCGCAGCTGGTGAAGACTAAACAACACGATCACAACATTAGCACACGCCATGTTTGTTGTCAACCACATGCCCCGCAGTCGCCATGGTAATATGTGGCCCCAGCTATGCCGCTAGGGGCGTGAGAGGCACCGCGTTTTTGTTTTTGAGAATTGCTACGAGTTTTGTTTTTTGGTATGTTTTTTTTGGGTCTATGTCCTTTGAAGAACTGCATAATTGGAGATCGTTGATTTCGTCGATTAGCTACCGCCGTCGATGTTTGAGAGTTCAGAGGTGTGTTTTTCGACTGGTGTTGTTACGAGGATCGATCAAGGACTACGAATTTATCACTTCTGGTAATATGTTCTTTGCTTGCACACTTTTCATTGAGAGGTATTCGTTTGACATTTGGTAAGATGTTGTTAGTTTTTCTGTAGTTGTTCTTTATATTTATGTGTTGTGCTGTGCTGATTAGCCTGGTACCTATAAAGTCCGGGGTGCTCATCATACGTCGTTGTCATTTTACCGTGGACAAGTCCGTCGGCTTAAGATTCATGAAGATTGGGTTGGATTCCCGTATTTCCATTGAAGGAGCTTGCCTGTGGTTGCAAGTATTTGTTTAAATTGTGCTATAGTTAATAGTAATAGGGTGATGTTGTTCGTGCTTATATTGCTACGCACTTGGAACCGGATGGGCTTACTTCTGCAATTTTTTTCAAATACGTCGGTAGGGGCATGGAGGAAGGGAAGGGTTGGCCTTTGACCTTAGACCTTTTGATAGATCGGGCAACAATGCAGACTGAGATGAAAATGGCACTGACCCTTCACTGATATACCCTACTATTCAAAACACTAAGTTTCAATAATCATCTGTGCTTCATTGGGTCACTTGTTGTTGAACTTATTAAGTAGGGCAGTCTTTGCGGTATACAGCTGGAGATGTTTTTATAGTATTCAGGGATTTTTTTTTAATTTTTAGGGACTCCATACCTCAGTTGGTAAAAACGTGTCCGTCTTCCTGCCTATCTTTCCGACTGCCAAAAACCCGCTTTTTAGGAATGCGTAGCAATATCAAGTTTAAATTCATGTCGTATACGAAGGCCTACGGTTATTTGGCAATGTAAGAAACTGAAGCTTCCACTACTTCGACATGGACCAGTACATTTAAGGCAAGCAAAAATTGATGACTTGACGTCGTTGTTACAGTTTATTCCTCCAGTGTACCACAACTTCTATAAGACTAACATCGATTCAGAGCTCACCAGAAAACCAACTAGGACGTCGTGGGCGCGCTTGTGGTCCTTCTCGTGGTCGTGGCAAAGGTCAGCATCATCTATCACACTTTCCACAGTACACTGCACAGCCAGGTGATGAAGAATACTACCCTGACAACTGTAATAGTGGTGAATTGAATTAAAGCGAGTAAGAAGAAAGAGTTTATTCTGTAAAGACACAGTGATACAAGTGACATTTTATGAAGACATTTTGAAATGATAGTGATACAGGTGAACTTTATGGATATTTTAAACTATGACGCCTTACACCAAGGACCTTCACATACTTGTCATATATACGTCCCTCAAGAGTAAAACTTCGCATAAATCTTTTGTTTCATTTTGTATAACCTGTGGCTTTATATAAACACTGAAATGTTTAATGTCGTTTTCCTAACCACAAACTCTGTGTTACTTACACCATTACGATTTTCACCCGTTCATATGGCCATGAAGAGTGTTTCACCTCAAGAAGGGGCACAACATGGCTTCGGGTACTTAGTGATGCACTTGATAGAAGATGCATATGGTTTCCGACTCTGCTTCCGGGCTCAAACGTTGGTTTAGTTGGAACGTATTCCCTTATATTGGTCTCCTACAGCCAAACTGCTACGTCTCTGAGGATTCAAAATATGACGAAAAGTAATACTCCAGCTGCTGTGATCGTGTTTAATCAAGCAAAGAATGGCAGTCTTGTTTTTAAATCGTTTTCGATGCTGTAATTAGTATTCTAAACTAAAAAATACAGTTCTAAATTTTGATACAGTGAAACAGTAATTCACTACACTACTAGCAAGTAAAATAATGGAGGTAATAGGACTCGAATGTGTGCAATATTGTTTCACAACAATGGAATTATAGGAGACAGAGACATTTTCAGTTCACGAGAAAGTGAAAAATGGCTCTGGCTCATTATTTTGTTTCTTGGCTGTGCTGCAGCGTTAACATGCCGCATCTTAATAGAGCTCGTGTGTCTAGCTTACGATGATGCTATATACCCTCCTCGCCATCGTTTACTGGCGAAGATGTCATGCTGTGCATATCACACTTGACGCCGTCGGCAGCTGATCTTTATGCAACAGGTGACGCGGCTGGCAATAAACGGCAGTTGCATATTTTTGCAAGTCAGATGGGATCAGCGATCGTAAAGCTCACTGACGTCAGTTGTTCCGGTGATGGATCTTTCAGTCATTCAACGGCTGTATAAAAGTCAGCATTTGTTAGCACAAGACGATGAACTCGAGCCGGTCAATACGAGTGCGTATTATGCTAGGTAACTTTAAAAATGGAAAAAATTAAATTTTTCGCGTTTTTTGCGTCATTAGTCTTTTGACTGGTTTGATGTGGCTCACCACGAATTCCTCTCCTGTGGTAGCCTCTTTTTCTCATAGCTGCTCTTTTATCCAATAACCTCAATTACTTGTTGGATATATTCCAGTTTCTGTCTTCTCCTACACCTTCTACCCTCTACAGCTCCTCAAGTACAATGAATATTATTCCTTGATGCCTTAACACATGTCCTCGCAGAACTTCTACCTTTCTTATCTTGTCACTCCAACCAATGTTTTTATTTCTTCTATAGCACCACATTTCAGACGCTTTGATTGTCTTCTCCTCAGTTTCCCTCACAGTCCATTATCCCTACAATTCAGTGCTCCATACATACAATCTCATAAACTCGCTCCTCAAATTGAGGGCGATTTTTTATACCAATAGATTTATTTTGACCAGGAATATCCTCTTTGCTTTTATCGCTACTGTCTGCCACTTCTCACCTCTGATGTTACTCACCCTGTTGTTAGGTCAGCCTCACATTATAGGTACATCACCATGTATAAATAAGATTGACGATTCATTATTTCTGTTCAGTAAACACTCTACTTCGTTCACTCTTATGCTGAATACCCTGCAGTAACACAGTATTAACGATGGGACTGGTAGTAACAAAAACAAGTAAATGAAAAATTCTGCAAATAGCTTGGTCCAATGGATGCAAAATGTTAACTGTGGTGTACCTGAATTTCATGTGACATAATGGACAAGATTATTATTGGACATTCCGTCGATCTACCAAGCTTTAGCTTCTTTTCTTCAGATCGTCTTGCCATTCCCTTCGTATTGCCTATGTTTCTTGCCACACCAATAATTGAGTCCAGTGGCACCTAGTTTAGGGTGGCTCTTAAACGTTAATGTGGGTCAAGACACTATTTGACTGGTGACTACAGTGGATTGTGTGCTGAAAGATAATCCGTGAAGCCAAGGTAGATCGAGCAATGTATCTGTCGGCAATGCTTATCCTGGACGTGGTGGAAGAAGTGCTTAAAACTGAAACTGAAACAAGAAGGGATTTGCATGTATCATACAGTGTCTATTTAGAAAACTGCAATTGAAAACTCGAAAGACATTTTCTCCACACTGACAACAACCTAAAGTTATCGTAGCGGCCCCTTATTAATTAGAGGGCCCGCACAGCCGACATGCAAGATGGGTTGCCGACCCTCTTTCAGGAGAGCGGAGAGAAGCATCGCCAGCGGCCATAAACAATAACAGACTTTCCAAATAAACACGGAACTACTTCGACAGACAACATTTGACAGTGTTCCACCTATCATAGCTCATATGACTCATGTAGCATTCCGCCGTCCTGGCTTTATAAGCACGCCTAGACCATCAGACCGGCAGTGTTTACCCACCGCTAGGAACAGCTCCTGCCAGTACTTGCGCCGACCCTAGCATTGTATATACTCGCCGTAGCTTTGAGGTAGCACATTGTACTTTGTACAGTAGATTTTGGTCAGTATTTTGTTCGATTGTCTTGTTTCTGTTTCTGATTTACCACCACAAGAGTTGTGGGGTTTTCTTGTTCTTGCGTTTAAAACTTCATGTATGCCAAGAAGGTGTTTTCTTTAATTATAACAAAGCGTGTTCAAAGTGACTGTTAATTCTTTCCTGCCGACCGCAGGACACTACAAAAGTAGCCTCAGTTTTATGTTATAAAAGAGGTACAATCTGGAATCCAGTCATTTACGAGAATCCTTATCTACTAAAACAAAACTAGAAGGAATGTTATACATTCTTGATTCTTTTTATTGGAGACAGATTAAAGACCCTGACATAGCTTTCGATTTGGGAAGTCAACTGCACAAAGAAAATCTCAGATACTAAGGGGACTTCTGCTCCACGTAGTAGTAAAATTGCCGTATCATCTGTCCAGTGAGCTATGTTGCCGATCGACAAGAAACAGAGATAATTACTAAGATAGATCAGAATGAGCTCAAACTGCTTCTGATCTCTAAAGCACAAGTCCAGCAGTGAGCCAATAGGGGGTGCGTTTGTGAAAATAAAGCTACTTGACCATCTAATACACAGGGCGACAATTACTGAATTATATGAAATGAAATCGTCATTACTTATGAACGGTTTGCAATGAGAAGTTCAAACTGCACGGTGGCCATGGGGCGTGATGGGAATAAGTATGAGCATTATGATTTGGTTTCGTGACGAAGCCCACTTTCATTCGGGTGGGTTCATCAATAAGCAACATTGGGGCATTTGGGAGACTGAGATTCCACATTTCGGGATAGAGAACCCTCTTCACCGTGAACGGGTGCCTATGTGGTGTGCAATGTCCTGTCACGGAATAATCCATGCAATACTCCTTGATGGCACGGTGGGTGACGGTCAAAACATATGTGAAGATTTCGGAAGATGATTTCATTCCCAATATCCAAAGTGACCCTGATTTCGACAATATGTGGTTCATGCAAGACAGAGCTCAACCCCATCGAGGCAGGAAAGTGAAGTTCTGGAAGAGCACTTTGGGGACCACATTCTGGCTCTGGGGTACCCAGAGGCCACTGGCATGGGCCTCGACTGACCGCCATGTTTTCCGGATCTGAGGATATATTAAAGACAGGGTGTACAGCAATAACCCCTAAATCATTGATGAGCTGAAAACAGCCATTCAGGAGGTCATCGACAGCCACGATGTTCCGACACTTCAGCGGGTCATGCAGAATTTCGCTATTCGTCTGCGCCACATCATCGCCAATGACGCCAGGCATATCGAACATGTCATAACCTAAATCCGAATATTTATAATGATGTTTACATGTTAAATAAAGTGTGTACAAGGCGTAGTTTTTAACAAATTTACGTTTTTTTCAGATAATTAAGTAATTGTCATCCTGTATATTTTAATATATTGAGATCACTAAATTGTGTTGCTAAACGATTCACTAAATACGTTTTGTCTGAACTTATTTCATTTTATTGTCAGACTGGTATTAGGTACATGACTGCCTTCGACAGAATCTTATATATTCTGGTTTTTAGTATTCGACAAAGACATTCGATGATAAGATTCGTATAACTATCCAATTACATGAACGTGATATTATAAATTTTCGTGTTGTGCAGTTGGCAATAACAGTGTGCCTTACAGCAGCTTAGAAGACTGTTGGATAGCTTTTAATTGTGACACAAGAAGCGCCCATATTCCAAATCAATAGAAGTACATCTACATATACATCGATACTCCGGCAATCCACCTTACGGCGCGTGGCGGAGGATACCCCGAACTACTACTAGTCATTTCCTTTCCTGTTCCACTCGCAAAGTGAACGAGGGAAAAACGACTATCCATACGCCTACGTATGAGCCCTAATTTCTCATGCCTTATCTTCATGGTCCTTGAGCCGTAGTAAAGTTAGCTTTGAAAAGCGCGCCGCAGCGCGTAGCGTGAAGCAGTCGCCCCCCCCCCCCCCCTCCCCTCCCGTTTCTGGCGGTGGCGCCGTTGTCGCAATTGAAGGCTTCGGTGTCTCCCTCTAGCAGGAAAGGGGAAAAGTGGGCTGTTCGCGTGCGTTTAAGAAGTGGCTGTATGGGCTCTGTTGGAGTTGGCAGTCGGGGAATCAAGAAGCGACTTCTCTGCCGGTGCTAGAGGGACAGCACGCAGACCGCGGCATCAGCGTAAGCGAAGCGAGCAGCGGCTCCGTGGTATGGGGCGTTAATTGCTCGCCGCGAAAGAAATCTTTCTGAGCGTGGGTCCGCAAGGGGACTATCTGCAGTTCGGCCGTATGTTGTCGACCGGCGAGGAGGTTCTGAGAAACGGCGCGCCTTCCTGCGTCCGTTGAAACGGCTGGCAGCGGGCGGCTCGGCAGAGCATTTGGAGGTGCTGCGCTGGTTCAGTCCTGGGAGTCGTAACGCAGCAGAAGTTCAGTATTGATTGTTAACAGATTTTATGAAGTTTAATTGAATTCAATTTACTTATTCTTGTTAATTATACCAGCCGTATTTCTTTTTTTTGGGGGGGGGGGGGGGGGGGGTCCCGCCATTCATTCTCGCCTGCCCACCCGCGGAAAGGTGGTAATATTAGAAAGGGTGGTCCGTTTGTCCCCTTTTGAGGAGGGGGAGTCTGAGTAAATCTGTGGTTCGGATTGCTTCTTTCCCCTCCCAGCTTACCTACGGGTTTATTCGACTGCTAGCCTCTGCCATGTCTGTGAAAGTCTACGGCACCAATGGCTGTCTGTTTAAAATGCAAGGCACTAAGACCTGATCCATTCTCTCGCCTGCCATAACTAGTATTACTAGACTCACGTGTAAAAGGTACTCTAAGAAAGAAGGAAAAATTCCTTTTGCCTCGTGGTAAGAACTAGTCAATTACATAACGAATTCCTGCTCTTCTGGAAGCTGTAACTAACGTAAATTTGTGTTTATGTATATTTGGCAATAATCAAGAAAGATTGTTAATGTACGCCGTAGTGGTTTTTTTATATTGTTTCTAGTCAGCAAAAACTGTTGTGGTTTTTATTTTCAATTCAAAACCTTTTAAGGCTTTTACTCAACGTGCTTATGTGTTTTATACAGGTAGTTGGTTATTAGTGTGTTTTCTTGCCCTGCAAAAGTTTACCATTTCATTACGGGTAGAAATGTGGTAAAAGTTCGCAAGTCCTACCTGGCGAGCTTGTGTGATGCCGAAAGTTAACTGGCTAAAATTTGTAAAAGTTGTTTTTATATACTTTGGAAATGTTAATGTTATTAACTGTGAGTGTTCCCACGGGTGCATGACTCATGCGTTTTGGTTTTTCTATTTTGAGAACTTTTGTAAACAGGATTGTCTTTATATGTTGCAGACAAGTTAGATTCTGCGCCATTTAATGAATGGAGTGAAATTCACCTGTAATTTAGCTGAGCTTGAAATATTATACAGCGTCGCGTTGTATACGTTAAATTGCTTGCCTGTACTTGCCTTTTACTGGCGTGAAACTTTTTATACTAATTTAATAATTTAAAAGTCCTTTCCTATCGAAAAGTGTGACTTATTTGTTAAATGATTGTTGGTCTTTTTTTAAAAAAAATGTAAGGTCTTGCACCAAATTTGAATAAAAGGTATTATTGAAAATTGTGTGTAATTTCACCAGTTATTCCTTGGCACCTACTTCCACTTTACATTTCGTGTATTGACTGAGATTAATAACCTTTGGTGAACCAGTAGTAATTTTACAGTTCAGTCCTTAAGCGCAGTGTATACTGAGGCAACTGAATCGTTCTGCCGTCAGCTTCAAACGCCGCTTCTATAAATTTTCACAATAGTGTTCCCCGAGAAGAATTTCGCCAGGCGTAATGGGAAATCCATAGAGTGACAAAAGCATTTGCGCTGGGCTCGGCAGTGATGTGCAAAATTGGTGTAGCCTTGTACTCTGTCGATCGCATATACTGATGACCATATGAATCGGGGAAGTGTTTGTAACGTTCTTTTATAAAAGAAAGAGAAGTAACATTCTTTTATAAAAGAAAGAGAAAGATTACAATTGTAAGTAGGCTGTTTAGGTTTTTTTTATTGTCAACGCCACCTCTGTATGAAAATCACTGGCTGTGCTGTGTGCAGTCTGTGGCTGCTTTGCATTGTTGTCTGCCATTGTAGTGTTGGGCAGCGGCAGCTGGATGTGAACAGCGCGTAGCGTTGCGCAGTTGGAGGTGAGCCGCCAGCAGTGGTGGATGTGGGAGAGAGATGGCGGAGTTTTGTAATTTGTCATGAACTGCTATATTTATATATGATGATATCAAGGTAAATTCATTGTTTGTTCTCTATTAATATCTTTCATTTGCTAACTATCCCTATCAGTAGTTAGTGCCTTCAGTAGTTTGAATCTTTTATTTAGCTGGCAGTAGTGGCGCTCGCTGTATTGCAGTAGCTTGAGTAGCGAAGATTTTTGTGAGGTAAGTGATTTGTGAAAGGTATAGTTTACTGTTAGTCAGGGCCCATTCTTTTGTAGGGATTATTGAAAGTCAGATTGCGTTGCGCTAACAAAATATTGTGTCAGTTTAAGCACAGTCCTTTGCAATTGTTCAATGGGGACGTTTCATATGTCGACCCTTAGCCGAGGATACCTCACTGGAATCTTCTGATTTTTTTCTTGTAGTTTGTGTAATTAGTGTAGCTATTGTTTATTGCTAGCACGTAATTGTAGAGAAAATCTCCTTTGTAGTTGCAGTCTTTCATTGTTGTACAGTAAAACAGTTGTGGCATGCATGTAGATTTGCAGCAAGTATTTCGCAGCTGCGCTTGCAATTAACTAGATATTATTTTCAGTGCTATGTTAATGTGTTCTCTTATTTTTGCTCTTCAAACTGTGTTTTTCTGTGTTATCGTGTGAAATATTGTGACAATAATGGCGTGTGAAAAACGTAACACTAGGCTCCAAAGTAAACTGAGAAATGACAGTGAAAATGAAAGCAGTGTGTTAGCGCCACCGAGTAATGAATTAACTGATGTTCAAAGTAGTAATTTGGTAATTGTGCATAGGGAAATGGAGCGGGCGGCAAACAATGGCGTGGACAGTGAAACAATTAGTGAAGAGGGAAGCATTATCGATCGATCGGTCGGCAACAGCTCGCCTCAGGAATCCGAAATGACAGGACACAATTTTGCAAATACTGTAGATTCAGGTTTTGCGTCCTCACCGTTTTCCCAAATGAGTCAAGACACGTTTTCCGCTTGTCAACATGTGAATGTTGCCGGTGCAAATTCACTGCCGAAAAGCACTGAGGAACATGTTTCAGACACCAGTGCATTGTTATTACAGTTAATGCAACAAATGGGACAAAAGCTACAAAAGTTAGACACAACACTTGAACAAAATCAGAAACAAATGGGACAAAATCTTCAAAAGTTAGACACAATGGAACAAAATCAGAGACAAACACAGCAAAAGCTTCAAAAGTTAGACACCACACTTGAAAAAACACGTGAAGATTTAACTACTGAGTTACATAACATTGAATCGAAATGTCAAAAAGTCTGTAATGACGTAAAAACACAAATTTGTGAGCATTTTCAACCTATTTTTTCGCGGCATGAAAATGTATTACAGAATCACGAAGCAGCCATAAAAGAACTGGAAACCATTGTTCATGAAAATCACGACACCTTGCAAGCTAAAATTGACTCAGTTGCATCTACCGATTCGGTTACGCAACTTGCAAAAACTCAGGAAAACTTAAAGGACACAGTAGATACTCTGAAACTTGGTTCAGAAAAACATACAGAGGAAATAATTTCACTATCGGATAAAGTAGCCGAACTTTCAGATCAGTTCACTAACTTATCTACAAAGGTAGATGATGATCTGAATAACACAACACCTGTAGCCTTCACTGACACTGAAGAGTATGTAGAAATTAGAAAATTCAAACAAAATCAAAATCAAATCAATACACAGTACAAAAGAGAAATCCGGGAAGTGCAAGATCAGTTGGCACAAGTAGTACAAGAATTACGTATTTCAGAGGACACTCGCACCCCAATACGGGAAGAGGGACATAGAAATACGGAACAGCCACAAAATAATAACACAGCGCATTTCGGAAATTATGAAAGAAATTGGCAATGTGCACCGAATTTTGAGATTGAACAGCCGACACGACGTAACAATGACCGATATGCGACTCGCCGACATGATGATTTTGACTATAAGCTGTTCATTACTACACGTAAATTCAAAACATTTAAGAATTCCGGCAACGACATTCATCCACAAGCGTGGCTCCATCAATTCTCTCATTGTTTTCCTCCCAACTGGTCATTGGAGCACAGGTTAGAATTTATGTGTGGCTATTTAGAGAATGAACCAGCTCTAAGAATGCGATCGGTCATTCACGATTGTCACAGTGAAGGAGAATTTTACCATGCCTTCCTCTCAGCATATTGGTCTCAAGCTACACAAGACCGAGTAAAACATAGCATCATGATGATGAAACACTTTGAACAATCTGAATTTTCTAGTCTTATGAAATATTTTGAAGACATGTTGCATAAGAATCAGTATCTTTCAAACCCATACAGCCCCTCAGAACTCATCCGCATTTGCTTAATCAAATTACCTGAACATTTACGACATATTATTTTGGCAGGACGTTGCAAAGACGACATTGAAGCTTTTCAGGGACTGTTACAAGAACTGGAAAGTGACACTGACAATCGCGGAACGCAGGAGCACAACAATTACAGATCACATCAGCCGCAATTCCGCGATGAAAGAAATAATAACTGGACCCGACAAGGCTATTCTCACAACACAAATCGTGACCAAAACAGACACCACCCGTATTACAACCGTTGGCAGAGTAGTAATAATTACAGGGAAAGATCACCTCTCCGCGGTAGTGACTATCACAGAGACAATCAGAGAAACAGACAATTTGGGAACCAAAATAATTATTATCAAGGGAGACAGAATAACTTTAGACGCAACGGTCCAGCGCGCAGTTACGATTCAGGGAGAAATTCTCCACCACTTAACCGAGAAGAAAGAAATTACAGGAACTACCGACATGATGACAGACGATGTGATCGTAACGACAGACCTGAATTGCATCAGAACTGGCGGGATTTAAACAGGGCAGGGCCCTCTCGTCACGGTGAATTTGTAGAAGTTAGGTCTCCAAATCCCAATAACGACGCGCGCCAACAAAGAGACAATAGGCAATGACTCACACCGCTGGCAGCAACAAAACGTACTTATGAAACTGATGACGCAGCTGCCGTAGCTAGTAATTACGTAAAAATGGAAGACATTAGGGACATCTTACTCCAAGAACACGACGTAAAACATAACAACATTGCATATCCTGTGATTCACATTACAGTAAATGACGTAAAATTTACGGCAGTACTTGACTCTGGCAGTCCCATTTCAGTAATCAGTGAAACAGCCTTTAGCAAATGCAACAAATCGAACGATTGCCCCACACTTCCGTTACGCAAGATTAAATTACAAGGTGCAATCTTTGGAAAAAGTGTAGATGTACGCCAACAAACCAATTTAGAATTCTTTTGTCAAAGCCACAGCTTCTCTATGAACTTTCTCATTGTTCCATTATTGTCGACGGAAATTATATTGGGAGTAGACTTTTTGAATGAATACAAAGCAATCTTAAACTTTCACGATGCTGAAATAAGTTTAGAGAAAGAAGGTAAGTCAATAGCTTTGAAATTTGAAGATTGGCTCTCAAACCATGACGAAGAAATTAATCGGCTTTACCTTCTGTTAGACAACAGTTCGGAATTTTCTACGGAACTAGACACTAACAATCACTCTGCAAGTACTGACAGGGATGATACCGACGGCGCATTTGACACTAATAAGTTAATTCAGAATAAAATTCAAACAATTGAGAATTGTAATGACACTGATAGGCAGGACCTTTTTGAGATTTTACAAGCACATTCCACAGTTTTTACTCATAAAACAGGAACAATCAAGGGATTTCAATACCAATTTCGTGTTCGTGAGCATACTAAATTTTGTGTTAGACCATATGTAATTCCAGCACATTATAGGGACCGTGTTAGAACAGAAATACAATCTATGCTCGACGAGGGCATTATTGAGCCTGCAGTAAGCTCATACAACAATCCATTACATGTTGTTGAGAAGAAAAATGGATCGATCAGGCTTGTCTTAGATTCGAGACAAATCAATACAATCATTATTCCTGAAACAGACAGGCCGCAAACGTTGGAAGAACTTCTTCAAAATTTTAATGGTGTAAAAGTGTTGTCTTCCATTGATCTCAGATCCAGCTTTTATCAGATCGAACTTCATCCAGAATGTAGAAAATACACAGCTTTCCTTTGTTTCGGCGTTTGTTATCAGTTTCGGAAACTTCCCTTTGATTTGAACATTTCTTCAGCAGCATTCATTCGCGGGCTAAATTCCATATTACCTGAGTTCTTAAAACGTCACATCACCTTATATGTGGACGATATTCTAATAGCAGAAGCTTCATGGGAACTACATAATCGCATCGTCAACAGTTTGTTACGTATTTTTGCAGAATCTGGAATTACAGTTAACTTGGAAAAGTCTGAATTCGGTAGGACAAAAGTGAAGTTTTTGGGACATATTATTTCTTCTGAAGGCATTCAGTCGGATCCTGAAAAGTTAGAAGCAATCAGAGCCATTCCAGTTCCATCCACAAAAAGACAAGTCCGCAGTTTTCTAGGTCTCGTAAATTTTTACCGTCGTTTTCTGAACATGCAAATTCTTGTTACAACAAAACTTTGTTCTCTCACTGGAAAAAATACTATTTGGAACTGGGACGAACAAGCACAGTTGGAATTCAATTCTTTGAAAGAATCGCTACTTAACGCGCCAATACTAGCTCATCCAGATCTGTCACAAGATTTCTGCCTTAGCACGGATTCTTCTAAAGTCAGTCTTGGTGCCCATTTATTTCAAGAAGCCACAGAAAATGACACTACTGTTCAGAAAACCATTGCTTTTGCTAGCAGAGTGCTAACCAAATCTGAAAAAAATTATTCCGTTACTGAATTAGAAGCTTTAGTTATCGTTTGGGCATTTAACAAATTCCGTTTCTTTCTTTCTGGTAAGCACGTAAAAGTATACAGTGATCATCGTGCATTACAATTTCTTATGTCTTCAAAATTAAATCATGACAGGTTAAAACGTTGGGCATTGTTTCTGAAAGAATTCCGCTTCACAATAGTCTACATTCCCGGCAACTGTCACGCGCACCGGCTGGGCTTGAGAAAAGTACCACAGAAGGCAACCTCGAGAAAAATTTCAGTATTCTTTACATTCAGAAAGTCGCCTTTGAAAACTTCATCACCACATCTTTAAAGGACATTGCTCATGAACAAGATAAAGATCCGATTTGGAAAGACATCAAGAGCAAATGGCATGAAAAGACACACACTCAGATTCGGAATTATTATCTGGTTAGAAACAACATACTGTTCAAACGCTGCACTGTTGATGACAAGCTATGGGTATTTTGCATTCCTGACGATTTTGTTAATAAGCTCATTTGGTACATTCATTTCAGCTACGCACATTTTGGTCCACGAAAATGTTATCATATTCTTCGAACGACTTGTTATTTTAACAATATGGAAAAGCGAATTTGAAGAGTCTTGTCTATTTGTAAACTTTGTCAAAAGGCGAAACCATCTACTATCTCACATCGTGCTCCGCTGTTTCCTATCATTCCTTCTAAATTAAAAGAATTTGCTGCTGTTGATCTCTTGGGACTGCTTGTCAGAACATCTAATGGATTTTCGTACGTTCTAGTCGCTGTTGAACTTACTTCAAAATTTGTTTCTTTCACACCGTTACGTAAAGCCACTGGACGGTCTGTATCCAACGCCTTTGTTAAAAATTTCTTACGTGAAGTTGGACACGTTAGTAAAGTCATTTCAGATAACGGACCGCAATTTAGATCTGCTGTTTGGTCACGCATGCTTCGCAACCATAAAATCAAACCTGTTTTTATTTCATTGTACTCACCACATTGCAACCCGTCTGAATGGATTATGAAAGAAATCAATAAGCTTTGCAGACTTTATTGTCACAGAAAGCATCAGCATTGGGACAGATATTTACACTTATTTCAAAATGTGCTGAATGAAATGCCTCATGATTCCACTTCTTTACCACCCACTCTTGTACTAAAGAATGAAGAACCACCGAACAGAATCAGAGAGCTTGTACCTTTCCCGAATACACATAAACTTCGACACAAAGACATAATTGATTTGACTCTTAAAAATATAAAATCTGCAGCAGACAATAGGAGAAAACTACATGGTAAAGCAAATGCAAAGAAATTGTATATTGGTCAGAAAGTTCTCATTAAGGCTCATTCATTGTCACATAAGAAGAAACACTTGAGTCACAAATTCTTTCTAGTTTACAATGGACCTTACAGAATCTGACGTATACCACATGATAATTGCGTTGAAGTTGAAACTCTGCGTACTAGGAAGAGTAAAGGTTTACACCACATTTCACATGTAAAACCGTTTATTGAAAGATAATCTACTTTCTAACTTTGTCTTTGCCATAAAACTTTTCACTTCACATTTCTAGTATGCTTTGTCAGACTTAAGAAACTGTTAACATGCAACAATGTTTGAAGTTAAACATCTAGTCTAGAACCTAGGGAACATTTTTAAACAGAAATTACGAATGCATTGTTATAGTGAACAGACGTCACAGTGTTATTGTGTGTGTACATTCTTGCTTGTTAGTTGCACGATTATGGAACGACTATAAGGCTTACATACTTAGAACATTTACCAGTACTGCTAATGAGATTTTAATGCAACATTTTGGTTTATTTGAAAATATATTCTGGATTTAAAGTACTTTCAGTGAGATACCAGATGGCACAGTGGTTAGTTTATGTGACAGCTACACGATTTTATCACGACGCTACTAATGAGTGACAATTTACAATGTTGCTTTTGCAGTGTTTCTGTTTTATATCTGCACAGTTTTCTGTTTTATTCTGGAAAGTAAAACAGGTTTTAGTAGTAACTTTTGTGGTATAGCTACAATGAGACTGCCTTTTCCGTAGCACAACAATACGTTACAGCACAGTACTTTCCTCATCAAGGCAATAAGCGTAATAACTAAGACATTTATACGCAAAGCATTTCACTTTTGTGTATTATGAGGTAAGTACATTGACTTCTGCAGAACTTAGCTTTCAGAGGACGATAACTACGACACTTCCACAGAGATTATGATGCAACAAGACGCACATTTAGCGCTACAGGACACGTATTTGAGTGATTGATGTTGTACTTAAAATATTTATTTTTAAAGATATTTGGAGTACAATGATACAAAGGTTTTCCGCGATACATTTCATTCCATTGCTGTAATCTGTAACACCTGAGGGTATAATTACATTAATCCTCAGGGGGGTACACGCTTACTTTGTGTACCATGTGTGTGGCAACCACAAGGAACCCTAGCTAATATGGTATTTGCTTATACAACTTTACACATCGGTACCATATTTCTCTAACACACAAATTACACAGCTATCTGATCATTTTTTTTACTACATCAGTGACACATGTTTACGCAATACACAGTTGGGTAACTTCCCACTTATGAAACTGTATTTTGTCTGTACTTTGTAAACTGTTCATATTATTCGGAATCGTTGTGATACTATGAGAGCTTTGAATGATGTATTTGGTAAGGGAGCATGATTTTAAAGTACGTTTGAGGTAGATGACACTATTGAAATGAGCAGAGAATTTTTTTTAGGTTTTGAAATTATTGCAGAAAGCTACGACGTTTTTGAGATTTGGCTGAGGTGTTATGATGTTATTATTACGACAACGATGTGTACTATGCTGTTGAGATATGTTTATGATCAATAAGATGATGCTACCGTATATGAGGAATAAGAAGTATGTTGGAAACCAAGAATCGTACTTTAAGAGTTATGAAATGTGCGTAAATGCGTGACTGTATCACAATGCTGACGAATATTTTATTTGGACACTTACATTCATAGGATTTTGTTTCTACACATTTGCAACGTAAATTCTCGACCTGTGAAATTTTTATATGAGACTGTCACTGTAGTGGAAACTGCTGTGGTAAATATTTCCGTAAGAAAGTTAAGTGACCACCTGCACGTGCGTCGTCGGCACACCGCTGTGTCAGACACCCGGAGAACAAGCCATTAGGGTGTGCCTTTCTGGAAGCACAGGTAGGAAAAAAAAAGGGGAGGCCATTATCCTCGCTATTGACATTTCCTTGTTGAAAGCATACTGTGGAGCTCGTAATTTATGGTATTTACTGAAATGCCTAATGAAATGATGAGAAATATTTTTACCTCTGCACACCTGATTATGACAAGCGTCTTTCTACGAGAGTTGAGAGAATTTCTACTAACTTATGAAATGTCACATGACTATTGAATGATATTTTTATGCTTTGGTTTGCGTAATTGCTTATTTCATTTGATACCTGTTTTCCAGCTGTGTTACAGCATTAGTTTTATAAAATAAACTTAGATGCATTTGCTAATGTGAACACTTTCTGTCAACAGATCTATTAAATAATAATTTTGTGATCCACATTCTTCAAAAAAGGAGCACTTGAAAAGGAAAGAACAATAAGAAGGGACTAGTAACAGTAACTGCATACATAATATTCTTTTCAAGTACATGGTAATATTTCTTTTACAATAAGTTGTTGTGGTGCACCACTTTAATTACTTAGACATTAAGATGTAATTATACATTTCCCTTATCTGCATTGTTATCTTTAGTGTACTATTTTTTCTGCTTGAGCTATGTCATGTTTAGGCATAAGTTACTGCTGTTTGCCAGGCATAGTGCTACTGAATTTGACTTTGTGTTACTCTGCTAAGCCAGATTTATTTTTTTGTTTGCGCATTGCCTCATATTAGTTGTAATGTTGAATTGCTTGGTAATTTAGATTTACTGTAGCTTCCTTTGCAATTTTCCATTTTTTTGGTCATTGCTGTTTGTGTTACTTATTTTGTGCTGCTGCATTGCCTCGTCCCTTAGTTTAGCATCTAAGCTCAGTAGATTTAAGTTAGCTTAAGAGTGGGTAGCCTCTAAGAGAATGAGTTGCGATGAATTGGAAGAAATGCATTGAGAAGTTATACGAAAAAAAGTACAGAAAACAGGTTTAGGTAGGATTTTCTTGGAAATAAATGTTGAGGTAAGAAATGTGTGAACATATAAATACAGAAAGCATGCTTAGATAGAATTTTTTTGGTGGAAACAAATGGTGAAATAAGAGGAAAGATATATGAAGTTTTGGGTTGGACTGCAGTACCAAATGTTACACTGAAAACGAACCCTGTCCTTTCCTATTGGTGTTATCCCACTATGTGTTTGTGTACCCTTGTGTATTTGTGTTTTTTCTGTCTTTAAGTGTTTAGCTAATACGATTTATGTTGTAGAATTTTTCTAGTACTAAGCTACATTCACTATGATGAGGAATACTGTTATCCTCAAATGTAATTGGCATTAATAATATGTTATTTACCTTGTAAATATGCTTAGACATTATTTGTTCTGTTTTGTTTTAATGCTCATGTGTGAAGTTGATGTTTCAAAATTTATTCTGATCTTTCATGTATCTACTTATCTCATAATTCCTGTAACATTGATGTATATGTTTATTTCTATTCTGTTGTAAAGCCTGTACTACAAATGTTATCTGTATTGTTTTGTTCTTTAATGATGTATTTTGTACCTTTGTTATTGTATTCTTATGTTATAAAATTGTAATTGTCACCATTTCATGATATTATTAACTTGTTAGTTACATTTCACTGCACACGTTTCTGTTGGTCATAGTATATGGACAATATGTGAGAAGTAGGGACTGTTAGTGTTTGCACGTGTGTTGATAATTCAGCAAGGGATTGGATAACAGCATTGCTCGTTCTAAGGACAATTCCAAAAAACTTTGTGAGTGCACAAGTGGTGGTTATGGACTTGCTATATTCTCCGCAAGACTCTTCGATGGTGATTGTGCACCTGCACATTCGCAACAGATGACTGCTGGCCGTCTCTACATGGACTACAGTGGGTCTGCACCTTCGATGGCCCACCAATACCGTAATCTCTACAAGGACTACAGTGGGTCTACATCTTTGATGGCCCACCAATACCATTATTTCTACAAGGACTGCAGTGGGTCTGCACCTCTGGTGGCCCACCAATACCATACTCTCTACCAGGACTACAGTGGGTCTGCTCTGTGATGACCTACCTACCAATCTTCTTCAAACTGTCGAATGACTCTGCTGTGGGTTTGCTCTGTTGTGGCCCATGACCTGTCTGCATGTCGAGAGTCAGCACTGTCTTTCCGTTGGAAGGACAACGCTACTTCTTCAAGACTGCATGGAAATCCACTACTTCTGTGTGCATTTTCTTTTACTGCTCAGACTTTGAGAAAAACACTGCAATTTTACTGTGACGAATGATGAGGACTGTCTTTATGGACTGTGAGAAAATTTTAGCTTTTGACCAACATTGTATTAATAAGTGTGTGCATTTGATATCTTTGTTATTGCAATTATGAAAAATTTTTTCAAATCTGTATTGGCCACTGCCCAACCCAATTTGTAAAATTTTTTGTGGGGAGCATGGGGGCTATGTAAGTAATCTGTTTAGGTTTTTTTTTATTGGTAACGCCACCTCTGTATGAAAATCATTGGCTGTGCTGTGTGCAGTCTGTGGCTGCTTTGCATTGTTGTCTGCCATTGTAGTGTTGGGCAGCGGCAGCTGGATGTGAACAGCGTGTAGCGTTGCGCAGTTGGAGGTGAGCCGCCAGCAGTGGTGGATGTGGGGCGAGAGATGGCGGAGTTTTGTAATTTGTCATGAACTGCTATATTTATATATGATGATATCAAGGTAAATACATTGTTTGTTCTCTATTAATATCTTTCATTTGCTAACTATCCCTATCAGTAGTTAGTGCCTTCAGTAGTTTGAATCTTTTATTTAGCTGGCAGTAGTGGCGCTTGCTGTATTGCAGTAGCTTGAGTAGCGAATATTTTTGTGAGGTAAGTGATTTGTGAAAGGTATAGTTTACTGTTAGTCAGGGCCCATTCTTTTGTAGGGATTATTGAAAGTCAGATTGCGTTGCGCTAACAAAATATTGTGTGTCAGTTTAAGCACAGTCCTTTGCAATTGTTCAATGGGGACGTTTCACAATTACGTTGAATGAAGTCTGATTAGTCGAATGGATACAGAACTCGAGTTGTGTTGCCTGTTGTAAGTGCAAGTGGTGTGCTTACTCTGTCTTATCGTTAGTAAAACTTTACGAATTGACTGGGCAATGCAACTCCCAGTACCAATAAAGAAATACAGTCACTGCAAAATACATTCACCCCCTTAAATACTGAAACCTAAGGCCCTGTTTACATAACAAATAAATTAAATTGTCTTACCTCTAAAGCAGAAATGGAGTAACGCGATATATTCTCGTCTCTCAGAAAAATTATGAATGCTAGCTACAGGCTCATCAGTGTGCAATGCCGGGGATAACTTGAAATACACATGAAATTCTTTTTGCTGATAAACGAGAACATTTAAGAAAATTCAGTTTCTTTATAAAATATATGACCTAGACTGGGAGGCAGTACAGATTACAGTGAATTACTAGCACTCATGTTTTTTTAGCAAAATTATATTGCAAATTTTAGTTTGACTTTTCAAAAACACCTGACAATTGCAGTTATGTTACAGTTGATTCACAAAAAATGAGATTTAAACAGCAAGTATTACCTAACTTCATTAATCCAACATAAATGAAAATCATCAAATTACACATATCTCTGTTAACAAATCTTAACAAATGAAATATTTGACGAAAATCGTTTACGTTTATTTTGGGGCTACTCAACAATTATAAATTGTCAGCCAACTCATTTATACTAGCACGCTGGCAAAAACAGAAATCATAATTATTGAACATCTTTGCCTTATTTGCCTGAAGGCTTCTGCTTCCATGTTCAACAATATTGGCATACCTACACTAATGTAACTCTTCGTGGCTTCACACAGCACACCACATAAACTGCCTACTCCATCGTCTTTCCCTCACAGACAGCTAGCTACAACTGTGCGCCCAGCGCTCTCTTACTCCACCAAAGCAGTATCTTTGGCTTTGTGGTCGCGCACAGCCAGCGATTCGCATTATCGAGCCTATCAGAGACATTAATCGTTTATAGTATATTAGTTTCATTTTAATTTATTAATATTCTTATCTTATTCTGGTACCACATACAACTGTGCCCCAGTACATTTCTTTCACAACCCTCCAGTGGGGTTTAACTAATTTGGCACGCATTTGGAAGTACCTTGTGCAACAAATGGGTGATTAACTCTATCATTAAACTTGAAAGAATTGATAGTTCTCAGATGCACTACTATTAATCATAATCTGGCTATAATCTGAGTAAATTGTCTCGTAAGCAAGGTCGCTGGTAAATAAATCATGTAAAGCAGAATCAGTATACAATCCTGATTCTCAACATAATGGTATAGGATTGGGCAAGGGAAAGGAAGAGCCGTGGCTGAAGCCTAGGAGCATGTTGAAGTGACCGCATCATAAAGTCCGTATCTTTTTTTGTGCAGGTTCAACAACTAACAGTGACCCATGTGAATTGCATCAGTGTACCAAGACATCAGAACTCCATATTATTTTCCTCAGTCATGTACAGAGACACAAGAGGTACTTAGCAACAGATTGGCAACAACCGTAGTTGGCGACTACCGTAATATCAGTAACGTGATGACCATCATCATCACTGCTCTTCATAGCAGAAATTCTTCTGAGATCCTAACAACATATATTCACTTATATTGAAGTATGAATAACAGAAGTAAATTGCTCCAATACCATGAACAGAGGTAGGAGACTGGATAATGGAAGGTACAAAAAAGTAGCAAAAGTAACATAGTGGAAAATGACCATTTCTACCAATGTCAACTTCGAGTAATTTATCTGATCGGAAAAAGTTCAGTATCCTAATGAAATTACAGAGCGGATGAAGCAACAATGCTTTACATCAGAGCGAATAGTCAAAGTTGGAGGTGAGCTCTGAATAAGATAACGTCAATAAGTGTGGCATCGGGCTGCCAATTAGACACAGAATAACCAAACATTACACAGAACATCACTGGTTCATAACATTTTACTGTGGCTCACAGTGGCCTTGTATATGCAATATTGTGCTATAACTACATAATTACATAAGAAATGTAACAGGACAATCAAGAATTGAATGGCTCCAGGTGGCTTTGTACTTAGAATACATGCAAATCCTAATAACTAAAACAATTGAATAGAAAAAAGTCAGTCAGAGGCACCGAGATGCCTTTCTATACACATGATCTTCGTAGCTATAAAATGTTACAAACATCATATTTGTTTCTCAAAGTGGCCAAGTTTTACAGAGAAATAATTGCTGACCTTAATAACTAAAAAGTGACAGAATGTTCTTTGATTAATAACTACTACATTGCATTTTCCATCAGTGGAGCACAGTTCATTTGATGGTAATGTTGGTTTTCACTGTTCAGCTTGGTATAAACTTTTTTGCTATTTTCCAGAAACTCTGCTAACTGCAAAAACTTTTTACAGGTGTGCATATTTATATTGCCAGCTTTTATATATGCTTATTCTGATTCATATATGAGCGTACATAATAATATGAAGCAACACAGATCTTTTTACCTGATGCATTTCCCATACTTATACAAACTCTATTGGTACCTTGTTTCCACGATTCCTTGACTATTCAGCATTTCATTGGGTGACGACGTGCCAAGCAGGGAGAATCTTGCTGCTTAGCCTTTCCTGTACAGGTGCTGAAAGTATTACTCTGAACGGTTTCACAGATTTTATCTGAAACATCAGAAATGTTGCTTGATAATGTGAGGTCAACTGTGCCAGAAGATAATTTTTTTTTATGAAAGCTGCTGTCAACCGCAGTTCTCTAAATTAATCAGAGTAAATACATTGTTCGTTAGAAGTGGACTGTTGAAATAAATTCGAACTGTTGTGATCACCATTGTTACGGGCTGAGATGTCAGACTGAGCTGGCTTATCGTCGCTCATAAACCTCTGTTCAAAATAACATCTGCATCCGTGCTGGAATGCTGAATGTGACTTCCACGAAGTTGCTGTGTTTTATTTTCTATAGTAATGGACATCGTTTTCTTGCAGCTGTTAATGTTGGGTTCTGCCTAGGTTTTCATGATTATACGTAGTTGCTTTGCACCTTGGTACGATACTTTGATTCTATGATTCTATTCATCTAATAGGTATTCATACAGGCCATACAGAGCCGTGCATTTATACTGCTAACTTGTTCCTGTAGAAAGCCATGCCCGAGTTACACATTCTTATTGTGAATTATGCATAGGCCTCTAAGTGCCATATAAAGTTACAGGTAAATGATATTTTATGATACCTTCTCGACTTTGATGTTTATGCTATGTAAAACTAGGCAAGAAATAAATGGAATGGCGATATAATGCGTGATTTCACAAGAATCCGTAGCAATAGTAGATCGAACTGTAGTACTGTTAGAAAAATTTTGCGTTTCAGAATGGGCTGTGAGAGGTATACGTAGTTTGCTTTTGCGCAGTATTAGTTGCACAATTCAAACATTCAGTGTGAGGGAAATCGTCTTGTCCTTCAAATAATTTAGCGTTGTGACGTAGTGACTGTGTACTATTTATAGTATGCGTCACAGAAGGAAACAGACTCTGTTCTTTGTTGAGACTGAATGTCTGATGTATGATTGTTTTCGCATTATTAATTTGAGGGAAATAATACAGGGTGTATACGCTAACAAGGAAGAAAAATTCCCGGATTTTTCCCTGATTTCCCGGTTAAAAATACACTTTCTCCCTGGTGAAAACACGCTTTTTCGGTGTTAAGTGACAGTATATATTCCCTTATCAGTCCCTTGAATGGTTATGGTTTTATACTGTAGACGGGCGTAGAATTTGCCCGCACTTTAGAAAACGAAACACAGAGAAAAAGACACGTTTCGGAAATATCTTCTATGTACAGCAACATGCACAGTCGTGCTCAAAAGTATCCGAACGACCTGAATTGCATTTCGCCTGATTCTCATGCAACCCACATAACGCTCCTTGGTACAGTCGTTTGACTATTGAAAATGGCTCCAACAAGTCACCACCAGATAACTCGGCTCTGTATCGCAATAACTCAAGATGTAAAGTAATACCACGATACTACAAATATCAGGGAACACTTTATCACAGATAAGATTGTCCTTAAGGCTTGTAATCTCACATTTATTGCAATAAATGACATACCTGAAATGTTACCACTCTCATTATTACGTCAGATAGGTAACGCACGTAGTAAGTTCGTCGTATTCATGATTTCCTCTTCAAAGTAACAAACCGCACTTGTTATATAACACAAAATGATATTAAAAATTTAAGTTATTCACGAGCAGCTAGTTGAGAATATGTATGAACTTCAAATGACACGACGAACCATCTCGTTCTGCATTTGGATTCAAACCCAGGTCATGCAGACTAACATTTCGTGACTGACGGAAACTAACAGTCATTCCTGACTAGGCATACAGAGAGTAATATACCTCGATTTTAAACAGTATTAGTTAGCAAATATCAACTTTAAATTACATAACGTAAACATTTTTAATGGACGCGAATTACTACCCAGCATCTATAGTCCCTGTTAACGAACTACGAGTAATGTTAAATATTGCTTCTTCACAAGTAACTTACTTGAAATGCCGTGATGTAGAGCTTTGTGTTGGACAGGGATTCGAAACCAGAACCTAATCGGATTGTTATCGAAGCACAATCAACTGTGACATATCGGATTTTCTCGGCAGTAGCTAGATGTTTTAACTGAAATGACGAGACGAAACATTAATTTTTTCCTTCCCAGGACTCCAACCCGGAACATATCGCTGTTATATATTAGAAAAATAGTTCAAATGGCTCTGAGCACTATGGGACTTAACTTCTAAGGTCATCAGTCCCTAGAACTTAGAACTACTTCAACCTAACTAACGTAAGGACATCACACACATCCATGCCCGAGGCAGGATTCGAACCTGCGACCGTAGCGGTCGCACGGTTCCAGACTGTAGCGCCTTTAACCGCTTGGCAACCACGGCCGGCTATATATTAGAGAAAACGAACGTTAAATATGGGTTTGTTACATCAGCAGCGACATGTGAGCATATTTGAACTAGAAATAATATGACGATGAGTTCAATGCTGACCGGGAATCGAGCCCCACACATACCATTGTTGACTACACACAAAGAGACGTCAGCTACAGAATTTTTTTCTCCACCAGCTGCTCGGAATAACATCCTTGAACTTAGAGTGATCTCTCAAATAGTTCTGTGTCTCACTGGGAGTCAAAAACGTCAGATATCGTTAGTGTTGACAACGAATGAAAATGCATTGAAAATCAAAATTATTATCCATTAGCAGATAGGTGTTCTCATGCTTGAGCTTGATAATACGTAATGAAAACTTTACTGCCAGGCCAGCATTCGAACCCACTCACGCGCAATATGTGGAGATGTTGAGGAATCTGCAGTTTTGAACAAACAACAAATTGTAGTCAAGCTGTATTGTCACGAAGGGATCAAATTCCACGTTAAGGGCAGACTAAGTTGCATTCCAAGTTCAGAACCAATTTTATCGACATACAGAAGCTAAATAAAAGATGGCATAAGGCTCCTGTGACCCTACGTAGTGTTTGTTTCGTCACTATAAATAAATAACTTGTATAAGAAAGGTTACTGGTGACAGAGTTCCCACATTTCGCCACTCCTGACTTTATTGTGATGCAACCTAACGACTAACCCAGACCATCATCATAGGAACCTCTCATCAATCCAACAGACCACCAAATCATCTTCTGTGTGACTCATTTTTCATTCATAATACCGTTGCGGCACACTCGATGAGAATTCTGACACACTGGCTCCCTGTGGTGGTTTGCTGCTTGTTCAGTACATTCATTTACTTGGTTGACCGTATCGCCATGAACTAGCTGCCTCGGCTACCCAGTGCATACATTACACTCTGTTTTGTAATCACCTAAATAAAATCATGAAACTGCCACCTACACAGAACAGCCAACAGTGGAGGATACAGAAATTTAAAGAGGAAGTGTTCCTTTCTATTTGAGCAACTCTATTGCGCTATCTGTTTGTTGAAAACGTCGTGCAGTGCAAAAGAAAAGCTGTAACTGTCTGTCTCTCAGAAGTCTAGATCCGGCCATATGCATTTATCTCACAGCACTGTGGAATGCGGAAGTTCTGGAGGAACTATTGTTGGCTTCTGGAGGTGCTGTAGCTGCATGACAGCTAGTAGCGTCATGGTAAGTGTCACACAGCATAGATAAGATGTTGCGAGTTCCATTTCATTCGCTGCTACTTTTGTCCAACGCAATTCCGCTGCCTGCTGAAGTTACCAATTTAATGGAACTTTGAGCATAATTACCTTCACTTCTCAACACAAAACAGCTGCATGTGGAAAAACGGCTAACTTCTGCGACATTTTGCTCTTTTCAGGTTTAATAGACTGCCAGGCAGCAGATGCATCTCGAAGCTTTTGTATTAAGTATGGGGAGAGCGCATGGTGCCAAAATAGTCAGAAAAGTATTTTCTATATCAGCTGTCGTCTGGTAGTGGCATTTTATTCTTCTTCAAACCTTGTTTGACAGCTTTAACTCAGAACAAGGTTTCTACATGCATGTAATCAATAAACTGCATGTCCAATGTCAGACTGTTATAGATCACATCAGAGAATTCGCATGTATCGTTGATGATTAATTTCTCTCTCATGTTTTGAATTGTTTTAACAACACTTAAGGAAACCTTACGAAAATTGTGCACTGTATTAAAAGAAATGAAATAAAACTACCCACGATAACCTTATGACCAAAGTCTGTTTTGATAAAACTGAGTATCTGTACACAAACGTGCCTCTATCGGCACGAATTAGTAAAATACTACTCACTTTGTTTTAGATTGGGGCTGTGTTTAATTGGTATGCTGTGTCATACTCAACAGGTATGCAAATGTGGCATTTCATAAATAAAGTTATGTATTCCTAGAGACCCAAAATCAGGAGAAAATTTTTACACATCAAATTCTCTTTGTAGCCCTACACAATATGTTGTATTACGGTATATTGATAATTTTTACTTATGGACCGTCTGACAGCAACTGAATAAAACACAATTTTAGTGTCATACACGTTTCGCCTTTATTTTCTGCAAGCCATCATTGTATTGTATACTTGTGTGTAAACACCTGCCGATGCCCACTCAAGGAAGACAACGATACACAGTCAAACTACAATATTATAAATATGCCTCAGTTTGTGGATGAACTCAGACTTAGGTTGATAATCATTTTGAATATTTAGCAGTGCTGTACCCACTGGTGTTAAACTCGTTTTCAACCAATGATTCCCACAGCTACAGGAACACTACTTGTGATACCTCTTAGACAAAATACTTACGCAGTGCTGTCAGACGAAAAGATCAACCTGACACAAACTGTGGGAAGTTTGTTTTACAACCTTCGTACCTGGATAAAGAGCTTTTCCTATTTGAGATATCTGTGAACGTTGCTGCATAAGACGATTTAAGAAGAAACTAAATTCCTTCAGCTACGCCACTGTTTAAAGAAATCGTCTTAAGGGAACTAGATCGTGGTTTGTGAATTGTTTACCGGCCGTACTCTGCCGCATTTCGCTGGTTGGAAGGCAAAAAGCTTACTGACAAATTTCACACTAGGAAAAGGGGGACACAATGTCTCCCACTGGAAGCTCATGTTGTTTTATTTAAATGATTAGAAAATCAGGTAAAGCGAACAGTGAGGTGGTCAGTAAAAGCACATTACTGTTGTCAGTATGATGTTGCACCGCCCAGGGCCTGTAATGATAAAGGGCCCGTTTAGGTCAGTCATATTGTATACAGAAGCGGAAGAGAGAGCACCACTGAATTCTACAATCCGTATGCATTGCATACTGTAAGGGGTCCGTAGGCCCTTACTATAGGTTTGCACTCGGCACAGGTCGATAGGGCAAACAATCGATAGTGTCGTGTTGCGAGAGCGAGTGAGAGTTGAGTCAGTCCCACGTTGCGGGCCGAGCCGTGTGGAGGCCTGTTGCTGTAATGCAAGGTTTCACCGACAAAGGGAGTGGCCATCGCCGCGGTTTAACCCCTTTGTGTTAGAATAATACGGGAAAGTGAAGAAGTATAATTACGACAGTGATCAGTGATATTTCTGTGCCAAGATTTTTGGTTTCGCGTCTACCGCGCTGGCATCGTTTGGATTGCAGTGTTGGATTACAGTGATTGAATTTGCGTGTGACGATTATGAATAACGAAGAAGCCTGTGCTGAGATTAGCCGTTATTAAATATGTATGACGAAGGCAGTGGCTGTCTCCTTCTTTTTGTGTTTTTGAGACGATTATAGGTTCTTGATTAGTGAAGCTGTGTTGTTGTTCTTCTTGTTACCAGACATTTCATTATTACAGCATTTGAGAAGGACAAAATGGAATGTAACAACTCCGTAGCAGTCAATTCCGATTGCCAGCCCCATTAGGTACACGGTCACATTAATTAATAATTATTTGGGCTGCTATCAGATCCGATCAGGTCGGGAAAAATAAAACGGAGGTGTTGCACCCTTGGCTTACCGTGAAAAGACAAGTGCAATTTTCGGACGAATCGTAAAGATCAATAGGTAATTTTATCTTGCTTAACGCAAGAAAATATTTTTCAATGTCGCATCGAGACAGAGCATAAACTCTAAAATCGCGACAAGAAACAGTGCATTTTGATCAATACGAAGTAATAGCATCTTACAATTGTGACTAAACTGTTTTTTCTCGCCATATTAGATAACAATAATATTGTCAATAAACTGTATTATAATGTGCAAATGCGTAAATCCGCGCGAAAAACTGTGAAAAGTGAACACTAAAGAAAGACACGTGTGAACATTACTATAGCAAAACGAACTAAGACTTTGTCACGGAAGCTTTTAAAGAAGTGTTTAGTGGTAATATTTTGACTGAAATTGCTTTTTGAATAGTGAAAATCGGACAGCTTCAAGTGGACCCATAAACTGTTATGCAGACGACAATTTATTGTGGCGACGCAATTGTTGAGTGACATCACGCAGACCTGTGTAGCAGCTGCGCCAAAGAGCTTCGATCCGCGAGGTGATCGGACACGTCATCCCAACTACCTGTGCAAGGAGTAGATCAAGCACAGACGTACTACACCGACGGTCTTCAGCGCGACTTCGAGACACCGAGCGCCAACCCGGCATCTAGCGGCCGAACTACAAACTACGCCCGCCTGCAGCGCCACGGAGCGGCCGGCAGAGAACTACGACGGCTCGCCGCAGCTCTTCAGCGTGACTTCACACGGCTCCGGCGGCAGTACAGCGCCACGCCCACTTCAAACGTGAAAACCTCGCGAATCGTGGTAACGTCGATTGGTGAGTGAAGACGACCGGTTGGCATAACATTAAATTGCAGTGTGCAGTCTTCTCGGTAAATAAACAATTTTAAACTGATTTTCACATTAGGAAAAGTACCCAATTACAGTAATTTCCGAAAAGTTTGCGAAACATACTCTGAAATATAGCATACTTATTGATGCATACTGTGTTGTCTAAATGGTAATTATACAGATATGCTCATTGTCTTTGGGGATTTTACATTTATAAGTTTTATGAGTGGTGTGATTTATCTTATTTAGGACATTTTACATAAACTGTGTGTGTGAAAATTGATATTTGAAATTATTAGGTTTTGAGAGTCATTATGTTCAGTACTCATGCATATTGTATCAATTTTGGGATTAACTGAAGATACTGCAGTTACTGTTGGATTAGTTTCGTGGTAATTAGGAGTGTTTTGGGTTACTAGAAGTTATTTTATATTACTTGCCTGTGCATTAAAAATAAACCATACATGTCTACTGAAGATAAGCAGGTTTGTGAGGCAGTAGTTGAAAGGAAAGGGATAGGACAGGAAGACAGAGATGATTCAGGAATCAGTGATTATGGAGTGTCATTAGATAGCCCATTATCACATTCAACTAGTTATCCCAAGACTCCAGGACAAACGACGAGAAATAAGTCAGTTTCAGAGGATGCAGATAAGTGGTCGATGTTGGTAGACTTGATAAAGGAAAATAACGCATCATTAGAGAAAGGTTTCAGAGAATCATTAGAGAAAAGTTCACAAGAAACAAGAGAATCACTAAAGAAAGATTTACAAGAAGCTAGAGAAGAGGGAAGAATATTCCGAGAATCATTAGAGAAAAGTTCACAAGAAACAAGAGAATCACTAAAGAAAGATTTACAAGAAACTAGAGAAGAGGGAAGAATATTCCGAGAATCATTAGAGAAGGGTTTACAAGAGATCAAAACATCGCAAATGAAGATGGAATGTAATCTGAAGAAAGCAATGCAAGAGTTACAAGAACGATTGAGGATGGACATCAATGAGAGAGAGAGTAAGCTACAGAAGAATATAGACCAAGTCCAGGGAGACGTGGAGAAGATGGAAGGAAAGTTAACAAAAAAGAAGGAAGACGGTATTGAAGAAACTAAAGCCGAATTGGGATAAAGGATCACCGAAGTGGAAACAAATTGCAATCATCGAATTGCCGAGGTGACGCAGATGCAGAAACAATGCAATGATGGGGTTAAGGGGATAGGAGATAGGCAAGACCAACTGGCTGTCAATCTGAGAAATGCTATAGCCGTGCAACGAGAAGAGGATGACCAGAGGGTTGCAATGGAAGGTGAGACCTTCACTTGGGGTTTCAGGAAGAAGGAAGGGACTACTAGTTTTGATCAGTTTGAAGGAGAATTCTTGAAGAAATACTGGTCCAAAAGTCATCAGTGTGCAGCACTTGAGGACCTACTACACCGCAAGTCACTTAATACAGGGAGAGGAACGTTGAGAGAGTCTGCCGAACATTTGTGGGAAATTAACGAGACCTTGGAACAACCCCTGAGTGATGACGTAATGATATCAGCGATAAAAAGAAGATTCAGCCGGAAAATGTAAGAAACTGTATCCGGGAGCCTAATTAAAGACAGGGAGGCCTTGATGGAGATACTGGAACAGTTGGAATCTGTTCGACCACAGGAACACAATCAAGCTAATGATCAAAACCGAGAGGGGAGTAATGACCCAAGGAATCATTTTAATAATTCGTCTGATTATAGAGGAAGAGGTGGAGGGACTGGAAAACTGAATGACACTCCAGATGAGGTCCGGTCAAGAGTGAGAGCTACCAGGACCTGAATAAACCTACTAAGATATATTTAGGACATTTAATTGTTAAACAGACATTTGAAAAAGGGGAATGTTTATTTTCATTGTATTTTCTGATATATTGTAACTAGAACTTCATATTTCATATCGACAGTTACCTGAGAATGGGTGTAAAAGCCTGTAACAACTAATTTGTAATATAATAATTCATATGTCATATGTTCACGTAATAATTTTTGATTGTATGTTGAGTGTTACATTCAATATGGACTATAGAGGATTACTGCTGCTTGATATAAAAAATTGTAATTTGGACAATGCCATGTTTATGAGATGTAATAACCTTTTTTAGAAATTATGGTGGAGGCAGCCCACTACCGGAGTCGAGGGATTATTTAGTGAATTGTAATTTCATTAATTATTTACACTGTGTGTTTTGTTCAGATGTAGCAATGTCTAATTCCCTTGCCGATTCTTTTACGCCAGAGGCTCCAAAGAAGTTTTCGAGGGCGGGGATGTAAGGGGTCCGTAGGCCCTTACTATAGGTTTGCACTCGGCACAGGTCGATAGGGCAAACAATCGATAGTGTCGTGTTGCGAGAGCGAGTGAGAGTTGAGTCAGTCCCACGTTGTGGGCCGAGCCGTGTGGAGGCCTGTTGCTGTAATGCAAGGTTTTACCGACAAAGGGAGTGGCCATCGCCGCGGTTTAACCCCTTTGTGTTAGAATAATACGGGAAAGTGAAGAAGTATAATTACGAGAGTGATCAGTGATATTTCTGTGCCAAGATTTTTGGTTTCGCGTCTACTACGCTGGCATCATTTGGATTGCAGTGTTGGATTGCAGTGTTGGATTACAGTGATTGAATTTGCGTGTGACGATTATGAATAACGAAGAAGCCTGTGCTGAGATTAGCCATTATTAAATATGTATGACGAAGGCAGTGGCTGTCTCCTCCTTTTTGTGTTTTTGAGACGAATATCGGTTCTTGATTAGTGAAGCTGTGTTGTTGTTCTTCTTGTTACCAGACATTTCATTATTAAAGCATTTGAGAAGGACAAAATGGAATGTAACAACTCCGTAGCAGTCAATTCCGATTGCCAGCCCCATTAGGTACACGGTCACATTAATTAATAATTATTTGGGCTGCTATCAGATCCAATCAGGTCGGGAAAAATAAAACGGAGGTGTTACAATACACACAGAAATTACTGTTACAGTGCACTAATGGAGCCCAATGAGTGAATTGTACATTTTCCGATGAGAAAGAGCACTGGGAAACAGTCTTCACTACATTAGGTTACTTAAACTGGTGTCACTCTGAGCTAGAATTTATGGTCAGCGACTAAGTGTAAGGACAATGAGTCGGATGCGGGTTTTGCAACTGTGAAATACTTTCCTACATTATAGAAGCGAATATTAAATTTGAACTAATATTCCGAAAATTTTGAACTTGGATAGCTTAGAATGAAAATCTTTCTGTTTATTTCAAAGGAATACAATTGATTTTCTAAAACATTCTCTGTCATACTCAACTTGAAACAGGTCACATCGACCAAATCATATAGAAGAACTGACAGTGACGTATTTCGGAAGGCAGTAAGATCACTTGGCTTTTGGTTTGGCAGTATTCTACAGCCATTTCTAACCGCAAGTAAATGAAGAAAGGCAGCGCGTTTTTGTTATCAAGTAACGTCTTCATCAATTACTTTAGTTTTATTGTAATCTACGAGTAATTGCTGAAGTTTGATATTAACATGAAAAGGATTCCGTAGACAGGGAAAGAAGCTGTTCTTGGGCAAATACTTCCATAATGACCAAAAAGCATTAAATGATCTTCAAGCACATGTTTTCCAGCAGCAGTATGAAGAAAATGTTAGTAATAAGTACGGTAATAATTGATGTATCCGGTAACTTCAAACTTCACAGTGGATTTTCTCGAACTAAGATATTTCCTGAATTAGTGAAAATTTCAAAATGGCTCCACATCGAGGCTATGATGCCTAGAAAAGTCTTACATAGTGCTGACGTGAGAATAGCATAATCTCCGCGTCAGAAGCTTCCTTCTACTTAACCATTTAATAGACTCGCATTTTTTCCACCGCGACTAATTTTGTAGGCTAAGTACATCATCCGTTACAGTACACTCCTGGGGATGGGAAATGTGGTCTGGTGGAACAAATTATCACAAGTGCAATGCGTGGGTACAAGTATTTACTTTTAAGAGGTACAAACAGATTTACTTTACCTCTGGTAATCTCAAGAGAAAGACGTTGTAATCCAGAATCCGCATTAAACATCACTTTCCTTCATTCCCAACTGGACAGAGCCGGTTTGCTTCGGGAAATGACGTAGGCAGACGTCACTGCAAACAGAAATACTGTCGCCAGTACACTTACTTACATTACAAAATTTTATTTTATTTGATGAACCGATAGCCATTTAAAGGAACAGGGCTCTTATTTTACTTGTACTTGATTGAACTAGAGATTTTGAAAAATTTGGTGCTCGACTATGATTGGAATTCGTATCTTCTCTTTTGAGGATCTGAATCTCTCGGAACAGGATAGTTCAATCATTTCGTTTCTTTTTCCAAGACTGCAATCTTCTCTAGGTCACCTCCAAAGGTGAGTATGTTGGTCCGATTCCTGATCCAGCACAAAAATATTCATAATTTCATTTCAAGCCCTATCACTTGCACACTGACCTGCTAGTGAAAATTAACGTGTATTTTTAATGTCTGTTCATGTGTTCCCAACAATTTCTGGTCAAACTCGCACACATCTTACTGTTGGTGAGTAAGCAATTGATACTTAAGCTATATTCGTGGAAGATAAAGAAGAACGATAGAAGCTCAGGCACAAAAATTTGTATCCTTATTTTAGATTCTAACACCTAGCAGCTGGTAAGAAAAACCGATACGTAACATTTGATTTTACCTAGTTAACAATGTGATTACGTGTTGGGTTCGTACCTCCGTCACAGAACTTCAGATCATGCACTTCATCTTTAAGTGCATATACACTTTGTTACTTCTGAATGGAGGTATATCAGATATCTTTCGTGGTTAGTTAACAGGGATGAAAGGGTCTTGATAGGAGTCCCGGTTTATTAGAAAAACTGTCGTCTTTTATTTTCAAGTTTAGATTTGGTTACTGATTTTAGCGAAAATTCATGACTCTTCACGGCTAGTCAGCAATATGATTGATTAGATTAGATTGGATTAATATTTGTTGCATAGATCATGAATACGACACTTCGTAATGATGTGAAAAGTATTATTTTAATGAAAATTTCCTTACATACCGGTATTCAATTTCTTTACAACAATTTTTTACCCTCTCTCTCATTCTTCTTTATCTTTATTTCTCTCTCTCTCTCTCTCTCTCTCTCTCTCTCTCTCTCTCTCTCTCTGTCACACACACACACATTCTTTTTTTTATTTTTCTTTCTTTGGTGTGCTCGACTATCGGCGAGGCACGAAAACGTCCGTGAATGAGTTTCTTAGGTTTGAGTACAGTTACGAAAGAAATATAAAGACAACTATGAGAGTTACTGATTTATGATCCTTAGTTTGCAGTCAGTTCTGAGTATTATTAGTAACTACGCTCCAGTCCCTAAACCTGGTTACAGAAATGCGAATCAGGAGCATTACGTATTCCAGGCCGTCGCAGCCGCGTCTTTGAAAGGCCAGCTGTGGTCACTTCCCAGCCCACTGTAGGATCACATCGGTTCGTCTTCTTCCTCGTGGTACTGTAACTGAGATTTGGCAACAAGGCAAGGTATATTTCGCAACTCTGAGATCGACGAGTTACTTCCTGGTGTGCACGGAATTAAGCCTCAAAGGTCACTTGATTTTTCCTGTCATTTCCATGGAATAATCTGAGTTATTATCGCTTCAGGTGTAACAAAAGATTGTAAATTTACGGTTTTCAGCCCAGGAAAGTCGTTGCATGTGTAAATCGTAACTAAACTCGTCCTTTAAATAGCGGTTTACGAGTTCTAGACTCTGTTGGCCTCGTAAGAGCTAGCTCTGTGGTGATGTGCTGACCTCTGAAAACGCGTCTTTTATGGTTCGCGGTTCCAGTCTCGCTGAATAAAACGTTTTTATCCCTTCTGTGAAAGAGCTACAAGCAGTCAGATCAAATATCGATAAGGAAGTCGCAAGAAAATACTTTCAGCTCATAGTGGAATGGTGAATAACTCACAATGCTGCACAACAGGTAACGCCTCGTTCTGCTGGTGACAAGCAAATTTTGGGTCCCTAGGAATACATAACTTTATTTATGAATTGCCACATTTGCACACCTGTTGAGTATGACACAGCATACTAATTAGACACAGACCCAATCGAAATCTAAGTCAGTAGTATTTTACTAATTCGTGCCAATAGAGGCACGCTTGTGTACAGATACTCAGTTTTATCAAAACAGACTTTAGTCATAAGGTTATCGTGGGTAGTTTTATTTCATTTCTTTTAATACAGTGCACAATTTTCGTAAGGTTTCCTTAAGTGTTCTTAAAACAATACAAAACATGAGAGAGAAATTAATCATCAACGATACATGCGAATTCTCTGATGTGATCTATAACAGTCTGACATGGGACATGCAGTTTATTGATTACATGCATGTAGAAACCTTGTTCTGAGTTAAAGCTGTCAAACAAGGTTTGAAGAAGAATAAAATGCCACTATCAGACGACAGCTGATATAGAAAATACTTTTCTGACTATTTTGGCACGATGAGCTCTCCCCATACATAATACAAAAGCTTCGAGATGCATCTGCTGCCTGGCAGTCTATTAAACATGAAAAGAGCAAAGTGTCGCAGAAGTTAGCCCTTTTCCCACATGCGGCTATTTTGTGTTGAGAAGTGAAGGTAATTATGCTCAAAGTTCCATTAAATTGGTAACTTCAGCAGACAGCGGAATTGTGTTGTAAAAAATGTAGCAGTGAATGAAATGGAACTCGCGACATCTTATCTATGGTGTGTGACACTTACCATGACGCTACAGCACCTCCAGAAGTCAACAATAGTTCCTCCGGAACTTCCGCATTCCACAGTGCTGTGAGATAAATGCATATGGCCGGATCTAGACTTCTGAGAGACAGACAGTTACAGCTTTTCTTTTGCACTGCACGACCTTTTCAACAAACACATAGCGCAATAGAGTAGCTCAAATGGAAAGGAACACTTCCTCTTTAATTTTTTGCATCCTACACTGTTGGCAGTTCCGTGTAGGTGGCAGTTACATGATTTTATTTAGGTGATTACAAAACAGAGTGTAATGTATGCACTGGGTAGCCGAGGCAGCTAGTTCATGGCGATACGGTCAACCAAGTAAATGAATGTACTGAACATGCTGCAAACCACTACAGGGAGCCAGTGTGTCAGAATTCTCATCGAGTGTGCCGCAACGGTGTTATGAAAGAAAAATGAGTCACACAGAAGATGATTTGGTGGTCTGTTGGATTGATGATAGGTTCCTATGAGGATGGTCTGTGTTCAATTCCAACTTCTGCCCATGATTATTAATAGAGAGAGACAGATTCTATTCTCTTCTGGCTACACCAAGTGAAAAAGATATAATGGCATTGTGGTCTGAAATTCACATTAAACATGATATTCCTTCTGTACCAAGTAGTCGCTAGGTTGGACCACAATAAAGTCAGGAGTGACGATATGTGGGAACTCTGTCACCAGTAACCTTTCTTATACAAGTTATTTATTTATAGTGACGAAACAAACACTACGTAGGGTCACAGGAGCCTTATGCCATCTTTTATTTAGCTTCTGTATGTCGATAAAATTGGTTCTGAACTTGGAATGCAACTTAGTCTGCCCTTAACGTGGAATTTGATCCCTTCGTGACAATACAGCTTGACTACAATTTGTTGTTTGTTCAAAACTGCAGATTCCTCAACATCTCCACATATTGCGCGTGAGTGGGTTCGAATGCTGGCCTGGCAGTAAAGTTTTCATTACGTATTATCAAGCTCAAGCATGAGAACACCTATCTGCTAATGGATAATAATTTTGATTTTCAATGCATTTTCATTCGTTGTCAACACTAACGATATCTGACGTTTTTGACTCCCAGTGAGACACAGAACTATTTGAGAGATCACTCTAAGTTCAAGGATGTTATTCCGAGCAGCTGGTGGAGAAAAAAATTCTGTAGCTGACGTCTCTTTGTGTGTAGTCAACAATGGTATGTGTGGGGCTCGATTCCCGGTCAGCATTGAACTCATCGTCATATTATTTCTAGTTCAAATATGCTCACATGTCGCTGCTGATGTAACAAACCCATATTTAACGTTCGTTTTCTCTAATATATAGCCGGCCGTGGTTGCCAAGCGGTTAAAGGCGCTACAGTCTGGAACCGCGCGACCGCTACGGTCGCAGGTTCGAATCCTGCCTCGGGCATGGATGTGTGTGATGTCCTTACGTTAGTTAGGTTGAAGTAGTTCTAAGTTCTAGGGACTGATGACCTTAGAAGTTAAGTCCCATAGTGCTCAGAGCCATTTGAACTATTTTTCTAATATATAACAGCGATATGTTCCGGGTTGGAGTCCTGGGAAGGAAAAAATTAATGTTTCGTCTCGTCATTTCAGTTAAAACATCTAGCTACTGCCGAGAAAATCCGATATGTCACAGTTGATTGTGCTTCGATAACAATCCGATTAGGTTCTGGTTTCGAATCCCTGTCCAACACAAAGCTCTACATCACGGCATTTCAAGTAAGTTACTTGTGAAGAAGCAATATTTAACATTACTCGTAGTTCGTTAACAGGTAGAATAGATGTTGGGTAGGAATTCGCGTCCGTTAAAAATGTTTACGTTATGTATTTTAAAGTTGATATCTGCTAACTGATACTGTCTAAAATCGAGATATATCACTCTCTGTATGCCTAGTCAGGAATGACTGTTAGTTTCCGTCAGTCACGAAATGTTAGTCTCCATGACCTGGGTTTGTATCCAAATGCAGAACGAGACGGTTCGTCTTGTCATTTGAAGTTCATATATATTCTCAACTAGCTGCTCGTGAATAACTTAAATTTTTAATATCATTTTGTGTTAAATAACAAGTACGCTTTGTTACTTTGAAGAGGAAATGTTGAATATGACGAACTTACTACGTGCATTACCTATCTGACGTAATATTGAGTGGTAACATTTCAGGTATGTCATTTATTGCAATAAATGTGAGCTTACAAGCCCCAATACAGTCTTATCTGTGATAAGGTGTTCCCTGATATTTGTAGTATCGTGGTATTACTTTACATCTTGAATTATTGCGATACAGAGCCGAGTTTTCTAGTGGTGACTTGTTGGAGCCATTTTTAATAGTCAAACGACTGTACCGGGGAGCGATTAGAGGACCTGCTAGACAGCTGCGTTATGTGGGTTGCATGCGAATGAGGCGAAATACAATTTAGGTCGTTCGGACACTTTTGAGCACGACTGTACGTTGTGTATTTTCGTATTACGACAGTATACATTGGAATTTCACCAAACACTGCATATTACTTTCCGAATCATTTAAATCGAGACTGCGATGCGTTTCTGTAAGCCAGTGATCTCGGCAGCCGATGACAGCGGATATTCAAAGCGTAGGACACGTGATGTACTCAGCCAACAACATCACTGTTACGTAGCACGAACACACAAACAGGTAAAGTTAATAGTTTAAATTAATATACACAGTGTTGCTACAAGAAAAGCAAAGCTTTCAAATATAATATTGGGCTCTAACGTTAATAAGCTTCAAGAGAAAGTAGGATTTCGCATACAATGTGGATCATTTTTGCGCGTGTTACACTTTAAGATATATCACACAAATGCGCCAGCATAATTTTTAATAGTGACATAAATGTCTGATCTTCAGGGTTCGAAATTCTTCTAAATGGCTTGTCATCAAAGAGCTGATTTTTAAATGAGAGTCAAACGCTCTGTGATTAAGAAATTCATGGTACATTCTCGCACATAGTTCAACTTACAAATAGGTTCGTTTCAGCAGTTGCCAGAGCGCAGATAACAGGCGACACCGCGCTTGCGCAGCTACCATGACGCAGGAAGCCCGTATGTACGTACATGTAAAACATTAAAAAACCTAAATTATGTCATAAAAGAAGCAAGACATCAGAGGATACTCCAAGACCATCGAATTTCGTGAACCATACTGAAATGTGCACATTCGTATGCCCGGATTCCCAATGAAGTAGACCTCGATCTGATATTAAGCTTTTCAGTGTGGTTTTCGGGATGTAAATTTTCTTGGAGCACCAGTACTGTATTATATCAAGTTTGGTTCCTTATTATGGCATAATGCCATACGTGCTATAAGATGAAAACGTGCACTTGAAATGCAGCGACAGTTGAAACTAGCCAGTACTGTGAAATTAAACATTTCGTTTCAAATGCATTGACTGCCTCTGCGGAAACGGTTAATAAGTCAAATTTCTTTAGAAAACATACAAAAATAACTTCATTGTTCTGCAAGGCGATTAATGCTTGACAGTCAGAAAGGTGGAAATAAAATAAAATCTGAAATTAATGACATATTTTAGCCTTCCGTAATTATGTCAATGTATTTTAATTTACTTGATAGCTACCGGCCACAGATATCTGTTTTGTTTTCATTTGACGTGAGAGTAAACGAAGGGGAAACAGCAAAATCGTTACATGTAAATGTGGAGACTACCCACTATAACTCAGACTGCTCTGCGCATCAGCCTCGGATCTATGATAGTTGCGACCCGGGTCAATACAACAAAAAATCGAATTTTCAAAAATATGTTTATCTTGTAGCACACATCTTTCTGAAAGGTCTGAAACATAAAACATATGAGTTCGAGGAAATGTAAGACATGTTATTTGGTCTTAAGTGTGCCAAGTGCTGTGCCACGCCTCTTCATAAAGCATTCTTCTATCGCACGTCACTGTATTTCGCTCTGTGGAACTGAAACGTGTATATTTTGTAATGGATGCCATCAAACTATATTCAGGACAGTGGAAATTGAAATGTCCTGTGGTGCCTCTTCTGCTCCCAGTCGGCCGGTTTGACATCCTGCCCCTCTTTTTAAAAAAAAGACATAAAATTAAATATAGGATACGTAAAACCAATAAAGAAAAGAGCTCCTAGCATTTTTTTCTCTCTAATCTTGCTACAGCTTTACATGGCGTGCTTTCCTTTCTGCGAAAGAATCTGTTGCCTCATCAAAACTCGTCAAACGTTTCGCTACATGAAAAATCGAAATATCGTTATCTAATACTGAAAAAGCTGTCAACACAAATAATACCCAACACTGGTGTGGTTTCTCGATTTGATTACGTCTATTTTGTCACTGCCTGCTAGATAAAACAAAATAGGCCTTTATAATATTGGAGTAATTTTGTAAGACACACCAAATAAACGAGACTGTTTTGGCAAAAATGGTCATTTTTATAACACGTCAGAATATAATTCACGAAGTGCCAATTACGCCTACTACAAGCGAAAAGCTTTATGTTAGGAAATCGTTTCACATTTCATTCATACGCACCAGCTTCTCAAGCATGAGATCGAAAAGTAGTATTAAGAAATTTTTATATAAATTTGGAATCGTCTTATTCTTCCAAAATTTGTGTGATGTCCCCGTTTCTTCTCCTTCCTCGTTCTAACAATCTTGTCATCACCAATTCTGCAGCTATTCCTACCATTGTCAAAATTTGTTCGCTGATTAATTTCACTAACCCTGCTAGAATCCCGCGATTGTTTTCCCCTTAGGCGTTATTACATGTTCGTGCAACACGTTTTCCGCGTTACTTCCAGAATAGAACTTAAGCGGCTATTATCTGGGGACTGTACAACTGGTCCTCACTAGTGTAGCCACCTGGCCAAAAATTTTCTGTCAAAATTTCATTTTCTTGGGTACACCTGTTATTCCTGTCAGTCGTTTATTTCCATTCTGGTAGTCTGAATCCATGGATTTCGCTAGTAATTATAAAAACGCTGATCATTCGCAAACCCAATCAACAACATAATCAAACAGCGATTGGCATTCATCCGTTCGGCTTTACTCCGCTCAGCTCGTACAGCCTCGTCCCCTTTTGTCTGCAGAAAGTTTATTTCTAGATGCGACGACGATTCTCCTGACAGAAATGTCACGTACAGTATGCACGCTTTCAAAAATTAACTTATGATTCATTCAAAAATCAACTTCAAATGAGTTCATAAATGTTCAAAAAGCAACAGGAAAGCGTTTCAAAATCATATGAATAACCGATAGACAAACGTGCGCTGGATGCTAGGCGCTTTGTGAAACAAGTTTTTTTTTCCCTCAAGAATATGAATTTGGCGCCCCCTTTTCCCAGTAGCATCTAGCTGCTTGCTGCGACTGCTTGCACAGCCAATAGCCACATTCCTGTAGCCAGAAGCGGGAGAATCTACTGCTCAAATGCGACTCAACTGCGCATGCGCATGAGCCCGCTCATAACTCCTAGAACGAATCTAATGTAAACAGTTGTGACTTCGCGCTCATCGGAGGCAATTTGTTGTTATGAAGCATTGCATAGTCTTCCTAAAGCCTTTGACACATTTTGCTGTTGGCAGACGCTTGCATGAGCACTGTGTGTCGTTATTGTATATAGCGCATTTCCTTTGCAATTTAAGTTATTTTAATTTTTTTCTCTCGTTTATGTTTTATTGTTGAAGTATTATTCTGCAGTAGCAGGATACAGTAATATCCTTTGTTAGAGTATCGGTTCTTACCAGTCAAAATTACAAAAATTTAACTGAAAACAAAAACAATGAAAAATTCCCGGAATTCTAAAAAATTTTCGGGGTTTTCCCGGTTTTCTCGCGGATGAAAAACTTCAGGGTTTTTTTCGGATCTCTCGGGTCGTATACACCCTGCAATAGTAATTTGTTGAGGTTTGATTTTGCTGTATGAATCTGGTTTGCAAATCGATCGTTGGGAAATAGCATTTATCAGCACAAAGGTTGACAGAAACAGAAGTGTTTGCATACGACGAAGCGGAAAGCTGTGGCGTGAACGGAAGGTTTTTACGACAAAAAGCGGCGTTGTGTGCACCACTTTTGGGTTTACAGAAAACTTCTTTGCTGTTAGTGTCATCATGCTTAATATGGAGCTTGATAACTTCACTATTAACTGTTTCGGACTGCATGGGTCACTGCAGACGGTGCTAAGTTAGTATCAATGCAATGTAATGAAATTTCTGTCGTGGGAAACTTAGTTTTGTTATCAGATTTGGTAGGTACAATTGGTTTATTAATGCTTTCCGAGATTATCAAACTGCTGTCGCTAACGGCAACGTTGGAGAAAAAACTGACAATTTAATGCTGTTTCACAGAGGTCACACTGTGAACATTAAGACGTGCATCTAACCGATTGTCTTGTTGATCTATTCTGTCATTAACTGATTGGATTTCATCTGTAAGCTTATTATAAGTTTCACTACATTGGTATCTTAAAAGCATTAATGTCATCTCTCGGGGGTTTGGTACTGTCTGCGCATTGGCTGGCTATCGCTTCAATTTTATTGCAAACACGTCTTCCACTGGCCTTAATATCTGTACCTACCAGTCTGAAACAGTTATGTCGTTTCTGTCTACGATTTAAGCTCGTCACGTATGGTGGAAAATTGTTCATTGAACTGATTGGTGGTGTCAACTTGTATTTCTCGTATGATGGAATTGTTCATTTTTATTAAATCGTTCATTGAACTGAGTGGTGGTATCAACCTGTATTTCTCGTAAACTGGAAAATTGTTCGTTGAACTGAGTGTTCATTAGCTTGAGATTCTGAAGCGTCGCTTCCGTATTCTTTTCAATTGATGCATCGGGTGTCACCTGTGTTGTGTTTGCGTTGTGGAGACATCATCTACAACCATGGACATTTCGTTTGTTGCATTAGCCGCACAGTTACCGCTAATAAAATCCAACGGATTTCCAAGAACAGGCTGAGCACTTTGCACTATTATTTCCTCTGACATACTATTGGCAATCTGATTAATTGTATGAAAAGTAAGCAAATCACTGACCTCGTTAAAAATCAAGTTTTGGATTGTGCACGTCAGCCACAAGCAGATCAGCTGCGTCCGCAGTACCCGAATCTACCATCTGATTACCAGTCAAATCAGTGCGTGAAATTGTAGTGTCAGCAATTTGTTCATTAATTTTGGAAACGGGACTCACGTTTTCTGTGGTGTAGACTTGGCCACTGTTTCTATGTTTCGATACAGTGTATCGATACGTGGAACTGTTTCAGTGTTTTGGAACGGCTGTGGTTCAGTTTCGAAACAGTGGTGTTTCATTCCGCTCCTGTCTCGGATAACCGCACCAGATTCGATCTCGAGCCAGACACAGAAACTGTATCGTTGTTTCAAAATAAGGCTGTTTCAGTCCACCTGCGCTTGGAACGGACTAATTGTATCGAAACAGTGATGTTTCATTCCGCTCTGTGTCGTACGAGATTCGGGCTCGGCACAGATACTGAAACACAATATAACACTTCATGAAACACTTTCAAAAGTGTCGAAATCTTTCTGACAAGCAATAGCATGAAGCTTAAGATATCCGAAAATAAAGCTTAGTTTCTAGATGACTGTCCTATTACGAAATGGCGTAATTTCTGCTTTATAAACACTAACCGAACAATTAAACAACACATACTATTCACATTCAAAATAATAAATATGTGAAAATCATTCGATTAAATTACACTTTTTTTATAACATACGCTTCTCGTTTCATGTACAGTAATCGTATTATGAAACGCAAGAGGGGACTTATGACCACAGCAGTTGAGTCCCATAGTGCTCAGAGCCATTTGAACCATTTTGAAACGCAAGTAACCCTACAACATTTTGAATTAAAAAAGGCGTAGAGTGACAGTTTTTAGACATATACATAAATTTGATCTAGGTATAATTGCAAGCAATCTGTTTGACATATCACTGATATTGTAATTGTGAACGGGAAGAGCTGGGAAGCATGGTGACTTTATAGTAACGGTTCGAAACACCTTGAAAGACAAAATTTTTTCTGTTGTATTTTGTTATTTATTCGAATTATTTGGCGTTTTTTGTGAATCTATAGTCACTGTGCCTATTGTCCACAATGATTCCCTTTGTGTACATAGAAATTAGCAGGATGGGTATATTACCCATAGTAACGGAATGTGGGAATCCCAGTAGCATATCCGTTGTTTCTGCAGTTTGCTCCTATCTCCAGTTCCGTTCGTGGTGGTTCTTCTGTCTTCAGCTATGGCTGTCCTCAGCCAATTGAAAAGTATGAAAGTCACACAACACGAAAGCAGCGCATTTGCTGCAGGAAATACGAAACTGCCGAGATGCTCAAGTGATAGTTTCATACTTTCTGCGAAATGATTAGCGCTCTCGCACCTCATTTGTGTTTATATGGACATACTTATACAGTAGACATTCAAGATGATAAAATTTGTAGGTTTATTAGATTACAAAACACAAACTGGTTCACTGTTTCGAAACAGCGTATCGAAACATTACATTGTACTGTTTCATTTGTTTCAAAACAGTTAAGTGCTTCAGTTTGCCCATCTCTACTGTGGTGCTTTGTTAACAGTTGCACCGTAGAGTGGTTACTATCATTCTCAACATTGTTGTCAATAATCGGACAATAGTCGATTTAGATTTCTTTATTTGTAATACTACGCGCCGGAACCTTAACAGTTTTACGCAGCTTCTAAAATCACATACATGGTGCGAGGCCAAAAACAAAATTTCAAGACTCAATGAAAAAACAAGGCGGAGCATAAGAATGCCGATGAAATGTGGAAAAATTTTATACAAGTTGGTAAACTGCGTTTCGCCAAAAAATCTAACTACTATTATCGCTACAGAGTGGTTGAGAGAACACAATATACTTATCTGACTATTTCAGTATCAAAGAATTTACAAAGCGAACGACTGGCAGATCTGTCGCCAAGTGTAACGTTCTTTTAAAAAAAAGTAAGAAAATAGAAGTAACGTTCTTTTATAAAAGAAAGATTACGATTACGTTGAATGAAGTCTGATATGTGGAATGGATACAGAACTCGAATTGTCACGTTGCCCGTTGTAAGTGCAAGTGGTGTGCTTACTCTGTCTTACTGTTAGTAAAACTTTACGAATCGTTGGGCAATGCAACTCCCAGTACCAATAAAGAAATACAGTCACTGCAAAACACATTCACCCCCTTAAGCACTGAATCCTAAGGCCCCGTTCACAAAACAAATAAATTAAATTGTCTTACCTTAAAAGAAGCAACGGAGTAACTCGATATATTCTGGTCTCTCACAAAAATCTACAGGCTCAGCAGAGTGCAATGCTGACCATAGTACCTGAAATGCACATGAAATTCTTATGGCTGATAAACGAGTACATTTAAGAAAACTTCTTTATAAAATATATGACCTGGGCTGGGAGGCGGAACTGATTATGGTGAATTACTAACACTCAGTTTTTTTAGCAAAATTATATTGCAAGTTAAGTTTGTCTTTTCAAAAACATATGGCAATTGCAGTTACATTACTCACAGTTGATTCACAAAATATGTTATTTAAACGGCAAGTATTACCTAAACAGTTGATTCACAAAAAACGAGATTTAAACAGCAATATTACCTACCTTCATTAACCCAACATAAACGAAAATCATCAAATTACACATAGCTCTGTAACAAGTCTTAAAATCATTCAAAATGAAATATTTAACTAGCCTCTTTATCAAAAGGGTTTACGTTCATTTTGGGTTACTCAACAATTACAAATTATCAGCCAACTCATTTATACTAACACACTGGCAAAAAACGGAAATCGTAATTATTGAACATCTTTGCCTTATTTGCCTGAAGACTTCTACTTCCATGTTCAACAATACTGACATACCTGCATTAACGTAACTCTTGGTGGCTTCACACAGCACACCACAGAAACTGCCTATTCAATCGTCTTTCCCTCACAGACAGCTACCTACGACTTTCATCGGATGCCGATCCTGATTCCATCGCTCCCACATTTTCAGCAGACGAGGTTCTTACGGCCACAGCTGCTAAAAACACCCTCAGCTCCAGCATTCACCACCAGAGTAAGACATGTGCTCTTCTTTATGACACCATCGCCTCCTTCCTTACGTCAGTCTCCACCACTCGCCCACCATGACTTTCACTCCCGTTTCAGATGACTTCATCAACTACGACATCACATCACGCAACACCATATTTTTTGACTGCTACCAATCTTGTATTCTCCACCTACTCAACACAGTGAGAAACAGTTCAGCTGTGCTAAGGTCTAGGTAGCCAGCCACAGCACAGCTGGTCATGCTCACCTGCACAAAGATGAGGTCTGCAGCAGCGCTATTCACCCACCTCCCCTCCTGGGCTTCGCATTCCCAATCTGTGGTAGCCATGCAGCGAACACTTGATGCAGCACGAAGAAACTCTTCGGCCAACACTACAGCTCTGCCACAGGACACTCTTTGCACTAGACCATTATGAGCTTCTGTGGCATACACACATTCTCTGTCGTATTGCTATCTAGCAATAAACAACAGATTCATGGTATTCATAGTCTCCACTATTTGACCTAGAGTATCCTCACCCATGCCCTCGCCTACATCTATTCTACTAAGTTACACACCTCTTTCTTCACAAAAAATGTACAACTCATGCCATGGCAGAAAGTGCTATGCATGTCTTATTGTCCATCCTCACAGATTCATATCCGCCAGCACTGCACTCATACATCCCAAACTTTGCATAAGTTCTTTCCATACCTTGCAGAACTTGGACCCATAGAAGAAATGATCTAATGGAGATATGGCTCAGCTGCGGCCTTGGGCATTGTTTACAGAATGAATTTTCATTCTGCAGCAGTGTGTTCACTGATTTGAAATTTCCTGACAGATTAAAATTGTGTATCAAACAGGGCTTCGAACCCAGGATCTTAGCCTTTCATGGACAAAGTTCACATCCCAATGTGACACACAGTTTTAATCTGCCAAAAAGTTTGAAATTAGTGCACAATCTGCTGTAAAGTGAAAATCCTTTCTAAAAAATTACTACATTAAGATTTATTTGTGTTCAAGTTAAATATTTTTATATTTATATTTTTCCCTGAAAATGAGCTCATACACTGAAACATGTTGTAACACTAAAACAATTCCAGCACGTTAACAACGGATTTGAAACTGATAATGGTCTCTAATAAACCTGTTTATAAAATGTTTCTAGTTTCCAACACATTCTTCTGTTCCTGATATACTAATGTGCAGCACTTATCCTAGTACTTTGAATTTTTGATATCATTTATTTAATTAAAGTCAGTTCTGATTGGGATATATTAGGTGTTTTCGATGACTAGCTTTTTTGTACATAGTGACATGTTCAAATTTGTCTCATCGTCCAGCCTATGTGATATCTCAGCAGCATGCTGTGTTAGCAACCTGAGATGGTCCAGCTGATTGAATGTTGTCCTACATTGTCTTCCTCTACTGTCTCTGGTATGAGAGGAAGCAACCTGTTACCTTTGACTAACACATGGAACCTATGGCTTACATAACTGTTATCTGCAGTATTTATTGGGAGACTTGTTATGAAACTAAATTACCAACAATTTCTTCACAATGACATTCCAGCAGTTGATTGGCTATTGATTTGTACTGGTGCTATCACAATTCTTGTTATGTTCTGATCAGTGACACTGCTCTCTTACTGTGTTCATTCACTGTTTTATGTCGTTTTGTAGCAGTAATTATCTAACTTATATCACATGTTCAGAAAATATCGTTGATATGATACACAACTAGTTCATAATGCACGTTATTGACAGATGACTTGAAGTTGATTCTATATTCCTAGATTTCCACAAGGCTTTTGGCACCATTCCTATCAACTGGCTTCTTATCAAATTATGTGCCTACGAAAAATCGTCTCAGCTTTGCACCTTGATACCCGAATTACTGTCAGAGTAGTCATATACGTAGTAATTGGCAGGAACTTATGAAATGAAAGTAAACTTACATCTCGCATTCGTCAGGAGAGTGTGAAAGGGCCTTTTTCTGTATTTGATCCATACACATTATTTAAGAAATAATATGAGCAGAACATTTAAATTCAAGTTTCTTATATTTGGGGAGCAAAATAACTGATGATGGTCGAAGTAGAGAGGATATAAAATGTAGACTGGCAATGGCAAGGAAAGTGTTTCTGAAGAAGAGAAATTTGTTAACATCGAGTATAGATTTAAGCACCAGGAAGTCGTTTCTGAAAGTATTTGTATGGAGTGTAGCCATGTATGGAAGTGAAATATGGACCATAAATAGTTTAGACAAGAAGAGAATAGAAGCTTTCGAAATGTGGTGCTACAGAAGAATGCTGAAGATTAGATGGGTAGATCACATAACTAATGAGGAGGTGTTGAATAGGATTGGGGAGAAGAGAAGTTTGTGGCACAACTTGACTAGAAGAAGGGATCGGTTGGTAAGACATGTTCTGAGGCATCAAGGGATCACCAATTTAGTATTGAAGGGCAGCGTGGAGGGTAAAAATCGTAGAGGGAGACCAAGAGATGAATACACCTAGCAGATTCAGAAGGTTGTAGGTTGCAGTAGGTACTGGGAGATGAAGTAGCTTGCACAGGATAGATTAGCATGGAGAGCTGCATAAAACCAGTCTCAGGACTGAAGACCACAACAACAACAACAATATTGAAAAAATGGAAGGAGCGAAGCATATTCAATGTGAAAAAACTAGGTATAACCAAGATCGCATTCATTAATATTTATTATTGACGGCCGGTTTCGACAGTTTAAACTGCCATCTTCTGGTCTATAACATAATGCATTTACGTAGAACACATCTACCATTATATAATAACTGCACGTTTTTTGAAAGTATGAAAATGTACAATTTCCATTTCACTACTTCTAATGTCAGACGATAAATTTTTCACAAAACATGATGACAGATGCATTCTATGTAAATACATGGTGCTACAAATCAGAAGATGCAGTTTCAACAGCCGAAACCTGTCGTCAATAATAAATTTTAATTAGTCTGATGTTGGCTATAAGAATTATTTTCACTTAACTTGTTTGTAAGCAATGGCGTCATTTACTCTCCAGTGACGTCAAAAGAAAACCAGAACGAATTACATAATGATTTAGAAAATATATGTGAGTTATTTGAAAAGTGGCAATTAACCTTGAACAGTAAATATATGAGGTCCCTCATAGTAATTCCGTGTAATTTCTGTCATTTGATAAATGACACAGATTTACTGGTAGTCAATTTAGCTGCATATCTAGGCATTGCAGTTCGGAACTACTTATTCTGAAACAGTAATGCAGACAATTCTGTAGGAATGTGAACCGAATACTGTGTTTTATTGCCAGAATACTTAGAAGGTGCAACAAATCACTTCAAATGCTGTTTGCGTTACACTTGCCAGTCTTCCACTAGTGTACTGCACAGTATGAGATCCTTACACGGGGATTGACACAAGACGTCGTACAAGAATAAAGAAGGGCAACTCTCTTTGTGTTACAATATATGGCAGCGATTGTCATGGATATGATAAGTGAGTTAGCACGTTTTTCACAGTGGTATAATTTTACTCATCAACATTGTCTACAAGAACACAAAAAAGTTTCTTCCCACTGACTTTTTGAGTAATGATCATCATGATACAATAACCGAATCAAAGGATTTATGTGTATTTCATGTGGTGCTATGAAGTTAAACGATAAATATAACGAAAGTGATATCTTGCACCTTCAGCCAACCACCTAATTTTGAATTGTAGAACTATCATGTAGATGACGATGTACTGGGGAGATGACTTAACATCATGATATGTTTTAGACTTCTGTACAGCCTTTTCTCATTAAGGTCACCAGCTGCTAATAGGACTCTTTCTTCATCTTGCAGAGTATGCTACGTCACTGCTACAACTGTATGTCAATTAAAAGCAACTATATCTGGTTTCTTGGTGTGGAAGAGAAATATATATATATTTAAGTTCAGAATTTTTCTGCTTACATGTTCCAGACACTTTTATTATGTCAAATGTCCTTGGGGCTACACTTTACCTCACTCTGTAAATATTCCATCTTTCTCATGAAATATGTGCTGATTAAGTTGTGCTTGTGTTTTGTAAACTAATATAAACTAATCCAGAATCTATCGACTAATAATTCAGTATGACTTGTTAATTCTGTATTCCTCAGAATGTCTCCTCCTTTCATTGGTAAGCATTTGCACAGGACATTTCAACAGGAATAGACCTAGCCCATTATCTTCCCTAATTCACACGGAGTGGTGGCACAGTGGGAGAAGCATTCATGAGGAGCAGTGCTTAAGACTCAATCAGGCCATCCAGATTTAGGTTTGCAACTGTTCCCTAAATCACTTAATTTGAATACTGGCGTAGTTCCTTTGAATATGTCAATCCATACTTGTCCTTTCTGAGACTGTGCTCCATTTATAATGAGCTCATCTAGACAGGACGTTAAACCCTTGTTTCCTTTCCTTTTCTATGTTTTTATATTAGAACTAACAGGTAAGTTGCCTTAGAGTTTAAGCAGAACTTGAAACCAGTGAGTCTTTTCATCGAAAAAATCATGTTTTCCATTATATGTTGTATGAGTGTCTGCTTATTGAGCTGCATGCTTCTTTTAAATTTCTACTATCTCTTTATTAATGTCTATTTGTATGATTCATTCGAAGTTCCTCTTTTATTTTAGCATGTAATGTATGACATCTTATGCTAATTTTATAATCTCAAATTCAATACTCGGACTGTTGATCTTAACTGAATTCAAGAGCTTATAAAATGTTTTGTAGATTACTTGCAGAATTAAGATGTGTCCCTGTTTGTTAATTACTCTTTTCTTACCTTTCTCTACACACATACGATAAATTGGAGATATTTCAATCTTTCTGGTGCTTGAACCTTTTTGCAGCTTCTACCAGAAATTTATTGATGTTTCTGGCATCTGTGCTAACAAAAAATTAAACTGGTCCTCCCATAGTCGTGATCTAACCAAAATACTCAGCTTAGAACCTTTCACTTACATATAATGTCATCAGTCAGTAACAAAGACGTTAACAAAACTGATTATTTAAGATATCTTCATATTTTTTGCTACATAGTAAAATCATTTAGTATAATTATACGTAACGCCATAGTCCATCAAACCTGTACTCAGAATCTTTCCCATATCACACCATGAGCACTAAGCAAATATAGTGTAGCAAAATGTCTACATATTGAATGACAGTAGTCTTACAAAACTGAATAATTAATACATAACAACAATAAATATAATAGTTTTCAATCAATGAATGCTACAGGAGAGATAGTGTCACAGACATTATCCATGAATTGGAGTGGTAATCATTAAAACAAACGCGTTTTTCGTAACAACAAGATCTTCCAACGAAAATTTCAATCACCAGTTTTCTCCTCTGAATGCGAAAACATTCTGTTGGCACCCACATACATAGGGAGAAATGATCACGACGGTAAAATAAGAGAAATAAGGGCTCTCACAGAAAAATTTAAGTGCTCGTTTCTCCCACGTGCCGTTCGAGAGTGGAACAGCGGAGAGACAGCTTGAAGGTGGTTCATTGGACCCTCTGCCAGGCACTTTATTGTGAATAGCAGAGTAATCTCGTAGATGCAGACGTAGGAAATCCACTGATTGGTTCATGAAAAGCTATCCCACAAGGCTCACAAAGTTTAACACGTCATTATTAGGAGAGGAACCAATGAATATGCTACAATCCCCTATGCAGTGCTATCATAGTGACAGTAAAGACAAGATTATACCAATCACAGTGCACACTAAGACATTTAAACAGTCATTCTTCCTGTAACCCATACATGAATGAAACAGGGATAAACCTTAAACATCATACAGTAGGGACCACCCTCTGCACTGCACTTCACAATGGTTTGCAGGGTACAGATACTGACATAGATGAAATTCTCAGTTCATGGTGTCGTTTTTTTTGTTTGTAGCCTGTATAGCCACTACAGATGTTTGCAGAAAAGTTCAAATGTTAAAAAATGTGTACAGATAAATACCACCAGATGTCAAATATCTTTGGCTGGAATATTGTGTAGAATCAAGGGGTAGTCATAAGACTTTAATAATCATTTGCAATAAAATAGAGTTACATAATAACTTTTTTATTGTTGGGGTGTACCTCTCTACAGTTCAGGTACACAGTGAAACCCCCAGACCACAGTACAGTAGTGTGCCTCTAGGCTGGAGTTTTCCAAACTGTGATCTACAGAATACTGGTGTTCCACAGGAAGTTTAAGTGCTCCACTAAAAGCTATTGATAACATGGTGGTTTTTGCAACACTTTGATGCTACTATGTTTTTAATATTATGATTATTTCTGTGTTATTAGTCCCAACTCATGATTGAATTAATCATTGAATAAAACAGCTTCTTCTCATTTTTAACATTTTATCACCCTTCAAAACAAAAAGTGTGTTCTATCAGAATACCAGGATTCCTTAAGTGTTCTGTCAGAGGATTTGGGAAGGCCTGCTCTTGGTTTCCATAAAAAATAACACATTCCACTAACACAATAAAGATGAATTACAGCATTTAGATTTGGCATCTTTAGTAGCATTCTGTGGTACCTTGGTACATGAATTTGATTGAGTAACATAACTTCAGACATGTACCTGAAAAAATTACACATCATACATTTATTTTTTTGGAGATGTCAGTTAAAACTTTGAAACCCATTGTAAGCACTCCAATTTATCAATAAGATATTACAATTTTTTTGCCTCCTCTAACAGCATGCTACAGTATTGTCTAGTACGTCCACTGCTTATCACACAGGGAAAACATAGCAATCATCGTCCCTCTATTTCGTTCACACATTACTAATTGGAAAAAGTCACAAAAATCTCTCCAGGTACTTCATTTGATGTTGATACTATTACATCCTGCCATCTACCTGCCGCTACACCTGCTAGCACAACACCCATGACCAGTGAATGGTCATGCTCCAGTACCACAGGAGTTATCTGCTATAGATAGTACACTGGCTGGCAAATGCATCACCTGTATGGCAGCATCACCCTTGGAGCCTTTACCTCCTCTGATCCTGGCGTACTCTGGACTCAGGGAATCATCGATTATCTTGTGCATATCTGCCACACAGCTCACAAAAGATACCATACAATATGCAACGCACAGGAACTCACCTTCAGATGCTTTCTTCCAACAAAAGGCATGGTTTTTTTTGTTTAAGGAGTCTGTGGCAGATTACAGTTAGAAGAGAGAATAACTCAGCTGAACGTGCAGCTTAGAATCTGATAGATATTCCATTGGGCCTTGGAGCTTTGTTCAGTTTTTGTGATTTCTGCTGTTTCTCAACACCCCTGACACTAATGTTCATTTTAGTCATCTTTTCAGTGGCATGAAGAATAAAATGGGGAAATTCTCCCGGATTTTACTTTGTAAAGGAACATTTGAAAACAGAGTTAAGATTTCAGCTTTGGATTTGCTACCCTTAATTTCAGTTCCTGTCTTATTTGTTGGGGACTGGATACTACGTTTGGTGCCACTAACAGCTTTTACATATGACCATACTTTCTTTGGTTTTTGTGAAAGATCATTTGACAACATTATGCTTCAGCAGTCATTAAAGGCTTCACCCATTGCTCTCTTGCCAGTCAAAAGGTTTCGTTCAGCGTCTCTCTATCTATAGTCATATCCTTTGTTGTACACCTAGTATACAGTAGTCTGTTTCTTTACAAGTTTCTTTTCAGTAGGTTGGCAGCCCTGGAACAGACCACACACACTGAGCGCATGAAGATAAGTAGTTAATTATGTAGTAAGTGTTAAGTTAATATTACACCATAAGAAAATTAATTAGAGCCTATTTCATCTTATATATTGAGGCCTTCACTTGTTTCAACGTATTTCTTGGTAAAAAAAATCCTAAGGGCCTGTTTCTGGGTGCTTTTAACGTAGGTTTTCATACAAATTTAAGACGTTTGCACAAGTATTAAATGAATAATTTAGGTTGTTTTCGTTACATGTATATTTATTGGTGTCACATCTACCCGGGGAATTAAAGGTGTTAAGTTATATGTTTTATTTCTTTTCAAAAGCCCGTATTGAGCTTAGGAGATCTTATGCCTAATTTTTCAGATATACAGGATCTGACTTTCAAAGTTATTTTAAGTGCATTACGTTGCTATATAATTGTATACACAGATGTTACTGTTCTACGTAACTTAAGTGTCACCTGTGATTTGTAGTTAATAGAATATTACAGTTATTACCTAGATAGATTATGTAAAAAGCATGTAAACAACCTTGGGCGATGAGTGTTTGAGTTGCTTTAGGAAAGTTAGTTCTGGGATCCTGTTTATTTATTTATTTATTTGTATGGCTAAGGCCCCCCACTTGGCAGACCGTTCTTCGGGTGCTGGTCTTTTGACGTCACTTTGCGACCTGCAGTCGATGAGGATGATAGGATGATGATGAGGACAGCAAAACACCCAGTCCCTGGGCAGAGAAAATTCCCCAACCCAGCCAGGAATCGAACCAAGGCCCAGAGGATTGACAGGGGGGTGGGGTCCTATGCAGCTGTTGTGACACATGGTTACATTGGGGGAAAGTAGTGGCATGGGAATTTGGGAAGTAACATGGTTCTCTTTCTTGGTGTTGCAAAGTATGTTCAGGGAATAGGAAAATAGCTGCACAGGAAGGAGAGATTAGATCCCTTAAGGCTGAACTGGATAGTATTAGACGGGAACTGGTAAGGTTAAGTGGGAGAGAAGGGCGAAAACAGGCGAGAAATGGCAGCAATGAACAGGGGGCACAGAAAGAGAACAGTATGTGACAGTTTCATCATTGATACAAACAATAGATTTACCTTACTACCTCGATTAACTAAGGAAGAGGCTCAGGTAACTGTAAGTGTAGTTAATACTCGACAGACTTTCAGTGGCTAAACAACTGTTTCAAAAAAAGTAGAAAATAGGAGGTAAGTTCTGTTGTTAGGCAGTAGCCATGTAAGAGGTGTGGGACAGATCTTGTAGGAAAAATTAGGCGACAGTACCAGGCCACAAGTTTTTTCAAGCCCAGTGCATGTTTTAGTCAAGTTTTAGAGGATGTAGGATCACTGTGCAAGGGTTTTACAAAGCAGAGTGGTATTGTGACAGTGAGTGGAGCAGGAAACAGTACTGATAGGATTCAGGGCTACAGTATTGAGTGTGACCTGGTAAAAATAGAATCTGCAACAAACTATACAAATGTTGGCTTGGTTCCTGCTTTCATGCAGTATAGTCGGCCCCAATTGAACAACTCTGTCAGGAGGGTCAGTATGGAGTTAGATCAGCTGCTTTTGGTGGCTACTTTATCAGGCTTAGATTTGGTTGGTTCCTGTCGATGTTCTTGGTAGGTGGGACTTCCCAAGGCATAGTCTGCATCTCAGTAGGAAAGGGAAGAGCAAATTGACAAGGATGATGGCAAAATCTCTAAGGGGGGGGGGGCACAGAAACTCATGGGAGTACCTCTTTTTTAGGCTAAGGTCAGTGTCTAATGATTCAACACTGAATTAAACTAAACTTAATGAGGATCTCAGATGGGCAGGTACTAGAGACATTAAAATATCACAAGAGTCTCATAAAAGTACGTCAAAAAATAATGGTTGTATACCGCAAGATTTTCATAAAAGTACAGTTAGTACATTGCATCAGACTATCTGGGGATTAAGAAAAATAGATGAACTTCTTGTTTGTTTATAAGATGTAGAAACTGATGATGGAATAGATGTACTATGCCTGTATAAACATCATATAGTCACAGATATGGAAAAGGTAAGCATAGGTAGATATAAGCCTTCAGCACATGTGAGTAGAGATACTGTGGAGAGAGGGGGAGGTGCCATGTATGTTAAAATTATTCAGTGTGAAAAATTTAGAAACTAAAAAATTTTGTGGAGAGAAACATGTAGGAGCATGTGCTTGTATCCTTAAACTAAATAATGATACTTTTTTAATTATATCTGCATATAGGTCCCCATTCTCAAATTTTCAGCTCTTTCTGAAAAACTTGGATTCTTTGTTGTGCTATCCGTCAGTCAGAGGGAAGCAGACGGGATTTCGCTGTAGATTTTCTGATAAGAGTCTAATAGAAAGCATTGCCTTGAAGTATTACTTGGTTCTTTCAATTTGACATCATTTATTGATTTTCCTACTCTGCCAGTACAGGACAGATAGATAATGTTTTTATAGACCAAGATCAATTTAATCAAATAAAACGTTTCGTGTTACGAGTGGTCTTTCGGAACATGATCCACAGCTTGTTGCACTATATGTCATAGCTCCATACAGTAATGCAAAACAGTCCTCCAAAATATTATGTTCAGTTAATGATTTAACAATTACAAATTTTGGGGAAAGCTTGCAGCAGTTAGACTGGTATGAGATGTACTGGGAACCTGATGTTAGTTTAAAATTTATCCTATTTCATGATACCTTTGTGAAAATATTTGAAAACAGTTTCCCTAAGAAAGTAGTGAAACATAATTCTAAGAAACCAACTATAAAGCCATGGATTACTAAGGGAATAAAAACATCTTGTAAACAGAAAAGGAATATGTATCTTATAGGTAGAAGGGGTAATGATATAGAAGCAGTCAAATGTTACAAAAACTACTGCACTGTATTAAGAAAAGTTATTAAAAAGTCCAGAAGTATGTTCATTATGTCTGAGATGTATCAAAATTAAATTGGTAACAAAATTAAAACAATTTGAAATATTGTTAAAAGGTAAACAGGGCAATCGAAAACACAGGAATACTGCATTTCTATCAAATTCAACGAAAAGTATGTTAACAAAAAGTTAGAAATAGAAAATATTTTTAATAATCATTTTTAAGTGTTGTGGAGAAAATAGGATCCAGCTGTTCATTAGAAAATGCAAGGCTTTATGTGGAAGAGGCAATACCTATGCAGTTTGATAAACAGGTAAGAAGGATTCTAAGCTACATACATAGTAGCTCACTGAAACAGCACATTTTTCCAGATGAACTGAAATATGTTATTGTTAAACCATCGCGGAGAAAAGGGGTATGTCTGATGCTAACAACTACTGTGCAATCCCACTTCTGACAGCTTTGTCCAAAATTCTTGAAAAAGTAATGTATTCAACAGAAGCTTCACATATTTGTGAAAATGAAGTTCTAACAAAATGTCAATTTGGTTTTTGAAAATCTCTTCGATAGAAAATGATATTTATGCTTTCACCGATCAAATATTAAATGCTCTGAATAACCAAACACCACTCATTGGGATGTTTTATGATCTCTCAAAGAATTTTCATTGTGTGAATCATGAAGTACTTCTAGATAAGCTTAAGTATTGTGGTGTGAGTGGACAGTGCATAAATGGTTTGATTAATATTTAACTGGAAGAATGCAGAAGCTTGAAAATTTACCTTGGAGATAGTCAGAAAAAACATCAGAGTCCTCTAACTGGAGACATATCAAGAACAGTGTCCCACAGGATTCAGTCTAGGGTCCCTTATTGTTCCTTAGCAACATGTCACTCTATATTCATGAAGATGAAAAGCTAGTTCTCTTTGCTGATGATACAAGTGTAATAATCACACCCAATGAACAAGAATTAGCTGAGGAAATTGTAAATAAAATCTTCCAGAAAATTATTAAGTAGCTCTCCCCAAATGGACTGTCAGTAAAATTTGAGAAAACACAGTATATACTTTCTGCACAATAAACGGTACAACAGCATCGATAAATGTAGACTTTGAACAGAAGTCTGTCGTTAAGGCAGAATATTAAACATTTCTGGGTGTATACATCGATGATAAATTAAACTGAAAGAAACACTTTCATAATCTACTGAAACGTTTAGGTTCAGCTTCTTATGCCATTAGGATTATTGTTAATTTTGGTCATAAATGTAGTAGTAAATTAGGTTACTATGGCTGTTTTCATTCACTGCTTTCATATGGCATCATATTTTGGGATACTTCATCATTTAGAAAAAAGTATGCATTGTACAAAAGCATGTGATCAGAATAATATCTGGAGCCCATCCAAGACCTCCAAGCAAACACGTATTTAAGAAGTGCAGGATACTACAGTACCTTCACAATACATACATTCACTTTGAAATTTGTCATTAATAACTCATCTCAGTTCAAAATAATAGCGAAGTCCATAGCTACGACACTATTTTGGATTAAATTTGACTTTGGCACAGAAAGGGATGAATTTTGCTGTCACAAAAATCTTTGGTTATTTGCCAAATAGCATCAAAAGTCTCACAGATAGCCAAGCAGCATTTAATAACAAATTAAAAGAATTTCTGAATGACAACTCATTCCACTCAGTAGTTGAATTTTTAGACATGAAGTAGTAATTGTAAAAAATAATAGATAAACATTTAGACATAAAGCAGAAAAAAAATTATATTGTGTAAAAAACTTATGTTGACATGTTCCACATCATTACAAAACATCATATTCATGATCTATGGAACAAGTATTAATGTAATGTAATGTGACTGTATACTATGGAGGATCCATTCCATTATGAATTGTTGTACAGGGTACATATCTATAGAGAGCATGGTCAACTATTCTTTTAAATTTAATACTCAGTTCCTCCATGCATTGCTGCACTGTGCTGAAAGTTTCAAGCTCCTTATCGAGATATGACACTAATGATTTTTTTGTAGTTTACTGATCATATATATACCTTTCTTCTTGTTTTAGCTGTCCTTTATACTTTTGTAATCATTGTTGCCACAAATGCATCATGGTCACAGTTTCGATGTGGACATCCTCAAAGTGGTGAGTTCTATTTTTTGCCATTATATCCATTACATTTGTATCATGAGTGTGACTCTGAACTATCTGTTCATTTAGTATTGTTTCACAGAATGTCTTGTGATTTTGCCAATTGTTTATTGAATAATTACTGTCTCCACTGATTACTATAGTGTGACTGGGGAATCAACATACAAGCAAACTGACGTTTTTGCTAAAGTTTTCAGTTACATCATGAGACGAGTCCGGTGGGCGATAGAAGGGTCCAAATACCATTTTATGCCCATCCCTGATACTGAGTCTTGTGCACTCAATCTCACATGCAGCTTCAATTTCTACCTCAGTGGATCTGAGTTTCTTGTCAACTGTGACAAATACCCCACCTCCATTTCTCATTAGCCTATCGTTTCGAAAAACTCTTACATTATCCCTAAAAATCTCAGTGCTATCAATTTCAGGTTTCATCGACCTTTCTTTGTCTTGTATTGTGTGAACTTCACTATTATTCAGGAGTGTTTCGAACTCTGGTACTTTGGTGCAAATGCTGTGGCAGCTGACCACTAGGATTTTGATACTCTCACCTGTTGGAGGCATTTCTTTCGCTCTTACACTGATACTTTTGTGTTTCCTACAACTGTCATTATCTGGATTAGATGTAGAGTTGCCTAGTCTGAAAAATCCTTATGTGTAACCACACATAGTCAGCCACCTGGGTAGCAGCTTCTTATGTGCAGTGCACACCTGACTTATTTGGAGACCCTACAGATCTCATTGCTGTGGCGTAAGTCCTGGAAATCACAGTCTAACTTGTCAAAGAACCTTCTAAGTCCTTGGTTCAGTCCTTCCACTCGACTCAGAACCAAGATCACACGATCACTGGGAATTGTGATATTTTCAACCTACTTTACCAGACACTGGAATGGATCAAATATGACCTCAGAGCCCAGACAACAGGTATTATTTGTTCCAACATGCGCCACGACCTGAACTGAGTTTGTCGGACGGTGGCGCCGTCTCTTTCAGGAGAACCTGAAAACTATTTTTGTGGCCAGCGAGAAAGCAATGGAGTGACCATAGTTTCCCGTCTGCAAGGCCACATTCTTCTTCTGTTCACGAAAAGAAACATTTCTACTCTGTGTTTACTGATCGGTATCAGGAACTATAATAAATAAAAGTTTTGAGATCTAACTGATTCAATTATATTTAAGAAAATTTCACACACACAACATATTAATATTCCTGATAATAATAATGTCTCTATCATAAACAGCACTATGAGCAGTTCAGAGGCGACCTTTACAGTAAATTCCCATTAAATGGTTAAATGATCTTCCGCCCTGACTTCTGATAATTAAAGTTAATTACTCTCCAAAAAAGTGGAAAATAATGTCACCACTTGCCAAGTAGTTTTGTTAACATTATTTGGGGCACACAGACAATTACTTCCGATCCAGGAGGATGTATATGCCTCGTAATTTCACTTCCTATTTGTTACATAAACATGCGCTTAGTTGCAGCGTCCTGTATTTAAACTTTGCCGTCTAGAATTTTTAGAATGGAACATGACTTCTGAAGTACATCTTTAAGAGACTTTGTACTGATCAGTATTTGCATTAAAGCTTTGAAACTTATTATAGCTCTGTTATTTAATGAGTTTCATCAGGTTCTGTAATCAAAACTTTCTATCGATAATATAAATGATTCTTAACCTATTACAAATAAGAAAGTTTTTGTTCCAAATTTAGTTTTCAGTAAATTGCTTGACTACTATTAGAGGTAGCTTAATAGAGACACACAGTTAATGTTTTTGTGTCAAACTGAAGATTCATGCGAATTTTCTTCTTTAATTTCCTCTTTAATTTTTCATAAAACGTGGATTTCGACCAAAATATTTTTCCTGTCTAGTTGAGACTTGTAAGATTTTGACATACATTTTCACTTTCTGATCAGTTTTCGGCTTTCTAGCTTTCTTATTTAGTGTCACATGTTTTTTTTATTTAAAACGATTTGTTTAGGGAAACATATTTATCTAATGACTCTGACAGTTAACAATTTAAACATTAATGTACTGAAACATATGTTCACAAAGTCTGGAAAAACAATTTTAATTGTTAAATTCATCCTTAGAGTGTGGCGCAATAATTTGTATGCTATGCACAACTGCGTTATGATGATGTGGCGCTAGTAGCAGTGATCTGGGAAAAGTCCCAGCACACTCGCTTGCCTCTTTGTCTCTCAAATGATAAAGTGCTTGTTTCGCCAGAGGTTGCACCCTCTTCACTCAATCGCTGCCAGAATGGCCTCTTCAGCACGTTGAATGAGGCCCCCAGGCATACACACTGAATGCACATAGTGTCCTTTCCTGTCCCTTGTTGCCATTTTCTTCAGGGTACCATCATTTGCCGTACATCTAAACTGCCTATAATTAATATACCCCTACCATTTTGCGTTTGCCTCCTCTTGACATTAGACAAAACAGATTTCCTCAAACTGGTGAAGTGTTCCCACTGGTTCAGTTTCAGTTTCAGTGAAGGACAGCACCTCAAACCTGTTGCTTATGGGGATCAGTATAACACCCAGAGCGCTCCCTTATCCGCAAACACCCTGTACAGTACGCCTAGAACTACCACTGGAACGCACTCGCAGTCAAGTGGACTAGTAATGACAGATCCTGAACTTCATGCAGAGAAGACAGGATCCACAGGAGAGGATATTACTTGAGGTTTAAGGTACCTTTGGCACCAGCACCACAGGTATATAATTCTCGGTAGCTCTTGGAATATCTGATTCGTTTGGCAGTAGTCAGGGCGATTTCCAGCTGCTTACGAATGTCAACCAACTCATTCCATGTTCGAGAACAGCATTCACACCGGGGCTGCATTTTGGCTCGTGCCATATATTACAGGACAGTGAATAAATAACTTTAAATTGAGTCTGCTGATTATCTTTCTATCTGTTGCGGTAAAAAATTACTAATTCCCTATAGGAATTGAAGCAAACTAACCTGTAACATATAACTAAAAGTGCCAATTGCACTACCATAGTGACTGTGAACACAAGATTATACTAATTGCAGTGAACATTAAGATATTTAAGTAATTGTTCTCCCTGCAGTCCATATATGAATGAAACAGGAATAAACCCTAAGCATGGTACAATGGGAAGCACCATCTGCAGTGCACTTCACAGTGGTTTGCAGGGTATGGATATAAAGGTAGATGAAATTCTCAGTTGGAAGTGTCGTTCTTGTGTTTGTAGCCTGTGTAACCACTGAAGATGCTTAGAGAAAAGTCCAGACGTTAAAATGTGTGTACAGGTAAGTACCGCCAGAAGTCAAATCACTTTGGCTGGAAGATTGTGCAAAATCAAGGGGTAGTCAGAATACTTTAATCGTCATATGCAATAAAAGAAAGTTACATAATAATTTTTTTAGTGTTGGGACGTACATGTCTACAGTGCAGGTACACAATGAAACCCTCAGACCATAGCACAGTAGTGTGCCTCTAGGTCGGCGTTTCCCAAACTGTGTTCTGCAGAATACTGGTGTTCCACAGGAAGTTTATAAGTACTAGACAAAAAGCTGTTAGTAATATGGTGGTTTTTACAGCATTTGGACGATACTGTGTTTTTAATTTTATGATTATTTCTGTCTTATTAGTTATGATTCAAAATTGAAGTGATCACTGAATAAAACAGATTTTTCTCATTTTTACATTTTATCACCCTTCAAAATAAACAAGGCTTCTATCAGAGTACCAGGATTCTCGAATGTTCAGTCAGAGTTTAGGAAGCACTCCTCTACATCGTTTACATTTGGCTTCTTTAGCAGCATTCTAGGGTACGTTGTTACAGGGATTTGAATGAGTAACATGACTTCAGACACGTACCTGAAAACATTGAACATCATACATTTATTTTTTGGAAATGTCAGTTAAACTTTCTAGCCTATAGTAAGCACTCCAATTTACCACAGAGATGCAGCATTTTGTTTGCCTCGTCTAGCAGCATGCTGTAGTAATGTCTAGTCTGTCCAACGCTTATCACACAAGGAAAGCATAACAATTGTCATCTCTCTATTTCATCACACATTATTAATTATAAAAAGCTACAAAAGTCTCTCCAGATACTTGACATGATATTGACACTATTATATCCTGGCCATTTGCCTGCCACAACAGCTATTAGCACAACACCTGTGACCAGGGGATGATTGTACTTCAGTACCACAGGAGTTACCTGCCAGAGACATTACACTAGCCAGCACATGCACCACCTATATGGCAACATTAGAGTCGACATCATAAGTATGCCTGTTGACAAACCAGCCTCTAGCAGATGGCGCTAGCCTCGCCACCAGCAGTGCACATCGTTACCACTGGCACAGCAAGCGCGGGCACTATTCTGTGTCTGTGAGTCACATCTTCTCCGGGCGCCATGCAGAAATCCTTTCACCAGCTGTACATGTAGATACTGTCTGACTGCAAGACGGCTCTGACTATGCTCACCAGCTCCTTCCAGCTGAGCCCAATTCCTATATCTACACCATGCAATGGCACCACTGCAGCAGCCACCATGGAAGATACACAACAACAACCACAATGAGCCATCAGCCATGACCCTTGAAGCCTTCACCTCCTCCAGTCCTGGCGTTCTTTGGACTCAGGGAATCATTGATTATTGTGTGCATTTACTGAGGAATAAAGTAGTACAGTTACCATCTGTCTGGCCGAGCCTCGCCGTGGAACTGCTCGCGACACCTAGTTTCCTCGTTCTTTACATGTGACTCTTATTCCTGACCGGCATAGCTCCATCTATGTTTGTTTTAATGTTTTTTGTTTTGACAGACATGCATCTTTATTCTGTTTTAATTTTATTCTGTGACATGGCCAACGTTTGGCCCTAAAAATAATTTAATTTTTGTAAGTGCAACGATTTTCTTTATTATGAAATCATTACATTGATAATGTTTTTCAATGTGTAAAATATGTCCGTATGAATTAATTTATAGGTTCTTGAAGAAGATACCATTATTGGCATCGAAATCTAGATAAACTAATAAAATTTTATCTTGCAACTGAAGGCTGAATTTCTAAATTTATGAACAATTCATGGTTGCTAATTTCTGCACATTGTTTGTATTTGTATTGTCACATGTGCTGGTTAGTACTCTACACATGATGTCATAAACTATGCCTCCTTTCCATGGTTGGTTGATTGTTTGATGTGAGGGAGGGGACCAAACAGCAAAGTCATTGGTCCCATCAGAGTAGGGAAGTATGAGGAAGGAAATCGACCATGCCCTTTCAAAGAAGCCATTTGCCTGAAGTGACTTAGGGAAATCACAGAAAACCTAAATCAGGATGGCTGGATGTAGGTTTGAACAGTCATCCTCGTGAATGTGAGTCCAGTGTGCTAACTACTGCCCCACCTTGCTCGATCCTACCCATGATGTCGTTATCATAATAACACAAGTCTCGCCTTCCTTTCCCTGGTGTCACAGTGGGATATACTGGACATGTAAACGAAACAGCCAATCTCAGTACATCATTTAACCAGCTATTAAAATGTAGCTGCTAAGTGCAAAAGTGTCCAAACAGTAGGAATTTTGCGCCATGTTCAAAAAGATAAAGATATTAACAGTACTGGTACAGCTTACTGTTTTTCCACCCCTCAAATATGGAAACACAGATTACACACAAACACACACACACAATGTTTATGTAAATTGTTATAAAGTTGCTTCTGCATCTAAAATATCTGCCAAAATTAGTACCTAAAACATATTTTAGACTCAAATTAAATGCTGCATTACTATTCCCACATCTAAATTGGTATAAAAGAATACAACAAAACACATGCTAAAAGTAGTATATTAAGAAGACAGTTGATACTTCATTTTAAGGCTAAGTGATACCATGAAGAAAAACTAACCTAATTATGCCTATAACAAAAAAATTCATGTTGGCAAAAATACTATGCTATGCAGGCCAGCAATGATACTTTACAAAATCATTAGGCAGTCTGAATTACTGTTCTTTAGGCTTAAGCTAATGGAAGAGTTCAGTTAACGTGTAATTTGCCCTTGATACCTAAAACATGACTGTTGACTCTCAAATTAAGTGCCACATTACTGTTTCGATTCCTAAACTGACTATGGTATTTTTCAAAATACATAAATATACTATCATTTCGATCTTAAGCCAATCTGAGGCTATGCTACTGGCGGCACAAGGACAAAAGGATGATCACACGAAATTTTTAGAAGTTTTTCAGCAATGCTTCAACTTACCAAGCATAATTTATGGGAGAAGAAGATAACACATCATGTTTTGCACCAGAAAAATGTAATCTATGTTATTGACTTCTTTATTACATGGGACCTGGGCCATATCTGTGGTGGCACGCTTATCCTCACACATTACTTATGCAACACTTTAGCATAAGAAATCACCCTAAAATTATGCATTTTTACGAGATGTTTACTACATTGTATCACTTAAACTATATATTTTCATATGTTGTGAGTTTCAGGTTGGCTTGGCGTGGGTGAGTGATTTTCTACAGGAGATTGGTTGTAAGAGCCTCAGAAGGAGGCAGCAGAGGATACAAATGCCTTTTTATTTTTTATTTTTCGTTTGTTTTTTCATCTTCATCTACATCTACATGGACACTTTGCAAATCACATTTAAGTGCCTGGCAGAGGGTTCATCGAACCACCTTCAGAATTCTCTATTGTTCCAATCTCATATACCACACAGAAAAAACAAACACCTATATTTTTCTGTATGAACTCTGATTTCCCTTATTTTTATTATGGTGATCGTTTCTTCCTTTGTAGGTCGGTTCCAACAAAATATTTTCGCATTCAGAGGAGAAAGATGGTGATTAGAATTTAATGAGAAGATTATGTCACAGCGCAAAAGCCTCTGTTTTAATGATGTCCACCCCAAATCCTCTATCATTTTAGTGATACTCTCTCCCCTATTTCGCGATAATACAAAACACGCTGCCCTTCTCTGAACTTTTTCGATGTATTCCATCAATCCTATCAGGTAAGGATTCCACACCACACAGCAGTATTCTAAAAGAGAACGGACAAGCATAGTATAGGCAGTCTCCTTAGTAGATCTGTTACGTTTTCTAAGTGTCCTGTCAGTAGAATGCTGTCTTTGGTTAACTTTCCCCACATCATTGTCTATTGCTCCTACCAATTTAAGATGTTCGTAATTGTAATTCTTAAGTATTTAGTTGAATTTGCAGCCTTTAGATCTGACTGATTCATCGTGTAACCAAAGTTTAAAGGACTCCTTTTAGCACTCATATGGATGACCTCACACTTTTCGTTATTTAGGATCAATTGCCAATTTTCGCATCATAAAGACATCTTTTCCAAATCTTTTGCAATTTGTTTTGATCTTCTGGTGATTTTGTTAATCGATAAACGACAGCATCATCTGCAAATAACCTAAGAGGGCTGCTCAGATTGTCTCCCATATCGTTTATATTGATAAGGAACAGCAAGGGCCTTATACTCTACGTTGGGGAACACCAGAAGTCACTTCTGTTTCACTTGATGACTTTCTGTCAGTTACTACTCGTACAAACTGTGACCTCTCTGACAGGTACTTATCGGTCTTCTGGCAAGTGTGATGTAGCAGACCACGAATTCCTCTGCTGCGCCAACCTTTTCATCTCAGAGCAGCATGTGCAACCAGTGCCCTCAATTATTTGCTGGCTGTACCCCAAGCTCTATCTTCCTCTACAGTTTTTACCCTCTAAAGCTCCCTCTAGTACCACAGAACTTATTCCCTTATGTCTTAACACACGCCCTATCATACTGTCCCTTCTTCTTGTCAGTGTTTCCCATATATATGCCTTTCCTCGCCGATTCTGTGGAGAATCTCCTCATTCTTTACCTTATCAGTCTACCTAATTTTCAACACTCTTCTGTAGCACCACATCTCAAATGATTCTAATATTTTCTGCTCCGGTTTCCCCACAGTCATTGTCTCAGTGACATACAATGCTGTGTTCGAAACATACGTTCTGAGAACTTTCCACTAAGACCCGTCTTCGATGCTAGTAGATTCTCTTGTTCAGGAATCACCCCCTTTTTCAGTGTTATCTCTTCCTTGCTCCTTCAATTATGGGTTATTTTTCCGCTTAGGTAGCAGAATTTTTAACATCATCTAATCCATTATCACTAGCTATGATATTAAGTTTGTTGCTGTTCTCGTTTCTGCCACTTCTCATTGCTTTCGTCGTCTCTCTTCGATTTACTCTCAATCCATATTCTGTACTCATTGGACTGTTCATTCCATTCAACTAATCCTGTAATTTTTCTTCACTTTCAATGAGGGTAGCAATGTCATTGATATCCTTCACCTTGAATTTTATTCCCACCCTTGAACCTTTCTTTTATTTCCGGCATTGCTTCTTCGATGTATAGATTGAACAGCAGGTGTGAAATACTAAATCCCTGTCTCCACCCTTTTTAACCCATGCACTTTGATCTTGGTCTTCTACTCTTATTGTTCCCTCTTGGTCCTAGTGCATATTTTATACTACCCATCTTTCCCTATGGCTTGCCCCTACTTTTCTCGGGATTTCAAACATCTGGCACCAGTTTACATTGTCGAACTCTTTCTTCAGGTCGACAGATCCTATGAATGCGCCTTGATTATTCTTCAGTGGTGCCTTTACCTTTCATAAAGCCAAACTGATAGTCATCTAACACATCCTCTAATTCTTTTCCATTCCTCTGTATACTATTTTTGTCAGCAACTTGGATGCTCACCAGTAAGTTGATTTCGCTATAATTCTTCCATTTGTCGCCCCTTGCAATCTTGGAAATTGTGTGGATGGTTTTTATACATTGCCAGTCTCACACATTCCACAACCAACGTGAATAATCGTTTTGTTGCCGCTTCCACCTGTTATTTTACAAATTATGATGGAATGTTATGTAACCCCACTGTGTTATTTGATTGTAAACCTTCCAAAGCTCTTCTAAAACTGGATCCCTTATCTCTTTCCTATCGACTTCTGTTTCTTCTATCACATCACCAGATAAGTCCTCCCCCTCATATAGGTCCTCAATGTGCTCATTCCACCTATCTGTTCTCTCCTCTGCATTTAAGAGTGGAACTCCCATTACACTCTTCATGTTACCGCTCTTGCTTTTAATTTCACAGGAAGTGACTTTTCTACGAGGGTAAGTCAATTATTAGCCTCAAAGTAGTTATAAAACTTTATTGCAATGAAAAAGGAAACTTACAAGAACATCATTTTTCGACATAGTTTCCTTGCATTTCAACGCATTTGGTCCATCGTTGTACAAGCTTCCTGATGCCCTATAAAAGAAGGTTGTCGGTTGAACTGCGAGCCAGGAATACACCGCTTCTTTCACTGCTTCGTCCAAGACAAATCGACGGCTCCTTATTGCCTGTTTGAGTGGACCAAACAAGTGATAGAAGGGGCAGGATCGGGACTATATGAAGGATAATCCAGTACTTCACAACTGAGTTTCTGGAGAGTTTCAGCAGTGTGGGCAGCAGTATGCAGATGGGCATTGTCGTGCAACAACACACCTCCTTTTGACAGCAATCCTCGGTGTTTGCTTCGAATTGTAACCTACACTGTTTATTGTTGCCCCTCTTTCCCCATAGTGTTCCAGTACTGCACCTTCTGCGTCCAAAAAAACGGTAAGCATCAGTTTTCCTGCAGACAGTTGGGTCTTGAACTGTTTCTTGCACGGCGAATTTGGATATTTCCATTCCATACTCTGCCGTTTACTCTCCGGCTCATAATGATGGATCGATGTTTCGTCACCAGTAATGATCCCATATAAGAAGTTGTCCCATTCGTTACCATAGCGATCCAAATGTTTTTTGCAGATGACCAAGCTTGTTTGTTTATGCAACTGTGTGAGTTGTTTGGGATCCATATTGCTCAAACTTTATGAAACCCAAGTCTGTTGTGGATGATTTCGTAGGCAGATCTGTAACTAATTTGCAAACGATGTGCCACTTTGTCAATAGTTAACCGTCTGTCTAAGAGAATCATTTCACGTGAACACTCAATGGATTCTTCATTTGTGGCAGTAAACGGTCGTCCGGCTCTTTCATCGTGAGTAACTCTTGTGCGACCATTACGGAATTTTTCAATCCATTTGTAGACACTCTCTTGTGGCAAAACACTGTTCCCATACTGTATCGAAAGTCTTTGATGAATTTCGACCCCCGATACGTCTTCTGACCACAAAAAACGGATCACTGAATGGTGCTCTTCTTTGGTGCAAATAGACAGCGGAGCAGACATGATTAAGAGCATGGCAGCGATAACGAAACTAAAGTAGCACTTGAAAATTGCAAAGGTAGAACAACAAATAAACAAAGCATGTGTAACCAATGTAAAATGACAGTACTACCAGAATAAGCAAAAATATAACTAAATTGTGGATAATAATTGACTTACCCTCGTATATGCTGAGTCCTTCTGACAATTATTTCTTTTTCCATTTTTTCTGATTTTACATGTAGCAATTTTTTCCCCGCACTTCCGATTTATTTCATCCTAACTGACTTGTATTTCTGTATTCATGGACTTCCCTGAACATTTTTAACTTCCTTCTTTCGTTGATCATCTGAAGTATTTCTTCTCCTACCCATGGTTTCTTTGCAGCTACCTTTCATCATACCTAAGTTTTTCTCTCTAACTTCTGTGATTGCCGCTTTTAGAGACGTCCATTCCTCTTCAACTGAGCTGCCTACTGAGCTGTTCATTATCGCAGCATCTATAGCCTTAGAGAACGTCAGGCATGTCTCTTCATTCCTTGGAATGTCTTTGTTTATATCCGATATATACTGGGTGATCAAAAAGTCAGTGTAAATTTGAAAACTTAATAAACCACGGAATAATGTAGATAGAGAGGTAAAAATTGACACACATGCTTGGAATGACATGGGGTTTAATTAGAACCAAAAAAAAACATATTGCTAGATGCGTGAAAGGTCTCTTGCACGCATCGTTTGGTGATGATCGTGTGCTCAGGCGCCACTTTCGTCATGTTTGGCCTCCCAGGTCCCCAGACCTCAGTCCGTGCGATTATTGGCTTTGGGGTTACCTGACGTCGCAAGTGTATCGTGATCGACCGACATCTCTAGGGATGCTAAAAGACAACATCCGATGCCAATCCTCACCATAACTCCGGACATGCTTTACAGTGCTGTTCACAAGATTATTCCTCGACTACAGCTATTGTTGAGGAATGATGGTGGACATATTGAGCATTTCCTGTAAAGAACATCATCTTTGCTTTGTCTTACTTTGTTATGCTAATTATTGCTATTCTGATCAGATGAAGCGCCATCTGTCGGACATTTTTTGAACGTTTGTATTTTTTTGATTCTAATAAAACGCTATGTCATTCCAAGCATGTGTGTCAATTTGCATCTCTCTATCTACATTATTCCGTGGTTTATTCAGTTTTCAAATTTATACTGACTTTTTGATCACCCAGTACTATTCATGAAGAAATTAGTTAAATATTTAGTGTTATAGAAAGCACAGAGACATTAGCTACTGGCCTACCTCTTGTTCTATTCCTTTGATATATGTTTATTTAATTTGTTTATGTATCTAATAATGTGTGTTAGAGCGTGTTTATGCTCTAGCCGTAGGAATATTTATTTAATTACAAGTTATTTAAATGTAAATCCAGTATTTCGATAGTGTTTTATGTTTGTAAGTGTACGTTAGCTTGGAGACGTGGAGGGAGCGCTCTAGCCAATCACAGCACTCGTTACTAAGGCAGGCAACTACTGAAGCGAATGGAAGGGAGTACGGGAGAGTATGGCACAGGACACAGAAGTGCTGGACGTGATGGCGCGACAGACGCTCGGTCGCGGCGGAGACTTGGAGAGGAGAGCGTGGAGCAGTTTGCGCGTGGTCGTGGCAGATAGAAATATTTTTGAGTGCCAACTTGTTCAGTTGTGAGATTTCTGTGGTTTCTACAGTGAAGACATTGTGTGCATTTAGAAGTGAATATCTCACGAGCTGTGTTGTTGATCACAACTAATTACGTGAACTAGGAATCTATTGTTTCCCTTTTATTCAACATATATTTTATTTAATTGCTGGACCATCTACACCTATAAGAGTTTTGCAGAAATATGCCGCATTCTCAAAAGTACTTCTTCTATTGTACTTATCATTTAAAGTCGTTAAGATAGTACCTGCAGATTTTATTTAATAGCAATCTTTCATTTATAAATTTATATGTTACTTTCATAATTCGCAATGGTCGAGTGATAGAAACCTTTAACCGTTCAATTCACGTGTGTATTCGTATCGTATATTGTAGACTCAGCAGTATTTGGCCCGCAATGCAGCAACTGCATATCCCAGCCCCTAGACAACGAAACCAGCCAAAACTGTTAATATTTCAACTCTGAGTCGGAGGGTGCATAGTTATTTGAAAGCCCACATTTCTTTGCAGCTACCTTTCCTCATACCTAAGTTTTTCTCTCCAACTTCTGTGATTGCCGCTTTTAGAGATGTCCATTCCTCTTCAACTGAGCTGCCTACTGAGCTATTCATTATCGCAGTATCTATGGCCTTAGAGAACTTCAGGCATGTCTCTTCATTCCTTAGAATGTCTGTAACCCACTTCTTTGGAAATGGATTTTCCCTACTTAGTCACTTAAACTTCAGCCTATTCTTCATCATTACCAAATCCTGATCTGCCCTTTATTGTTTATTTTTTACATTAATTTAATCATTGGACTTACGAGTGTTAACCTCTAGAACCTCGGTGAGGTTGACAAATACACCGACACATCATCTTTCAGCACATCATCGCCACCGCACGGGTCCTGTGAGCAGCAGCAACTACCGATAGCAACAGCTGCTGCATTATAAGGCTGGCGTGGCGCTGAGTAATCAGCCTGTGTGCTGACCTGGCTACATTGCCTGTCGTTGTCACAGAGAAGTCGGCAGGGTGACCCAATGGCCTGAACTACATACTAAATGTTTTACAGCTACAGCAGCCCATGTAAGCCCCAGCAATGCAGGACTGGGGGGGGTCCTCAGTATCAAATCTGGATCATTTGAAGGAAATTGAATCCTGGTGAGTGGACTGACAGTGGCAGTCAAGTGCTTGGGGAGTCAGGCAGCAGTTTATGGTTCGAGGCCTGGTCACAGTGGTGGCAGCTGCAGTGGGTAAGTGCCAGGCAGTCAGGCAGCAATCCAGGGTTCAAATCCAAGTCATGGTGGTGGCGGCTGCATCATCTTCATAGCAGTGTCGGACACAGGATGGCCATCGTAATGCAGCCCAGCTGCCTGGTGATAATTGGCTGACCCATGGGAGAGGGTGAGGGTATAAATACTGCTGTCTGGATCTGATCATACAGAAGTAGTATTACTGCAACAGTCCTCTGTGTCTCGAACTCCTTTCTCAAAGGGTGGTTAGTGTCCATAGTGTCCTGGCCTCACAGAACTAGCTTGGCACAGAAGCGGAGAGTGCTTCATCAACATGGGGTCACTGATTGTTGCAGTCACTATTGCAAAAATGGTGTAGCTACCAGCACCATTTGGTTCATTTTATTCTTCCCTCCTTAGCTAAATTTTGCCAGAAAATTCCTGTTTGAAAATGGGCTGCAACCGAAGCACTGTAATATAACATTTACATACTATTTGTGTCCTCCTGCTTGAATTCTCTGAGCACTCCTAGTGGTGAAATGTACTTTCAGTGGTCTGTTCCTTTGCACTATTTACACTTTTTTCGTTGTTTCTCAAGTGCTTGTCACAAACACAGAGTTTTTAGTTCATAATTTGCACTGTCCTATGTCAGTCAAGACTTTGGTGTTCACCTGAGGGTTGAAGTTTGACAGGGATGTAATTTGGGCAACCTTACACTGGAATTGGTAATAATAAATACCTATTCTGACTAGAATTATGCAGACTGCTGAGGCTGTGGTTCCTATGGTTATCAGTTCCACTGACATAAGGCCACTACATGAAGCTAACATCTGATCTAGGGAGGCAAGGAGGGCCGTGTCCAAACTATCTTACAGATAGTTCAAGTTCTCAGTGAATAGGACCTCAAAGGATAAATGGGATATGTAAATTAAAGTATGGGTATTATTTAGGGTGGTGGTTCCATTGATGGTGGAGAGATTCAGCACAAAGTCATGATGTAGCTGATATTATCAGTTACTTCCATTTCCTTTCCTTTCTCCCACCTCTCCTTTCAATTTACGTAATGGTGGATGGTAGTCAGAAGTTTGGAATAGAGATGTCACATTGCAACCCACTCATAATTATTAGTAATAGACTGTGACTAAAGTGTATCTAAATTTCAGTTAAGGCATCAGTTCTAAAGAACATGAACTGAAAGAATTCAGACAAGTTTACTACTAAATGTTATAAGGCAAGTGTCTATGCCACTGATAATGCCTTGAAACGAAAACTGTGTAATTACATTGATCACTTTGACTAGTTAGTCATGTTTGTTACTAATTATGAAACTTAAGTTTCCTGAAACTATCATCATTAAATCAAACAAAATGGTCTTCTGCCTGTTTATGGACAGAAATTCTAAAATTAAATATTTTTTGTTGTTTTAGGAATTATGTAATTATGTAAAAATAAGCAAGTTATAATGTTCAGTGCACATACAGGAGCTCAACGGAAATGCAAGTGATTACTAACTCTTTCAAAGTCAACTGTCATTATATTGAACACTTTAGAATCATACAAGATAGAAAATTATTTACTAATAGCAACATATAATGTGGTAGGCCTGTTGATTGAGCAATATTAGTGATCATAATGTTCATTGTCCTTAGGTTTTATGAATTATCTCTTACTACTGATCAAAATTCAAGGAAACACAATAACGAATCTTAAGATGACTGAAATTAACAGCAACTATCAAAAGACAATGGTGAAAGTACAAAATCCAAGATCGACATAAAAATCAATAAATTCACCATAAAAGAATGACCCTTTTACATTAGCATGTAAAATTTCAATGTAGTTTGCCAGTAAAAATGATGCAGTTACTTGCTGAACTTTATTTTCAGTGAGATAATGATCTTAGTCAAACTATAAAACTGTTTAATGATATCAATAACTTGGCAACATTGATCTTTTCAGTGAAGGAGCAAAACTGAAATTTTAGTACATGGCACATTCATTAATTTTATATGAAGGTTTCTTTCTCTTTTAATTGAGCAATATTCAGTTGTTGTAGTGACAGCAAAAGAATCTGCTGTTGTCAATAATGAGATGGGAAATTCATTAAGACAAGATAAGAATGAAAGTTTGAACTCTCTATTGTACTGTTCAGTAAAATAATTCTATGACACTGGCATGTCTTCTACATTTCTAAGTATCTGTAATGTTACAGTCTTATATTGAGCAGGGTCTAGAATTGGCACAATCTAATGATTCGTCAACAACAACTATTTGCACAAGGCTATTCTTTCATTCATGGATAAATTTAAAATATATTTGACCACACAGTACTTTTATTTTTATAATCTTCTTTAAACCAATTCTTGTACTGTGGCCCATATATTTCCATGCTGTGCACATCCACTAAACCTTGCTATATGGTATGACAATGTTCAGTTTACACACACTTATTTTTGCACAATCTCACAAATGCTCCCCAACTGACCTTTTTCACTACTGATTTGTGACTCTCTGTTCACTCCCCCATGTACCACAGACACTAGTACCATTCAGGCAATATCTTTGCATTCTACACAACTGCAAAGTCCCGCACATTACTAATGTATCTACTCACAATGTTTACAAAATTATTTTCAATAATTGGCAAGAATATTATTTCACAATACTTCAAATAACTGTCTTTGACAATGAAACAATGATAATATGTACATTTATAATCAGAGAACAACACTGGAAAAGGCCACTAGAAAAATGTGTGAAGTATGAAGCAATGTGTAGTCCTACCTGTTGTGCACCAGTATGTGTGCTACCAATGACAACCAGTGTGTTGCCACTGAGAACAACCAATGTGATATTATCCTTTGAAAAAGGACGTTTTATGTGTAAACACCTCTTTAGGGGAATCCATTGCAGATATCTGGGGGTGGAATAGAGTGAACTCACACGATCAGGTGACAGTGAGTGTTCGTTGCATGAGGCAGATGGTCCTGGCATGGTTTTGCAGTGTAATATTCCTGTGTGGAGGGCAGCGCTTGCTAGTGTCTCTCAGATGTCTCAAGTAATATTTCATACTCTTTTAGACACACAAACATTTTTTGGAGTCCCCATACTAACAGGTAGATATGTAGGGTGTAAAACCGAAATCTGCAGTTCCTCACAGTTAGGGGTATTTTTATTTGAATTTTCTACTGCCATTTGCGTACTAGTGCAGTGACTATGTGACAGCACAACAACAAAAATTCTTCCTCCACTGTTGCTAGGAATACCAATAGTACTGATAATTTTGCTTGAATGCGTCATATTCCTTCCAGGAATGGAACTTGAGTAGAAGTATTGGGGTAAGATGGCCTTGGACAGGGTGTAAAAACGCTTCTTGTAGTGTGGTGGTTTCTGTATGTGTCAGTAACACCATCAGTGAGGGTACAAAGGGATTTTGCTATCCTTAGCTGGGCACCTGCATTATCCAAACAGTCCCTGAGAAAGTCCAACTCATGTTTGGTAGTATCTTCCAATTTCCGAATGTGAGGCGGTGCCCAAGAAGCATAGTTGTTTAGTGTTATTTGCTCTGTCATCTTCAAGACTGTCGAGCTGTGTAGTGAGTAGATCTATGGTTCTCTGGGTGTCTTCTACATTCGCTTGTTCTTGCTTTTTGATCTTTTCCATGTCCTCTACATCAGTTGTATTGAAAAATGTTTTTGGGTTTCACCACCTGTATCTAGCTAGCCCCTTTTCCAACAGACTTGCAGAACTGGGTCTGTAGTTAAGTGTAATTGCCTCTGTTTCCATGTAAATGTTGATCCCAGTAATTGATATTCGCCTTGTGTATTGTTCGACCTTGCCTGATTTTTCATCACGAATTGCAGTTTGCTAACGGTGTCTTCCAACTTCTAAATTCTGTTTTTCATGTTCCATTCTTAGGGTCCACTGGTGATCTGAGATTAATATGTCTGCATGTTGCATAAATAGTATGCCACTTCCTTGAGAATATACCTTGAGAAGGAAGAGGAAATCCTGTATTAGCCTATCATCCCCACTCATGACTGAAGTGCATAGGAATGGACTGAATAAATGTAGGTGTAACCTGTTTCAGTTAGTTGCCACTATCTTTCCTTTTCAGTCTGTGACTCCTCTTCCCCCTTCTGGAGGTGCTATCAGTAATGTAGACAGCTCCACTGGGGTTTCTTCAAACAGGTGAATATGACTTCTGTGCAATGCAATGATGTGTGGTGACAGTTGCAATTTAATGTTAACACATGAAGTCATTTCTGTTATGTGGAAGGTTTTTTGGTAAACTGAGCCAGTTTTTTTGTTTTCCCTTTTGGCACATATAAGTTAGTTAGTATCACCCAGTGTCCAACATGATACTTTGCTATTGTTGCTTTTTTATTATGGGTCTTAGTGTTCATATTTTAATCTTGGCACCAAATACTTTTTAATCTTTTTCAAAAATTTCGAAATGATGACACATATTTTCCTGGACGGAACTGGTGCAGCTCAAAAGGACATGGAATATTTGGCGAAAAACAGCCTCATAATGGGGATAAGCCTGTACTCTCGTAGATCTTTGAGTTGTATGCCACTACTACATAAGGGAGTAGGGCATACCAGTTGTTATGGTGACTACTGCTGCAGTAATTCAACATTTTCTGTATTGTCCTGTGGACTGTCTCAGTTGATCTGGTTGCCTGCAGGTGTAACACACTAGTCCTGAATAGTTTAATGCGTGATGTTAGACACAACTGATTTATTAAGTCTGAAATTAAATTCGTGCCTTGATACATTAAACTATCTCAAGTTTTGCAAACTACAGTATCCATCGTTTAACTGTTGTTTGTGGCACTGCATCTGCTTGCTTGTTAGATATGGTGATCATGGACACAAAACATAAGAACTGCACAGCGGTTTCCTGCTGTTTTTGAGAGAATAGTCCAGTTATGTCTATGCTATCATCTAAAATGATTTGTCTAACATTGCGAATAACTGTTATGCAATTTTTTGATGAATGAGTTCCAATACCTGCAAGCATGGAATAAAATTTTTGTTATATTGATCGACTATTTACTAGCGTGTCTTCCACCAGTGGTTTTTTGTGATTCGGCATTCTGTAGCTCAGTGGCCACTGTGTCAAGAGAAAGTTGAATCATAAAGTTTCCACAACACCCAATTCATAATTTTGCTGGTGCTACTAGCTGCAAACTGCTCATTGTTTATTTTATACAGCACACCTTCTTCAGTGCTGAACTGTGATTGCTTCTACAATATTGGTCAGCAACTTGTACTTGCTGCCATTATTCTCTACCTACATTGGTATATTTCACAATGTGTATTTTCCGACTCAGTCCATACACATACCCATGTGTTTTATCTGATTGATGTACTGCTTCGGAATCAAATTTGCTTAGTCTTAATGTCCATCTAGTTAAGTAACTTTCAGATCTTCAAGTCCCATTACCCAATTCGATGCACATGATCAGTTATTACGTTAAAGCGTCATCTATATGATTAACAGTGGAAAAAACTCTAGGTATTAGTGATAGCCTTTCCTTTTCTTTAGTTGAATAATTTTTGTCTGCCTTATTGAATTGTCTTGTTTTATGTGCTAATGAATATTCTTTTCAATCCACTTTCTGATTTAGAACGCAGCCCGAGACAAGATTATTGGTATGGCCTGAAAGTATAAATTGCTTTTTGCAGTGCAGGAAATTTAGAACTGGGCCAGTGGTCAGTAAATCTTTTAATCTTACTAATCCTGTCTTACAATCCAAAGACCACTGGAATTACATCACTGTGTGATGCGTTTTATGACTTCAGTGAATTTAGGAATAAATTTTCTATAGATATTAGCCAAGCACAAAAAGACTGCAATTCGTTTTAAGCAGTGGACGTTGGAAACTTTCTCACAACTTCAACAAGTCGCTAACAGGCGCATACCACACCCTGGAAGATAGAGAGTAGGGGTCTATTAATCGCCAGCGACTCAAATAAATTTAGGAAAATAATGCTACCAGGGTAATGGCAGCAAGGGAAAGGAAGGGACACTGTGTACACTGATTGTTTACTCTTGGGGACTCATTCAAGAAGTTGAAGAAGTTATTCCCACAACCACTGAGAGAACATGATGCAACCAACTGGAGATTGTGGTGCATATTGGAATAAACTAGACCTTTTGTCTGGGCACTGAGGTCATACTTGAATCATTCCTGTGACTGGTAGAGAGGACTGAATTTCACTGAAGCTCAAAATTTGTATTATTGTCCCCAGAACTGGTCATGGCGTCTTGGTTCTGAATTGAGTGGGAGGACTGAACCAGAGACATCGAAGATTCTCTGACAAGCTAGACTGTGACTTCCTGCAGTTGCACCATAGTGTTGAGCACTGCAGTGCCCCCCTGAATGGGGCACACATGTATTACACATCAGAGACTGCTACCAATGTAGCTGACTCTGTGTGCAGCGAACACAAGATTTATTTTTATGGATTAAGTGATTCTCCATTCAATCCACATGACAACAGCTGTATTAGTCAAAGCTCCAAAGGAATGCCACCCCCATCCCCCACAGGCGAGACTATTGGAATCCTAGTGGTTGCCGGCAAAGCATTTGCAACATAGTGCCAGAAACATTTGCTAGAGGGAACATATTTATTCTCAAGAACAGCTTTTGTCACGTGCATTGTCTCTGAAAAACATACTCTGTAGGATATTGAACATGGGTTAGACATACTGCATTACTCATTGAAGGGAGGAAAGCTTGATCTACTTGAGGAACTGGAGTTTTTCTTGTATGGGGAAGGCCCCGACATGATCTTGACTGAACAAATGGAGTTCAACCAGAATTATTGTCTTTTTTTGTATTTTCGAAGAAAATCTGTAGAGTTCAGTACTAGTTACTGATATGCAGTCAGTCGCACTTCTTCTGGACCTAAGATTGTGAGCACACCACCGTCATCTGCCATTTAGCCACGTTTGTCCCCAATTCTGGCAATGGAACTACTTCTCGTTCTTGGGTGGTGGCACCCTTTGTGTTCCAATATAGATTATGTCTGAAGAGAAATGCTTGTAAATCCAGTTACGTCTATCTATAGACCATGTGGGTTTCTTACGTTTTACATATAGCTTTCCTTTTATTTTATGTAGATTTGATTTGTAGTCATGTTTTTTATAATACATGCTATATGATATTTTAATAGGAAAACATTAACTTCTTTATTATTTATCAGTCACACTATGTTCACTTGTATTGAGCATTGTATGTACGTTAAAATTCATGATTTGTTCGTCTCACTTGGTGTAAATTCGTGTACTCACATACCAAATTCCAGTCTTGTTGATTATTTCTGTTAGGCCAGTGCAACTCCTTACATAGTTCATTTATTCTTAGAATGGGGATGTCTTAACTGTCTGGCTGGACAGCTTTCATTTTATTTCTGTCAGTACTGATGGCTATTTCCTATATTATAATATATTAAGCTCACATCAATCTGGGTATGGTTTTCTCCTTATTTTTTAGACTGTTGTTAACAGAGACTCAGTTCTTAATATTACTACCTACTGGTTTACAGGTGTTCAACAATTTTTAATTCTTTTTGCCATTGCATAAAGCTCTCTTATCATGTTATCTGTTTTTCAAATGCAAGTAATGGATGATTAATGCAATTTTGCTTATACAACTGCCCCATCTTTCTTACTTAAATCTTGCAAGATTATGGTATGTGTTTATATTTTTATCGTTACACTAATATTTTAATGTAATCAGGTCATTTGACAGTTACAAATGATATGTCTTCTATATGCGGCACGTTGTCATATTGGATAGTTTCCCAGTCTTTCATAGTGCCTCCTGTTACATTGAAATTTCAAAAGTAGTTGAAATCATGTACAATATTTTGTTGGTTCCTGAAAAGCAGTGAAGCATGTAGAATACTAATACAGAAATCTGGTTAAAAGATTAAGTGTGTAATATTTAGATTTTTGGGGAAAATTTAAGTATATATCGAAAGATAGGTGAACAGAAAATGCAGATAGTGCATCTATTGCACTGGAAAAGATACTCAAATCCACCAAAACAGAAATTAAAGCTGCATGTGAGATAGTCTGGGGGAGACTTGGTATCATGGGTGATTATAAAATTGGAAATGAATCCTTCTATTGACCTACAGACCCACTTCTTGAAGTAACCCAAAACTTTGGAGAAAATCAGCGTTGTTTCCACATAAGTTCTCCAGTCATACTTTAATCTATTAAATTTAATTGTTTTCCATACAAAAGTTTTTTGCATAATAGGTCACAATTTACATGAGACAATTAAAACATGATGATTGCTTTGGGTTGAGTACAACAATCATCTAAAGATTTGTAAACGAGCAGAAAAAGAAATCCCCTCAACATATACAGCTTAAAAATATTACAGCCAACACATTATATATATATATATATATCAGGAGAGCCTACTCCATTAGTAAAATGAACATGCATCACAATCAGCTTTAAAGCATTGTATAGATAATAATTTACTGCTTTCAAGATAACCTACCACTCAAATCGTAGATACACGTGAATCCGTACTGAACAGTTTTAGTAGTGAATATCATGCAAATATTGATGACAAAAATATCATCAAGGGCAAGCCAGGTAGGAACCCTGTAGACATAAACAACTGCCTTACCAACAAAAACATTGTACATGAATTCAACTACTGTTGAAATTTTAATATAAAAGGAGACATTATTACAAGACTGGGAAACTATCCGATATGACAACATGTAACATATAGAAGACATATCATTTGTAATTGTCAAATGACATGATCACATTAAAATACTAGTGCAACAATTATGTTTTCCAGTGACAACGTGCGTGACAAATGACAAAAGCTGTTCTTGAGAATAGATATATTACCTGCAGCAGATTTAACAAGAGCGGCCATCTGGACAGTATGTAAGTAGTAGGCCTAACTGTCACAGTCATCCCAATGGATCTTGTAGACACCTGATTTGTTGACCTTATTAGGTTTTGGATCTATTCGGTGTAGTAAGCACGTCCTGGCGAATTGGTTGTCTGCGTACCAATCCGAATGTCCATCTTTCGGAAACATTGCTCTATTGTTTCTGACATCAGGCCACTGTAGGTTAGAGCTGTAAATTTATTTTTAGTTGTACCATTAGTATCACTATTATGGGCTGTTTGATTATGATCTCACATTTTTTTTGTTTCTTTACCGGTGTCTTAATCCAGCAGTTCCTAACATCGGGTGTTTTATATCCTTGGCCACTTCGATCTGCTTGAGGATAGGGATTTCTTTATCAACTACACACTGTTGTAATCGCTGTGGGTTTGTTTGAGCCACGGGAGAGCTTCACACACAATCTGAAAACTCTGAACTGGACCACAATTGAACGTAGACGCTAACTTTCTCGTGAATTTATTCTTACAAAGTTTCAAGAACCAGTATTCATTGAGTAATGCAGGAATACGTTATAATGGCTTACGCATCACTCTCGTAGGAACAGCAAAGACAAAATCTGACTAATTACAGCATGCACAGAGGCGTTTATGCTATCATTCTTCCCACGCGCTATAGGCGAATGGTATGAAAGAAACCCTATTACATGGGACAAAGCAAAGTACCATCTTCCATACACTTAACGAATGCTTTCCACAGGATAAATATAGATGCACATCGGAAACCACGAATTTAACTGTCGAATCAAGCTTAGCTTCTACCATAGGTGTTCACTTGTTTTTTGACAATTTCGACCTTAGATACTTGATTGATACTAAAATCTATGCTCGAAGCATCATAATGTTTACGTTTATCTTTGGTTTGTTTATTTCGTGAAGACCATGTGGTCGGTGGTGGTACAGTGTATACGTAGTGTCGTGCAGTTTCTTAGTTCCTTATTGTATTAGAAGAGCGTGTACTTTTCGGATTTGTGTAATTTGCTGTACTAGAGATTGTAAAATGAAGAATAAACCCACCAGACACAAGGAACGCAACACATTTAAGGTCTGAGTGCTGATTCTAACTGAAATTAAGAACGCAGTAGCATTTGTAGAAAATAATCATAATGCACACCAGTTCATTATGAGGCTCTCTAATGTTCATCCATCATTAAGTGTGTTTATTTGCTCATCCCTTGACACAACAGTAAAATTTTCATTTATACTTTATTTGTAATGTTGAGAAGCACTGAAAGTTGTCTACATTTAGCAGCTTTATACTGACGTACCATTTGAAATATAATATTTAAATTTATCATATTTATGGTACACGTGTGCTGAAGTTATTTCTGTGCAGTTCCAGCCGTTTTCGGAGCGCATAGCAAATATTGACATTGATGTATTCCACCGCGTCAGGCATAAGTTTGAGGATGCTGATGAGGATGACACATACATGCATCAGTGTCTTCAAAAATGGAATGTTTTAAACCTGACCGATAGTTATGATAACTTTAAAAGGGAGCTCCCGAATGTTCAAACGTTACCGCTTATTTTAAATCAAAAGGAAGTGATTGTCGCAGTAATCTTGAAACACCTTGCAGCAAAGGATCCGCTGTCATTACAACCTATTTTGGAGTAAGTGACCATATCACATACTTTTTTCTCTGCAGTAGCTTAAAGTAACAGTAGTGTTGTCATAATTTAACATTATTAGCGTAGTATATTTGAGTTGTTATAAATGTATATCAAACATATTTATTTTCAATTAGGTTACTGAAACCGTAGTTTTATTTTTACTTCTTCAGAGCTATGGTAGACATATGATCCAATGAACAGCTAATTTTTAATTTAATTATACGTTTGTATATGACAGACGATTATGAACATTGAATCAGGATTGATCACTTTGACTCCTGTGGTGAATGTGTGTGTCAAAATGAACAGTACAGTTTATTGTATGCCACTGTATCCACGTATTTGTGTTTAAGTCACCAAAACGTTGAAAGCAATCCAGTAATGAACAAAACGGGTGGTTGAACCTACTGATACAAGAACGCAGCTTTGACCCATGATGAAGTGATTTGATATGACATGTGATTACATTCATGTGCAAAGTGAAGTAAAACAGAACACTGAGAATACTTGTTTTGCTTCTGTGTTACTTTTTTGAATGTAGGGTATGATGATAGTCTGATCTGTCGTGTACCCACAGTCACGTTGGTTTGGAAGTTGAATATTAGGTTGTGACTTTGCAAAGCCAGTCAATTTGATGTTATGAGAGTAATTAAAATTCCAGTTATAGTGTGTATTTTACATATGTGAGTGCTGTTTTGATGGTGTCATGAGTCATAGCAGATGAGTGGCACTGGTAGGTGCAATATTTACAACAAAAGCACCTGTAAAAAGCTTCCTTTACACAGTCAGGAATAGTTAGAGGGCACAGATCCTATACCTACTATAGCTGTAAGATGTCAGCAGGAGAATTTGTGTGACAGAGCCAGACAAATCCACACATAACAACAGGCTTATTCAAAATGGTATACCAATACATACACAGTATGTCACCATCAAAGGAGAAGTCAAGTTAAGCTAGTACACACACATAAAATCTGACTTTATCTACTTCTACACATACTCTGTTCTTTTAATCCCACCACCTTGAAGAATTAAGAGTGCTGCAAGGAGCTGAGCAGGGATGGGGTTGCTACTTACAACTTGTGTTACATGTTAGTTTTGTGGTGAATGGTGAAATAGTTGTGTTTTCATGACAGATGGCTGTGCATACATTGCCCCTTGCTGGATTCATCCTTCTGCAGCATGCTCAGGTATTTTTAATGGGCCCATTTACACATGAAAAGAGAGAAGTAACTGTTACAAACTACGGTAGTTCTTTAGCCTATGTGTTATTGAGCTGGATGGCATGCTTGTTAATATACTAGACTTATTTAAAAGGAGTAGGGAACAAATGCCCTTTCCAGTCATTCAGTTTTGGCGTGTCTGTTATTTCGCTAAATCAGTTCAGTTACTGGTTTATAATGGTACTTTTGCAATATGTTTACTGGCTGTAGGTTGAAATTATTGTCTGTTCAAGTAGGTGTAAATCTAGGGCATCTGAATTTGATAATTTGTTATTCTTATTTTTGCTACAGGTATTAGTAAATAAACATTGAAGTTCAGCATTGTACAATTTCAGTAACAGATATTGCTGGGATCCTCTCTCTGCTAAGTCTAACTGACTTGTTTGATAATCATACAGATTGCTTTGCTTGTGTGTGTGTGTGTGTGTGTGTGTGTGTGTGTGTGTGTGTGTGTGTGTGTGTAACAGCTTGGGAGATGTTGAAGAGCTGTTTGTAACACACACTAATATATGTGAAAGTTGCAATGCCAAGAAGAATATGTCTGATTGAAATGAACTGTGTTGATGTGAAGATAGGTATCATTCAGACATTAGACACAAGTGAGCAAGCAGATTCTGTCTGTCTCACACTGTTGACAGCTTATCAAGATATGACCTTATGAAGTATCTTCACAAAATGTGATTGGCTCAGGGAATAATTGTCTAGTAGAACCCAGTACTCTGTACTGGACTGTGAATAATTCTCAGGTGTGCCACAAGAGAGCAAATAAGACCTATAATGTTTGCAATATACTTGAGCAGTTTTTTCATCTAGGAATGGCGACAGTATAAGATTGTTTGCTGGTGATGCTCTTTCATGTACAAGAAGACACCATCACTGGACAATTGTAAGGAGTTGCAGAAAGACATGAACAGAATTTCTGCTTGCCAATGGCCTTACTGCAGTGGGAACACCGGTTCTTGTCTGATCACTGAAGTTAAGTGCTTGTCCGCCCTCATTTACACTCAGGTGAATGACCATCCAGGTCTGCCGAGTGCTGTAAGCGGGATAGTAAGATAAGAGAGATTAGAGACTGTACGGGAACATATGGATGGTTTTTTGTCCCCTTGCTTAATAAGCAATTGGAACAAGGATAAAAGTTGATAATATTAGTACAATGTGCTATGTGCTGCCCAGGAGCTTGTGGAGTGTAGATGTTGAACAGTAGAAATCGGGTTGATGCTTCACTGTGCCAGGGAACTAAAGAATATCTGGACATTGTATATTAGAAAATGAAAGATAGCCTAGGTATATTATTGGGTCATTCCATGTCAAGGGGACCAGGGTCCCCACTCGACCAGCTCCAAATCTAATGAAATTTGGTGTGAAGGTTCAATAAGGTCTTGGAATGTTGTATACCAAATTTCAGTCCAGTATCTTCAGTAGCTGAATTTCTAGGGGTTTTTAAAGAGAGGCTACTTGTCTTCGCAATAATACGAAGGTGCAAATGTGCCAAGTTTGCTAGGCTTTTTTAGAATTTCTAGAAAACATTTGGTCACTTGCTTTAATATATAAAGATACCTTTTTTATGGATGCTTAGATGAAAAGATATGCATGTGCAAATTTGGACAAAATTTTCTACTGCAAATATAAGGGTATGTTTTCTTTTGTGGGGGGGGGGGGGGGGGGGCAATATCTCAACTGTCTCTCTTTTTTTTTTTCCACAGCTGGACAGAGTGTTCTTTAAGCTTTTAAAGCTATATTTTTTAATTTTTGTGTCTTACATTTTGGTGAGTAAGAATATGTTTCAAAAATTATTATTATAGCACTTTGAGAAGATTGAAAACTGAAACATTTTGCTCCATTAAGTCCCATAATTAATTTTTGATTCCATTATATAAAACAATTTCAAACATTAATATAACACATGCCATGAAAACAAGTATAATACACAACACAGCAAATTTGCAAAACAAAAATACAAAATAGTCTGTTCCATTTTTTGTTTTAAACAGTTCTACAAATTTGCCAAAAAAAAAAGATATAACAGGGAAATATGGTCTTGGTACAACAAATGAAGCTGGACAGAGACTCCTAGAATTCTGCCAATAAAATTCATTGATAATTACTAATACACTGTTTCAACTACCAAAACGACGCCTATATACCTGGACTTCGCCAGATGGCCAACACCGGAACCAAATTGATTACATACTTTGTAATCAGAGGTAGAAGAGCACGGTTCAGTCAGCTACAACAAGACCTGGGGCTGACTGCGGATCAGGTCATGAGCTCCTGATTGCAAAATTTCGGCTGAAACTTCAGAATGTAGCAAAAAGTATCCCAACTTGCAGATACGACCTTAAACTCTATACCCTCCGACTATGCTGTAGAGGTACAAAACAGATTTAATGTATTACAGCTGGAGGACAAAAGCTCGCAAGAGATGTGGACAGAAGTAGCTAATACTGTCAAGGAGGCCGCAGAGAAACACATTCCCAAGAAAAGGAACAGTAAGAAGGCTAGATGGCTATCAGTTGAGGCACTGCAAGTTGCAGAAGAACGAAGGAAAGCAAAAATCAAGGGAGATAGATCAGCTATGTTTGAATTAAATAAAGATTTTCAGAAATTAGCTAGAAGAGATAAAAATATATTCTTTAATGAACAGTGTAAGGAAGTTGAAGATAGTAACGTAATGGAGGAGACAAGAGATCTTTATAAGAAAATTAGAGAAATTAAAGGAAAATTCCAGGCAAAAATTGGAATGATAAAAGATAGAAACAGGAAAGATCTGAGTGAAGCAGAGGATGTGAAGGAAAGGTGGGCAGAATATGTAGAAGACCTATACAAGAGAGAACTGCATCATGACAGGGCTCCTACTGCTGATGTTAATGTTAATTTAGAACTAGAGCCAGATATTTTGGAGAGCGAAATCCAGTGGGCCCTTGAAAATATGGCTGATAACAAAACTAGTGGACATGATGAAATACCAGCAGAATTGTTTAAAGTCACTGGAAAGGATGCAGTGAAAGTGCTGCACTCAATATGTCAAAAAATATGGATCACGCAGCAGTGGCCAGAAGACTGGAAAAGATCAGTATTCATCCCCATTCCAAAGAAGAAAAGTTCTAAAGAATGCTCAGATTACCGAACAATCGCACTTATTTCACATGCTAGCAAAGTTATGTTGAAAATCTTACAAAATAGACTTCGCCAATATCTAGATCGAGAGCTGCCAGAAGAACAAACTGTATTTAGGAAAGGAAGAGGAACTAGAAATCAAATTGCTAACATTTGGCGGATTATGGAAAAAGCGAGAGAATTCCAGAAAGATGTGTACCTCTGCTTTATTGACTATGCCAAAGCCTTTGACTGCGTCAATCACAACAAATTATGGAACGTACTGAAAAACATGGGTGTACCAGATCACCTCATTCATCTGATACGGAGTTTATACCTTGACCAAGAAGCCACGGTGAGAACTATGTATGGAACAACGAAATGGATAAAGATTCAGAAAGGGGTCCGGCAAGGCTGCATACTGTCACCGTATTTATTCAATCTGTATGCAGAACATGTCATGAGGAATGCGAGGCTAGATGAAGGAGAAACAGGAATTAAAATAGCTGGAATAAATGTAAACAACCTCAGGTACACGGATGATACGATCCTGTTGGTAGAAAGTGAAGAAGAATTGAGAACACTCTTACTGAAGGTGAAAGACGAAAGTGAAAAGGCGGGTCTTATGCTGAATGTGAAGAAAACGAAAATTATGGCAACAACACCTACCAATTCATGGGATATAGCAGGAGAAACCACGGAGGTAGTGACCACATTCAGTTATCTCGGTTCCCAGATCTCTGCTGACGGTGACTGCAGCCATGAAATCCGGAGACGCCTGTTGCTCGGTAGACAGGCGATGTCAAACCTTGACAAGGTTATAAGGTCCAGAGATATAACGCTATCAACAAAGATCCGTATTGTGAGGGCTATGGTCTTTCCAGTTGTAATGTATGGATGTGAGACCTGGACCATTAGAAAGGCTGAACAGCGAAGAATTGACTCCATCGAATTGTGGTGTTGGAGGAAACTTCTTAGAGTTCCATGGACTGCAAAGAGAACCAACAGATCAATATTGGAGCAAATTAAACCAGATTTCTCCCTGGAAGGTCTAATCTTAAAACAAAAGCTGACCTACTTTGGACACCAATGCGAAGGCATGCCTCGCTGGAAAAAACATTAATGCTGGGGAAGATTGAAGGAACTAGAAGAAGAGGACGTCAGAGGATGAGATGGATCGATGGCATCACAGAAGCAATGTGTTCCAACCTGGAAGGTCTACGGGAGAAAGTGCAAGAGGAAAAAGTGGCGTGATTTGGTTCATGGGATCACGAAGAGTCGGAGCCGACTAAACGAATAGAGAGAGAGAGAGAGAATTTTGCCAATGGCAGATTGTAGATAACTGTATTGTCTTCCTGATGATGATGATGTTGTTGGTGCTTCTAAAGTCATGAAAACATGTTGCACAGGAATCCAGCAGGTGTCTTTAGCAGTTGGTCAGTGGAAGGAACAAGCAGAACTGTGTGGTTGCATAAAGCTGATGAGGACATCTTGTTGTTCATGTGAAACTTCACTCGTTTCCAACCCACTAAAAATTGTCATACATACATACAGACAGACAGACAGACATGCATGCATAGATACAATACATTGTCCTGGTTGTAAATGTGCGATTGAGATTGCTGGAATTTCTTCATCTGCTTTGAAGACATGAACTGTGAATGCTGCAGTGTCGTTGGAAAAACTGCTTACTCTGAGCCTGATTACAGTTAACTGGCTTAAATTTATGATTTTCTCTTTTTCCAGATATTGTATGTCCCATGGGAAACCTCGTTTCGTGACCAAGCTGAATTTTTTCAATCTTTACTTTTGGTACAGAAAAAAACTTTGTCTGGAATATTATTATCACAGAATTTGAACAAATCATGTGGAGTCTATATTTGGTTATCTAAGGGCCTCTGCAGACTAACACCGGCTGCTAGTATTTTTGCTATTCCCCCAGTGTCATCACAAGGCGATTTACCGTGGCTTGTTCCAAAAACATTTTATTTGGCAGTGATGCCAAAATCCTTTTCGTACAGGCATAAAGTGATGAAATTTTTGAAATTCTTATAATGAGCAGCTGAACCATCACTAAAGTAATAAATGTTCTTAATGCTTTCAATCTTTGCCTTTAAATGTACTATTAACTTTATTTGAAAGGCATGAACAGCAGTGGTGCCATGACAGGGACAGTTGCCAATCATACAAATGCTAATATCCTGACATTCTTTCTCGCCAAAATAGACAACAAATGGATGTAATACGGCATGACTATTCTCCCAATGAAATCCTTGCACAGCATCTTGAACAAAAGCTGAATAATTCTCAGCAAAATCCATCAATATAATTAATTCTTTTTCTGCAAGATTTATTATTAGTTGCTTAAGATATAAACTTTGGTGTTTTGACACAAAGTGATAGCTTCTTAAACCAGTAATTTTCAGAATTAGTGCCTCCATGAAATTTTCTACTGTTCTCGGACATGTCTCTAATGTATGGCTGTCACTAAGGACCCATTGCTTGTTTTCCATTGTTTCTTCAGGGTCATAGTCTTTAAAAGCATCGTCAAGAAAAGCCTCTAGTTGCATTTTTTCTGGACATCCCTCACAACATTGCAGCACACGTTCTTTTTATTCCAAACTGCATACAGCTTTTGTCATCAAATCCTTGTAGTCATCTTGGATGGATATTGCTGAAGCCAACATTAATTTGACATTTTGATGAACTGCACATACACATACTGAATACGATGCAGAAGCACCAACCCTCTGCTGGTCCAGGTGTTAGAATAGGCCCGAGGTATATTCGTGCCTGTCGTAAGAGGAGACTAAAAGGAGTCTTACGAGTTTGAGCCTTTATGTGATCGTCTCCTGTAGAGTTTGACTTCCATTCTTTAAAATTTTCTCAAAGAGCAAGCCAATTGGGGAAGGGTGCCTGACATGGTGCATCTACATCCATATTCTGCAAGCCACCTGACGGTGTGTGGTGGAGGGTACCCTGAGTACCTCTATCGGTTCTCCCTTCTATTCCAGTCTCATATTGTTCGTGGAAAGAAGGATTGTCAGTATGCTTCTGTGTGGGCTCTAATCTCTCTGATTTTATCCTCATGGTCTCTCCGCGAGATATACGATGGAGGGAGCAATATACTGCTTGACTCTTCGGTGTAGGTATGTTCTCGAAACTTTAACAAAAGCCCGTACCGAGCTACTGAGCGTCTCTCCTGCAGAGTCTTCCACTGGAGTTTATCTATCATCTCCGTAACGCTTTCGTAATTACTAAATGATCCTGTAACGAAGCGCGCTGCTCTCCGTTGGATCTTCTCTATCTCTTCTATCAACCCTATCTGGTACGGATCCCACACTGCTGAGCAGTATTCAAGCAGTGGGCAAACAAGCGTACTGTAACCTACATCCTTTGTTTTCAGATTGCATTTCCTTAGGATCCTTCCAATGAATCTCAGTCTGGCATCTACTTTACTGAGAATCAACTTTATATGATCGTTTCATTTTAAATCACTCCTAATCCATACTCCCAGATAATTTATGGAATTAACTGCTTCCAGTTGCTGACCTGCTATTTTGTAGCTAAATGATAAGGGATCTATCTTTCTATGTATTCGCAACACATTACACTTTTCTACATTGAGATTGAATTGCCATTCCCTGCACCATGCGTCAATTCGCTGCAGATCCTCCTGCATTTCAGTACAATTTTCCATTGTTACAACCTCTCGATACACCACAGCATCATCTGCAAAAAGCCTCAGTGAACTTCCGATGTCATCCACAAGGTAATTTATATATATTGTGAATAGCAACGGTCCTATGACACTCCCCTGCGGCACACCTGAAATCACTCTTACTTCGGAAGACTTCTCTCCATTGAGAATGACATGCTGCATTCTGTTATCTAGGAACTCTTCAATCCAATCACACAATTGGTCTGATAATCCATATGCTCTTACTTTGTTCATTAAACGACTGTGGGAAACTGTATCGAACCCCTTGCGGAAGTCAAGAAACACGGCATCTACCTGTGAACCCGTGTCTATGGCCCTCTGTCTCTCGTGGACGAATAGCGCGAGCTGGGTTTCACACGACCGTCTTTTTCGAAACCCATGCTGATTCCTACAGAGTAGATCTATAGTCTCCTTCGTGCTCTAAGACCTTTGGCAGACGTTGACATGGATCTGCACTTCCACTCATTCTCCAGCTCTTGGGCGAGGTCGCACTCCTGGGTGCATTTTCCTCCATCCACAGTGCAGCAGTATCGTTTTCTGCACTGACGATGGTAATGGACTTGTTTACTTGTTTGCACCTGATATCCAGCACAGTAGCCAGTCCGTTGTGGTGGGGCCACCATGTACCCTGTTGGTTGAAGCCCACTGACCACACAGGGATCGCTCTGCTGATGCCTGCACCATTAACTTCTCACGTATGCCAAGGAGTAGATGCACATCACCCTGGGGCATCAAGAGTCTCAGCAATGGCCATGAAGCATAGTACATTACCTCTTGCTGGTGGTCAACCACCAGCAGTCTCTAAGTGCTCAAGGGCTCAGTTTAATGCACTGAAGTATGACCCAAACTCGTTCCCCTCCCTGGCCACACCATGGGAGGAACGCCAGGCTAATGATGGTAGTGAATCTTACTCGCCCTGGTGCCTAGTGTGCACGAGAGCTGATGGGGAATCCTATGTGTCGATGAAGCCTGAGTTTTTAGTAGAACATTTAGAGGACAAGTTTGAGGAGGTGGAGGGATTGTCCAAAATGCGCTCTGGGGCACTCGTGATAAAAACAGCCTCCTCTGCCCAGTCACAGGCAGTACTCGCTTGTGACAAGCTGCAGCATGTTTATGTTACTATCACACCCCATAAGAGCGTAAATATCGTCCAGGTTATTATTTTCCACTGGGACCTTCTTTTGCAATCTGACGAGCTGCACACCAGCTTAGAGTGGCGAGATGTTCATTTTATCTGGCGTATCCATTGGGATCCGAGGGATAATCAGGTTGCCACCGGTGCCTTCATCTTCACCTTCAAGAGTGACACATTACCCGAAAAGGTCAAGATGATGGGCTACCACTGTGATGTTAAGCCATATCTCCCTCCCCCGATGCAGTGCTTTAAGTGCTGGAAGTTCGGCCACATGTCTTCCCACTGTACTTCCAGCGTCACCTGTTGAAATTGTGGACGTCCTTTGCATCTCAATACTCCACGTGCCCCGCCTCCCATCTGTGTCAACTGCGAAGAACATCATTCACCGTGTTCACCAGACTGCAGGATTTTACAGAAAGAGAAGAAATTCATGGCATACAAGACCCTGGACTGACTGACCTACACTGAGGCTAAGAGGAAGTTTGAAAGCCTATATCTTGTGCCTGTGACATCTTCCTGTGCCGCCGTTATGAGAATGGTTATCACCTCGTCAGTTCCACCAATTCCAGTCGGCTCTCAGAGCCGTAAAACACCACCTGCCCCTTGATGGTAGGGGGCACTTCCCTCCCTGTAGCTCCTGCACCATCTACTTCAGAAGGAACAACCCCCAAACAATCGGGGACATCAGTCCCACATTCTCAGCTGGAGAAGCGTAGTCTCCTTCAGCTACTCTCTCTAGGAAGGGGCCCCTTGGGTCACTTCCTTACCAGTATCCTACCAGTGGCAAAGCAGACACCTGCCAGTGGCTGAAGTACCCACAGGTAGCTGGTTGTAGGGCTTCACCGTCCTCCTCAGTCACTGAGACTGAATCACTGAAGCCCTCCCAGACGGAAAAACCTAAGGAACAGTGAGAGAAACCAAAAAAAAAGAAAAAGACCCCCAAGAGCCAAAGCACTGTGGTGGCACCCACACCACCGCTACCTACAAGCTGTATGTCTGAGGATTAAGTGGAGATTTTTGTGTTCGCTGTGGACCTAGATCTCGCTTTGCCCTCAGACACAATGGATGTTGATGACACAGGTACTCATCCGGTGGCAACAGGTGACCCTGAGGCATAGACTGCCTCATTGAGTGTTTCATGCCTTCCCACTCTCATGATAACGTTATCCTCCAGTGGAAATGTGGTGGTTTTTCCCACCACCTGGCTGAGCTATGGAAACTGTTAAGCTTTACACCTGCTTTCTGCATTGCCCTCCAGGAAACCTGGTTCCTGGCAATGCAGACCCTTGCCCTCCATGGCTATAGGGGATATTATAAGAACCACAGTGAATATAATAGAGTGTCAGGTGGAGTTTGTGTTTATGTCCTGAACTCGGTTTGTAGTGAACCTGTGCCTCTTCAAACTCCTCTTGAAGCTGTGGCTGTCAGGATACAGATGACGCGGGAAATAACTGTCTGAACATATTGGCTGCACTGGTTGATCAGCTCCCTAAACCTTTCCTACTTTTGAGAGATTTTAATGCCCATAAGCCCTTGTGGGGTAGCACCGTGCTTACTGGCTGAGGTAGAGAGATTGAAAATTTACTGTCTCAGTTCGACCTCTGCCTCCTAAATACTGTGGCCACCATACATTTCAGTGTGCCTCATGGAAGTTACTCAGCCATCACTTTGCAGCCCAGAACTTCCCCCGTCTGTCCACTGGAGAGCCCATGATGACTTGCATGGTAGTGACCACTTCCCCATATTCCTGTCACTTCCCCAGCGTCATGCCCACAGATGCCTACCCATATGGGCTTTAAACAAGGGAAGCTTTCACCTCCCCCACATGATACCATGGATGTGGTGGTTGAGCTGTTCACTCGAAAGATCGTTTCTGCAGCGGAAACCGCAATCCTTTGTTCCTTAGGATGTTCCCGGCAAAAGTCAGTACCTTCGTGCTCACTGGAAATTGCTGAGGCCATTAATGAGCGTAGGCGGGTTTCATAGTGATGTAAGTGACGCTCTTCCCTAGAGCACCATGTTGATTCCTGCAGAGTAGATTCTGGATTTCCAGAAATGACATGATACGCTAGCAAAAAACATGTTCCAAAACTCTACAACAGATCGATGTCAGAGATATAGGCCTATAGTTTTGCGCATCTGCTCGATGCCCCTTCTTGAGTACTAGAACTACCTGTGCTCTTTTCCAGTCATTTGGAACATTCTGTTCCTCTAGAGACTTGCGGTACACGGCTATCAACCAGCGCTACCCTCGCCATCCTTTGGTAGCGACTATCCAGTAGTCCCTGTATGCCCTGGAACGGTCCAGTCGTTCGATGGTGTTTGTGTGGACCCTGGGCCACATTGGAATCCCAGGAAATGGACTTGCTGACAGGCTGGCGAAACAGGCTACCCGGAAACCGCTTCTGGAGATCAGTATACTCGTAACTGACCTGCGATCATTATTACGCTGCAAGGTTTTTGCTTTGGGAGACGGAATGGCATTATCTCAGTACGCACAACAAACTGCGTGCAGTTAAGGAGACTACGAATTTGTGGAAGTCTTCCATGCAGGCGTCTCGCAGGGATTCTGTGGCCACGCATGGGCGACCCACAGCTACCTCCTTCACTGTGAAGAGCTGCCTCAGTGTTGGTGCGACACGTGGTCAACAGTGACCCGTATTCTGGTGCACTGTCCTGCTTTGACTGCCCTGCGATGAAATCTTAGGTTACCACACTCATTGCTGCTAATTTTATGTGACAACACCTCATCAGCTGATTTAGTTTTACATTTTATTCGTGAGGGTGGGTTTTATCATTTGATCTAAGTTTTAGCACATGTCCTTTGTCCCTGTGTGTCCTCCACCCTATTGCTTTCAGGGTGGAGGTTTTAATGTGTTGCAGAGTGGCTGGCTTCTTTTTTTTCTTCTTGTGGTCAGCCAGCCATGGTAACCTGCTTTCTTGTTTTAATCTCCTCTCCCTGTTTCTTGCATCTGTTGTTTTCTTGTCCTGTTTTGTCCATTTAAGTGTTTGTTGCCCTTTGGTTGTTCTTGTGGTTTTTCCTTTCTTTCTGTTTTGTGTTGTAAGTCTCATTTGTTTTATTCTCACCCTTGTGGCATTGTTTTATTCGGAACAAGGGACCGATGACCTAGCAGCTTGGTTCCTTCCCATCTCTTTTAATCCAACCAACGAGAAGCACCAACTGTAGTACACCATTTTAGCCTGAGATCACAAAATTTTGAGAAGCTCAGTTGATTTCCATACTGCTTACAATAAGAAATGAAACCTTTTTTTCAGGTTACATAAAAGAGGATGTTTCTGCTTGTGAATCTTTTCCCCATTTTTTCTTACTGCAACACAATCCTTTTTGCTGGGACATAAATGATAAAACTCATCATCTTCAAAAAAAGTGAGGAGCTTTTTCCCTTTTGTGTTTGTAGTTGTTGCCAAAATCCCATCTGCCATCTTTAGTTTCCTAGCCTTCTTCACAGTTTTAGTTGAAAACGGCAAATTCTTTGGCCATTTTTTTTCAGTAGTCCAACAATTTCGTGCCTATGTCAAAATTTGAAATTTGCTACAATTGCTTGAAGTCCGAAGCTTAATCTTAGGTTCTTCAATTAAGATGTCCATATCTTTACATTTTTGGCACTCTTCCATTAATATTTGCACAATATCTACTTGTCTCACACCAGCAGCTTAGTAATGTTGCCTTGAGCTTCCAGAACTTTGCGATTTATATATCGCACTGAATCCCATTTGCTAATCTGTTGAAGTTAATGGTGACTCTCCAAGTGGTGGTAATGAAGTATTAGCAGTAAGGCAAGCATCAACAATATCCTTGTCTTCTTGCTTTTCCTGGTGGCATGATTCTTTTTGGGCCACTTCATGTCTACATTTGGTACAAATTTTCTGACCAGGCTTAAAAATTTAATTAGTCAGTAACTTCAACTTATCAGACATTGCAATGGTTACTGGTGTTAAAGCGTTCTTGATTAGATGTTTTTCTCTACCAAACAGGTTGCAGCAAGTCTTCTGCAGGAACTGAAATTTTTTCATCAATAAGGCATTATGATATGGACAAAATTGGGCATCTTCAGTAAAATCAAGCCCAGACTTACATTGTAGAAGCTCCTTTTCCACTGATGACATTTCCTTAACTGATTGTAGTTGACATAATAAAATGGTGATGACTTATGACAATCAGTTCCATCTGATCCACCAAAGTAGCAGGGTGCAAGGGTCTCTTGGTTCATTTTATGTAATAGTTTATTAACCTATACCAAGCAATTTTGAAAGCTCATGAATATCCTGCTTTGAAGCTTAGCAGATTCAAACTTGAAACTTCCTGGCAGATTAAAACTGTGTGCTGGACCGAGACTCGAACTCGGGACCTTTGCCTTTCGCAGGCAAGTGCTCTACCGACTGAGCTACCCAAGCATGACTCACGCCCCATCCTCACAGCTGTGAGGATGGCACGTGAGTCGTGCTTGGGTAGCTCAGTCGGTAGAGCACTTGCCTGCGAAAGGCAAAGGTCCCGAGTTCGAGTCTCGTTCGGGCACACAGTTTTAATCTGCCAGGATGTTTCATATCAGTGCACACTCTGCTGTAGAGTGAAAATTTCATTCTAGATTCAAACTTGTTTGTTCATAAAATATACAAATTAGAACATCAAAACATGTTGTTTAGCTCTTACCTTCAGTTACAACAGTGATTATTGATTATGCTCAACACAAAGATTGTACAATGTCAACACCAAAGGTTACATCACACAGAAGACTGGTCCTGTGAAAACTGCCAATTGATGTAAACTGAGTGATAGTGCATATACACATCACCATGCATTGTAGGCTTAAAATGTTCAAAAGTAACATAGCATTCCATTATGATTGTCTAAATTTTATATTATTAAGCACATTTTCTGATGTTTTATTATATTTATGTTCTATTGTGTAAAATAATGTAAAAACTCATCTTATTAGCATAGTTAATTTCCTAAACCACAGGAAAATCTTATACCATTAAAAGGCACTACAATCACAAATTTTTTGATTTACAACCTCAAGTTGTATTAATTTTTCGTTATTATCAGTAATCCATTTTTCCTACTTCTTATAGGTATGCTTATTCATCAATATACAATATCCAGAAATTAAACAATATAGCTTTGAAAGCTTAAAGCGTGCTCTTTCCAACTGTGACAAGAAAAAAAGAATTGAAGAAATGGCAAGAAAAAAAGAATTGAAGAAACACTGTTGAGTATTGTCCCCAAAAAATACCCTAAAATTTGCATGTAGATAACTGGCCAACTTTGCAGATGCATATCTTTTCATCTAAGCATCCAATGTTAATAAAATTTGATCCACATATAGACATCATGGGTAGGACTAACTCTCTGAACCCCCCTGCGGGTTTGGGGGTAAGAATAGGCCCGCGGTATTCCTGCCTGTCGTAAGAGGCGACTACAAGGAGTCTCAAACTTTTCGGCCGTATGTGATGGTCCCCTGTTGGGTTTGACCTCCATCTCTCAAAATTTTTCCGAAGAGCGAGCCGATTTGGGAAGGGTGCCTTACTTGGTGCATTGTGTCCATCTAGTGATCAGACCTTTCGCCAGCTTCTTTGTCGTTGCATTGCAGTCCTGCCCGCGCTCCATCTCTTGGGCATGGATACATTCCTGCGTGCACTTTCCACCTTGCGCTGTGCAGTGCCACTTTCTGCACTGATGGCGACCATGGACCACATGTCACCTAACATCCAGCACGGTAGCCACTCCGTTGTGGTGGGGCTGCCATGTACCCTGTTGGTTGTAGCCCCTGACGACACAGGGATCGCTCTACTAATGCCTGCGCCGTTAAATCCCCGCGTATGCCAAGGAGTAGATGCCCGTCTCCCTGGGGCATCAGGACTCCCGGCAATGGCCATCCTGCCAGGTGGCTATTGCTGCGGCTGGGTGGCGCCCGTGGGGAGGGCCCTTGGTCGGAGTAGGTGGCAACAGGGCGGATGACCCGCAATGAAGCGTGGTACATCATCTCTCGCTGGCGGCCAGCCGCCAGCTGTCTCTAAGCATTCTCGGGCTCAATTTAATGCTCAGAAGTACGATCCGAAAATGTTCCCCTCTCTGGCCACGCCGTGGGAGGAGCGTAAGTCTCAGGATGGAGGTAACAGTTATTCGCCCCGATTCTTAGTTTGCACGAGAGCTGATGGGGAGTCTTTTCTATCCACAAAGCCTCAGTTCTTCGTCGAGCATTTAGAGCACAAGTTTGGGGATGCGGAGGGCTTGTCCAAAATGCGCTCTGGGTCAGTACTGATACAAACGGCATCCTCCGCCCAGTCACGCAGGTTACTTGCTTGTGACAAGTTGGGGGATGTTAACGTTACCATTACACCACATAAGAGTTTAAATATGGTCCAGGGTGTTATTTTCCATAGGGACCTACTTTTGCAGTCTGATGACGAGCTGCGCGCCAACTTAGAGCGTAGAGGTGTTCATTTCGTCCGGCGCGTTCATCGGGGTCCGAAGGACAATCAGGTTGCTACCGGCGCCTTCATCTTGGGCTTCGAGGGTGATACATTACCGGAGAAGGTCAAGGTGATGGTCTACTGTTCTGACGTCAAGCCCTATATCCCTCCCCCGATGCGGTGCTTTAAGTGCTGGAAGTTCGGCCATATGTCTTCCCGCTGCACTTCCAGCCTCACATGTCGAGATTGCGGACGCACATCACATCCCAATACTCCATGTGCCCCGCCTCCCATCTGTGTCAACTGCGGAGAGCATCATTCACCTTGCTCGCCTGACTGCAAAGTCTTTCAGAAAGAGCGCAAAATCATGGAATATAAGACCCTGGACCGGCTGACCTATACTGAGGCCAAAAGGAAATATGACAGACTCCATCCTGTGAGAATGACATCTTCTGACGCAGCTGCTACAACAACTGTGCTAGCCCCATCAGTTTCGAGACTTCCAGCCAGCTCGATGAGCAGTACGACTCCTCCTGCCCCCTTGCCCGTGGGGGGGGGGCTCTACCCAACCGGTTGCTCCTGCACCACCTACCTCAGGAGCAACATCCTCCCACCCATCAGGGACGTCCGTCCCCGCTTCTCAGCCGGAGAAGCGTCTACCTTCTTAGGCTACTCTCGCCCGTAAGGGTTCCCTTGGGTCCCTCCCTTCCCAGACTTCCACCAGCGGGAAGGATGACGGCCGACAGTGGCATAAGTCCCCACCAGCGGCCGGGCGTAGGGCTTCACGATCCTCCTCCGTCCCGGAGACTGAATCGGTGAAGCCTTCCCAGCCGGTGAAACCCAAGGTTCAGCGAGAGAAGTCCAAGAGAAAGACCTCTAAGGCCAAAGAACTTGCGGTGGCACCGACCCCACCGCACCCTTCGAGCTCTGCGTCTGAGGATGAGGTTGAGATTCTGGCGTCCGCTGAGGACCTTGATCTCGCCGGTCCCTCAGACGCCATGGATGTCACTCGCGCGGGTACTGAATCGGTTGCAGTGAGTGAACAAGCGGTGTAAATTGCCTTCCCAGTCCCTTCACGCCTTTCTCAGCCATGGACAATATCATCCTCCAGTGGAACTGCAGCGGTTTCTTCCACCATCTAGCTGAGCTCCGACAACTTATCAGCCTTCACCCTTTCTTCTGCATTGCTCTTTAGGAAACTTGGTTTCCAGCAATGCAAACCCCCGCCCTCCTTGGCTATCGGAGTTATTATAAGAACCGGGCAGCTTATGAAAGGGTGTCTGGTGGCGTCTGCCTCTATGTCCTTCACACTCTGCACAGTGAGTCTCTCCCTCTCCAAACACCTTTAGAGGCTGTTGCTGTTCGGGTGTGGACGCCACAGGCTGTTACCATCTGCAGTCTTTACCTTCCACCAGATGGTGATGTCTCGCAGCATGTCCTGGCTGCGCCGATAGCCCAATTGCCGCCACCTTTCTTGCTATTGGGCGACTTCAGTGCCCATAACCCACTGTGGGGTGGGTCACTGGCAACAGGTCGAGGCGCCACCGTTGAGCATTTATTGTCGCAGCTCGATCTCTCGATTTTAAATGATGGTGCCTTCACACACTTCAGTGTGGCGCATGGCACATACTCCGCCATTGACCTTTCGATCTGTAGCCCTAGCCTCTTACCCTCTGTCCAGTGGAGTGTGCATGACGACCTGTGTGGTAGTGACCACTTTCCGATCTTTCTGTCACTACCACAGCGTCACTCTTCTGGGCGCCCTAGCAGATGGGCTATGAATAAGGCTGACTGGGACTTTTTCTCCTCCACTGCTGCTATTGAGCCTCTCTCTAATGATGACATTGATGCGGTGGTTCAATCGGTTACCACCGGCATCGTTACTGCCGCCGAATCTGCCATTCCCCGTTCCTCTGGGTCCCCTCGGTGGCGGACTGTGCCTTGGTGGTCGCCTGAGATCGCTGCAGCAATTAAAGATCGCCAGCGGGCGCTACAGCATCACAAGCGACATCCCTGCATTGAACACCTCATCACCTTCAAACGGCTGCGTGCGCAGGCCCGCCGCTTTATCCGCCAAAGCAAGCAGGAGTGCTGGGAGCGGTATGCGTCCACCATTGGCCTCCTTGTCTCTCCATCGCAGGTCTCGGCCAAGATCCGATGCCTCAATGGCTATCGGACCCCTGTCAGCATCCCTGCGCTCTCACTGAATGGAGCAGTTTGTACAGACTCCGACGAAATTGCCAACAGCTTGGCAGAGCATTTTGCTCTTAGTTCCGCTTCTTCCAATTACCCACTGGCCTTCCGCTCCATTAAAGAGCGGATGGAACGTCGGAGCCTTTCTTTTCGCACCCACCATTCTGAATCCTACAATGCTCCATTCAGTGAGTGGGAATTTCACAGTGCCCTTGCCGCTTGCCCTGATACCGCTCCTGGGCCAGATCACATCCACTGTCAGATGCTGAAACACCTTTCAGTGGACTGCAAGCGACGCCACCTCGACCTTTACAACCGCCTCTGGGTCAAGGGTGAGTTTCCGTCGCAATGGCGGGAAAGCATTGTCATCTCCGTTTTGAAACCAGGCAAGAGCCCTTTGGAGGTGGACAGCTACCGCCCCATTAGCCTCACCAACGTTCTTTGCAAGCTTCTCGAACGGATGGTGAGCCAGCGCTTGAATTGGGTACTGGAGTCTCGGGGCCTTCTGGCTCCATCTCAGGGTGGGTTCTGTAAAGGCCGCTCCGCCACTGACAATCTGGTGAGTCTGGAGTCGGCCATCCGTACTGCCTTTGCCCGCCGTCAGCACCTGGTCGCTGTCTTTTTCGACATGCGGAAGGCATACGATACGACATGAAGTCATCAAATACTTTCTACGCTTCATGGATGGGGTCTTCGGGGCCCTCTGCCGATCTTTATCCGAAATTTTCTGTCGTATCGTACCTTCCACGTGCAAGTCGCGGCCTCTCATAGTTCCTCCCGAGTCCAGGGAAACAGGGTACCCCAGGGATCTGTCCTCAGTGTCTGTCTGTTTTTAATCGCAATAAACGGGCTCACTGCAGTGGTGGGAAATTCTGTCTCCGCTTCCCTGTATGCTGACGACTTCTGCCTTTACTACAGCTCTACTGGCATTGCAGCTGTTGAACGTCAGCTACAGGGCGCAATCCGCAAGGTGCAGTCTTGGGCTGTAGCGCATGGTTTTCAGTTTTCGGCTGCCAAGACCTGCGTTATGCGTTTCTGCCGGCGCCGAACAGTCCATCCTGAGCCGCGGCTTTATCTTGCCGACGCACTCCTTGCTGTGGTGGAGACCCACAGGTTTTTGGGTGTAGTTTTTGATGCCCGGTTGACTTGGCTGCCTCATATTCGGCAGCTTAAACAGGCGTGTTGGCGGCATCTAAACGCTCTGAGATGCTTGAGCCACACCAGCTGGGGCGCCGACCGATCTACCCTGTTACGGCTCTACCAGGCGTTAATCCAGTCCCGTCTGGATTATCGGAGCCTGGCTTATGGCTCAGCATCCCCATCTGTGTTGCGGGTGCTGGACCCAATCCTCCATAGCGGGATACGTCTTGCCACTGGTGCTTTCCAGACCAGCCCAGTGGACAGCATACTTGTGGAGGCGGGTGTCCCTCCACTGCGATTACGCCGCCAACGTTTGCTGGCTTCTTATGCTGCCCATGTTTTCAGCTTGCCTGGGCATCCTAACTATCGGCTACTATTCCCACAGTCGCACGTCCATCTTCCAGAACGCAGGCCCAGGGCTGGTTATACGATTGCAGTCCGTGTACAAGAGCTTCTCTCCGGGCTTGGGGCTTTACCTCTTCCGCCTCCTTTCCGCGCACCTCTGCATACACCCCCGTGGTGTGTGCCTCGCCCTCGTCTTCAACTGGAATTGGCACAGGGCCCGAAGGACTCAGTCCCTCCGGAGGCTTTCCGCCGCCACTTTCTTTCCATCCTCGCAACATACCAGGGCTCTGGCATTGTTTACACTGACGGTTCGATGGTTGCTGGTCATATTGGTTATGCGCTAACTCTAGGGGACCATTCTGAACAACGTTCCTTGCCGGCTGGCTGCAGTGTTTACACTGCTGAGCTGGTCACCATCTTTCGTGCCCTAGAGTATATCCGCTCCTGCTCAGGTGAGTCCTTTGTTATCTGTAGCGATTCCCTGAGTGGTTTACAAGCTCTCGACCAGTGTTTTTCTCATTCCCATCTGGTGATGGCTCTCCAGGAGTCTCTGCATACTCTTGCCCATTGCGGCAGCTCTGTGGTCTTTGTGTGGACCCCAGGCCATGTTGGGATACCCGGCAATGAGAATGTTGACCGCCTGGCAAAAGAGGTCACCAGTACACCATCTCTGGACATTGGCCTCCCGGAGACAGATTTGCGAGCATTCCTATGCAGCAAAATTCTAGACCTTTGGGACACTGAATGGCGCGCCCTGCCTTCACGGAACAAACTTCGGGCCATCAAGGAGCCTACCGGTGTGTGGCGATCCTCCTTGCGGGTCTCTCGCAAGGAGTCTGTTGTCCTCTGCCGGCTGCGCATTGGGCACACACGGATGACGCACGGCCACCTATTGCGACGTGAGGGCCCACCTTTATGTCGCTGCGGCTCCGTTTTGACAGTGGTCCACATTTTATTGGACTGTCCACTTTTAGCTGTGCTCAGGCAGTCGTTCGCACTGCCTGACACGCTCCCTGCCCTTTTAACAGATGACTCTGCTATGGCTGACTTAGTTTTATGTTTTATTCGGGCAGGGGTTTTTTATCATTTAATCTGAGTGTTTCTGTTTTATTTTATTGTTTTGTGTTGATTCTGGCCTTTGGCCTAAGATTTTAAACTGATTTTTTAATGTGTTTCTAAGTGGTTGGCTTTTCCTTTTTTCTTTCTATGGTCGGCCAACCACCGTCACACTCTGTGTGATTTTAGTTTATTTTGTCTGGTCTTTGTCTGAGTTTCTCTTGTTCTGTGTCGTCTGTGATCTATTCTGTTAATCGTTTTTATTCTCTGTGGGTGTTTTTAGTATTTGGAAAAAGGGACCGATGACCGTAGCAGTCCGGTCCCTTTAATCCCACAAACCAACCAACCAACCAACCAACTCTCTGAAGTTTTGGTGTGATTGGTTCATATGAAAAGTAGCAGTGGTCGGTCAGACCTTGGCTCTCACAATAGTGCGACAAATTTTTTAGCCACTTTAAAGGCTTTTATCTATATTTAGGTGTTGGCTAAATCCCTAGTTTTTGCCATGGTGTCACTTAGCATAAAAATTTGTCTACGTGTGTTAAAGCAAATGACTGAATGTCTGCTAGAACTTTTAAAAAGGCCTAGCAAACTTGGCACATTTGCACCTTCATATGTGATGTGTGCCTCTCTTTAAAAGCCCCCAAAAATTCAACTACTGAAGATACTGGACTGAAATTTGGTATATAACCATCAAAGACCATATAGAACCTTCACACCCTATTTCATTAGATTTTGAGAGACTCGAGTGGGGACATTGGTCCTATAATATAATAAAATAATGTAATAGATGATGATAAAATGTTGAAATGTGTGGCTTTTTAAAATGTATTGAATTAATGAGGTTAATTTTTTGGCATGAATGACAAGCACAATAAGCTGAGCTATGCCTGGAAATAAGTTCGTGTTAGTTCATATTATTTTGCAGGGCGAAGTAGTTTCTTTCTCCGCTGTAGATTTGTGCTTACCATTATTTATAATGCTACGTTTGGTCGCCGTGTTCACCTGTGAAGTCTTGACCGTGTTCCCATTAAGCTTATCGGATCTTCGTAATTTTCCAAAATACACAGGTGGGATTCAGTTCTTGTAATTATCGTACTATTTGAAATAACAACTCACATGACCTTTCTGTTAATAAAACAATACTGTATTTTTCTAAACGGTGCACATATGAAATACATACGCCTCACTTATTCATAGTGACCCCAAAATGGCGGTCTACAATTACTCGCTTAAAATGGCGTGCTCCTCACTCGTTCACTAGCTGAGCGCGAATCCTTCCTTCCTCCTACTGGTACAAGAAAAACTCCCCTCTTTTTTAACAACTGAAAATCAAAAATATCTGACGGTAGGCATAGGTTCTATGATGGGCTACCGCTTCATCTTTTCTCTTCGCCTTTAAAGAAGATGAAAACATAAAAGAAATGCAAAAGGCTTATCACAGTCCCTTTGACTCGAAATGACTGTATTGGAAAATCTCTCGCCTTACAGCTTGCATGCTAGTCTACAAAGCACCAGCAGAGGATCATGAGGAACAAATTGTTGCCCTACTTAGTTTGAACATCCACAGTAGGTAACATTTCAAGCAAATACAGAGGTGAAAAAAGTAGTGATACTAGTTGTCCTTTGAAAGATGTGGACAGGCATTGCTCTGCTGAAATAGGACATGTGAAGATGCCTCAAGGAAGGGTGGGTAGCTCCTCATAGTGTAAAAATCCTGTAATGATGTGAGTGCTGCTCAGACTGCCCTAATATAAATAACCTACCCAAACACTGTGAATGAACTTTGTACTGTGCTTTAGGGTCACGTGGATAATATTCTGAGGAGTGACTGAACTGAGATCCTGTAGCGTGATCCAGTTGCATAGTGCAGAATGTCACTGTTTACTATTTACAACTCTCTTTTATCCATTATTTCCACATGTCCATCAATACCATAATAGCATGCCCTGTAGCAACCATATTCTCATGTAATGACTGTAATTTTTCCTAAAGTAATCATTAAAGCCCCTTCAAAAGTATTTAGGGTCTAATATGCCACCCATTTGATGTTGATTAAACATACTGGCACTTGCATACATTTTTCCTCTTCATTTGACAAAGCTTCACTGACTGATCTTGGCATAGCACTGACTGCATGTGAGCTATCCCTCTGCAAATCTGAATTACTTGTTTGTGGCACACATCTTGTAACTTTAGACTCATTGAGCCTATTCACTCTGGATATTGCAGTTCTCATAAACATAACTGTAGCTCCAACTCAGTTTACATCTTGCCCTGTGAATTAGAGGTTCATCTGCATTGTGTATTAGGACAGATTGTTACTCACCATATAGAGGGAGTGTTGAGTGAAGTACACACTTGTATAAAAGAAGACAATGGCATAGTATTAAAAGCTGCCCTATACATAGTGATCTGCTTGCGCAGATGTCTGTAATGCAGGAAATTCTGCTGTGGTTTGTGTTCACAGTTAGTCTTAAAAACGTTAAATCAGCATTGGAGGTGGGGGAAAAAAAACCAGACTAAATAGTCAAGGGACAGACTACTTAAATGACAGCAGTTTACACATATTAATTTACCTCATAAACTGTGTTGCAAACTTGACAGCTTGGCAGAATTATTCACAAATGGACATGGATACATGTATTGATACTTGTAACTCCTCATATAATATGGCAAAATACTTGTATGAGGAGATTAATTTCATGTATCAGTTGTGGCAAGTTACAGATAATATTTTTACAATTTTATAATATAAGGGCAGCCAATGAAGTATTTTTGTTTCTGAGTATCTGAGGATTTTCGGTTCCCTGCTTGAACTCAGCCAGCAACCTTTTATTAATCTTTGCACTATAAAACTCCATTCTGAACTCTAGATATGAATTCATGGACTATGTGGAAAGCTTTACTTCTAATGTTATGCTTGTGAATTGTATGCTTTGCTTTTCGTTAACTCTTGTTATGAACTAAATATTTCATTAGGGAGTAGATGTATTGATACACAAGCATAGGAATCTCTATTCCACTGTGCACACTGCTGCAAGATTTTCTTTTGTCAATGTAACACATTATTCTGACTGCACTCTTCTGTGGAATACATAATTTTTTTATTTTATCTACCCAACCTGAAAAGATTATGGCATAGCGCAGTATTGAGTGAAGTGTGTTAGCAATCCAGTAATGCATGTCTATGTAATAAAGGGGATTTCTAAATTGCAAAGCAGACAGAAGTAGTAAGCTTGTTTGGTCTGCAACTATGTTGTTGTTGTTGTTGTTACTGTTACTACTACTACTACTACTACTACTACTACTACCACCACCACCACCATTATTATTGTTAAAACCTTGTTTGCAAAACTGATGGTGGTCATGCCCATGTAGAATTCCACATAGTGGTTACAGTTAAGCTGGTAGGCCACATGGCTGCCTTTGATAGGGCAGAAAATGTCTGGAGGAGAAGGTAGTGGGAAAATGCATGAGATATGTCTTGCATGTAGGTCTATTACAGGTATATGAACTATGGGGAAAGGTGATGGGAGTGGGGGTGGCATAGTGACAGACAAAGACATTGTGTAGTTTGGTGATCAGTGGAATACTATCACATCTCCCAGCCCAACCTCTCAATACTGCACCTAGCAGTCCACCATCCTGACCCTGCCACATCCTTGCACGTTGCTACAGGCAGCAGTACAGAATCTTCCCCCTTCCCTAACCTGCTATCCCTCCCCACCTCATGCCTCTTCTGTACCCACAGTACCCACCTTAGCTGAGATCACTACTCACTACAGTTGGGCCTCAGTGCCTGAAGTGACAGTGGCTGTGTATGCGTGCGGGGTTAGATCTGATGAAGTGCGAAGTCCAGTAGCTTAATAATATCATACAGTCGTATTTTAAATATGCCTATCTTCCAGTCTGCCGCCTCTATGTGATGTGTAGCAATCTGTCCTAATTCATGTTGATATTCCATCCCAGATTTCCCATCGTTACATAGATATTTTGTTTTATTGGCACAAAATACTTTAGTGATTTTATGAAACATTTGTTCCATTTGGTTTCTCTTCATATGTACCATTATTATGTTAATTAGATAAATCTACTTGATCAGCACACTTTCTTACTATCAGATCAAATATTTAATATTTTTGTTTACTTCCAAATTCCTATGGATTTCTGGAACAAGTTGTAGTGACACTGGCAATCTTTTCATACATTCTCACTGGAAACTTTGTTGCCAGCAGTGACCCAGAACTGACATCAACAACTCTAGCTGTCGTCTGCCAATACTGTCTGAAACCAAACCTATGTTTTAGTTTGCAGACGATGACTCTCAGATTCCATCTCTCTGACGATGTTAATACTCTCAAACTGTTTGATGAAAATGAAAATCCTTCCCACTTGCACCCACTAAGGAAGTGTCACATTAGTAATTCAAGTAATCAGATGTCAAGACTGCACTCCCCCCAGAAAAACATGTCTGATTCACATGAACCTTTCTACACATATACTTTTCAAGCCATTGGATAATGCATTATTTAGGTAGAAGTCTTCAGGAATAGTAGTTTTGTTAATGAGCACACAAAGCAGTTTGTAGCATATCCTGTCATGTCATCATACTAAGCTAAATATGCAGCCAGCCAGTAATGTGTGTGCACGGAAAGTTCAGAAGGATTGCAAAACCCATCGTAAATAAAATCCTGGTGGTTGTGAGCTGAGAAACATACTTATTGACAGAGGAACTCTGAGTTAGCTGCCCTAGAGAGGCTTTAATTAAGGGTGGTGATTGGGCAGTGATTAGCCAGTGGGATCCTGCTGACAATACACAGGGTGACATGCACACAGCTGGTGTCAGTGCAGTAGGCATTTCTCCTTGTTATTGTGTCCTGCAGTGCCAAGTTCATGGGACGCCTTTGACAAACACCATATTTCAAATCAAGCGGGATGCAACACTGAGCACATTGACAGTGTCACTCTCACATAAAGCACAGCGTTTGGCAGAAAGTACTTCATACCAATATTACAACTTTCTATCATAATCCATTGCATGTGGCACAAGGGTAAATTATTGTGTACATGCCTAAGTATTAATCTTTCTCATATTAGCTTCATGATCACTATGAGGGATGCGCAGCTGAGGCTCTATAAATGTTATAGTGTCATCCTTAAATATAGTTGTATCAATTTACTGAATGGGTTTTGTGAGAACAAATATCATATTTCTTTCAAAGAGGGCCATTCACTTATATGGATTCAGGTAATAATTCAGCTAAATTCTTCGCCTGCTCCTAGATCCTATGTGACATTTGGGATATCCATCACATAACCAACTTCAAACGGTTTAGAACTCCCTTTTTTGATGGGAAAGACATGGGGATTATTCAGCTACACACACATTATTGTCAACAGTTGCATAATGTCGGCCTGAGAATCATTTGCCCACACATATCAGCAGCCTGTCATATTTCATGTGTGTTCCAACAACAAACCTGTAACAGTTTCTAAGAGAAGACGAAAAGGAACAACATCAAAAAAGGTTACTGAAAATAATTTGAAAATATGATGAACAGGCAAGTGTAGATTGTAGGCTCATAACTACATGTATGAGATCATGTAAGGAGAGTATCTATGATGAAGATACATTATAGTGCATTTAAAATTAGTTGCGACTTTTGACAGTTCAGTATGCAGCAACTGGTGGTAGCATAGTTGCCAGCGTGTGCTGAAAGTGGGCCCCATAAAGCCCACTTGACTATGTGAACAGCAAGCTGGCCTATTTGCAATCTTTTCGAACGATTTTAAAGAAACTATTAGTGAATAAACTCTGATTCTCGCACATCTTGTAGCTTTATTCATCAGCTTTGTGACGAACTGCCTATCATTTCGTTAATGGTTATAGGTAACATGATATTTTGATGTTAGGGAAACTACTGTGCGAAATTCTTAGAGTTTGTAGTGAAAAATACGGGTATCCATGAATTTGCCTTTGGTGCGTGTTAGATCATATGTAGCTGCATATGAAATTTAGATAACATATTGAATTATTCTTTGAACTTAGAACAACACCTCTATCTATCTCCACTGTCGAGAAAATGGAATGTATGTTAACGGCTCTGTCACGAACACGCGCGCCAGTGAAAAAGCCACAATAAAATTTTTATAAATCCCTCATATCTCATAAATGGTCTGAGATACCGAAACAAGTTTTTGGAAAATGATACCACGCAAAGAGGAGAGTATTTTGCCATATAAGTGATATGCAATATTTCTATATCTAATGTGATATTCAAGCAGTATAGTTTTTTAAATGAAATAATGTAACATTTAATGACCATCAATAGCTGATGAAATGAGATTTGCTGTGGGTTTTGCAACAGTATAAGTGAAGGAGATACAAGTTTATTTTAATACTGAGTGTGGGCTTTCTCATAACTGTTGACATGTCTTGCCCTCGGTTGTTAGTTTAATAACACACTGTTTTAGGATTCTGTCACAATTTTAACTGCATTAGACATGTAGTGAGCTGAATATTTGTAAACTCTGCTGTGCTTAGACATGGCACAAGAGAAGTTACGTATTATTCAAAACTTGTCATAATCCTTCATGAATACGTGTCTCCTCAGTCACATTACTCTTCACCTAGACTCATATATTCTCAGTCAGATTTAAATGAGCATGATATAGAGGAAGCCTGATTAAACTATGCCATTTCATTTAGCATCAGCCAGTTCATTGACCTGGCAGCATGGAGTTTTTGGCTTGTACAAAAGTTCCGTTAACTCCGCCTTACACAAGTTATGTTCACTTTTATCGAATGGAACATTTCTTTGTACCCAGAGCAAAATATTCACTTTCCTCCATGCATTGTTGAAGCTCTGTCCATCAGGTTGAAATGGTATGGCACATTGTCCCTTATTATTATCGAATTCAGAGGAATACTATACAGAACAACATTATCTTCACAGCCGGTGAACATGTTGTTGGACAACCACTTTCATTGCAAATCTCGTGTTCAGATGTGCTGTACTGTTTTTATCAAAGTGACGCCAACACAAAACACTAGTTCAGTACGTGATTACTGCAGAACACTTCAGCACAAGAAAATATTATTTTACAAGGAGAGCTAATGAACGTAGGTGCATCTAGTGCGCTGCACAACATGGTAGTGTTTATCCACGGTGTGGCAGCAGGGGCGCTTTACCAACTGAACCACTGGAGGCGTGGTAGGGAAAGCCAGCTCACCATTGGTGTTACCGGGGCAATGGCGTAATGTGCCCTCTTGTGTGCCAAACGTCAAAAGTCGCAACTAATTTTAAATGCACTATAAGTGCTTTAAAAGTGCTGATATATGTACTGGTACAAAGGTGGGGAAAAGCTGCTGAAGGAAGCAAATGTATCTACAGGTGGTAAAACAGGTACTGTAATTAATAAAGAAATATAGGGTAACAACCTCAGCTGATCCACACACTTGAAAGTAATAAGAGATGACACGGCCTATCAGCTAGTCAGCTATAGATGAAAATGTGAAGTTTCAAGAAAAGAGACAGAACAACAAAAATAAACAAACGCCAGGAGTAAGAATCGTCTATACTTACATTATTTTTCTTACCTCAACAGTGTGGGTAGACATTGACAGAGGGGGAAAAAAGAGGAAGCTGCAGAACTTGACTGAACTAATTAGAGCATTGGGGTGGCAGTGTGAGACTGAATCCTTCAAGTGAATGATAGCTGTGGGAGTCTTTGCAACATTCCAGATGACACAGAGTAGTTGGCTTGTTGGAAGTAAATAAAAAATTCATCTGAACTTTAGGGTAACCATTAGAGTACTTCATTCGTGTGTCAAAGTCGAATGTGCAGCACTTTTTCCCTTCGCTTACTTTCATGTAGGCACTCACTGAGTGCAATCTAACAGATGTGTGCACCCTTTCATGCAGCTAAGGAAACATGGTAGTTAGCTGTGTGACAGTACCGTGGGAGTCATATTGATAGACCACTGAGCCTACACACACTGCAACTTTGCAGCCTATGCACATCCACATGCATTCAACTTCGTTATGAAAGTCTCCCAAACAGTTGTGTCATTGGTTGCGGTGGTGCCAGTCACCTTCAGTAATTCCCATCAAACAGTACAAAGTTTATTTGCCCTCTCTCTTGCTCATTATAGCTATCATGTGGATTAGGTACATGCTTCCAGTGCTCAAGTTACCACCCAGCTTGTTGTTGAGCCATGTATGTAAGATATTTGAGACACTTTTATTGAACAGATGACCTCTACTATAGATCCCTGTCAGATATCTCAACAAACCAGTTTCTGACCTGATAAACCTTGCACAAAACAGGTACTCCTCGCTTAAAGTAGTTTTGAACTTGACAGAAACAATTTTGAGTGACCTTTTGGCAGCCGGAAATTTGTGAAATTATGTATTATCATCAAAAAGTGTGATACATTGAGAACTGCTGGAAAACAGAATTTTCATTAATTATACAGAAGATTGTTCACCAAAGTAAGATCATAAAAAAGGATTAAAAATGTCACAAGACTTTATTATTTGTCAAAAACTCTTAAATACCTACCGAACAAGGTGGCGCAGTGGTTAGCATTTGGAAGGATGACAGTTCAAATCAGCATCTGGCTATGTAGATTCAGGTTTTCCATGATTTCCCCTAAACAGCTCCAGTCAGGTTACAACTGTCACATGCTACGTACCTGCAGAGTAGCAAGTTACGTATTTAGCTTTTTCTACATTTTATTAGTAGTGCTGAGGTGGATAGAAAGTGCACATGCTGTGTGTGAATGCAGAAGGAACTAGTCACAGTTCTCAAACTGCTATGGTCAGCCATCTTCTGGTTGATGCCTCAGAATGTAACAGTGGCAGCTTGTTTCACCCACGGGCTCTGCTACTGATGCACTTTCCTGTGGACCCAACATGGGGGATCCGACTTCACTGCAAGGTGAGTGGTGGGTGGTGAAGCATTTGCATTGTTTGATACAGGGGGCCAATGTGGAGGGCTAGCCATCTGGTTTTGTCCATTCACCCTGTGAAATGACAAATGGTCGCTCCTTCAGCAGGGTCCAAGCAGGCACATGGGGGGAGGGTTTGCTAGTTATTGGGAGCGCCAATGTTAGGTGCATTATGCAGCCTCTTAAGGAAGTATCGTTAACTGCCAGAAACAAAGCCAATGTGCGCGCGGTATTTCTGCCAGGGGCCTCATCCAAGATGTGAAGACTTCATCTGCTATCAAGTGTGCAGGCTGCAGTCACCTGCAAGTCATGGCTCATGTAGACATCACTGATGCCTGTTGCTTGGGTTCTAAGGCTATCCTCAGTTCAAACAGGCAGCTGGTAGAAGTTGTGAAAGCTGCTGGCCTTGCACATGGGATACAAGCAGAGCTCACAATTTGCAACATTGTTCCCAGAGTAGACTGGAGTCCTTTGGTTTGGAGCCGAATGGAGGGTCTGAGTCAAAGCATTGAAATTTCTCATGTTGAGAAAGGAGAAAAAACAGTTTGTTTGGGGAAAAACTTCTATTGCCAGTGTCAGATAAATGTATATTTTATTTTCTACATCCCGTTACGACAGGTTTTGCTGTCATCTTCTGTTATTCAAAAATTGTTGTAATGAGAGGTGTTCATTATGAATTGGAACCTCATGCCAGGTTGTCATATTAGTAAATAAAATGTTTCACATTATGCGAAGATTTGTCCGAAATAAAATGTTTAAAGTCAAAAAGCATCTTGTACACGTGGCAATTATACCATACACGCCTTCTAAGGTGGTTCGTCAAAGATGTGGAACATGTCAAGGTAATGTAAACAGATGTGCTGTTGTACGTATTACTGTATATTGTGAATATAATAGAGGGAAACATTTCACATGGGAAAAATATATCTAAAAACAAAGATGATGTAACTTACCAAACGAAAGTGTTGGCATGTTGATAGACGCACAAACACACACACAAAATTCAAGCTTTCGCAACCAACGGTTGCTTCATCAGGAAAGAGGAAAGGAGAGGGAAAGATGAGAGGATGTGGGTTTTAAGGGAGAGGGTAAGGAGTCATTCCAATCCCGGTAGCGGAAAGACTTACCTTAGGGCGAAAAAAACGACAGGTATACATTCACACACACACACATATCCATCCACACATATACAGAGACAAGCAGACATTTGTAAAGGCAAAGCGTTTGGGCAGAGATGTCAGTCGAGGCGGAAGTACAGAGGCAAAGATGTTGTTGAATGACAGGTGAGGTATGAGCGGCGGCAACTTGAAATTAGCCGAGGTTGAGGCCTGGTGGGTAACGGGAAGAGAGGATATACTGAAGGGCAAGTTCCCATCTCCGGAGTTCTGACAGGTTGGTGTTAGTGGGAAGTATCCAGATAACCCGGACGGTGTAACACTGCGCCAAGAAGTGCTGGCCGTGCACCAAGACATGTTTAGCCACAGGGTGATCCTCATTACCAACAAACACTGTCTGCCTGTGTCCATTCATGCGAATGGACAGTTTGTTGCTGCTCATTCCCACATAGAAAACTTCACAGTGTAGACAGGTCAGTTGGTAAATCACGTGGGTGCTTTCACACGTGGCTCTGCCTTTGATCGTGTACACCTTCCGGGTTACAGGACAGGAGTAGGTGGTGGTGGGAGGGTGCATGGGACAGGTTTTACACCGGAGGCGGTTACAAGGGTAGGAGCCAGAGGGTAGGGAAGGTGGTTTGGGGATTTCATAGGGATAAACCAAGAGGTTACGAAGGTTAGGTGGACGGCGGAAAGACACTCTTGGTGGAGTGGGGAGAATTTCATGAAGGATGGATCTCATTTCAGGGCAGGATTTGAGGAAGTCGTATCCCTGCTGGAGAGCCACATTCAGAGTCTGATCCAGTCCCGTAAAGTATCCTGTGGTTCAGGGATTCCGGACTATATATTGTGTTTTTTAAGACATAACAATCCCCTGTGAGTGCTACATATGTGGACATGACCAGTGCTTTCTGATTGTTAATGTTTTATTTCTCAAAAACATGTGCTTAATGTTCTACATTTTATCCAATAATGTGATAACTTGGCATGATGTTCCCATGCACAATGAATATCTTTTGTAAGAATAATTTTTGAAGACCATAAGATGATTGCATATCCATCGAAACCAGTTATCTAAAAAAAAATGAAAATATAAAGTATGTTTGGGATGGAAACTTGTTGGACTGCCCTTGATAGGTCAGGGGTGCACTACACAAAGGAAGCACCTACTTGGGTAGCAGAATACTTGTGGAGTGCACTTAGGGGTTTTTAGGCTATGTGGTGCTTTGAGATACTCTGTCACCAGTCGACACACAGACAGTGAAATCAGATGGCTTTCAGAGTAAAGACACTCAAACTGTCAAAATTTTATCAGTAAATTGTCAAAGTATTTGTAACAAAATTCTCAAATTTTCTGCCCTCCAGGAAATTTTTCATGATCAGCATATTCTCAGGATTGAGAGCTGGCTGAAACCCAAAGTAGAAAGTTTGAGATGTTTAGTGAGTCATGGAACATATATCAGAAAGAGAGATTAGACACTTTTTTTGGGGGGGGGGGGGGGGGGGAGGGGAGGAATTTTCATTGCAGTTGACAAAAATATTGTCTGTAATTTGGTCAATTTTGAGTGTGATAGTGAAGTTATCTGAACATGATTAACAAGTTTAGGTGAAGGTTAATTGTTGGATGTTTTTACTGGCCACTTGATTCCACCATGGCCATTTTTAGAGTCTGAAAGAAAACCTATGCTCAGTAGTGCAGAAATACCCAGATCCTGCAATATTAGTTGGAGGTGACTTTTACCTACTGAGTATAGACTGGGATTTCTATGGACACATTCCAGGGAATATGGACAGGCAGTGTTCCGAAGTACTTTTGAACATGTTTTCAGAAAACTGTCTTGAGCAACTAATTCAACAGCCCACTTGCAATGGAAATGTTTCAGACCTTTTAGCTGCAAACAGTGACCTCATCGACAGTGTCAGTAAACAGACAGAGATTAGTGATCATGATGTCATCATAGCAATGATGGTTACCAAAGTTAATGAATCAGTCAAAAAGACTAAGAAATTTTTTTTGCTAGAAAGAGCAGATAGGCAGCTACTGGCATCCCACTTAGTGAATTAGTTCCAGTATGGCAGTAGTAGAGGGATTTACGGGCAATGCTCAAACGGATTGTAAATTATACTCTGGAGAAGTATGTGCCATGTGAATGGATTAAGAACAGAAAAAACTCACCATGGTTTAATAACAAAATCCAGAAAATGCTGAGGAAGCAGACTGTTGCACTCTTGGTCCAAAAGAGAACACAGAAATGATAGCAGGGAAAAGTTAGTAAGATTCATGCGTCAGTGGGTGAAGCATACAGCAACTACTGTCGTCATACCTTAGCAAACAGTCATGCCGAGAACCTGAGACAATTCTGGTCCTACATAAAACCGCTAAATAGGTTGAAGGTTTCTACCCAGTCACTTGTTGACAATCAGGTGTGGTGATAGAAGATAGCAAAAGGTAAGCTGAAATTTTATTAATTGATTTATTAACTGTAGTAACCATCATTGCTATGGTGGCATCATGATCACTAATCTCTGTCTTTATACTGATGCCATCAGTAAGGTCAGACATGTTTGTATTTAAAAGGTCTAAAATATTTCCATTGTAAGTGGGCTGTTCAACTAGTTGCTCAAGACAGTTTTCAAAAAATGTGTCCAAAAGTACTTTGTAAGATTGCCTATTCATATTCTGTGGGATGTATTCATAAAATCCCAGTCTTTGTTTGGTATGTGAAAGTCACCTCCAACTAATATTTCAGGATCATATGAAAATACCAACATCTGAACATTGCAGAGACTCCTATTGGGGGATGTAGTCATAGGTATCCCTGTTGTAGAGAAGCAAATGAAAGAGATGAAAACAAATAAATTGCCAGGTCTGGATGGAATCCCAGTTTGGTTTTACAAAGAGTACTCTGTGGCATTAGCCCCTTAGGTTGCTTGCATGTATCGTGAATCTCTCTCACCCAGGGCAATGTCCTAAATGACTGGAAAAAGCACTGGCGACTCCTATATATGTTGTTTTTTGTTGTTGCGGTCTTCAGTCCTGGGACTGGTTTGTTGCAGCTGTCCATGCTACTCTATCCTGTGCAAGCCTCTTCATCTCCCAGTACCTGCTGCAGCCTACATCCTTCTGAATCTGCTTAGTGTATTCATCTCTTGGTCTCCCTCTACAATTTTTACCCTCCATGCAGCCCTCCAGTACTAAATTGGTGATCCCTTGATGCCTCAGAACATGTCCTACCAACCGATCCCTTCTTCTAGTCAAGTTGTGCCACAAACTCCTCTTCTCCCCAATTCTATGTGATCTACCCATCTAATCTTCAGCATTCTTCTGTAGCACCACATTTCAAAAGCTTCTATTCTCTTCTTGTCCAAACTATTTATCGTCCATGTTTCACTTCCATACATGGCTACACTCCGTGCAAATACTTTCAGAAACGACTTCCTGACACTTAAATCAATGCTCGATGTTAACAGTTTCTCTTCTTCAGAAACGCTTTCCTTGCCATTGCCAGTCTACATTTTATATCCTCTCTACTTCGACCATCATCAGTTATTTTGGTCCCCAAATAGCAAAAATCCTTTACTATTTTAAGTGTCTCATTTCCTAGTCTAATTCCCACAGCATCACCTGACTTAATTCGACTATGTTCCATTATCCTCGTTTTGCTCTTGTTGATGTTCATCTTATACCCTCCTTTCGAGACACTGTCCATTCCGTTCAACTGCTCTTCCTTTGCTGTCTCTGACAGAATTACAATGTCATCGACGAACCTCAAAGTTTTTATTTCTTCTCTATTGATTTCAATACCTACTCTGAACTTTTCTTTTGTTTCCTTTACTGCTTGCTCAATATACAGATTGAATAGCATTGGGGAGAGGCTACAACCCTGTCTCACTCCCTTCCCAACCACTGCTTCCCTTTCATGTCCCTCGACTCTTATAACTGCCATCTGGTTTCTGTACAAATTGTAAATAGCCTTTCGCTCCCTGTATTTTACCCCTGCCACCTTCAGAATTTGAAAGATAGTATTCCAGTCAACATTGTCAAAAGCTTTCTCTAAGTCTACAAATGCTAGAAACGTAGGTTTGCCTTTCCTTAATCTTTCTTCTAAGATAAGTCGTAGGGTCAGTATTACCTCACGTGTTCCAACATTTCTACGGAATCCTGTATATAAAAAGGGTAAATGAACTTATCTTCAAAATGACAGACCAGTATCCTTAACATTAGTTAGCTGCAGAATTCTTGAACTTATTTTCAGTTGAAATACAATAAAAGTTCCTGTCCACAAATCAGCGATGTTTTAGAAAGCATCGCTCATGCAAAACTCAGCTTGCTCTGTTCTCACACGATATCCTGTGTGCTATGGATGAACAACAACATGCAGGTTTAGTATTCCTAGGTTTCCAAAAAGCATTTGACGTAGTACCCCGCTGCAGACTGATAACAAAGGTACTAGCATATGGAATAGGTTTCCAGATATGTGAGTGACTTGAAGACTTCTTAAGTAATAGGACCCAGTGTGTTGCCCTCAATGACGAGTGTTCATCAGATGGAAGAGTATCATGAAGAGTGCCCCAGGGAAGTGTGATAGGACCACTATTATTATCTATATACGCAAATGATCTGACAGACAGATTAGCACCAGATTTGCCAATGATGCTGTGGTGTATGGAAAGGTGTCATCATTGAATGACTCTAGAAGGATACAAGATGACTTAGACAAAATTTCTAGTTGGGGTGAGAATGGTAGGTAGATTTAAATGTAGAGAAATGTAAGTTAATGCCGATGAGTAGGAAAAACAATCCCATAATGCCAAATACAGTATTAGTAGTGTGCTACTTGACACAGTCAAGCCAATTAAATATCTGGACGTAATGTTGCCAAGTGAAATATAATGGAGCAAGCATGTAAGGATCATAATGGGGAAACCGAATGGTCGAGTTTTGTTTATTGGGAGAGTTTTAGGAAAGTGTGATTCCCTGTAAAGGAAACAGTGTATAGAACACTACTGCGACCCATTCTTGAGTATTGCTTGAGTGTTTGGGATCCCCACCAGGTCAGATTAAAGGAAGACATTGAAGCAACTCAGAGGTGTGCTGCTAGATTTGTTACCGGTAGTTTCTGTTGACACACAATTATTATGGGAATGCTTCAGGAACTCAAACAGGAATCCCTGGACAGAAGGCGACATTCTTTTTGAGGAATGCTATTGAGAAAATTTAGAGAACTGGCATTTGAAGGTGACTGCAGAAGGATCCTACTGCCATGAACGTACATTTCTTGTAAGGCCCACAGAAAAATTAAAGCTCATGCAGAAGGACGTAGACAGTCATTTTTTTCTCTGTTTGTGAGTGGAACAAAGCGAGAGATGACTGATAGCGTAACAAGGTATCCTCTGCCTCTTACCATATGTTAGCTTGCGGAGTATTTATGTAGATGTAGTACTGCCCAGATGGTTCCTTTGCAAGAGCACAGCTGACTTCCTTCCCTTTTCTTGAAACAATCCAACCTTGCACCCAGTCTCTAGTGGCAAAGTTGTCAAAGGCACATTAAACCCTAATCTTCCTTCCATCTTGAATGTCTATATAGACAGTCAACCAAAATCTTAAGACACAAAATCCCTCTTATGTGGTGATGCTATAAACACTTCAAAGGCATTAAAGAGAAATTAACAGCTGGACTAAAAGTGTTTTCCCATTAAAAGGATTTTTAGCTGAACTGGCATCTAAGACTCATGTGCATAATTTTTGTCTTCAAAATAGAAAAGATCAAAGACACTGAAGATTATGGGGAACAGAACTGCATTGGAGGATAGCATAGGCCTACATTTACATTTCTTAGACAAACTCTAGCCATTGGAAGTGAGAACTCATCTCCGCAGTACATCAAGCAATTGGTTAAGTAAAAGTAATCACTGACTGTGTACAGAAGTTGGGCAGTGCACAGCTATGTGAATAAGAAAGGGAACACAATATTACACTTCTTTAGAACTCAAACACATACCTACAGTCTCTTGGCACAGCAGTCTGTAGAAGTAGGCATGTATGGTTATCTTTACCTGTTCTATTGTTTATGTTCTGCCCATAATGCACCTTTGTTTGTATTTCACCCTAAATTTGTTTTCCCCATGACCTTCCCTATCCACAACGATAAGAAGAATATATTTCATTTAGATGGATTTCTGATACTTATGTCATTATTGGATACAATAATGTTTTATTACAGATATACTACTTTAACATTGTAAATATCCCCTTACTCTGCTGTAGTTTCATGCAGGGGGAGAGTGTGTCATGTCATATCTTGTAAGACTTGTAACATGAATCACGTTATTAAGAAATTATAAAAATCTTCTCCTCGCTCTGCCTCCCCCCCCCCCTCCCCCCCCCCCCCCTCCTCTCTCTCTCTCTCTCTCTCTCTCTCTCTCTCTCTCTCTCTCTCTCTCTCTCTCTCTCTCTCTCTCTCTCTGCTTGTGTGTGTGTGTGTGTGTGGGGGGGGGGGGCATCCTTGCGTGCATGCATGCATGTGTGCACACGCTTGCACTCACGTGTTCGTACATGGGTGCGTATGTATGTGATACGTGTGCGTGTTTGTGTAGATTAGCCTATGTATGAAAATTAGCACCATTTTACAAATTTTGTGATAAAAAGAAATTTTTTGTTTGTTTTAGGTTGGTTGTGGCTCTTGCACAAGATCTTCGTCAAGAGATTTATCCTTTTTATCAGGATATCTTACAAAAATTAATTCCTTTGCTGTCAAGCAAAGATGCTGATCAATTAGAATGGACATTCAATTGTTTGGCTTACTTATTCAAATTCTTGTGGCGATATCTGGTAAAAGATGTGGATGCAGTTTTTGATAGCCTGATTCCTCTTCTTGGAAATTCAAAGCCACCTTATATAAATAATTTTGCTGCTGAAAGTTTTGCTTTTATTGCACGCAAAGTCAAGGACAAAACAGGATTCCTTGCTTTAATTTTAAAAACACTCCAAGAAAAACCAGAGGTAACTAGAGAGAAAAGATTCACAATTTTCTGTAAATATTAGAATAATTTCTACAATGAAAGTTTATTTTGCAGGGACTTTCAGGTTGTGGTCGTTTGCTGTTTGAAGTTATTAAAGGTGTGTCTGGCCAGTTCCATAGCTGTGCTGAAACAATATTACCTTTATATATGAAGTCATTAAACAATGCTGCATTACCACAGGACTTGTTATTTGATGTGTTATCTCATTTTATGACTGCCCTGACCAGTGGAACCCACCCACAGAAAGCAAATACTTTGTGGACTGCATTATTTGTAAGTACCATAATTTACTTTTAATCTGAGTTGAATCTAATTTTTGCTGCAGTTACTCCAGGAGTATTTATGTTGTAATATATTTAATAAGATAAATAAATTTATGAATTTTGGAACAATTGACAAAAATCCAAGTTTTTGGAAGGGCTATCTGCAAGATGTTCAAGAAGTAACAATGGATATAATTCTTATAACATGCTTATATGCTTATGTGTTGTGAAAACTTTATCCCTTTGGGTAGAGTTGGAGTAGAGTTTCACCAGTAAGTAATTCTGTAATTCATTATATATGCAGAATACACTAATATCTTCATTTTAAGTCACCAGTAGCAGTCTTCATGTATGTGGTGTCCTCAAATGTGCTAAAACCTTTTGCCTGTATAAAGTATGAATGTTGATGAAAACGGACTATAGTGTAGAGATATTAAATACAGTATATTGTTTGCATATATTGCATAACATTAGTAAAATTGAAGAAAGGAAGGAATGTGGTGTACAATTAGTAATATTTATGGCAGATGTCACTGAAAGTGGACTTTTCAGATGGCGTTCAATGTGCCGGTAACGTGTTGTAGGAAGTTAAGGACAACTTGAACTGTGAGTCAAAAAACTTTTTTTATGAAATTTTAGTCAGGCCATGAAATGAAAAGTTGTCTGTTAATAGTATGAAAACAAGGAGAAAATTTCTTACCCTTATGGTGAATTATGGTCATTTTGTTGCCAAAAATGCACCTTTTTTTATTTTAGTTCCCTTTCAGGTCAGTGTGTTTTGTCCAACTTTTTCAGAGTGTTGTGACTATCTTTGAAGTGCAAGTTACTATCACTTTCTGATACTATGAAATTTGAAAATATCCCATTTCTGCCATTGCAAAATATGACATGTGCCCCAATTTGAGGCGTACAGTTCTTGAATGACTTTTAAGAATACTCAATGCAAGTGCACCTAATTGCTTGCAGGTCTTGAATAATGTTGAAAAACATATGGTGTAGGTGTTGCATCGATTAACTATTCGCACATGTATGTAGGTGACTAACATGTATCAATCTCTTACTTAATATCTGTGCATTGTAATATTTTATATTTATCTTTGTGATTTCATTAATATCTTCATATCAACAGTAACACGCCCGTGTTTCTTTTTAAGTCCACAATTAGGGCAGACACTTTGAGTAATATATTTATTTATTTTTGTGGCTATATAATTAAAGCTATCATAATTTACTAACATTTTTTATTTTGTTGTCACCACTAGCTGATCACATGGTATTGCCCTATTTATTTTTACGTCATCTACAACTCACCCTTATCCCACCAGTAGAGGTGAAATGTGACTAGGACCATAACCAGTCAACCAAAGACTGTGAAGCCTTTGCATATGTCTCTAAATCAGTAATTTTTTATTTCTTCCCATGTTACCACCTCCTTGCCCCATCTCATCTGTCACTGGAGTGTTAGGTAAGTTATTGGGACTGTCATCTAGGGTAGCATATGGAAGTTTTGTTAGTTCATGGTGTCTCTATGACATGATTTGGCCAGGCAAATAAAGTACCTCACGGCCTATAGATGACTCCTGACAATAAAAACAGAGGAAGTCATTGAAACCTTGGTTCAAATGGCTCTGAGCACTATGGGACTTAACAACTGAGGTCATCAGTCCCCTAGAACTTAGAACTACTTAAACCTAACTAACCTAAGGACATCACACACATCCATGCCCGAGGCAGGATTCGAACCTGCGACCATAGCGGTCACGCGGTTCCAGACTGAAGTGCCTAGAACCGCTCGGCCACTTCGGCCGGCATTGAAAGCTTGATTTTACATTAAATCTTACACTGCAAGAAATCCTTGAAACATTTATCTGCTGATATAGGTTTTTTTTTCCTAGGTTTTTACATGCTACCCAACACACCCATTATGGTGTTGGAAGGAATTATCCCAGCAGTATTTTATTCCAGATAGTAAGGAATATGATTACCATCTTGTTGTCTGTTTATTTGTAAATTGCTGTTGTGTTTGTTATGCTTTGATGTCACCACTTTCCCACCACCACCACCAACAACAACAACAACAACAACAAGAATTGGTGTTAAAGGAGTCTCATTTCTACTAATTAGTTTCCGGCACTATGTCACATGCTTCAGGTGTTTCATACGTGTCCTGGAGCATATATATACATGTCCACGCATTCATATATTTAAAAGTGTTTAGATTACCAATTCTCACATATAAACCCATAGCCTCAGTAAGTGCCGTTAAAACACTTTTATATGTATGTAACACGATGTGTCTAGAAACACAGTTTTGAGTGTTGTCTCTTTAAGTGGTGAGACATCTTATTATGGAGAATCCCAGTAATTATTGAACATTTTTGCATGACAAATATTATGTAATTAGTACAATATATTCACTGTACTGTGCAAAGGTAATTTTTCCTCCCCAACCCTTGAGAGCATGTGAAACATTTATGTGCCATTGACTGTAATCGAAATAAATAATATGTACAATATTTGTATTTTATTTCTTCAATGAAATAAATTTATTTGTGCAGGAAACATTGCAGTTTTTCCAGTCATCTTGGTCCACTGATCACAGTCAGCACAATGAGAAGGCTTTGCTGTACCTGTTGAAACTTTTTTATCAGTTAGTTCAGCACAAAAATGGTGTCTTTATTGTGGATTCAGGACTGACAACGAAACATCTGATTAATATTTTAGAGAAGCACAGTCTTCCAGATAGTGTTTTATCAGTTGTTCTAGACATCGGGGCATGCTTGCTTCTTTCTTCCCAGCTAAGACTTTCTCAAGAACACGCTAGTTTGCTTTTACTTAAGGTAAGTGCTTTAACATGAGGAAGTGTACATATATTTTTGAACTGTTCACATTTTCTAGTTGAAGAAGATGAAATATCAAAAACAAAGCCTAGTCACTTAAAAATGTATGTTCTGTAATAAAACTATAAATCTTTGATAACTGCGTCCCTCTTAAGTTTAGTGTAATACATCTTATTTTTAATCATTTTATGTTAAGTTTTTCTAATTCTTAGCCTCATTAAATTTCACATATTGTTCAAAACTAATCGATTTATTTTGACATGCAGCTTCCTTTTTTACGTGGCTGAACATTTTGAAAGGGTCCTGTCAATTGAAATTTGCCAGTCATGCACATTTCCTTAACTTGCAATTCACTACTCTGTTTGCGAGTGTATGAACAGTTACAGAAATCCATTTTTCCATTAGATTGATCTGTATGTTCTTAGACAGTATCAAAATAATGAATTGGCACTCTACTTAAAACATATACAACACACTGATTTTACTGAAAATCTTCATATATTCCAAAAAATAAAACTTGTACCTCAGGTTGACATAGGTTTCACATTAAAAAACTGTGCTTGACACTGCCTCTGATGTGGTCTCAAGCAAATGCCATAAATAACTTTACAGTAGTATGGAACAAAGTCTCACATTGTTGGTTTCATGTTTTCTACAAAATTACAATTAAAGTTAATTTGATGAATTTAGTAATGGAAGAAGCATTGTTCTGACATAAAGTTATATGCTTGTTAGTAATTATATCAATCCATTAATACTGCAGTGCATAAATTTGCAGTGCTGATTACATAAACAATGACGCACACTAAAATATGAATTACAACAACATTACGCTGTTTTAAAAGATGCTAAAATGTTTTCATCAATTTCAAATAGGGTTTTTTTCCTAATCTGATGGGACCAATGATCTTGCTGTTTAGTCCACTGCCCCATATCAACCTTTTATACAGAAGTAAAGATTCTAAATTTGAAATCTAATAGCTGGTGTATGTCTGTGCTTAGGCAATGGTGACGTGCTTTGAAATTTAATAATTACATTAATACATTACTATTTCAATTGAAATCAGTAAATGGTTATTTCATCAGTACAGTGTATGCACTGAGATCAAGACTGTAAGTTGTGTGTAATAAAGGGATACAAAACCTGATATAAGGATTGTAAACTTTAGTTAATCTAAAATAAAAATCGTAGTGATACATTCAGAATATGCAATCCCATTCTGCTGTATTACCAGGCATAACTCTCATAACCACCCTCACCCCCCACAAAAAAATATTCTTGACTGCAGAGTCAAAAAACACACTGTTCAGTTTCTGGCAAATATTAATTCAAATGTATCATCATTTATTTAAGTTGTGGATGATTTATAAATGCATTAAATACTGTTACTAAGTTGTCAGCATGTGGTTCATGCATGAAAGCAATATTTGACATACTTTCAGTTTTAAATTATTGCGGTTATACTAGTTGCCTTTCTTTAAATAGTGATATCATTGTTCCTTATTGTATTGTTATTCATATGTAATATTTTCAACATAAACCAACACATTAAAACCAAATTTTCAGATTCTTGGCGTGCCACGTCCCACTTTGTGGTTGGAATTCACTCGCAAGATAATGACGTATTCAGGGTTTGACACTCTGGTTTTACCGCGTCTTCTCCAGTACTGTAATTCTTGTTTGCCATCAAATGAGGATTGTCACCGAGTCTTATATGTTTTAACCCAGCTGTTATTATATAAGGCTCCTCTTTGTGCTTCTGGTTGTGATCTGGAAAAGTGGCATGTGTATCCACTCAACTTTGCACAGTTTGAAAGGTAACTAGTTCGGAAAAAAATTTTACATTTGAATCTACATTTCCTATGGCCTGGACTCTTTTATGGAAAATCACTAAATAATATTTGCATGGTACAGTGAGGCATGAGTTCAGATGAATAAGAAATCATTAGAACAGACACAGACAAACAACTGCTCAGAAAGCTGTTCAGTGTTTGTATTTATGTTAATGAAATAAAACTTTAACAGCATCCTGCTTGATAAGATAACTTTTTTCAAGTACACAACTGGAGTAGTTGGTGACAGATATGACTACATGTAGGAAGTTTTCAGTCCATGACTTAAAGGAACTGTTGCCTTACTAGAACAGTATACTAAGACATTTTGACCAGGCATGGAAGAGAGACAACGAGTTAGTAGAGAAGGTGTTTTACAACGAGCCACATATGCTTCATATACTGATGAGCAGGGTTTCATCATATAATTATTAATTTTCTTACCCCTTAACAATTTTTTTCAAATTATGCTCCAAATAAAAATATTATTTTATTTATGAAAAATGTCCTGTAACAAATGACATTTCATATAGACAGCTAAAGGTGGCTTTTAAAGCTGAAAATAATAAGTTACAAAGTTCTGAAAATTGCCAATAATAAATTCCTAAGTATACTTGTGCACTGGACTTTGACTAAAATATCCTGAAACTTGAAGTCTCTTTTTTAGTTCCTGTGTAGCCAAGAAGTCCAACCATGTGCTTCACAATGGTTTCCTGTGAACATAAATCATGGGGAAACTTGCTGGAGCACAGTGGATGAATGTATCTCATACCACTGGCAAGCACTTGTCACTCAACTGACAAACTGTCATCACTTTCAGTCTCTATTGAAGTAACAGCACATTCTTCTTCACTTTCTGAGCTGCTAAATTCAATGTCCAAATCAGGATCACTACAGTAATACTGTTTTGAAATCGTTGCCTAAACAACAATAAAGTAGAGAGTCTAAAAGTGCGCATTTTTTTTGTTGAGTATCCAAAGCTGCACACAGTAAAGATGACATCTAGTGACAACCTCCACAACCAAAACACAACAGCCCAACTACAAATGTAATACCAGGTGCTCTCCAGCCACTGAACATCTAACTGTCAGTGCTGAAACTACCGGAGTATAAATGGAGTTTTATTTTTTCGAAAATCTCTTCTTCAGTTGCCTTAGTATACTCCAAGATTTTAAGTTTATGTCAAAATAATAAAAATTAGGTAGCTCAGGGCGCACACACACACACACTTACGCAAGCGCAACTTGCATACACGTCTGCAGTCTCGGAAAGCTGAAACTACACTATGAGCAGCAGCATCAGTGCATGAAGGGAGTGGCAGGTGGGTGGGGGTAAGGAGGAGGCTGGGGCAGGGAGGGGGGGAGGCATACCCCGTCCATATCAAACCTAACAACCACCAGCAATACCTCCACTTCGACAGCTGCCACCCGTTTCATACCAAGAAGTCCCTTCCGTACAGCCTAGCCACCCATGGTCGTCGCATCTGCAGTGACGAGCAGTCCCTCTCTAAATATACCGAGGGCCTCACTGAAGCCTTCACTGACCATAATTATCCTCCCATCCTTGTACAAAAAAAAAAAAAAAATAAATAAATAAAAAAAAAAAAAAAAGAAAAAAAAAAAAATAAAATATCTCCTGTGCCTTATCTTTCCAGTCTCCCACCACCTCCCAAAGTCCCACAGTCCAGCCACAGAGGAGCATTGCCCTTGTAACTCAGTACCATCCGGGACTGGAGCAACTGAATTACATTCTCCGCCAGGGTTTCGATTACCTCTCGTCGTGCCCTGAAATGAGAAATGTCCTACCCACTATCCTTCCCACCCCTCCTACCATGGTATTTCGCCATCCACCAAACCTACACAATATACTCGTCCATCCTTACACAACCCCTGCTCCCAATCCCTTACCTCATGGCTCATACCCCTGTAATAGACCCAGATGCAAGACCTGTCCCATACATCCTCCTACCACCACCTACTCCAGTCCGGTCACTAACATAACCTATCCTGTCAAAGGCAGGGTTACCTGTGAAACCAGTCATGTGATTTACAAGCTAAGCTGCAACCACTGTGCTGCTCTCTATGTAGGCATGACAACCAACAAGCTGTCTGTCCGCATGAACGGCCACCGACAAACTGTGGCCAAAAAACAAGTGGACCACCCTGCAGCTGAACACACTGCCAAACATGATACCCCTCATCTCAATGACTGCTTCACAGCCTATGCCATATGGATCCTTCCCACCAACACCAGCTTTTCTGAATTGCACAGTTGGGAACTTTCCCTGCAATACATCCTACGTTCCCGTAACCCTCTTGGCCTCAACCTTCGTTAGTCACTGTCCTCATCCATCCAGCCCCCTCCCTGTTCCCATTCCAGCTCTGCCCAGCTGTCATTTCACTGCCACTCCCAGTCTTTTAATTTCTTCTTTTTATTTTTATTTCTCTCCTTTCTGCTACTTACCCCCTCCCCCCTCCGCACCTTCTCTCCTGCCCTCCGTCTAAACTGCAACATTTCACTGTCCGCCACTCCCACCATACTATCCCTCCCCCTCCCTGCCACAGCCTCCTCCTTAGCCCCATCCACTCACCACTCCCATCATGCACTGGTGCTGCTGCTTGCAGTGTAGTTTCAGCTCTCTGAGACTGCGGAAGTGTGTGCAAGTTGTGCTTGTGTGAGTGTGAGTGTGTGTGTGTGTGTGTGTGTGTGTGTGTGTGTGTGTGTGTGTGTGCGTGTGTGTATGTTTGTCTACTGCTGACAAAGGCCTTAATGGCCGAAAGCTATGATTGTGTGAATCTTTTTATTGTGCCTATCACGAGTCAGCATCTCTGCTATATGGTGAGTAACAACTTTCCTTCTCTCGTATTGTGCAAATGCTGCTTAAGTCAGTTTCAGTAGCTTTTCTCTGTGATGCTGATAAATAAATGTTTTAAGTTGATAGAAAAACTTTTGAAAGTGATTTGTTCTGTGTCCAATTTACTATAACATTTTCATTATTGAAGCATTGAGTGTTAGAGCTACAAATTTTTGTCTGTAAGTCCTCATATGTAATGTTATTCTTAGCTCTTCACAGAGTTAGAAATATGTACATGGTGTAGAATGCTTTGGTATTGGAATTGGGTGATCCAGGGATCTCTAAGCAAGAACCTGCTCCCAGGTAGACAAGGAGCAAAACATTTCTTATCAATATCACTAAATCATACTTGTCATTTCTTTAGTAAATTGCTATTTGAGTTAAACTCAAGAAAGGTCATGACAAATTCTGTTGGTGAATATAGCTGTGCCTGTTCAAGCACTTTAGTGGTCTGATAACAAACTGAAACTATTCATTGTGGCAGGCAAGTTCACTAACTGTAAAAAGGTAAAGAAAGTTTATGTCCAGATGGACCACTGAGAATGATAGCTGCCGAAGAATGCAAACACAATACGAATACATTAAATACCCCAAAGTACTGGCACTAGAGCTTTGTGAGCTCAAGTTGCAGTGTAGCGTAGCAGTACAGTGCCCGGCTGGCAGCTTGAGGTAGGCTCTGTAGGCGGTGGTCTCTAGGCTGCAGAAGAATGTATTGCAGTCTACTTGCGGCTACGTCGTAGCGTGGAAGCAAATAGATCCACATTAGCTGCACCTTGTAGTTGCATTGTTAATGAGATAGCAGTGGTGGCATCCTGAGGTGCACTTGATGAGACGCCATGGTGGTGGTTGTAGTTCAGAACATGTACTGTTTTTGGCCCTTGTTGCCATGGTCCCTGAGAGCAGATCAGATATCAAGACATGTCCAAGAATGTACTGCCATGTAGTATGAGAAGGCAACATCCTTGTGCGATGAACATGACCTGTATATGCATGTGATTTTCTCTCTCTCTCTCTCTCTCTCTCTCTCTCTCTGTGAGTATAGCAGTGTCACATTAGAAAATTATCTGTCTTATATCTGTAGCCAGTTTTGAAGGAATTATTTTTTCAGATTTTGTTTTTTTCTTTGCAGTCTTGGTAAATATTGTGATACTTCTTACTATCCCCATGTAGTGTTTGTGTGTATGACTCCCAACATGAATATTAGATGACACTGAAATAATTACAGTTGATGTCAGTGTAGTGCCTGCCCAGAGACAGAGCTTTCTGTCAGTTCTTTTCTATTCTTCATTGCTGATTGTTGTAATGGATGTAACAGGAAGGGCAGAGATTGTGACATGTATTTCTTGGTGGTGTCTGAAGGAATCATCTCTTTTGTATACTGGCAAAGCTGAACAGCATAGTTTTTTTTTCCACCATCAGAAATTGTCCAGTGCAGCATCCATACAGTTCTTCTTTCCATGTGAACTGGTTGTTAGTTATGTTCACTTGAATGACTGTATAAATTTCACACAACTTAGCATTTACCTATCATCTCTACCAGTCTTCCAATAATGTACCTCTACCTAAAATTAATGAGATACTGATAAGATCTCAGCACTTTCTAGCTTAACCTTTGTAACACAATTGTGATTTAAACATATATTCCATGTATAATTGAAGTAGATTCAAAACTTATGATCTGTTCATTCTTGCAGGTTAAAAACTCGCCAGTCACTTGTGAAAGCAACATTCTGTGATTTTGTTATTGACATATTACAATTTAAAACAGCTGAGGAATTGGCTTCCCATTTTGAAGACTGTGTATGTGCATTGATTTGTCTTCCTCATCTGATTCCTCAAAAGACAGATGAGAAATTTATAAGTGCTCTCATTCATTTGGCATTCAAATTTTTGTCTCAAAGCTCTGTTAACAACAACAGCATGGAAGTATCAGAGGAAGAAAGAGGAGAAATGTCAAGAGATGCTCAAGACTTTGCCACTCCACAGAGTAACATATTAAATGAAGAGCAACTATTGTATTTCATCTGTCTTGCTATAGAAACAATGGTACATATAATGAGAGGAGACAAGCTGGAAGATATCTTGAAACTTGAAGTAATAGATGACTTATTACCATATGCATGTAAACCAAGGTTTGTAAATGCATTGCGAGCAATTGACATATATCTAACTGCAGTCAATATAAGTAAAAAGGATGATGATGTCCATCTTACACTCCTGAAAAAATTACATAACAAACTGGAAAGGAATCTTTCTTCACCATTTCACAAGGTAAGCAGGCATTGTTTTTGTGGTTGGGTTGCACAGTTAGAAAAGAGAATGACTCCTCAGCATGTCATGATATTTTACTTCTTTTGAAGTGTTTCGTTGTATTATTATGAACAATTAAAATAAAAAAATCAAAATATTACAAGATTTGAACTTAGATTCAAAATTGTTTTGGAAAAACTTTTAAGATATTAGTATTGAAATTGTTTTGCTTGAGGCTTTCCCAATGGACTATTTGTTGAAATGGCTCTCTGACGAGACACTAGATATTGTTGTGAAATCCTACAGTTTTCATTGATACAAATGACGAACCATCACACTTGAAAATGTACATCAGTTGTGCCAATGAAATACTTTGGGAATTTCACATGTAACCTTGTAGATCTTTTTGAAAAATTAAAAAAAAAAATGCAGCCTTGTAGGTTCAACAGTGCATATTACCTTCATTTCTGTATGGTGTGTGTAATAATTAATAATTTCTTTCTATAGTTGTCTTAATTTTTAAGTGCAGATTTAAGTTCTCAATTGTGTGTAACACACTTTCACAGGTCCGGTTCCTTACAGCCCATATATTTACTCTATTTGAAAGTGAATCAAAAGAGTCTGAAACATTGAATAACAATGTTCCATCATCTGTCTTCCATCTTTGTTTCACTTCAGAGTCGATACCACCAACTGTTCAAGATTATAGACAGAAATTGCAACATATGCAGAATTTGGAATATGAAGCTACAAGAGTTTCTCTGTCACAAAATTGTGACTTTAATAAGGTAATCAATTATTAAAATTTTCAGAAATAATAAATTTACATACTAATTATTTCATATGACTAACATTAACTTAATAAATTTTATACTTTGTGTGTGTATGTTTGGTGTCTTATTTTACTGAATAAAACAGAAAGGTCAGTATCAAATACTGATAAGTTGTTGTTGTCGTCTTCAGTCCAAAGACTGGTTTGATGCAGCTCCCCATGCTACTCTATCCTGTGCAAGCCTTTTCATCTCTGAGTAACTACTGGAACCTACATGCTTCTGAATCTGCTTACTGTTACATCTCTAGGTCTCCCTCCACAATTTTTGCTCCCCACACTTCCCTGCAGCACTAAATTGGCGATCCCTTGATGCCTCAGAATGTGTCCTACCAACCAATCCCTTCTTGAAGTCAGGTTGTACCAAAAATTTCTCTTCCCAATTCTGTTCAGTACCACCTCATTAGTTACATGATCTACTCATCTAATCTTCAGCATTCTTCTGTAGCAACACATCTCAAAAGCTTCTATTCTCTTTTTGTCTGAATTGTTTATTGTCCATGTTTCACTTTCATACGTTGCTACACTCCATACAAATACTTTCAGAAAGCAGTTCCTTCAATTTTAACTAGTTTCTCTCCTTCAGATATGCTTCGAAAAGTTCTTATTAATTAAAGAAATGTCATAATATACATAAATGCATTTAAAAATAAAAATCATAATATGTGTAAAAATCCATTTTCAAATAAAACCTTGTTATTCTTAAAAATTCATTAGGTATTCGGTTTTTGAGTGTAATGGTTCAGCTATTGTCGTCTCATATGGTCAACACTTCGTGTTGAGCAAAATGCACACAGAGAACAGTACACATACTGGGAAGCCCTTTTTTTGTACTAATGCTCAGACAAAGCAAATATGTAAAACCAACCAAAATATTAATCCACACCAGCCTAGTTCCACAAGCAAGATCATTTAAAAGTAGATGGTCAGAACTGAAATAGAGAACATAAACACTGAACACAGTGGATTCTGCTAGCTGTGGTCCTGCTCAGCTCCAGTACATTGCCCCTGAAACCCTGGGATGACAAGATGTGATGTGACATAGCAGCCAGGAGTTTGTCATTTGTTTGCAGAACCACTCTTGCTGTAAACCCCCTCTTCTGCTGTACCATTTGTGGGGAAAGCTGCTAACTCACTGCCAAAAGTGACAAATACAGGATCCATCTGCTGGAACTGCTTCTGCTGTAGCCACTGATGGTAGTAGCGCAAATTGTGCTGTCAGTGTCCAATTGATTAGCATTGTGTCAGTGACTGAACACTGATGTGATGGTGGTCAAATTCACTGGTTGTAATGAGTAGTCAGATGATGTTATATACTGTCAGAATAGGAGTTGCTTCTGGTGCTGACATTTCCTGGAAGCCTTCAGTCCCTACAGAGAACCTTGTTCTTTTGCACAGCAGTTGCATGTACCACAATTGCACTGTGTGTGCATTTGGAAGAGACGTGGGAGAAAAAAAAAATCTGGGTGAAGTTGGGGGTTTTATGACAGGACGATAAAAGCATTCAACAAAAGTGGAGGATGTCAAGTCGTACATAAATTACTTAAGAATGGATGAGCATACATTTCAGTTCAGTGAAGTGTCTCATCATATCATAAAGCACAATACTCACTTAAGAACTGCTATATCTGTAGAAGACAGGCTCACAATAACACTTTGATTTCTTGCTGCAGGAGAGAGTTACTCTAGCTTACAGTACAGCACTCGAATACCACAGTGCAAATTAACTAAAATAATACCTGAAATGTGTGAAGCACTTTATAAAGCCCTAAAGGCCAATATCTGAAAGTAAATAAATGTTCAATACATTTTATGTGAATTAAGAACTATTTTTATTTTAGATCAAAGTAATAATTACATTTTATGTCCCACAACTACAAAAGTAATAGAAATGTTTGAAGCTAATGAGGCACTTTACAATATGAGGCATCCTGAGTACAAAAATTGACAGTTTTATGTAGATACATCCTTTTTGCTTTCTCGTGAAAGTAGCTTGAGCGGAGACCATCACTTTTCTTTTTATGTCGTCAGCCGTGGACCCGGGCCGTATCTCACGACTAATGATCTCCGCAATTGTTTTGTAGCTCTCTAATCTCCTTAATCTATTTTTGTACTCAGGGTGCCACACATTGTAAAGCGCCTCGTCAGATTTATACATTTCTATTAGTTTTGTAGTTGACGGCACACACAAATTAAACTTCACAGCCATGTTTACAAGCACACTACGGTGACAGAACACTGTAGCGATGCTAGCGCTCCAAGTAGTAACATTTCACACTGCAGTGAACAGAAGACAAGTGACTTTTATGATCAAATCTATAGCGAGGCCCTAGTTTTGATCATATTGAACTGACGACGGGTGACATTTGACAAAGTTCCCTATTACACCATCAAATTTCTTTGGCATAAATATTCGACATATCAACTTTGACAAAGAAATATGATAGTGTACTACTGGCCTTATTGATTGTTGGTCAGTAAATATTGCTTTGAGCCAGGATTTTCATACAGGTGGTACCTCAGTGACCCATAAGGAGCAGTAATGAAACCTTGGACTGATGTTTGGGTTGAATTAACACTCAGTAGATGTCATGTTCAACTCCTGGCAACAGGACTCCATCTTGGGGCATAAGGTGATGTTCAATGCAAAGTATGCCCTTGATGATGATTTCATCAGGGATGATAGACATTGTGCTCACCCAGACAGTGTCCTTTTTATTACTTCACGTAGTATGACATCTTTCCATGTTTTTTCGTGCAAGTACAGAGGCAATGATTGGAAAGTCTTCCAACATATGGAATGCGCATGAGTCAGTTTGAAATAAGATGACTTCCTGCTGATCTAAATCAAGATTGAGGTCTGCTGATATTCTGAAAATGGTGTCTGTGTTGGCATGGTTTGATATTGGCTTGTAAATGATCTGATGGCTGTAGGATGACACAAATAAAGCCCACCTTTGTAAGTGCTGTGCTGTTTTATTCAGCATTGATGACCGAGAGCCAAATAATGCTAGTAAATGTTTGTAAGGTAATTGGATGTATAAAAAAATATACTCACCATGTGGCAGCAAAACACACTTATAAAAGAGTATAATCAGATGAGCTGTCGGAGCCAGTGGCTCCTTCTTCAGGCAGAAGGGTGAAGAGGAAGAAAGAGGGGTGAAAGAAAAGGACTGGAGAGGTCTAGGAAAAAGGGGTAGATTTCGGTAAAGTTATCCAGAACCGCAGGTCAGGGAAGACTTACCGGGCGAGATGAGAAGGAAAGATTGTTGGGGACTGCACCATATGAGATTTGAAAACCTGAGAGTTTAAAGGTGGAAGACAGGGTAAATGCAAGACAGGGATCACTACTGAAATACCTGTGCACAAGTTAATAAGAGTGAAAAGCTGCATTTGAATTCAGATTAAATGTTTCAATAATTGTAAATCAGATGGTGCAGACTATGTGCACACCAAATATATCATCTGTGTCACAAGATTCAATAATGAATGGCTGTTTCCTTGTCAACCATTTATGTATGACTTCTACGTCAGTTTCCCCTTTTATGTGTATTAACTGTCCACTTATAGCTTTCTGTTATGAGTGTACAGAGAGTCAAAATGTGCTTTAATTTGTCAGGGAAGCCAATGCACCTGTATCTGCTTGAAATGTTGTTATTTTTCCCATAATCTGCGCATTAATTAGTCACTTTTGAGGGTTTCCTGTCTCAGTGTTCTGTAATGTTTCAGTTGCATAGTCATTGTGTATTTTGCATGCACTTCATGAGCTACAAACAGTTAGTATATGTACATGTTTGGTGCAATGGAACCAAACTTATTTTATGGGGGCAACAGTGGTGTAAAGTATGGTATTTTTACTGCCTGGAAATGGTGTTGCTAGATTGTTAAAATGGTTTTTATTTTCCATCTCCAGATCTAGTGCTGCACAAGAGAACCATGCATTGTCTCTCAGTGCATGGTCCTCCTGTGTAGCATGTGAATCTGATGATGACTGCCTGAGGGGGTGGAAACAGTTATGTGAAAATATAATTGTGACTGTGTCAGAAAATAAATATGTTTAAGATTACGTGCAGAACAGTCTGGGAAAGGTAGCAATGGTTTTATCCCAGGGTCTACAGTGGAGGACATGTAACTGAAACTGGCTATTTATGTGTTACTATGTGGTGGCAATCAATGTCGGAGACTTCAGTAAAAGTTGTTTTTTTCCAATCATGTCTTCTTTGCTGTCATGCTTCTTCTGTTTATCTGGTTTAGTTGAGTGGACTGTGGAAGTGTCATTGAGTTCTGGCCATTATTTTTAGTTTCCCTAGCTAACTCACACAATGTGCAATTATAGGATGTTGTTTAGTGATATATCGGAGAAGCATAGTTATTGTGTATGAATATTGTTAAATGACTGGAATCATATTTTAGATAAATAGGTTTTAATCCACACTTGACTGTCCCAATTTAAGTGCTGGCTGAGAAGGTTCCTTGAAAAATAACACGGCATTTTTTTCTTCCCCATACTTGACCTATGTTTGCTTCTGATCCATTGCTCATTACCTCATCTACAATGGGCCATGAAGCTCTAATCTTTCACATTTCCTTCATTGTGCCTTGGGACTGAAAACAGTTCCACTCACTCACCTGGACTCACTGCCATAACTGTGAATGAGTACTGAGTTCTGAGGCTGGAAGGGTGGAAATTTCTCATGACTACAAATGCACTCCAAACAGCCCACTCCTCACCGTTTGTTCTTGTAACTTCTTTTTACCCATCTTTTATTTCCTTATGGAAGGAAAAGGGTAGGCCCTCATAAACCTTAGTTCATTTTAGCCATGCCATTCTAGCTGTAATTGGGGCAGGGGAATCCCAGTTGAGAGTAGTAACTTGTCTCACAGCACATTATTTTACAACTTGCACACTTGCACAAGAAGGCAGTCAGAGCAGTGAGAACAGCTTGTGGGCCTGCAGCGAATGACATTGTTTAGCAGTCAGTGTTTTGTGTATTCAACAGTATATTCATTTCATCGCTGAGCTTTATCAACATACTCATTAGTGTGTTGAAATTTTACATTGAAGATAATCATCAATTGTTTGTGCACCTGTAAGCATTTACTTCGTGATCTTCAGTCACCAGTAATATAAGAAAATTTTATACTGTAATCGTATTTTAGTATACAAACATTTTTGTTTTTTCTTCATAGACATTGTGAAGCTACACTATCTCCATTTCGAGAAGGTATAAAATTAAACATAGAATGAATAAAGTGTAACAAAAAGGAAACACAAATTATGGGATAAGAATTGGCAGTTTCATGATAGCTGGACTGAAAAATATTTTTTGTGCAGTTGTTGTATAATTTCATTTGCCATATTTGTGGAAGTTTTGCAGCTGTCCCAGAGGAATACAAATTAAAGAGAACTGCAAAAGACTGCTTTCTGCATTTTTTAAGTCATAAGAAAGACTACATAAACAGAAATTTTCTTCCTTGAAACAAAGATTGGCATGTCAGCAAGTGATGTCAGAAAACTTGTTAAAAATTCAGAAATTGGAACAGAAATAAGTTTTGAAACCTCTCACCTTGTTGCAAACAGCTGTCAGCTATTTACAGACAAAAATTTTGTCAAAAATTGATTCAAGATAGCTTCTAAAAAAATGTGCCCAAAATCAGTTAAATTTTTTGAATAAAATTCCGTTAAGGCAGAACAGAATTACTGCAATGGTGGTAAATATAAAGGATCAGTTAAAAAATTTCTCAAAGAAATTTTTATACTATGCAATGGTTTTGGATGAATCATCTGACATCACCTCCATGTCCCAATTGCTAGCATTTGCAAGTGGAATAATACATGAGTTTGAACTTTGAGAAGAGTTGATTGGAATGAGTTCATTGTCAGGGCAATCTTAGTGTAGTGAAATGTCCACTGGAGTCTTGGTACAGTGGTCATACATAGATTTAGTTCAAACTAAGTTAGCATTTATTACAACTGATGGAGTGCTTCCATAGTAAAGATTAATTCTGGATTGCTATCATTACTAAATCAGCATTTAGGAGTGCATGGTGATAATTTGATACAATTATGCTGAATAAGAAGTAAGTTTTGAATGTGTCATGAAAGTTGTGGTTCCTACAGTTAATTCCATAGGATCTTGTGGTCTCAGTCACTGAAAATTTAAAACTTCTATTGAAGGCATTGAAAGCAATCATGGTGATGTGGTTTTCTTACCCAGAAATAAGATGGCTAAATCATGCTAAAACACTGGAGGAGTCTCTGAATTAAAATGGTAAAATTGAGATTTTCCTGACAGAAAAGAACAAAATTGTAGTGCCAGACAAAAAAACTACTTGAGCCACTTGCATTGGCACTGTAGTGGCTTCTAGCAAGTGTAGATTTACTTCTGGAGGAGGTCAAGTGGATAGTACAGTACATAAAAAATATTAGATCTCTTTATTAAAACTTGAAGAAGATAGAATAGTTAACTTGGAAACAATCTGTATCCACACGAATGTTGCTTATGTATGTGTTACTGTCGCCATACTGTGTAACTTATTACTTGACATAATTCAGAATGATAGTCTCAGCTTAGTGTATGATTGACTATAAACTCTGATACAGTTCTGATGTTTAATACACCCTCACACTGCTGAATCAAGATCAGATGATGATGTTGTCATAAGCGATGATTGCAGTGTGTGCTGAGTGGCACTGATCTCTGACCTAAGCACTCTTCCAACAGCGGTGGTGTATGGAACCTCTTGAAGGTGTGTCTATGCCAACATTTCTCATTTGCTTCTGTGTGAGGCAGCAGCTGTACATACTTGTGGTTCCATCTTGAGGTATCAACTTTGACATGAAACTTCGTTCTTCAGATGTCACCATAAAAATTATCTCTGAATTAAAAAATTCAGGTTGGTTATGTGACTTAAAATTTTGGCTGCTCATTACTTAAAAACATTAAGTTTGTGACTTCAAGGCAGAAAACAATTGATTTCTCAACTTTATAGCCACATCGCATTTTTTCCTTGTAATTTAGATCTGGTAGAAGCTGACCTTGGGGAAGATCATTTTGGATTCTGTAGAAATGTTGGAACATGTGAGGCAATACTGACCCTAAAACTTATCTTAGAAGATAAATAAAGGAAAGGCAAAGCTATGTTTCTAGCATTTGTAGACTTATAGAAAGCTTTTGACAGTGTTGTCTGGAATACTCTCTTTCAAATTCTAAAGATGGCAGGGGTCAAATACAGGAAGCGAAAGGCTACTTACAATTTGTACAGAAACCAGATGGCAGTTACAAGAGTTGAGGGGCATGAAAGGGAAGCAGTGATTGGGAAGGAAGTGAGACAGGTTTGTAGCCTATCCCAGATGTTATTCAGTCTATACATTGAACAAACAGTAAAGGAAACGAGAGAAAAATTTGGAGTAGGAATTAAAATCCATGAAGAAGAAATAAAAACTTTGAGGTTCGTCGATGACATTGTTTTTCTGTCAGAGACAGCAAAGGACCTGGAAGAGCAGCTGAATAGATAGGACACTGTTTTGAAAGGAGGATATAAGATGAATATCAACAAAAGCAGAACAAGGATAATGGAATGTAGTCTAATTAAGTCAGGTGATGCTGAGAGAATTAGATTAGGAAATGAGACACTTAAAGTAGTTGATGAGTTTTGCTATTTGGGGAGCAAAATAACTGATGATGGTTGAAGTAGAGAGGATATAAAATGTAGACTGGCAATGGCAAGGAAAGCATTTCTGAATAAGAGAAATTTGTTAACATCGAGTCTAGATTTAAGCAGCAGGAAGTCGTTTCTGAAAGTATTTGTGTGGAGTGTAGCCATGTATGGAAGTGAAACATGGCGATAAATAGTGTAGACAAGAAGAGAATAGAAGCTTTCGAAATTTGGTGCTACAGAAGAATGCTGAAGATTAGACAGGGAGATCAAGTAACTAATGAGGAGGTACTGAATAGAATTGGGGGAGTTGAGGAATTTGTGGCACAACTTGTGTAGAAGAAGGGATCGGATGGTAGGACATGTTCTGAGGCATCAAGGGATCACCAATTTAGTATTAGAGGGCACTGTGGAGGGTAAAAATTGTAGAGGTAGACCAAGAGATGAATACAGTAAGTAGATTCAAGATTCATTTGAAGAATGTAGGTTCCAGTAGTTACTCAGAGGTGAAAAGGCTTGCACAGGATAGAGTAGCATGGGGAGCTGCAGCAAACCAATTTTTGGACTGAAGACCACAACAATACCAATTGCAATCTATTTCAAACCCAGCTGAATTCAGGTAGGTATGTACATTTTCCTAGCTACAAGGAAGTCTCAGAAAAGTTTAAAGTCATCTTTAAGAGTGTGTATGATGAAAAAGTTGATTACTTAAAGCAGCCTTTAAGGCTCATTTTGCAGATTTTCACAAGACAAAGCCATTGCTACATTTATTTAGCAACCATTTTGCTGCAATATTCACCAGATGTTCACCTGGAACTTTTCAACATGCAAAATGATGAAATACTGTGAATTAAATTCTGTTGAATTTCTGTCGTGTCAATGAAAGAATTAAAAGTTATCGATAGATAAAGTATTAAAATGTGTTAACTAGCCTCCTTGAGTCAACTTGTTGTATATCTGAACAAACTTTTTCCATAACAAACATTAAAAAATCAAAAAGTAGGAACTACTTTAGGAATAACAATCCAGGCAGTTTTGCTCTTGTGTAGGACAAAACTTGAGTCAAATCTCAAAGCAGTTGTGAAATCAATGAAGTATCATGTTTCAAATTAACTAGTGTACATAATATTTCTGTCAAAGGAAATTGTTGTAATTTCATTTGTTAAATAAAATGAATGTTTGTGAGACAGTTGATATGATCTAAGTGCATATGGGCTTCCCCTCCTACCTCCCCAACCCTTACATAGTCATAGTGAGGCATTAGGGCCCTGCAGTATTAGCATGTATATGCAACCCTAGTGTAGATCTATGCTGTTGCATCTGCAATGTAGTGGGTTCATTAGAGTTACTGGAAACTGAACCTGTAGTAGAAAACAGGTTCTCATTGAGATGCAAAATTGTCATTTTGCCCTAAGTTAGAATCTGGATTTGCATCAGCTTTGGAGTTGACCAGCAGCCTTTGAGTGTGTAATACAACTGGGCACCAGATGCTGGTCCAACTGATCTAATGAGACCGGATCTGTCTGAAGATGACTACCATAAAGTCAAAACCAGATAAAAGCAAAGTGAACTGTACTTAAATAAAACAGTATATCGAATTATTTTAGCTAAAATTGACTCATTTTCGATAATAATTCCCACATAGTTTATGTGCTAGAAGTATCATTTAAATTTCAGATTTGTAAAATTGATAAATGCCTATTTTATTATGCAAATAGAAATAAAAATTACAATTGCAAAAAATGTTATTTTCTATGCATAATGCATAAGCCTGTATGCCTACATGGTACCACTCCACTGGTCAACATCAGAGCCAACAATTTTCGACAAAAAAAGTCATGATCAGCCTTGTAATGCACAAGCAATTCCACACAGATGGTCCTTTGTCACTCTTGATAGTCTTCTGTCATACTTCAAGTAACCCAGCAGGCACACACCGTTTAGTACTCCAGCTGGTGGATGAGTGTGTCAGCACTACCAACAGACATCCACCTGAACAGCAAAGTGTTTGATTGGGATCCGTCGATCTCCTTGAATGAGAGACATGCACATTCCAACATTCTAGGAGTCACATCTGTGTGTGGACAGCCAGCATGCGGCAGATTGAACATATATGCTTGACCTTGTTGCAATTATGACAGACACATCAGCCGATGACTCTTTGTGCTTTAGTTCACAGCCATGTCTCCATAGACATTCTGCAGGTTCCTACGAAACTCAGTTACAGCTCTCTGCTTCGAACACACCTCTGTTATAGACACCATTTTGAAGTCTTACATATAGCATCGCCACCTATCGGAACTTTGTAAAACTGTAGGGGCTGAAGCAGTAATATTCCATGATGTCCCACAATGTGGTCCACATTTTTCAAACAAAGTTGGCCAAGGAAAAAAAAAAGTGTTGCATTACTCATTGAATGACTCTCTTATTTAATACTTCATTAAAGGCAGGAAGTTATTAAATGTAAGTTATTTTGCATTATTATTAAAGAGTAAGAAAAGAGTTGCTACAGAATAATGCTGAAGATTAGATGGGTAGATCACATAACTAATGAGGAGGTATTGAATAGAATTGGAGAGAAGAGGAATTTGTGACACAATTTGACTAGAAGAAGGGATCGGTTGGTAGGACATGTTCTGAGACATCAAGGGATCACCAATTTAGTACTAGAGAACAGCGTGGAGGGTAAAAATTGTAGAGGGAGACCAAGAGATGAATACACTAAGCAGATTCAAAAGGATGTAGGCTGCAGTAGGTACTGGGAGATGAAGAAGCATGCACAGCATAGAGTAGCATGGAGAGCTGCATCAAACCAGTCTCAGGACTGAAGACCACAACAACAACAACAACAACAACAAGAAAAGAGTGCATTGAAATTGAAAATTTTGGTGCTATTGTTATATTTGCGGGTATCAAGCATTAACTGCACAACTATTAGTAAATTACAAACTAATTTGTCATCACATCTCTCATCCTGCAACATTTTATATTTTTTGAATGTTAAGTTCCACAAGCCACCCTCCCCCACCTTTAATTATAACCTTTTATTCAGTTGTATTTCTACAGAATGTGTGTATTTTCAGGTTCCACTACACCACCTGCTTGGCGCATTGTATATAAATTTTCAACTTTTGTGGGAACCAACTGGCAAGTTGATTTCCTCGTATGCTCGAGGAATGCAACTCTCAGACTTCTGGTCTGTCTTTGGTAACCAGTTAAGATTGGCTGCAGTTCACATAAAAGCTCCCATGAAGACTGAAGATTTAACTGAAAGCTGCTCTTTGTTCAAAAGTGAGTTAACTTTTTAAGTGAATTTACCATGAAACAATGAAATGAAATTTGACACTAAGTCACCTCATCTACATTTGTACTCCGCAAGCCACCCAACGGTGTGCGGCGGAGGGCACTGTCATTACCTCCCTTTTCCTGTTCTAGTCACGTTTGGTTCGCGGGAAGGACAACTGCTGGAAAGCCTCCGTGCACGCTCAAATCTCTCTAGTTTTAAATTCGTGATCTCCTCGGGAGGTATAAGTAGGAGGGAGCAATATATTCAATACCTCATCCAGAAATGCACCCTCTCGAAACCTGGACAGCAAGCTACACCGCGATGCAGAGCGCCTCTCTTGCAGAGTCTGCCACTTGAGTTTCCTAAACATCTCCGTAATGCTATCACGCTTACCAAATAACCCTTTGACAAAACGTGCCACTCTTCTTTGGATCTTCTCTACCTCCTCTGCAACCCAACCTGGCACGGGTCCCACACTGATGAGCAATACTCAAGTATAGGTCGAATGAGTGTTTTGTAAGCCACCTCCTTTGTTGATGGACTACGTTTTCTAAGGACTCTCCCAATGAATCTCAACCTGGCACCCGCCTTACCAACAATTAATTTTATATGATCATTCCATTTCAAATTGTTCCGTACGCGTACTCCCAGATATTTTACAGAAGTAACTGCTACCAGTGTTTGTTCCACTATCATATAATCATACAATAAAGGATCCTTCTTTCTGTGTATTCGTAATACATTACATTTGTCTGTGTTAAGGGTCAGTTGCCACTCCCTGCACCAAGTGTCTATCCGCTGAAGATCTTCCTGCATTTCGCTGCAATTTTCTAATACTGCAACTTCTCTGTATACTACAGCATCATCTGTGAAAAGCCGCATGGAACTTCCAACACTATCTACTAGATCATTTATATATATTGTGAAAAGCAAGGGTCCCACAACACTCCCCAGTGGCACACCAGAGGTTACTTTAACGTCTGTAAACGTCTCTCCATTGAGAGCAACGTACTGTGTTCTGTTTGCTAAAAGCTTTTCAATCCAGCCACACAGCTGGTTTGATATTCCGTAGGCTCTTACTTTGTTTATCAGGCGACAGTGCGGAACTGTATCGAACACCTTCCGGAAGTCAAGGAAAATGGCATCTATCTGGGAGCCTGTGTCTAATATTTTCTGCGTCTCATGAACAAATAAAGTGAGTTGGATCTCACACGATCGCTATTTCTGGAATCCGTGTTGATTCCTACAGAATAGATTGTGTGTTTCCAGAAATGACATGATACACGAGCAAAAAACATGTTCTAAAATTCTACAACAGATCGATGTCAGAGATATAGGCCTATAGTTTTGTGCATCTGCTCGATGACCCTTCTTGAAGACTGGGACTACCTGTGCTCTTTTCCAATCATTTTAAACCTTCCGTTCCGCTAGAGACTACGGTACACGGCTGTTAGAAGGTGGGCAAGTTCTTTCGCGTACTCTGTGCAGAATCGAATTGGTATCCCGTCAGGTCCAGTGGACTTTCCTCTGTTGAGTGATTTCAGTTGCTTTTCTATTCCTTGGACACTTATTTCGATGTCAGCCATTTTTTCGTTCATGCGGTGACTTACAGAAGGAACTGCAGTGCGGTCTTCCTCTGTGAAACAGCTTTGAAAAAAGGTGTTTAGTATTTCAGCTTTACGTGTGTCATCCTCTGTTTCAATGCCATCATCATCCCAGAGTGTCTGGATATACTGTTTCAATCCACTTACTGATTTAACGTAAGACCAGAACTTCCTAGGATTTTCTGTCAAGTCAGTATATAGAATTTTACTTTCAAATTCACTGAACACTTCACTCGTAGCCCTCCTTATGCTAACTTTGACATTGTTTAGCTTCTGTTTGTCTGAGAGGTTTTGGCTGTGTTTAAACTTGCAGAGAAGCTCTCTTGGCTTTCGCAGTAGTTTCCTAATTTTGTTGTTGGACCACGGTGGGTTTTTCCCATCCCTCACAGTTTTACTCGGCACGTACCTGTCTAAAACGTATCACGATTGCCTTGAACTTTTTCTATAAACACTCAACATTGTCAGTGTCGGAACAGAAATTTTCATTTTGATATGTTAGGTAGTCTGAAATCTGCCTCCTATTACTCTTGCTAAACAGATTAACCTTCCTCCCTTTTTTTTTATAATCCTATTTACTTCCATATTCAGGGATGCTGCAATGGCCTTATGATCACTGATTCCCTGTTGTGCGCTTACAGAGTCGAAAAGTTCGGGTCTGTTTGTTATCAGTAGATCCAAGATGTTATCTCCACGAGTCAGTTCTCTGTTTAATTGCTCGAGGTAATTTTCGGATAGTGCACTCAGTATAATGTCACTCGATGCTCTGTCCCTACCACCCGTCCTAAACATCTTTGTGTCCCAGTCTATATCTGGTAAATTGTAATCTCCACCTAAGACTATAACATGCCAAGGAAATTTATGTGAAATGTATTCCAGATTTGCTCTCAGTTGTTCTGCCACTAATGCTGCTGAGTCGGGAGGTCGGTAAAAGGAGCCAATTATTACCCTAGCTCGGTTGTTGAGTATAACCTCCAACCATAATAATTCACTGGAACTATCCACTTCTATTTCATTACAGGATAAACTGCTACTAACAGCAACAAATACGCCACCACCGGTTGCATGCAATTTATCCTTTCTAAACACCGTCTGTGGCTTTGTAAAAATTTCGGCAGAATTTATCTCTGGCTTCAGCCAGCTTTCTGTATCTATAACGATTTCAGCTTCGGTGCTTTCTATCAGTGCTTGAAGTTCTGGTACTTTACCAACGCAGCTTCAACAGTTTACAATTACAATACAGACTGCTGCTTGGTCCCCGCATGTCCTGACTTTGCCCCACACCCTTTGAGGCTGTTGCCCTTTCTGTACTTGCCCAAGGCCATCTAACCGAAAAAACCGCCCAGTCCACGCCACACCACCCCTGCTACCCGTGTAGCCACCTGCTGTGTGTAGTGGACTCCTGACCTATCCAGCGGAACCCAAAACCCCACCACCCTATGGCGCAAGTCGAGGAATCTGCAGCCCACCCGGTCGCAGAACCGTCTCGGCCTCTGATTCAGACCCTCCACTCGGCTCTGTACCAAAGGTACACAGTCAGTCCTGTCGACGATGCTGCAGATGGTGAGCTCTGCTGTCATTCCACTAGCGAGACTGGCAGTCTTCACCAAATCAGATAGCCGCTGGAAACCATAGAGGATTTCCTCTGATCCATAGCGACACACATCATTGGTGCTTACATGAGCGACCACCTGCAGATGGGCGCACCCTGTAACCTTCATGGCATCTGGAAAGACCCTTTCCACATCTGGAATGACTCCCCCCGGTATGCACACGGAGTGCACATTGGTTTTCTCCCCCTCCCTTGCAGCCATATCCCTAAGGGGCCCCATTACGCACCTGACATTGGAGCTCCCAATTGCCAGTAAGCCCGCCCTCTGTAACCGCCCGGATCTTGCAGACTGAGGGGCAACCTCTGGAACGGGACAAGTAGCCATGTCTGGCTGAAGATCAGTATCAGCCGGAGACAGATCCTGAAACCGGTTCGTCAGACAAACTGGAGAGGCCTTCCGTTGAGCCCTCCGGAATGTCTTTCGTCCCCTGCCACACCTCGAGACGACCTCTCACTCTACCACAGGTGAGGGGTCTGCCTCAATGTGGGCAGTATCCCGGGCAGCCACAGCCGAAGTCCGATCGGGGGATGTGTGGGACGAGCTGGCCGTCCTCGACAAACCCCCGTCCGGACCCCCCCCCAGCCTCAAGCTGTGTGACTGAAGCCAACACTGCCTGAAGCTGGGAGCGAAGGGATGCCAACTCGGCCCACATCCGAACACAGCAGTTGCAGTCCCTATCCATGCTAATTACTTTTGTGCAAAGAACGTCTGAACTAATCTACAGAGAGCACAACCAGATCGACACAAAACTTAAACGGTTATTAAAATACAAGATTGCCTAGTAAATGCAGTAATGCTGCTACTTGCGCACTGCTACACACTGCTCGGCGGCAGAAGGAGACTACATGATTTTACACTATTCAGGTACTAAAACGCAATGCTACAACTCTCAAATACTATAATACGCCCGAAATTTGTGATTTAAACTATGCAAGTACCCAAAAACACGCAAAGAAATTAAGAATTAAACTATGTAACAAATAAGTGAGCTAAGAGTGTACGAATTGTTGCTGGCAGCTGCTTATTCAACAGCAGCAGGGGGCACACTGGCTGTAACCAACCAACACTGGCCGTTCAAAACAAAAACAGAAGACAAACGACTATGCGAATTTACACTATTGAGGTACTAAAACACGATGCTACAACTCTCAAATACTATAATACGCCTGAAATTTATGAATTAAACTATGCAAGTACCCAAAAACACGCAAAGAAATTAAGATTTAAACTACGTAACAAATAAGTGAGTTAAGAGTATGCGACTTGCTGCTGGCAGCTGCTTATCCAACGGCGGCAGGGAACACACGCATTCTAAGATAAAACACAATGATCAGTAAATCTGTAATTTTTGAGAGTCTGCAGCTTGTAGTTTAGTGGTTAGCATTGCTGCCTCGAGACCCTGGGGTCCCGGTTTCGATTCCAAGCTGGTTGGAGATTTTTTGTGCTCAGGGAGTAGGTGTCTGTGTTGTCCTCATCATTTCATCTCATCATCATTGATGCACAAGTTGCCAAAGTAGCGTCAAATAGAAAGACTTGCACTAGGCAGCTGAACTATCTCAGACGGCATCTGCTGGCCAATAATGCCATACCATAATTTCATTTCATGTCTAAGAATCCTCGTGTGTCCTTCCACGTCATGTGGTTTCACACAAATTCTGAATTTACACGGTCTTTCTGCATAAATAGTAAATATCTTAGAATGCGGTAGTACAGACTAATTCGAGTAAAATGTTCCTTATGACATGGGTCCAACCATGCAAGATGGTGCAGTAGCTAGCAGCTAGCACACTAGACTCGCATTCGGGAGGATGGTGGTTCAAACCTGCATCCAGCTGTCCTAATTTAGGTTTTCTGTGGTTTCCCTAAATCATTTCAGGTAAATGTCGGGATGGTTCCTTTGAGAGGGCATGGCCGACTTCCTTCCCCATCCTTCCCTCTAACGATGGGACCAATGACCTCGCTGTTTCATCCTGCCCCCCAAATCAACCAACCAACCATGGGTCCAGTTTTTATTCATTACACAGAGATACGGCTGTTAAAAGATAACCCAAATATGTACTTTCAGAAGGTGTTAAGCAAAGGCAAATGATTAAGTTAATATTTGGTGTACATAAATTTCATTTCATACTTCAATACTCTTTTGAATTCTCTTGACAACGCTATGTGTAGTTCTTCTGAGGTTCTCTTGGTAGTTGTTTGTGAGAGCAGCACTGATCATAATCTATATGATCAGTTTATCTCTTGTGTGTACTTGTTTTTAGTTATCTGCACGTTTCAGCCATTGCTACAGGCAAAAATCCAAAGTGGGTAAGATTTTGGGACTGTGGTGGTCAAGAAACATGTCTACTTGGGCCAATTCCTCTTCCAGAGAATATTAGATTTAGGTGATGTGTCACCTGATGACTAGAATATGGAGAGGCCCCGTCATGCTGGAAAACAGACTCATCCTTGTAGCCTAACAGACCTCTTCCAATAATGCTGGAAGAATGCCTAGATAATGAAGTCTGTGAGACGATGCTGTTACACAACAGGACCAAAGAACTGACTGTCCGTCATACCACACCACACATTACAGAGAAGTATTCTTCAAAATGTGTCTCCACAAAGGCATACAGGTTTTCGTCAGATCTCCAGTGTGACCTACAAGTGTTACTTGTACCATCGTGGATGAAAGTGGCTTCATCAGTAAGCCCTATTAATAGGCTCGCTCGGCAGTTTATAAGTAGCCTGTGACAAACACTCAGTCATTTGCCTTCATCTGTTTTCTTGAAGGTGTTGAAATGATAATGCTAGATGCCATACATGTGTAATATCTGCCTTATTCTTGCATGTAGAATACTGATATGTGTAGAAATTTTGCATGTGTTTGTTGAAGGACTGCATTGTACCAACTGAATAATCTTGCCTACTTCGTCCACACTCTATTTATTTGCACATTCAGATGAAAAATGAGTGCTGGGCACTGCCCCAGCCTCTCACAATTTTAGGGGAAATTTAAGTAAACACTCTTCAATGTGGTACTCTTACAAGTAGGAAATCATTTGCCATATTCCTTACAAGCAGCATTGTGTCCATTACAAACCCCCATACACAAATACCACAATCAAATTGAAATTATGTCGAAAAATTCAAAGAACTTAAGTTCAATTCAGTAAACTCAAATCAGCTTCACAACTTGAACTTCCAAACAAAAATGACTAACAATAAATAAATCCATAGCAACGGAACTACCAACACGCAAAATGAGAACTCGTATCTGTAACCAGCTGTATCTCATAAACAATAAAATTGAATACATGTTATATGAAATGCTTTATTAAAATTAGTCTACACTACCATATCCAAAAATACTTCAATCATCAACAGCTCTCCTATTAGTGAGATGTTACCCACCCTCATATTCTTCTTTGTGTATTCCACTGAAAACCATCGATTTTTGACAATATAATATTAATTGGATCAATAAAAAATCTACTCACCAAGCAGTGGCAGAATACACACATAAAAGATTATAATTAAGCAAGCTTTTGGAGACAGTGGCTCCTACTTCAGGCAGAAGAGTTGAAAAGGAAGGAAGAGGGGTGAAGGAAAAGGGGTAGATTTCGTAAAAGTCACCCAGAACTGCATGTCAGGGGAGACTTATCGGACCGGATGAGAAACAAAGACTGATTGTTGTGGACTGCACCAGATGAGATCTGAAAACCTGAGAGCTTTAGGGAGGTAGACAGGGTAATATGCAAGACAGAGATTACTGCTGAAACATTGTTTACAAATTAATAAGAGTAAATGTAAATTAAACCAGGTGGGTGATGAGAACCAAGGACATGTTTAGCACTAATTCCCACCTGTGTAGTTCTGGGAAACTAGTTCCGGGGGAAGAATCCAGATGGCATGTGTGGTGAAACGCTCAACGAGGTAACAATTGTCATTTTGTAGAACATGCTCTGCAGCTGGATATTGTGTGTTGCCATTATACATCCTCTGCCTACACCCATTCATCATAACTGATAATTTGGTGTTAGTCATGCCAATGGAACAGGGCGAACAATGTTTACATAACACAGGTCATATACCAGCTGTTATGTAAATGGTGTTCGGTCTTTTACATTGACATGACCACCATCAAATTCTCAGCTAGGGTGAATGGGCTTATGCAGAGGGTGTATACTGGCAATGCACACTATCCTTTTGCAGAGCATGCTCTACAACATGGCAGTAAAGACCTCATTGCCTGTTTCACCACACACCCCATCTGGATTCTTCCCCCCCCCCCCCCCCCCCCCCCCCCCCTCCCCAGACACTAGTTTCTCAGAACACCGCAGTTGGGAACTAGTGGTAAACATGTCCTTGGTTCTCACCATCCACCTGGCCTTAATTTACGTTAATTTCTTCCATCTCAGCATTTCTTCACAGTAACTACTCCTTTTTTCACCCTGTTTAATTTTCTACATCTTTCATTTTCTTACCTGTCTATTTTTCACCATCCCCTTCCTGCCTCAGTTACATACAGTGTTCTTAGCTTTACACTCTTATTAAATTGTACACTGTTTTAGTAGTAATCTCTGTTTGCATACTACCTTGTCTTTCCCCTTTAATCTCCCAGGTTTTCGGATATTGTCCCATGCAGTCTCCAACAATCAGTCATTCCTTCTTATCCCACCCAGTAAGTCTCCCCTGACCCGTGGTTCTGGGTGACTTTTCCGAACTATACTTATTTTCCTAGATCTCTCCAGTCCTATTCTTTCACCCCTCTTCGTTCCCCTTCAACCCTTCTGCCACTGTCTCTGAAAGGTTGCCTAATTATAACCTTCTTTTATCTGCGTGTTCCACCACCACTTGGTGAGTAGAGTTTTTGTCTATCTAACTACATTATCTTAGCATGTTCCGCATTATGACCCTTATATGTATGACATTATACTTTTTATTTGTCACATTTTGATCATCCACATACCAATTATAGCCACAAATTTTACACTTCCCCTGTCCATTCAGGCCCAAGGGGAAACTTGGTATCAGTATGCAGATACTCATAATTTGTGCTTTTTTCCTCATGTGAAATTTCTGCATCAGTATGTTGATTCATAAACTATACTGATCAGGTGAAAAATGCTCCAGATCCAGTCTATCAGGTCTTAATAGCCACTGTTCTTGCAGAATGCCCTAAACAAATCAATGTTTCTTTGTTCCACAGTGGTATTTGTACCAAATGTTTCCCCAGCCAATATCTCTTGTAAAAATTACACTTTTCAGAACTGTGCCACATCATAGTACACACTTGCATTTTCACTTACTATAGATGAATAATTTTTTAAGTGTTTGCTGTAAGCTGTATTATTATTGCCTAAGCTTAATTATAATGATGGCCTTAAAATATTCTTTTTATTTCAGATGAATTTCTGCAGTTGTCATATGTGTCTCTGAATGAGATGAATGATAAGCCTGATTATGTAAATTACCGCATTTTGCTTTGGAGAACATTTGCAGAATTCCCAGAAATATGTGAAGTAAAAAATAAAGAAGTATCTCCAATTTTCTTATCTTTTGTGGAGTAAGTGGTTTCCTTATTTTTGCACCCTAAAGCACATTTTTTTACTTCTACAGTAATAACAGAATTAATTTTTAGTGAAAGCAGCTGTATTGTTGTAAATTCATTAGTATAAAAAATGGAGACTTCACTGATGGCAAAGCATTAGTGTTCGCTGGTTTTTTTTTTTTTTTTTAATACCAAATTTGTTATGCTCATGTCACTGTTCTTTGTTTGGCCTGGAATATTGTGGTCACGTCAGAACATAAACAAATGCACTACAACTGTCAGAATACTAAAGGCAAAAGCTATGAAACTTATGACTTTATTTATTTATTTTTCAAGTTATGTAGGACTGTGCAAGCCAGTGCTACTGGTCATGGAACAAATCAGTACATATTACAGAATGCTGATTTGAAAATTTACAAACAAAAGAATTAAACACCAAAAAATTATGACAGAGTATACAAATAAACAACACATTCCAAAGAAAAGTTCTTAGCTGCTCCAGGGAATTACTATACAGAAGTGAGTAGCGTACCACAAGGAATGCCTCAACCTTGGATTTGAAAATATTGTGGAGAGAGAAAGGGAGAGAAAGAGAGAGAGAGAGAGAGAGAGAGAGAGAGAGAGAGAGAGAGAGAGCATATAGGAAGCACTAAGAGAATGGAACAGTTGAAATTCCACAGCTACATGTATATTCACAAGCCATGTAACGATATGTGGTAGAATGTACTTTGTGCTCTACTGTCATCCCCCCCTCCCCCGAGCTCCTCTAATTCATGTTCCATTTGCAAATAGTGCACTGTTAAGAAGACTTGTCAGTGGAGCTTGTTGTGCTCTGTCTGTCACTGGAGCTGGATGAACATTTCTGTAACACTTTTGCACTCACTAAATGAATCTGTGACAAAACATTGTGTTATTATTTTTATGTCCTCTATCTTCTTTATTAATCCTACCTGACAAGGATCCTAGACTGATGAGCAGTACTCAAGAAATGATCAATTGAGAGTCTTGTATGCTACCTCTGTTATAGGTGAATTACATTTCTTTAGGATTCTTCCAATAACTATGGATGCATACTCTTATAAGTATAACAGTAGTTACAGTTTGTGTTTATCAACTATCGTGCAATCTAACGACAATGGGCATTCCCACTTGTTAATGTGCAGTACGTTTCATTTATTTATGTTGAGGGCCAGTTGCTTGTTCCTGGATCAAGTGCTGACTCTTTGCAGGTCTTCCTTCATTTTTCTACAATTTTCTAGCGTTTCTAGGTTTCATATGTACAACTGTATCTGCTAGTAGTTTCACGCAGTTTCCCATGTTATTCGCCAGATGGTTTGAATATTATGAACACTAACATTGTTACAACAGTCCCTTGGAGTGTTCTCGAAGTTTCTTATGGGGTTATATCTGTAAAGGCGTCCTCAGTTCTAATCTGATATTATGTAAGCATTGAACTTGATAGGTTTCATTTTTCCAGGAATAATTTTATTACTGTTAGTGCCATGTTCAAAGCTTCAAAGGATCTATTTATTGCATGAGTTGCATCTAAAGCACATTTTTGGAATCTCATTGGACAGTAATCACTCCTGACCCCATACTTCAATTGCCAATATAATTGAATTTTGGACTCAAATGGTATTCGTTGGGGACAGAATGAAAACTTGATTAATTGAAATTGTGTTTATACTCTTTTATTGGAATATATGGTAACTCAGACAAACAATTATAGTGCTTAATAGAATATACCTTATTGCTTTTTACATTTAATGGCTTCTTTATTATGTTGCAAGAAGAAATTATACAGTTTTTTCCATGTTTATATGGCTGTTAAAAGATTGGTTTGAATACTTCCAGTAACTAATTTTTATTACAATTTTGATTATATATCTCTTATCACAAATGATTTTCCGGGGATTTATTAAAGGCTAAGTTCAGAGTTGCAGTGCATCTACGGTTAGTATCAGAGATAGGGATACCTTATGGATCCAGTTGGGTATACTGTTCATCTAGAGATCAGCTAAAGGCACCAGTCCGAGGATCATGTGTGAATACTTTTTGTTGTCTGCTGTAAGGCTTAGTGGGACACATGGTATAAAATTGATGATAACAGCTAAAAGCAATTTAATTACCATGTTGAAATTCAGATTCTGCAACAACTCAAGTTATTGAACAAAGCTGAAAACTTCATGCACTTAGTATGCATACTATAAATCAAAGATGTAAATGAATGAGGTGCAAATTATAGTACACAGCTGGAGACCTCATTGAAAAGTGTGTACAGTAGTAACTTTGTATCATAAAGAGGAGAATAGGACTTTATGGTAGAAATTAGAAGGGAATGAAATAGTGAATTTGAAAGTGTAGAATAAAGAATAAAAGGAAAAGTTTAGATAAAGCAGTTCTCATAGTTATATAAGTAGACAAACAGAATGGAGTGAAGATGGTGCTAAAGGAGGGATGCAGGAGGGGGGGGGGGGGGGGGGGGAGAGAGAGAGAGAGAGAGAGAGAGAGAATATACATGCAATAATTTATGCTCAACTTATTAATACGGTAGTTTTGTTGTACTGAATTGAAAATACGTGAATAAAAAATATCCATTGTGACTATCCATAATAAATTCTACAGAAAAAAATAATGTATCAGTTTTTCTACATAATACCCACAATTACTGGCTTGTAACACACTATTTATTTGTCTCCAGGGATGAATTTTTTAGAACAAATGTACAGGAAGCAAAAACAGTGAATATTAAAAGAAAAGATACAGCATTGCAGATGGATACACTGACGAATGAGAATGAAAGCTCAGGTGACAGTGAAGAAGAACCAGAAGAAGCTGTGATTCATCAAGAAATATCTTTTCCAAAAGAAAGAACAATGAGTGCTAAAGAGTTTGTGAGGTAACTGTATTTTAAAGCCACAGTAACCTAAGACTTAAAATCAGTAAGTACTTATAGTCATGAGAAAAGTTATAATTTAAGCTTTTATCAGAAGACTCAATAAGCACTTATATGCATAAGAAAAGTTGATTCTCATGGCGTGAACTGTATTGACTGTGGTGGGTAGTTTTCCTGTCGAAATAGTGATTTTCAAACAATGGAAACTCCATGTAGGAATATCAACAATGTAGGAAAAGACAGATTGCTACTTACTGTAAAGAAGACAAGTTGCAGACAGGCACAATTAAAAGACACTTACAGTAAGCTTTCTGACGCAGCCTTCATTGGAAAAAGAGGAATACATGCCATTCATACACGCAAATTTCATGCACACATGACCACCAACTCCAGAATCTCGGGCCGGAATGCAACTACCAAGTGGGATGCAAGCAACAGTCCGGAAGGGGCAGGAAAGGGGGAGGGATATCACCTCCTTGCCCCACAATTTCCAGATGCTGCACCTGTTGGCATTCTAGTCCTTGCACACTCCACTAGACAGTGTTTGTCTCTCAGCCCTCCTGTACACTACTATCCCTTCCCCTTCCCCTTCCCCGCCCCCTCCATACTGCTGCTTGCATCCCATGTGATAGTTGCATCCTGGCCCGAGATGCTGGAGTTGGCAGTCATGTGTGCATGAGGTATTCTTGCTTGTGTGTATGAATTGTGTGTGTTTCTCTCTTGCAGATGAAAGCTGTGGCCGAAAGTTCCATGCAAGTGTCTTTTAATTGTGTCTGTATGAAACTTCATGTGTCTTCTGTACAGTAAGTAGCAATCTGTCTTTTCCTACATTGTTGAAATAGTGACTGTCTTAGGTGAAGCTACCCATTTGTTCTCAGGTTAAATATTGAAACATATGCAATTTTCTCCATTTATCATGTATTAGAATCATTACAATTTTAATGAAGTCTAATGTAGGCAGATAGTTTTTAACTAAGTTTGTATTATGTGGAAATACATTGTAATATTTGTTAAGTCCACTACCTTTGTCACAGGACTCTTGCTGCACATATGAGTGTCTTTGCAAAACTTCGGAATCCAAAAGCAGTTTTTAGAGAATCAGACTTAAGTAAATTGTATTATGATCTGCTGATGCACAAAAATCATGATGTCCAGAAGCTAGCACTCAGCTGCTTGCTTACATATAAACACAAGTTTCTTCTTCCATACCAGTAAGTATCATAATTTTTTCTTTATCATGTGGAATTCATCAACTGCCTGTCAGAACAAAATGACACCTTTTTTGTTCTAGGCCTAATTTGTTCAACTTGTTAGATGATAAAACATTCAAAAGCGAAATAACTATGTTTCGCATTGATAAAGAAAGTGACGTAATTCAAACTGAACACCGTGAGAAACTTATACCTATAATTATGAGGTAAGTCATACAGATACCTATAAACAGTTCATCTAGTGATTAAATTATTAACAATGGAGAATGTAAAACTGTAAATATACTATTTCAGCAGAACTTATTGCAGCAGCATAGCTGCTTGGTTATTACCGAAACAGAAATGCACCTACAGTGTTTCTAACTCTCAATGTAATAATAACCTTTTTCTCATTAACAAATTGTATTCCAGGATAGTCTACAGTAAAATGCTGACAAAAACTGGTTCAAAATCTACAGGCAAAGCAGCTGCACAGCTACGTCGATCTTTAGTTTTGAGGTTTCTGGCTGGCTGTCATGAGAACGAACTGATGATATTTGTGCAAATGGCTTTCAAAAATTTAATGGACCACCTAAAAGGTGAAGAAAACTCTTTTGAATCCTGTAATTTGCAATTTATTTGTTTCTTTACTATTGTACTTTTGTTATTTTCACCTACTTTAAGTAAATTGTCTTTGTGTGTGTACATGCCAGAAGCACCTTCAGTAGTATAGCAGGTGACACATTATTGATAAACAAGGGAAACTTATTCTCTCTCTCTCTCTCTCTCTCTCTCTCTCTCTCTCTCTCTCTCTCTCTTTCGCTGTATCTATGTATGTACACTAGACGCTCGCTAATCCGACCATTCCTGGTACATATAGGTGCCGGATTATTGAAAGTGCCGGATTATTGAGTGTTTGAAATTCATTTTATTCATTTATTTTGTTTTTTATTTATTTTGAAAACATAGGGGATATAGTGTACTGTACTTCATTAAACCGAAGGATACAATTTTGGGACATAGAAGATATACTTTATTAAATCCAAAAATACATTAATTTTCAAAGAAAACTTAGTCCTTGAGTGTGTACTGTACATAATTATACAGCCGTATCACTCACTATGAAACATGTTCCTAATTTTTAACTGTCACAATGATGATAAGTGACGGTGCCATGCTTTATCACACAACCCCTTTACAAGCATTACATCAGTACTGCATGTATCTGGTTGTTGCATAATGCACTCCAGGAAGACCTCAGCAGCTTCACCACCAGCAGTGTGAGAAATCTTCATGCTCTCTGTTCCTGTGTCCTCTTCTTCATCACTTTCATCATTACTTTCTTGCATGCTTTTAATTATTTATTCATCTGTTAAGGTTTGGTCCGTATCACAATTTTCCTCATTCAGCCACTTAGTAACAACTTCTTCATCAGTTTCTTCTCCTGGAAGGTTATGGAACATGTCAGTGTACAAAGTAATTGATAATTCCAAATTGACTGGCTCATCACTGGCACTCACTGCTTGATCCAACTCGGCATCAGTGGTTGTTGTTGTTGTTGTGGTCTTCAGTCCTGAGACTGGTTTGATGCAGCTCTCCACGCTACTCTATCCTGTGCAAGCTTCTTCATCTCCCAGTACTTACTGCAACCTACATCCTTCTGAATCTGCTTAGTATATTCATCTCTTGGTCTCCCTCTACGATGTTTACCCTCCATGCTGCCCTCCAATACTAAACTGGTGATTCCTTGATGCCTCAGAACTTGTCCTACCAACTGGTCCCTTGGCAGGTTGTGGCACAAACTCCTATTCTCCCCAGTTCTATTCAATACCTCCTCATTATATTTTGACTAAAAGTTCAGTCTTGATCACACCATTTATGTTTCAATGACGTAGGTAACCGGTTTCGGTTATTTTTACATAACCGTCATCAGACCTGTGGATTAATTTTAGGAAATACTAGAAACCAATCTTTAAATAAAATGAAAGTGTCTAATGACGTCAAAATTTAACAAGATAAAATAAAATTAATTATACCCATGGCTCCCTTAGGGTGGTAGGCGGAGCTCTCGTCAGCTGCTACGAAGTCAACTGATGGTTATGAGTGCTGAGCACGAGCTTAAATATGCAGAGGCTCCGCCTACTTCCTGTCACATTGCTTCACAACTGCCAATCAGCGTTCATGATATGACCTATCGTCAAAGTATAAAAGTAGGAAATACACTAATAACATAAAATTGATTCATTTAAAATGTCTGATTAACAGATAGTATGTGTACAGCTTATTTATATTTTAGATAAAAATAGTAAACTACGATGTGTAATAGTTGTGCCCTCTATGGGCAACCTTAATACTATTACAGTGTCAGTTACATCAAAGATGTGAAAGTCCTTGGAGTTTTGGTATATATCGATTATACCGAGTCGCCTACATCACAATTGCATCTTCGTTGGATGTTGCAGATCGTCTTACTTTAACTGTGGTTTTCATAGCACTACTCTTTATAGCAGTAGGGTAGCAGCCAAGAGTACGTTCCGCATTATGTATGTCTGAATAACTGATGAGACTGCTGATAAAATTTTTAGAACTCATCGATCTAATAGTTTTTATAATAATTAATGTCAATTTAATAAAATTTTTTACATGTTGTACAGCATATTTTACATACATAGCTTTTGCCATGGGTATAACTACTCTTATATTTTAAAACAAAAGAGTAGGTGCTTTTATTATAAAATTTCGTCAAAAAGGTCGTAAAAATATTTTTCGCGAAAATCTAATTGTTCATTGAGCAGCATTGATGATTTGGTTTTCAAATGACCATATATCTCGATTTCTTCTAAGATATTCATAAGTAAGCCTTTATTTGCATAATGAAGAACTTGTAAATTCTGCTCTACTGCCCCCTCAGCATGATTTTTGAATGCTATATGATGGCCGAATACAGACTTTGTTCGTGAGGTACGTGACGTATGTTCTTTGTACCTTACTGCAAAATTTCGACCTGTTTGGCCGATATATATTTTCTCACAGTCTCTACATTGGATCTTGTACACTCCTGATCTGGTAAATTTTCCATTATCTTTACTTATGGGGTGTCTTAATTTTTGTTGTAAAGTATTGTCAGTTGTAAATGCTATTGTTATTCCAGAATTTTTGAATAAATTAGTAATTATATCCGATATGTTTCCCATATATGTCATCTTCATATATTTTGGATTACCTATTAGTGGAGTACTTTGTGATTGTTGCACTTTATTAAAAATGATATCTACCTGTCGTGTGTCGAAAGAGTTAGTTTTTGCAATTTGTTTTAAGATGGTCATTTCCTTTTTGATCTCATTAGCTTCTAGCGGTAATTTTAGTATTTGGTGTATCATAGACTTAAAAAATGCTTTTTGATACTTGTCAGGATGACATGATGTGGCAGTAATAATATCATCAGTGGTTGTAGGTTTCCTGTATATGGTGAAGAAATGTTTCCCATTGTTATTAGTTATAGTGAGATCTAGGTAGTTAATAGATTTTCAATTTTCATGCTCAACCGTAAATTGTGACTTCGGATGCATAGAGTTTAATTTTATAGCAAGCTTCTCAATTTCATCTTTTGAACCATTATAAAGCAATAATGTATCATCTATGTATCGCTTGTAATATATAATTTTATTTGCGATATCAGGGTTATTTTTCAGGAATTGCGTCTCAATGTGGTTCACAAAAACGTCTGCAACTGTCCCAGCCAAAGAATTGCCCATTGCTAAGCCATCTTTCTGACAATAGATTTTGGTATTAAAAGAGAAATAATTGTAATCTAAAGTGCATTCAAGCAGTTCTATAAATTCGATTATTTCATCTTTAGTCATAATTTTGTATTGTGCCCATAGAGGGCACAACTATTACACATCGTAGTTTACTATTTTTATCTAAAATATAAATAAGCTGTACACATACTAACTATCTGTTAATCAGACATTTTAAATGAATCAATTTTATGTTATTAGTGTATTTCCTACTTTTATACTTTGACGATAGCGTCATATCATGAACTCTGATTGGCAGTTGTGAAGTAATGTGACAGGAAGTAGGCGGAGCCTCTGCATATTTAAGCTCGTGCTCAGCACTCATAACCATCAGTTGACTTCGTAGCACCTGAGGAGAGCTCCGCCTACCACCATAAGGGAGCCATGGGTATAATTAATTTTATTTTATCTTGTTAAATTTTGACATCATTAGACACTTTCATTTTATTTAAAGATTGGTTTCTAGTATTTCCTAAAATTAATCCACAGGTCTGATGACGGTTATGTAAAAATAACCGAAACCGGTTACCTACATCATTGAAACATAAATGGTGTGATCAAGACTGAACTTTAGTCAAAATATAATAATCTATTGATCACTGTATTCCAAAAATGTTTACCAAAATTGTACCTCCTCATTAGTTATGTGATCTACCCATCTAATCTTCAGCATTCTTCTGTAGCACCAAATTTCGAAAGCTTCTATTCTCTTCTTGTCCAAACTATTTATCGTCCATGTTTCACTTCCATACATGGCTACACTCCATACAAATACTTCCAGAAACCACCTCCTGAGGCTTAAATCTATACTCGATGTTAACAAATTTCTCTTCTTCAGAAACGCTATCCTTGCCATTGCCAGTCTACATTTTGTATCCTCTCTACCTCGACCATCATCAGTTATTTTGGTCCCCAAATAGCAAAACTCCTTTACTACTTTAAGTGTCTCATTTCCTAGTCTAATTCCTTCAGCATCACCCGACTTAATTCGACTACATTCCATTATCCTCGTTTTGATTTTGTTGATGTTCATCTTATATCCCCCTTTCAAGACACTGTCCATTCTGTTCAACTGCTCTTCCAAGTCCTTTGCTGTCTCTGACAGAATTACAATGTCATCGGCGAACCTCAAAGTTTTTATTTCTTCTCCATGGATTTTAATACCTACTCTGAACTTTTCTTTTGTTTCCTTTACTGCTTGCTCAATATACAGATTGAATAACATCGGGGATAGGCTACAACCCTGTCTCACTCCCTTCCCAACCACTGCTTCCCTTTCTTGTCCCTCGACTCTTATAACTGCCATCTGGTTTCTGTACAAATTGTAAATAGCTTTTCGCTCCCTGTATTTTACCCCTGCCACCTTCAGAATTTGAAAGAGAGTCAACATTGTCAAAAGCTTTTTCCAAGTCTACAAATGCTAGAAATGTAGGTTTGCCTTTCCTTAATCTATTTTCTAAGATAAGTCGTAGGGTAAGTATTGCCTCACTTGTTCCAATATTTCTACGGAATCCAAACTGATCTTCCCCAAGGTCAGCTTCTACCAGTTTTTCCCTTTGTCTGTAAAGAATTCGCATTAGTATTTGGCATCCGTGACTTATTAAACTGATAGTTCGGCAATTTTCACATTTGCCAACACCTGCTTTCTTTGGGATTGGAATTATTATATTCTTCTTGAAGTCTGAGGGTATTTCGCCTGTCTCATACATCTTGCTCACCAGATGGTAGAGTTTTGTCAGGACTGGCTCTCCCAAGGCCGTCAGTAGTTCTAATGGAATGTTGTCTACTCCCGGGGCCTTGTTTCGACTCAGGTCTTCAGTGCTCTGTCAAACTCTTCACGCAATATCATATCTCCCATTTCATCTTCATCTAAATCCTCTTCCATTTCCATAATATTGTCCTCAAGTACATCGCCCTTGTATAGACCCTCTATGTACTCCTTCCACCTTTCTGCTTTCCCTTCTTTGCTTAGAACCGGGTTTCCATCTGAGCTCTTGATATTCATACAAGTGGCTCTCTTTTCTCCAAAGGTCTCTTTAATTTTCCTGTAGGCAGTATCTATCTTACTCTAGTGAGATAAGCCTCTACATCCTTGCATTTGTCCTCTAGCCATCCCTGCTTAGCCATTTTACACTTCCTGTCAATCTCATTTTTGAGACATTTGTATTCCTTCTTGCCTGCTTCATTTACTGCATTTTTTATATTTTCGCCTTTCATCAATTAAATTCAATATTTCTTCTTTTACCCAAGGATTTCTACTAGCCCTCGTCTTTTTACCTACTTGATCCTCTGCTGCCTTCACTATTTCATCCCTCAAAAGCTACCCATTCTTCTTCTACTGTATTTCTTTCCCCCAGTCCTGTCAATTGTTCCCTTACGCTCTCCCTGAAACCCTGTACAACCTCTGGTTTAGTCAGTTTATCCAGGTCCCATCTCCTTAAATTCCCACCTTTTTGCAGTTTCTTCAGTTTTAATCTACAGTTCATAACCAATAGACTGTGGTCAGAGTCCATATCTTACAATTTATAACCTGGTTCCTAAATCATCAATGGATGGCCACAATTTTCTCCAGGTCTTCATTATGGTAGCGCTCACCTCTTATCACATGCTTTGGCTGCTTGGAAACATCATCATGTATGTTAATTGCTTTCCATGTCATCACCATAGTCTCGATATAGTCGTTTTCACTTTAGTTCAGCAAGGAGACGAGAAGTGGATGCCGATAATGAAGTTTAATTGATTCCAAAATTCCCTGGTCATGGGCTGAATTAGTGCTATCATGTTGGGTGTGAGAGAAAATGCTTGTATACCACCAGACTTCAGAAAAACATCTGAAAGATGACTGGGAGCATTGTCAGTTATAAGGATAGCTTTCAGTGGAAGTGCTTTCTTCTTTAGCTCTTTTCTCACTGCTGGTACAAATGTTTCATGGAACCACTGAGAGAGTATTTGTCTGTCCACACACACTTTCTTCTGAGCACAATACTGCACAGGTAGAGTATTTCTGTCATTGTGTTGAAAACAATGTGGATGTTGGGATTTTCCGATCACCATAATCGGTAGTTGATGATTCCCATTTGCATTACAACATGCCATTAATGTTACGCACTGTTTCCGTAGCTTGTAACCTCGAGCTTCCTTCTCATTCTTGGCAGCTAATGTTTTTGATGGACGCTTCTTGTAAAAAGAGTCCTGTTTCATCACCATTATACAAGGCATGAGCAGTTAAATCTTCCTCCTTTATTATCTTCCATACCCTGTATCCAAACTCGTCAGCATCCTTATCGTTAGCTGAGCAATTTTCCCCGGTGCATGTCAGCTGCTGAATGCCTTGTTTTTCCAGTTTGATAGCCGACCTACACTCACTGCAAACAAGTTACTACCACCAAGTTATTTGTTAAATGCAGCTGCTCTTTCCTTTATAATTGGGCCACTGACTGGAATTCCTTAACTGCATTGTTGTATGAACCATCTATAAACAGCTGTGTCCAGTTCTTCATTCTCACTCTTTCGCATAACCTTCTGTTTTCCCAACTCACTATCCATTTGTCCTGAGTTCTGTTGAATAACATCTGTTTCCTTTTTGATGTCATAAATGTCATTGTGCACTTGGTTTGGATGTGCGCCGGGATACTGAGAGGCCGGACTACTAAGGGCCGGATTAGCGAGAGTCTAGTGTGTATCTATCCATCTATGATATCTATCTGCTCATCTCTCACAACAATAACAATTAAACTAGGAAAGATGAAATAGTGAAAATTAAGTCTTAAGTCATATGGGAATGAATCATAATGGGGCAGGATAAGTGCATACTCACATTTCGATTAGTGAACAAATAGGTAATAGTAGTGTTGAAAGAAATTTCCATTGCACATTTTGGTTTCATTCTGGCATAGCGTTCCCCAATTTAATAAAAATCAAAGGCTGGTGAACATGAATATTTTCTTTAAGGTCATGTATTACCTTTAACTGATGGCCAGGTCTGTAAATGCTTAAAGTACAAGGGTGTGTCAATTATTATCCGCAAAGTAGTTATAAAATTTGATTGTAATCAAATAGGAAACTTACAAGAACATCATCTTTCGACATAGTCCTTGTGTTTCAACACACTTGGACCATCGTTGTACAAGCTTCCTGATGCCCTCATAAAAGAAGGTTCTCAGTTGAGCTGCGAGCTAGGAATGCACCACTTCATTCACTGCTTCGTCCGAGACAAATCGACGACCCCTTAATGGCTGTTTGGGTGGACCAAACAAGTGATAGTCAGAAGGGGCAAGATCGGGGCTATATGGAGGATGATCCAGTACTTCAAATTAGAGTTTCTGGAGCGTTTCAGCAGTGTGGCCAGCTGTATGTGAACGGGCATTGTTGTGCAACAACACAACACCTTTTGACAGCAATCTTCGATGTTTGCTTTGAATTGCAGGCTTCAGCCTGGCAGTAAGCATCTCACTGTAACGTATACTGTTATTGTTGTACCCCTTTCCCCATAATGTTTGAGTACTGGACCTTGTGTGTCCCAAAAAACTGTAAGCATCGGTTTTCCTGCGAGCAGTTGGGTCTTGAACTTTTTCTTGTGCAGCGAATTTGGATGTTTCCATTCCATACTCTGCCATTTACTCCCTGGCTCGTAATGATGGATCCATATTTCGTCACCAGTAATGATCCTGTCTAAGAAGTTGTCCCCTTCGTTACCATAACAATCCAAATGTTTTTTGCAGATGTCCAAGCACGTTTGTTTATGAAACTGTGTGAGTTGTTTTGGGACCCATTTTGCACAAACTTTATAAAACCCAAGTCTGTTATGGATGATTTCGTAGGCAGAAGTGTGACTAATTTGCAGGCGATGTGCCACTTCATCAATAGTTAATCATCTGTCTAAGAGAATCATTTCACGTGAACGCTCAATGGATTCTTCATTTGTTGCGGTAAACGGTTGTCCAGCTCCTTCATTGTGCATAACTCTTGTGCGACCATTTCGGAATTTTTCAATCCATTCGTAGACACTCCATTGTGGCAGAACACTGTTCCCTTACTGTACCGAAAGTCTTCGATGAATTTTGGCCCCTGATACGCCTTCCGACCACAAAAAACGGATCACTGAATGTTGCTCTTTTTTAATGCAAATAGATAGCAGACAGCCGTGATTAACAGCACAACAATGATAATGAAAAGCAATTAGCAGCTTGAAAATTACAAAGATACAACAACAAATAAACAAAGCATGCGTCGTCAACGTAAAATGACTGTACTACCAGAATAAACAAAAATATAACTAAATTGCGGATAATAATTGACCTACCCTCGTACATTTCATAGATACTTCCTCATCCCCTCATAGTGATGTTCAATAAAAACCCTTTCAGTTTTTACTCCTTGAAACATTTCAATTGCTGACATTTTCACAAATAAGTAGTAAAACCATAGGGTTTTTCCCCCTGGTGTGTAAAATCTTGTTGTCCAAGACTTTCATTTTTGTATTGTATTTTGATACCGTACACAAACTTATATTATGAAATATTTTCTTCTCATATTAGAATGTAAGAATGTGTGACTTTCATATTTTTTGTATTATTTAAAAAGAACTATACATTCAGAATTCCACTTTAAACATTTAATTGTTTACAATATTGGTGCATTAAAACTGTGTATTTTTTCAGATGACACTACTGAAATGATTACTACTATCGATAAATCACTAAATTTGGAATGTGCACCTAATCCAAAACAACTACAAAGCTCAGTCAATCTTTTGGGTGTAGTGTTGGACAAATTTGGATCACTTATGGGACAACAGCTGTTACCATATTTATTAAGAGTAATACTGTGTGTTGGTGCCATAGTTAAGGGATTGTTAGAGAGGAGAGAGATGGTATGTATCAGTGTATACATGTTGTTCTCAGTAAATTTGTGTTAAACACTATTATCAGACAGCTTCAGTTTCTCAAATAATGCATATCGGTACCTGTATGTAATACAGTAATATGGAAAATGTAATGGAATTGTTGGGTTGTGAAACCTGAGGTTCCTCCTGTGGTAAAGAGGGAAAATAAAAATAGGATGAATGCAGGAAGCTGGAGGGCTTAGTAGAGATGAAACTATGTAAATATAAATGCTGAATCAGTCAGAATAATCACACACTAAACTGAACAAAACTGAAACCTATATTTAGGTTTTGTAAGCAATGCAAGTCTTTCGTGATGTAAATAATAATTATCAGAGAATCAAAGTGTACATTATACATAGTAAATGTTATTCATTTTGTCCTTGTTGGAGCAAAAGCTCAAAAGCTAATGTGAGTAGTGTTTTGTGTTGTGTGCATCTGTGAACCACACATCACTCCCCTATAGGTGAGTGGTTGCCTTTCCTTTATTTTATGTATTATTCCATCCAGAAATTTCCATTATACATTTGTTTTAAATTTCATTATTGATTTGTTATTAGTTTTTTTTTTTAAGTTAGCAGCCATTCCACTCCTTAACTACACAACCTTGGCTTTCAGATGTTACAGCTCTTCAGCTATTTACTTGTAGGCCAGAACAAAATCATTTTATTTTATGGCCAATTTCCATATTATTTTTCCAGTTTTGGTGTTGTTTTTTGCCAGTTTCAATGTTATTTTTTGCCAATTTTGCTGTTACCCATGGACAATTCTGATTTTTTTTCCCAATTTTACAATTATTTTTGGTGATTTTGGTATTTGTTTCTGACTTATTTCTTGTGTATTGTATGCTCCTATTTTTATTTTATTTCATTGTTTTTCAATGGTATGTTGAAAATTAAAATATAACTGTCGGTCACATTGAACTGTAAATAATTTAGGAGTCTACTCACCAAAATGCAGTTATACCATAATAAAGTTATATTTCTTGGCATCAAATATTTTAGTTACACTTTTTAAAATGAAATCATTTATATTGAAGCCATTAAACCATATCAATCAAAGAAAAAGTAACTTTGCAGCCGTACACAGTATAAAGTTCTACAGAAGAATTTCAAAGTTCTCTTTTGAGACTCACTGTCACTGATCCATCAGTACTTCGCTATAGTGTGAAAACAGATGCCCGGAGTCTAAATTTTGAACACGGAAGACACACTGCCTTCAGCACAACACCAGACATTTCATGTCCACATGTCCTGCTGACATGGAAAGTTACTTTTCCACTAAATTATGAAAGGTTTTGTATCTCTTCCGAATATCTTACATAGCTGAGATCTGCTATTTTAGGTGCATATAATATACTCTTTGCCTTGTCAGCATTAATAGAGTTTATAATCCTCCCTTGACTGAAAAGAGAAATATAGCTGTGAGCACAGACTTAATATGTGGATGTGACCTTAAGAGCTTTTACTCTTTTTTGAAGGAGAAACCCAGTGTATTTAATGTTTCCAACAATTCTTTTTGAAATATTCATCCCTTCATATTACTAAATAAATAATGGGTTTAATCACTTCTAATTCATTTTCCCACAGTAATGACACAATCTTCACTTTTAACTTGGAATACAGTGAATGTTTTATCCAGCGACATCAGGTTTCAAGATATTTTTGTGCAACACATTGAACCAAAAATGATGTGGTTTGGAGAGATCTTTATAATGTGTTACACCAGTTAAAGTGCACCTTTTTGTGGTGCACAACTATAAATTTGTTAACATCCAGTATTGATTTAAGTGTCAGGAAGTCATTTCTGAAAGTATTCGTATGGAGTGTAGCCATGTATGGAAGTGAAACATGGACGATAAATAGTTTGGACAAGAAGAGAATAGAAGCTTTCGAAATGTGGTGCTACAGAAGAATGCTGAAGATTAGATGGGTAGATCACATAACTAATGAGGAAGTATTGAATAGGATTGGGGAGAAGAGAAGTTTGTGGCACAACTTGACCAGAAGAAGGGATCGGTTGGTAGGACATGTTCTGAGGCATCAAGGGATCACCAATTTAGTATTGGAGGGCAGCGTGGAGGGTAAAAATCGTAGAGGGAGACCAAGAGATGAATACACTAAGCAGATTCAGAAGGATGTAGGTTGCAGTAGGTACTGGGAGATGAAAAAGCTTGCACAGGATAGAGTAGCATGGAGAGCTGCATCAAACCAGTCTCAGGACTGAAGACCACAACAACAACAACTATAAATACAAAAATCACCAAATACGGCACTTTAGCTACGTAAACACACAAATCAACATTAAGCAGCCAGCCGCAGCACAGGATACATGAAGTCATGCTAATATATTTCTGGCAGAAAAGCAGAACATTGGAATGTTCATTTAAATACTTATTCAATATTATTTTTACTATTTCGTGGTGTAGTTTGTGGTGACGGCGTGACCTGTCGCATTGGCCAGGGATTAGGTTACGTTGGAAGGTATCAGACACAATCCTGATTTACATGTTTTCATTTTATTTATTTTTTAAAGTGCTGTATCTGTTGTTTTTGTATTTACATTTGTGTGTTATGAAAATAGGTAGTTTGAGGCACCATGTGAAAGATATCCCAAAAATATGCCATTCTTTTTTTTATGATAGGTTGTGCAAAATTGTTGGTAAAATTTACATCACCCATTAAATCTGTTACTGAAATCTAGTTTGTTTAGTCACATCTAGAGCCATAATTCTTTATGTGAGCTATCAACTGTCATTCCAAGTTATACATGATTCTCAGAATTGAGAAAAAAATCAGTATACGTTTTTGGCTTTCAGTAGCTATTAGTAACTAATATTAGTAAACTGCTACACTCAGATTTATAATATTTTCACATGGGAATGAGAAAAATTCCAGATTTTGCTACATTTCATAAAAACTACAACAGTAAAGTATGATTGTTTTATCATTGTAATTCTTTCAGTATCACCTGTTTTGTAATCTATTTATTATTATTATTATTATTTATTTATTTATTTATTTTTTGTGAATTTCAGATATTTCCTGCATACATTCCTGCCCTTCGTACTCTTCGTAATAGTTGCACAGCAGCTCTTATTCGCTTTTTCTCACAATTTGATGAGTTCATATGGTCTCCAACTGAAATCGATACTGTATTTGATGTGTTTGTTTGGCCATCATTAGACCGTTTACCAACAGAGGGAGTTCATAGCCCAACAGCACTTCTTAAATTATTTATAACTTGGAGTCACAATGCCAGGTAAGTTTATCCCTCATAAAATGCAGAATATTTATTTAGTAAATGTACTTTGGTAGTGACTGATTAGCACACTTGAAGTAACATTGTTTATTGAACATGAAATAAACACAGTACACTTCGAGGAAAAAATTCGCACATGAAATAAGATGGAAAATGTCCTCCTGTGACAATTGAAGATTATGATGGAAATGATCTCCTGTAGTGGTATGAAGTGTGTGAGCCTGAGTACAAAGTCCCAATCCTTGGTAGAGGTGATGAGCTATGGAAGCAGGCCCTTCCAGGCCGGTGGTCGCACAGCACTGTCTGGGGGCATGGTGAAGGTGCAAGACAGCACTGTCAGTTGAGTTCCTGCGCTGGCAGGCGTCAGGGTCCCTAGCATTGTCTCATGGCATGGTTGGCGATCCGTGTGGAGGCCGGAGTTGAACTGGCCTTTGAGGCACTCAGCGATGACCAAAGTACTCACTGGAAAAATGCAGGTGCACATTATGTGGATATACAACTGCGCAGAAACAAGTAGGTCTCCTGTTACTGCAGCACTATTTACTGCGATCTGTACACCATGTAGTGGTGCAGCATGCACTATCAGAGACTGTGGTAGCTAGAGGAGGCTTGGTGGTAAACAGTGCAGCCATCTGTTGATAAACAACTGCCTGAGGTAATGCCTGTCCCACAAAGCATATCCATAAACTAGGTGTCTGAATATACAGGGGCCAGCCTTGCATATACTACACCCAATCACTCTTAAGGGATATGAAAATACAATGGAATCCAGACCTTTAGCTGCTTACAGGCATTGATAAATATCAATGAGGATAGTTGAAAATGTGTGTCCCGACTGGGACTCAAACCCGGGATCTCCTCCTTACATGGCAGACGCTCTATCCATCTGAGCCACCGAGGACACAGAGGATAGTGTGATTGCAGGGAATTATCTCTGGCATGCTCCCCGTGAGACCCACACTCCCATCTTACTGTCCACACACTACATTTGTGGTGCCTCTGCCCACTATACTCATTACTCGCAGCAGTCAATCTACCAATTCCCACAAGAGTTCAGGCAATATGAGTGCATCCACACTGAAGATCATTAGTCGGTTAGCCTTATCTATAAGAAGATGGTATCTGTTCTTTCGGAAATGTTCGAAAGGACAGATACCAACTTCACATTCCTTAATGGAGATGGTGGAACCATTGCAGAGAAGTGCAGCAGGCAGGGAAGGAGCCTCCGAGCACCTAGCAGAGCAAACTGGAATGAGACAATAGGTCAATCAGGGGATGAACAATGAAAATGGTGCCGAAGAAAGCAGAACCAGAAGATTGCTTAGGGAATAGCTGCGGTCGGCAGTAGATGGCAACAGGAAAGGCACAAGTAGAGGCTGAGACTGAGGCATGGAAATGCACCCAGCACCGGAGGAACACAGTGGGATCAGAGGGGTCAGTGGGGACAGCTCGCAGAATGCAGGGATGGTCACAGAAGAGGTCACTACAGCAATAGCTGTAACGACTTCGAGTTAGCCTGCAGGGACAAGGCTGATGACTAACGCGGAAGGAGCCACAGTGACAGCCGCGGTAGTGCCTGCAGCCACAGCAGCAGTGTTGACAAGAGGCCCAATGTTCATGGTGGAATGGGCTATAGGGTTGGCGACATAGGACTTGATATAATACTGTGACCATACCAGCAGCTTTTAGCAACACATGTGAATAAATTAGTTATATAGCACTCTCATAAATATGACTGTAAATTGTTTGGTTAGGTTTATGTGAAATAAGAATCCTACCTCAACAAGTGATCTGAAAGATTATCATTACTACGCCAGTAAAAGTAAGGTATCATTTTCATTGGTCTGAACTTCCCTCAGGTGTAAGGAAATGTATCACTTAACTTCTAGTTAGGTGTTCATGTACTTTTTATTTAATATTGTATGTGTAATTGAATAAAAATTATACTGCATGAACAGTGGTCCAACATTATGAAAAGGTGGCATATGATAGCTGCAGTTTCAAAAGTTATGTTTAGACAGATTATCATTAAATTTTTCTTCTATGTAACCAAAAAAACTTTTAAACCTTTAAGATTTCTTTTTCTATTTTCAGGTATTTTGTGCTGTTTGCAAAACACTTAAGAGGCAATCCAGATGTAAGTCCATTACCGTATATTATGAAGCTCCTGCTTGGAGAAAAGACACACAGTTCTGTACGGAGTGGAATCGTAGAAATAGTGGAGAATTTGTTAACGTTACAAGATCATCAAAAGCAACAAGAAGACAACACAAAAACTGCAGAAGAAGGAGGAAAATTTGTGCCTCCATTGCAAGTCAATTTTGTGCTTCCATTAGATGAGGATGTTGTTTCACAATTATCATGTAAGAATTTTATATGTGTGTAAAATTTTGTGATGAAACAGCATTTTATGTTCCCATTTTTGTTAAGCACCCATTTTGCAAAATCTAGGTTTGAAAGTGGAAATTCACAGATGACTATCACTTTATTTAAACAGCTTGTAGCATGTGATCTCATCTTAATCTGCACTGATTGTAGAAGTCACTCTAAAAGTTTTGAGAATGTCTTTGCTCCAATCCATTGACATGCATCTAAGGCAGACAGCAACAGCAGAGTTTATTTTTCTCTATTGTCTTTCATGTTGTGTGAAATGGTGTGGCGTTTAAGACAGTGGACTTGCATTTGGGAGGACAATGGTTAAAATCCCTGTCCACACACTCCATTGTAGGATAAAAATTCATTTTGGAAACCAACCCCAGCCTTTAGCTAAGCCATTTCTCTGCAATGTCCTTTCTTCCAGGAGTGCCAGTCCGACAAGTATAGCAGGAGAACTTCTGTAAAGTTTTGAAGGTAGGAGATCAGGTTCTGGCGAAAGTAGGGCTGTGAGGATAGAGTGTGAGTTCTGCTCTGGTGGCTCAGTTGGTAGAGCACTTGTCCATTAGAGGCAGAGATCCCAAGATCAAGTTCCAATACAGCATGCAGTTTTAATGTGCCATTAGAGGCAGAGATCCCAATTTCTAGTTCCAATCCAGCATGCAGTTTTAATGTGCCAGGAAGTTCCAGTACAGTTTTTGTTTTCTGTGATTTGCTTAAATTGTTTAATGCAAATGCTGGGCTGATTCCTTTGAAAAGGACGTGAATGATTCCATTCCCTAATCAAATATTGTGTGTCTCTTCTAATGACCTCATCATCAACAGTACATTAAGCCACAATCTTCTTTCTTCCCTTCAGTCACTGTCAGCCATTGAAGTGAACTTGGGACTTCATTCATTTGAAAGTTTGCTGTGATTTCAAAGTAACTGGAACACTTGTATTTAGTATTTGACAACTGCTGTTCTTACATTAATATGCAGAGTAAATTAAGAAACAATTCTTCAAAGAGAAACAAACTATCCACGTTTGTCATTTTGACGCTCTTCAAGTTGCAGGATCTGTATCTTTCACATAATTTTTGGATGTCTTGTATGCAAAGTGTTACATAATGTACTTTTGTCTCCTAAATGAACAAAGTTCTTATTATAAAGTTTGGGGTATGTGGAAGGACTCACTAGGTAATTACATGAGGCTGTACTATTACTAACACGGAGTACACGATCTTCTACCATCTCAATAAGGAAAATTTGATTTTTTTTTTTCCTCCACAGACCTGATTTACATGATGTGAGCCCCGTGAGTAATAACAACAACAACAACAACAACAACAACAACAATAATAATAATAAAAGATATCTCACTCATATCAGGCCGCCTCTAGCATGTCCGATGTGGTGGTTTCAATCATTGTGACAATCCAACATCTCAATTTTAGCATTGTCACTGGATATGGAGAGATATAAACTTTCACCACAATGAAACCTACAGGATGAAATACCACACTGAGAAATAAGCAGGACAGCATTGTTCAGAAACTGTTGTTGTGGCTGATGTGTGAGCTATACATTAACCCAGCAAGGGTTAATTTAAGTGTCCTAACCCTCCCCCACCACTACAAGTTGTGTCATTGACCAGTGTTTCAATATTTCACACTCATGTTTCCTGTGTTAGTTTGATTCCAATGAAGCCTCACTTTCTACAAATTGTAACTATTAATTTTTCCAGATAAATGACATGTCAGTTGCGTGGTAGCTTGGAACGTGTAATGTTTATTAGATAAAACAGCCACTCACATATGCACATAGTAAAATCCTAGTTTTCAGAAAAATAGTCCATATGTGATCATCAGTAGTATGCAATTAAAACCCAGGCCAGAATGTAAACCAGGTATAGTACAAGTGCATAAGCAGAAGTCATAGTAGACAGCCAGAGTCTGAAGGCAATATATCAGCCCTGGTCAACCAGGGATCAGTCTTCTGCATGTCAGGTATGTCCTTTATATCACAGACAGTCTACATCTACATTTGTACCCTGCAAGCCACCCAACAGTGTGTGGTGTAGGGCACTTTACGTGGCACTGTCATTAGCTCCCTTTCTGTTCCAGTCGCGTATGGTTTGCGGGAAGAACGACTGCCGGAAAGCCTCCGTAAGCACTCGAATCTCTCTAATTTTGCATTTGTGATCTCCTCGGGAGGTATAAGTAGGGGTAAGCGATATATTCGATACCTCATGCAGAAACGCACCCTCTCGAAACCTGGACAGCAAGCTACACCGCGATGCAGAGCACCTCTCTTGCAGAGTCTGCCACTTGAGTTTGCTAAACATCTCCGTAACGCTATCACGCTTACCAAATAACCCTGTGACAAAACGCGCTGCTCTTCTTTGGATCTTCTCTATCTCCTCCATCAACCCGACCTGGCACGGATCCCACACTGATGAGCAGTATTCAAGTATAGGTCGAACGAGTGTTTTGTAAGCCACCCCCTTTGTTGATGGTCTACATTTTCTAAGGACTCTCCCAATGAATCTCAACCTGGCACCTGTCTTACCAACAATTAATTTTATATAATCATTCCACTTCAAATCGTTCCGTACGTGTACTCTCAGATATTTTACAGAAGTAACTGCTACCAGTGTTTGTTCTGCTATCATATAATCATAAAATAAAGGATCCTTCTTTCTATGTATTCGCAATACATTACATTTACATCCATCCCTGCATAATATGTTTTACAGAGCCAACTGGTGGACCACTCGTGGTGAAGGTTAGTAGCTCAGTGCCCTCTTGATGGTGCAACCTCGCAGGACTTATATGTATTAATTTAGCAATCCCTCATCCTGATCAGTAATGGTCATCAAATTCTCTAAAAATGCCATCCTTTTTATTGGATTGTAGGCAACAAATTAAACCCACATACAGCTTTGCACAAAATGCTTTATTTTTCCAACTCGGAAAAGACAACTCAGTGTACTAACAACAGTCAAAGAGTAAAAACTTATATCTAATGTCCACTGCACTTGCATGGAGTAAACAAAGCATGCATCACTGGCAACTCTCACATCACCACACAGCCTCCCCCCCTCCCCCAAAGCGCAGAGCACCCGGGATAAATGAGTACTTAAACTTGACTTGTCTCCCGGCTCTCATACGGACGACTTGTTGCTGCGGGGATGAAGAAGCTGTTGTAGGCTCTTGCGTTGTGGTTCCTTGTGGTTCCATGTTCTCTTGCCACGGGTTCTTCAGCCATATCATGCATAGTGAGTTCCAAACTTCGGTCCTTCTCATCCTGTTGAGTGTCATCATACTCCAGTTCTGGTAAGATCTGTGGTGTCACCGCCAGACACCACACTTGCTAGGTGGTAGCTTAAATCGGCCGCGGTCCATGTAGTACATGTCGGACCCGCGTGTCGCCACTGTGATCGCAGACCTAGCGCCACCACCAAGGCAGGTCTCGTGATACGAGAGTGGACTCGCCCCAGTTGTATGAGAACCTAGCTACCGCCCAGTTGTACGAGAACCTAGCTACCGCCCAGTTGTACGAGAACCTAGCTATCGCCCAGTTGTACGAGAACCTAGCTACCGACCAGATGTACGAAGCCTTTCGCTCTCATTAGCCGAGAGACAGAATAGCCATCAGCTAAGTTAATAGCGACCACCTAGCAAGGCGCCATTTGTATCAGTGCCTATAGCTTACGAGTATTCAAGAGAGATGTATTCCAAGGACTAATAAAAAGATAAGTAATAAGCATCTACATACTTTTCTTCTTATTCATTTATAAGTTCTCATGTTCCAGACTTCACGCCCGTCTGCTTTAGCCGTGCGTGCCCTATCGGCTACAGCGTTAGTCTAGAGTTCATTTTCAGCCATCTCAACTTCACGGTGTCGGCCCAGATACCGACACAACAAGATCCATGCTGGTTTTACCCCCTCTATGGACACACTAATAGTTTTGTCATTCTGTGAGATGTCCATAGTATGGGTGTTGTGTCATATGATTCAATAAGGTTCTCCACTATATGAAGGTTGTAGTGGTGCTCTGACTGAATCTATGCAGAGCATGACACGTGTACAATCTCCCAATGCCTTATGCACAAAAAACTGGTCGCTTACTGTGTCTAGATACCGTAGACCTTCTCATTGTCTCCACATGCTCTCAGATTTCACATATCAGTCATGAGAGGTTTATTGGCATTGGTGATGAGACAGCAGTTAGGTAATCTGCCGGGATTCTCAGTGGTTCCCCATACACCAATTCCACCACTGAGGCACCGATGTCCATCTTGTATGCAGTCCATAATCCAAGGAGAACCAATGGAAATGCTTCTGTCCAGCTTCTCTGATGACACACGAGAGCTGCCTTCTACGTCCTGCGCCACCTCTCCACCATACCATTGCTCGCTGGATGATAACTTGTTGTATGGTGGTGCTAGAACCCACATAAATTAGCTAGCTCATTGAACAGACTAAACTCAAACTGGTGGCCTTAATCTGTTGTGATATGAAGGGGGCACCCAAAGCAAGCTAACCATTGAGAGACAGACGCCTTTGCAACCATTTCTGCCGCTATGTCAGTAATTGGAATGACCTCTGCCCATCTCATGCATCTGTCTACCACTGTGAACAAGTATTTATAGCCATCAGAAACTGGAAGTTGACCCATTAAGTCCAGATGGACATGGGCAAATCTTCCAGGTGATCCTGTGAAATTCCCAATTTCCGTGTGAATGTGTCGCCCTATTTTGTAGCGCTGACATTGTAGGCATGCGCAAGTCCATTCCCTGGCATCCTTTTTAATTGATGGCCAGACAAAATGTGCTGTCAGTAACTTGATTGTGGGATTTGCCCCTGGGTGCACCAGACCATGAACACTGTCAAATTCTGCTTTACGAAATCATTGTGGAATGTATGGGCACAGCTTCTGCCATGATATATTACACTATAACTTCATGCCGTGCATGAGTATCGGTTTTAAGTGTAACCCTGTTGTGTGGTCCATCAATAACTTCTGTAGATCCAGATCAATTTCCTGCAATGTCGTGAGTTCTTCATAATTTATTGTGCTGGTCACACTGCAAACATGAGAAAAGTAATGTGCAACCAGATTCTCCACACCTCTGATGTGCCTTATATCCGTGGTGAATTGACTGAAAAGCTCTTCTGTGTGCTGGAACTGCCTTGGCGAGCACTTATTGTTGATGTTGCTGAAAGCTGACACTATAGGTTTATGATCAGTGAAAATTGTTACTGGCCTGGTTTCAATATATGTGAAAATTGTTACTGGCCTGACTTCAACAACTCTCTTTCATATGCGCTCCATTTTTTCTGTCGGAGTTGCAGCTTCTTTCAGAGGAAACTAAGAGGTTCCCACTGCCCTTTGACTTGTTCTTGCAAGGCTGCACCAGTTGCGACCTGGCTGGCATCTGTTACAATACTCAACGGTGTTGCAGGTATGGGGTGTGTGAGTATCCTGCATCCTCTAAGCTTCTTTGTAAATCGCCAAAAGCTTTAGTCATTTCGCTTACCTGTGATATTGTTGCTATCCAGTGCATTCATAAGTGGTGCCTGTGTTTCAGTGGTAATTGGTAAATGATGCTGGTAAAAATTTACCATGACAAGATAACGCCTAAGTTGTTTGTAGTCAGTAGTGGTTACATATCCTTTGAGAATACCAAAATATCATCCAGATATGCATAACAGAAAGGTAATCCGTAGAGCACTTCATCAATGAATTTTTGCCAGGATTGGGCCGCATTTTTGAGTCCGAATGGCATAAACAGAAATTCAAATAGCCTAAAGGGTGTGATCACCACTGTCTTTGCCACGTTAGCTGGAGCCACAGGAATCTGATTGTGTGTCTTATGACAATCCAGTACTGAGAATACTTTCGCACCCGCTGTAGCGTAGATAAACTCTTTAATGTGTGGTATGGGGTACTTGTCCAAGATTGTTCTCATGTTCAGTTGGCGGTAGTCACCACAGGGATGCCATGTGCCATGTTTCTTGCGCGCTAGATGGAGAGGGGATGCACAAGAACTGTCAGACCTTCTAATTACCCCAGCCTGGAGCATCTCCTCTATTATCGCTTTTTGTCTCCGCTAATCGCTGTGGGACTAATCTGTGGATGTGTCTTGATAGAGGCAGACCTGGTGTGGTGCGTATATAATGCACTGTATTATGTTTAACTGCTGGAGTTTTTATGGCTTCTTGTTGGGGGGGACTGTATAGCTGAGCTACTGACTACTCCTAAAACAGCCTCTGCCACACTGCACCAAAAACCTTTTATCATGGCCCTGTTTGATCCAGTAGTAAGAGAGTTATTTGCCAAGTCCATTGTGAGTGCAAAATGAGACAAGAAATCTGCGCCTAAGATCGGCTGTAAAATATTTGCTACTACAAAATTCCACTTGTAACGAGTAGATAAACCAATATCTATCATGAGCTCTTTATAACCATACGTGTTTATACTTGGGTTGTTAACTGCTGTCAGTTTCAAAGGCTCCCATGTGTCCTTCTTAACAAAGCTCGTAGCCGGCAAGGTACTCACTTCCGAGCCGGTGCCTATCAGGAAGTTAAGGCCTGAGAGTCTATCAACCCTTTGTAATCTGTGCATTGTTAGCTTATATTCCCAGGATGATGCAAAGTGGCATAAAGGTATAGCATACAGGAAGCCTTCAAGTGCCTTACCTTGACTGTACGTGTTGCTGCCTGCAACTGTCATCCAGATCCTCATTCGTATATGGTGCCGTTTGTGAGTGCTGCAGCCCGTGATGCCTAGAGCAGGCTGCCCTTGCCATTTGGGTATCCACAAGGTTTTGTGCATCTCATAGCTTGAGCCCGAATCGTCAGTGATACCAGTAAAAATTGTCGGTGTGAGCTTAATCCAGTTTGGATTGTGACCTCTTCTTGTTACTGGTGGACCTGGTGGACGTCTGCAGGTCCAACTTATGCAGCCGAGTAGCCATATTTTCCATCGCATCTTGCAGTTTCCTGATCCCCTCAGTGATGCCTGGTTTTTGTCTGTAGCCTGTGGCTGCATAGCTTAACTTCAGTTCTTCTAACCATACCGATGAGTCATTATTGGCTCCGTTGCAGAGGTGGCAGATGACATTGCTACGGATGCTACGAGTGTCGACTGTAGAGTAGTGAAAGCTCTGTCAGCTATTTGCAGTTGCTTGTTGAGAGACTGTGCTTCGTATGCAATCAACATCAGTTGAATTTGGTGAGGAAGCTGCTGTCACCAGACATGCAGTAAGAATTCATTGGACATCATGGTTGCGTCGACTATAGTGCATAAATGGCTCCAAAATTCAGATGGCCTTCTGTCCCTGTGTTTCTCCAGGGAAAGTCGCTGTTCAGGTAATTTCATGCAGCAAGCGATCAACGCCATTTTAAGTGTGGTGTACGATTGTTGGAGCAGCAGATGTATGATCATATCAGAGACTATTGTTGTTGCCCTCTGATTCAGGTTGCTATTGCGAGAGTGAATTTTTCGTGGTCTTCAGTAATGTGTTGTTACTCAAAGATATTCTCTATAATTGCAAACCAAACATCTGGTTGTGTAGGCCTGAATGGAGGTGCTCTGAACTGCAATGGCAACAGCATGTTCGTGCATGAAAAATCTTCGGCATGTGAGTATGTTCGTGGTGTGGCTGCTACTACTGGAGTTTGCAAATTCATGAATTCCATTTTGCTATCATTCTGCAGCATTGCAAGCTCCAAAAGCCCAATCTCTTGCTGTAGCCATCATATCTCGTCATTTGTTGCTTGCAGAAATTTGTTAGCTTCTTCCATCTTTGGTGAAACTGCCGCACAATATTAAGTTGCGAGAGTTCTTATTTTTTCTGGTATCACCAATTATGTAGGCAACAAAGTAAACCCACATACAGCTTTGCATAAAATACTTTATTTTTCCAACTTGGAAACGGAGCTAACAGCCAAAGAGTAGGAACTTATATCTAATGTCCACTGCACTGGAATGGTGTAAACGATGCATGCATCACTGGCTACTCCCACACTCCCACAGTATAATTGAGTTTGCAGTTTATGTATCATTTTTAGGTTTACAAGATCCAGTGGCAGTTCTTCAATGCTTTATCTCTGTGGATGCAGGTAGCTGTAACTGCCCACTTGCTGTGCACAGTGATTTTGTTGTGATCTGTAAGAACCTTCGTCACTTTCTCGACTATCAAAATTACACTTGAATTTCAAATCTTTCTTTTTCTTGGTGGCAAGTGCAACGTGTGACTATATTATTTGTACACCTTTTTAAATTGTTGGTAAGAAATGCCTGCCATTTAAATGACACTGAACTGCAACAAAACTGTGTCTTCATGTGTATTCAAGCATACACCAGCTACAATCATTCAATACCACCACAATGTTATTCAACAACAACAAAATAAAGTATATGTTTCTCAACAGATGGAATATGCAATCGAATGCCTATGGTAAACTTGAATACGCAGTCAAATGCATGTGATAAACTTCTATCTTTGAAATGTTGGTTAGTTGAAGTGAGCTTTAGAAATCACCCAGAAAATGTAGATCCACCCCTTCTGTATTCAGCTAATGCTAAGCAACTTATCTGTAGATGAATGCTTAAAAAAGGCATTAATTTAGTGTTTCTTCATTATTATATTCATAAGTCCCTAATTTGACACAGAACAGCAGGCACTTTGTCCTTCATCTTTGTCAATCTTTACATACAGTTGTACAGAAGACTTCTATGTGTTTGGTATGGGCATTGTTTTAAGTAACATTATGAAGGTTTAATGATATAATATTTAAACAGCAACACATGAAATCCATTTTAAAGTTAATACTGTGCTTTGTTAACAGTGAACTATGGGAGTGGCCTGCTGTTGCCACATGTTCCAGCAATACTAGAACATTTGAAGCGCAAGCTGTCATCATCAAAAGCAGGCCTTGGTCACCGTGATTTAGAAGTGCTTGCAAGAGTATCAGAGCTGGTGCATGACCCATCAACGAGTGAGCTCTTGCTGCAACTGTTATTACCCACACTTAACAGAAAAGCATCTGCATCTGAAGAAACTGTGATTCAACTTTTCACAACTATTACTAATCTTGTCAAGAACATTGCATACCCATTGAAATACCTCAGGTTTGTTGTTTGTTGAAGATGGTATGTTTTCTTTGTACTCTTTATGACATCGACGTGGAGACTCTGACAGATAGCTTTGCTTTGCCCACTACTCATCACTTGTGAAGCATATACATGTTCATTCATTTTTGACTGAAGTAGTTATGTTGCGACTGATATGCACCAAAGTGGCAAATTATCTTGTATTTCATGATAAACCTGCAGAAATATGAAACTCATGCATTTGGTACTTGCACACTTGTCATCACAAGGTAATACATTTTGCAGACTGCAAAGTAAAAAACTATTAATAATTTTTTAAATTATTTTTGTCAGTAAATGTTCATAATGACAAGTTGATTACTATAGACTTTTAAAATTACTTTTTCCGTAAATGTGGACCAAGTCAGTTTGCTGGCCATGTAGCCATTTTGTTTATGGGTATGGCCACAAGGTGGCTATTTAAAAGTTACTATATGACACACCAGTTAAATATTAATAACAATTATTATGTTAGTCTTTCATACTACTCATATAATAACTGATAATTAAAAAAAGAATTAGTAAAAGAAAGACAGACTCACATGGTTCCAGTTTTTTAATTTGAAATTTGTTTATGGAATAGAAGGAGTTGTACAAGAGAAATGATTTCATGGTAGATTTGAAATTTGCTTTGCTGTCTGTCAGACATTTTGAAATGTTTCTTAATCTTGTCCTCAGAGAGGCTGTAATTTTGTACAAATTCATACTTGCAGCCATGGCCAAAATGCAGCACACTGATTAATGCCCTGTAGCTACATAACTGTGTTCAGAAATGTTCTGAATCCCACAACTGTACTAGAAAACAAATTCTGCCTATAGGCACTACGCATTACTGGATAATAGCTCAAAGTAAATACATCAAAAGCCTCACAGAAACACCATACTTATTGCTTCTGCAGAAACAAAATTAATTTATTGGCTTCAATTAGATCTCACCAAGTCTACCTTTTTCGTTAAAACCCCCACCTCTGGTTAGCTAATGGCTTCATGATGTGACATGAAGCTTCTGCTTATCAAGGAAGTGCTCACTCACTGAAATTCAATGCTTGTGTAGAAAACTGGTAAATTACCTATCAGAATTCAACACCTGCACATAGCAACACATCCTTTTTTTTTTATTTGAAAATAACCTTGTTAAACGAGGTTCCCTAACTACTGACTTCAGAAATGTTAAACATCTTTATTCCAGAGGGCACATGACTGCCTCTTCCATCTGGAAAGGCTGGTGGCCTACTCTTCAATCATGAGAGCTACTGACAGCTGGCAAAATTCTTTAAACATATCACACAGTCAGCTTTAGCATCCTCACTGATCATTCCCTTCTCACACCAGTAGCACTCCTTATTCCTAACAAGTTCTGTACAACACCAGCTGTCACAGGAGAATCACTACTCCTTAAGTCAGTCTAAAAGGCTCTGACCACAAAACACTTTAGACGGATTAAAGAGAGACTGTCTCATTGGCTCCAGGCTGGATAAAGCCCCCTTCCACTGAGTACTAGCTTTTGCATATTTAACACCCGAGAGTATGACCCGAGACTGGCAAGGAATCATATTTTACAATTTTATGCTGTGTGGATAAATGTTCAATGATTTTTGTAATTTTCTTTTGGAGCCACAGATAGTTTTAGTAATGTTTGAGATAGGTCTTTCTTTCCCTTATAGTGTTTTAGCTGAGGACAAATATATTTTTCTCAAATTGTAATGAATTATTTATGAAGAATATGTTTTGTGAATGTAGCAACTGTGAAGAACAGCAGTGTTAAAATGCCTAATGTTTTCCGAAAAGTGTCCACAAGATGATTATGTGTGAACACAGTGTACTGCTTTCAGTGCTCACTCTTGTGCAATCAAGGCTTCCTTTCTAATTAATGAGTTCCACATTAAAATTATGCTATAAGACATTCAGGTGTTAACTATGTTATAATGATGATTTATTTGTTTCCATAATTAGATTTTATAGAAAGAGCAGAAGTTGCTGAACAAAGTTGTTTGAGCAGCACCAAAATATATTGTCCAATTAAGGTTTTCATCACTGTGAAGATATTAACAAATATCAAATAATTTTCGTTATTCCTTCCAGTTATATCTATATTGTCCAATTAAGGTTTTCATCACTGTGAAGATCTTAACAAATATCAAATAATTTTCATTATTCCTTCCAGTTATATCTTATTCATGAAGTTAGAGGAAGTTGTAAACACATTGTCAGTATGCTTATACGTGTATTCTTAGGAAACAAAAATAAAGGAAAGAAAAAAAAAAAGATCTCATATTAAAATTGTCACTATATAGGCTCAAATTGTGTAATAGCATGACCTTTTGAAACTATAACATTGGGTATATTCTGCACCAACTCACTTTGTACTATAATTATCTGCTCTTTGCTTGTGATGTGAAGGAAACAGTTTAATCTACCTGAAATTATGAAGTTTATGGTATAGAGAAAATAAATATAAATTCTAAATGTTTGATTTGCCTTTTAATTTTAAATTATCAAGGACCTTAAAATTATATCAATATAGTGTGGATGTTTTAAAATCAAAAAAGTTGTCTGAAAAATAAGAAATGTTTCATCCATTTAAATATGAGTTTTTAAAAATTATTTGTATTATAATTAACAGCATAATGATCATGCTTATATTGTAGGTCATTAGCACCATTATTTGGTACAGTCTCTGCTACCGCTCCACGAAAACTACTCTGTGATTTGGTAATGGCTATTGCAGAAAGAGATTTAAAGGAACAGAAAAGTGATGTGGTTATTAATGCTCAACTTTTAATGGAAATAAATGCGTGGGATGCCAGATGGATTGAACAACCAGATTTCAACAGGCGTCTTGATGGTTTTAAAAGAGTCAAAGAAATGTTATCTGAAGGGAAAATCAGCCTTGACTTTGGTGTGATGATAATTCACAACTGTTTCCACATCTTAAAATCAGTAAGTTAATTAATTTGTAAATACAAATAGTGAGTACCCAGATAGCAATAAGAGGTTATTTTTTATGAGCTAATTATAACAACCTTTGTATGGGCAGTAAAATTATTTTTTTTATCTTCTCCCTCTCCCCTTCCCATGATGCTACAAACTGGGGTAATTAACATGAAAATTCTAACATAAATACCTGATTGCCAGAGCACCAATACATGGCTAATTTAACCAAGAAACTAAATTCTGCCTGCTGTGCATATTCTTGACCTGTCAGTGTGATTGCTAATGTACTTTGCAAACCTTTACTTGATACTGTCCTTTGGTGTAATCTTCCGCTAAAAAAAACGTGTTTATGCTAGAGAAATGTGCAGTAAGAATGTTGAGAAAAAGTCAATAACTTAAGAATACGTAGATGTGTCTTCTGGGACCTTGGTATTTTTACAAATATGTGCCAGTATATTTACCCCCTTTTGGTATTTGTGATCAATGGCATGAGTGAATTTAGGGTAACTGTGAAATGCACCCACAATACTAGAAATGAAAATAATTTAAATGTAGCTTTTGCATCCCTGTCTAGGAATCAGAATTCAGCTTTACAGTCCAGTAAAAAAGGTTTTAACATGTTGCCAGCAGACATCAGGCAGGAAATTGGAAAAATCTAGATATTAAAAAAGAAAAGAAAATAGTACTTAAGTTCTATCCTTGTAATTAATCATAATATTTAGACTCAGAGGGTGCAATTTCAGGTTAACACTAATGTTCATATTAAAAAAGTTTTTATCTTTGACTGTATATTGACAGTTGATAATGTTCTCTGTAGTCAGTAGAGATGTATAAATTCTTAGTATGAAGTAGTTGGTAAAAACAGCAGCTAAGTAATGTAAGAGGAAGGGTAATGACTTTTTTTGCAATCCACTGCTTTCCTGCTAATATACCTGCATTTATAGTGTGTTAGTAAGTAATTCCCATAATTAATAATATAATGTTTCCAAAGATTGTAGATGGACAGTATAGATTATGAGGAAATGAAGAACTGTAGAAGGAAAATGGAAGATTCAGAGAATCGGTTAGAAAAAGGCCTTTGTTGAGGATGAATGAGAAGAGACTGACAAAACATTTTCAAGGTACTTGACAGAAGCCCTAAGGCTTCTGACAGTTGGTTCATGTATGAGAGAAGGGATCATGAACAGGTTGGATTAAACTGAAGAGACATCTCAGACCAGGCCTAGGCAACTTTATAGATTTCCATGATAAACGAAAAGAGAAATGCAGATGAACAGAGGGAAGAAGAAAGGCTACCAGAGAAAGACTGCAAAGATTTTGGTCTGCAAGGAAGGCTTCCAGTAATGTGCAGTGGTTACCTCATACAATACCTGTAAAGGCCCCCGTCCTGATAAGATTTATGTAACACAGAGTATGAATGAATGAACAAATGTACTACTGCAATTAAAAAACTCCTCTTCAGTACTTTGAGTTAGTTTATGTTAGGTTTTTGCATTTCCCCATGATGATACCATGTGTCATATGCTTTACTTCCTATAAGATCAATAAACAAAACAGAAATTAGAGAGCTTAGGAAGAGAGCAATTTTTAAATATACTGATAACCAAAAACCTTAATGCAGTGCTGTATCAGTAACGCATTTCATTAAAACTATTCGATTTTTATTCACAGTGGCTGTGCTTCTTTGTTCTTTATCAATTACTTTCTTTTTGTTGCAGGAAAAGGACATGTCTCTTAGAGATAGTGCTGGATACTGCCTACGAAATTTGGCACCTGTTATGTGTCACAAACATTCAGACATCTCTGCTGAAAGAGAATTTCTCATCAGTGACACCCTTCTAAACTTGATTAGGCAGGGAATAAAAGATTTTAATGAAGTAGTTAGACATGAATCATTATGCTTACTTGGAGAATTGGTAAATATTATTATTATTTGTCAACTGTTTTTAACAGCTTACCTGCTTTTTTAAAATTTTTATTCCTTACATGCCCTTAACTTAGTAACTGTGCGAGCCCCTCTCTCCTTCTATATTGGTTAACTCGCATAAGTTTCGATACAACCTAATTCCTTTATTATTAATGATTTCTGCAAAACTGTTAGTTCCCTTTAATTTCCAATCATGACCTACATTTCTAGTAATTGACATAAAGAATTGTTTCTAATTAATACACCTACAAAGAATGCTTATTCTGAGAACTATTGATTGAAATCTGTTAAGTCGCAACGTATTACAAAACGCCTTTCTGCTGCTTAAATGGTTGCCTGTGATCTTTGTGTAATCACAGATATTTCCTGGCTGTGTCCACTCACTACTACTGAGAGAGAGACTGGAAGACGAACAATGAAATACGGGAACTGTAAAGTTCAGTGGAGCAGGTCATTTATGATTCATGGAAAATTATGCACCATTGGCAGAGTAGCTAAACTAAATTTATCAGGCTGTTGAGTTTCCCTCCATTTCCCTAATAATGAAAATACTTCTAAGAGGTAATCTGCATTCTGTACTGTAACATCAAATGTAGATTAATGAGACAACTATCTGATATTTAATTTTTTGCAGATTATTTAAATCTCATTATTAGAGGGCCTTAAGGTACGCATTAAAACATTCAAAATATGCGTTCATATAGGTTAAAAATGCCAGGCTTATGCACTAAAATTCTGCAAATACACACTTTAATATAGGAAATGTCCTCAAAAATACACCAACCATATATTTTAAAAGAACAAACTTGTGCAAAATTGAAACTATATGTATTTTTTTAGAATCTTATGGAGTGTATTGTAAGTTAGCAAAAACATGCTTGATACTATTTCACACCTGTGAGATTATTTAAATCTTTTTGTGCCCCATGAAGAATATGTGAATTGCCAATGTACAGCTGGATATTTATGTCTGAGCCACCATTTTCAAGTTTTGTTTAAATGCATATCTGCTACTCAGCCCATCTGCTGTATTATGAGAAACCATTGTTTAGGTTCTGTACAAATAAATCACAGAAAGCAATACTCTATTACTTTTCTGGAAATGTACAAAACAAAGCACTTCTAGAGGCGACCACTACAGTAGTTCGGAAGTTTTTTAAATAACTCTCTTGTTAGTACAGAACAACACTTTGTAGGTTCGGCTGGGAAGCACTCAAATACAAATCACACTCAGTGCACCCTACGTTGTCCATTCGTTCACTGAAAACACAATTGTCAGTTGAATAGTGAGCAAACACAGTACTGCATTAGGCAGAGAAGCAAGTCCATGTGCTACCCAAATGTTGTTGGTAAATACCAACATAGTGCAAATAGTCCAGGGGAAACCACATAGTGCAGGGTTGTTGTCATTTGGTACTCTGGAGAGCATGCTATAAACATTGGCTGGGTGCGACAGATGAGACCATGATGGTCTACAGCAAACCTTAAATCTGCCATGGATGTTATGCCACACGACCTTGTCCTGGCAGATGTATCCTTCTGTGCCACACCTAGCAACCTCACCAAACATATGCATAATTATACCAATTGATCTACTGAGACATCTGACAGAATTGCAGGAGTTTACACTTCTCAGACAGTTCCAGTTATACATTGACAGTGCTTTGAAGTCACCCGTGCTGTACTTAATGGATACATCACAATCCACATCATAACGACACCCCCCCTCCCACCCCTTGCCCCATCCACCCCCTCCTTAATACCAGCTTCTCTTAATTGGATAGGTGGGACTGTACTTCCTTCAGTTCTGCCATATCCCTGGGCAAAAATGTTTGTACATGCTGTCCTGCACCGGCATCCTCCTCCATTCCCACCTCTTTCACTTTTCTTTCCTTACATCACCTTCGTACCCTTCATTACAACACTTTGACTCTAACATTAGTTTGCCTCATATTTTCATAAATCTTCATCCACACTTTTCTTTGGTTGGTCTCCGTTTTCTTGTATTCTAAAACTCCTTCTATCCTCCCTGCCCCTTCTAACCTCACACCAGTTTTCACTATGTGTAACAAGCTACTATCTCTGTGCATATCAGGGTGCGGAGCTCTCTCTGGGACCATTGTCCTTTCCCATATTATCCTTTTTCTTGAGGCTTGCCCTTCCTGTACCTTTACCACTCACTCCCCCTCCCATCTCCTATTTTACTCTACTCATTACAATATTTCAGTTCACATTTATATGCCTCTTTACACTCACTGTGTCCACTATATGGAGAGAGATTATCTTTACTTTTTTTCTTTGTGTTCCTCTCAGAATTTTGGAATCTTGTATTAATTTCTGAGACGTATGGCACAAAGATCAGTTTTATAACATAAATTTTCCATGCCCTCTTCGAAAATTAATCTCTCAGAAACAGAGTTTGTGTTACACATTACCAGAAAGGCTTCTGTATATTGTACTTAGACTTGGAACTGGACCTATTTTAAAGAACAAGAAGCAATTTGAATTATTGTTTTCTGTGTTCAGTCAAGAATATACAACATTACAATGGAGTACAAAACTTTGTTCCTCATTTGAATGCTGGTTCAAAAAACAATTACCGCCTCAGCCATACTAAGTGTTGTAATTAATTTTAGGCTAGGCAGTGTGAAGAATTACATCCAGTTTTACGAGACCTCTCCAAGCTAAGCAGCAAGACAGATCCAGAAGTGGACTTCTTTGAAAATATAGTTCATTTGCAGAGTCACAGGAAAGCAAGAGCTTTACTGAAGTAAGTGATTACTTTCTGCGTTGTGCAGTGTTAGCAGGTAGCATTCAATATTTTGCAAATATTGTAATTATCTGCCTTTTATCTGCTTTATTTCAGGTTCTGTGAGGTGGCAAAAGGCCTTGTAAAACCACCAACTCCTCGGACATTGACTCATTTTATTCTTCCATGTGCATCGCTTTTCCTTTGTTCAGAAAAGTTTGCCAACAAAAATAGTCTTGTAGATGCTGCAATTCAGGTACTTGATTTGCAGAATACTTTTGATTCTATGATTGTGTGAATATTTTCTCTAATGATACTTTGCATTTCAGGCAGTTGGCATGGTTTGTCGTCTTCTTCCTTGGCACCAGTATGAGACTGTACTTAGGTTTTATCTTGGAAAGATGCGTGTATCTGCTGAATTCCAAAGACAGCTGGTGCGAATCATCATAGCAATTCTGGATGCTTTCCATTTTAATCTTGACAGAGCTGTGAACAATGCAGGAAATGATGTGAAAATGAACAGCCTTGAAAATGCAGCAGAAGGTGCAGCAAGTGATGAAAAGGACAAAATAATGCTAACGGCAGGTCATGAGGAGGCTGAGAAAGACAGTGTTATTCATTCGGAACACCAGTCATCTGATGAAGGTTGTATTTAAATATTGGTTTTTAGCTTAAGAGAGAAAATTTTAATTGAATATAGTTTTATAGACTGCTGTTCCCTTCATGTCTCATAATGTGTAAGTTATAAATTGGTGCCACTGTACACAACTATTTCTGTGAACGAACAATCCTGTTGCAAGAATATGCGCAACTGAGCATTATACCGGAGGTTGAAAGTACCACTTCCGTTGTAAATTTCTTTTACTATCACAACCGGTTTCGGGCTCTCATAAGCCCATCCTCAGTTGTCGCAACTCTGCTGTGGCCCCCGAGCGCCATGGTGGACATGTACTAGGCGCAGTTTGCTAGGGGGCCACAGCACAGTTGTGACACCTGAGGAGGGGCTTATGAGAGCCCAAAACTGGTCATGATAGTAAAATAAATTTACAACTGAAGCAGTAGTTTCAACTTCTGTGAATTTATTAAACAGTTGAGATTTACTGTTGTGGATGTGAGTGGAGGGAGATCTAAGAAGTGTACATGATCGTGGTGACTGCTAAACCGTACAATCTGGAGGATTAAAAAGTATGAATTGATGTGATGGCTGAATATGATGCAAGCTAAGTTACGTGGAACTACACGTGGCAGTTTACCAACAGAGATACTGGAATTCTGTCCACCAACAGTAGTGTGCCACAATTACGTAGGGGCAGATTTTATTTTCAATGCGTATTCTGTTGAGCTGATGAAGCAATTGTTTGTCATTTGTATCCTGTCAATAAAAAGAACAACAAACAAAAGTGAAGAAAGGGAACTCTAAAATAAACTCTATAAACTCCATATAAACAGGCCTCAGAAGACCCAAAAGTACCAACTGACCACCATGTCATCCTCAGCCAATAGGCATCATTGGATGCGTATGTGGAGGGATGAGTACTCAGCACTTCTCTCTCCCAGCCATTGCCAGTTTTTGTGAGGCTAGAACTGCAACTTGTTGATCAAGTAGCTCCTCAGTTGGCCTCACAAGGGCTGAATGCATCCCGCTTGCCAGCAGTGCTCGGCAAACCTGGACAGTCACCCATCCAAGTGCTAGCGGAGCCTAACAGCACCCCACTTTACTAATCTGACAGGATCTGGTGTTACCACTGTGGCAAGCCCAAGGGCAAGAACAAGAACTACTCACCTGTAACGGAGTGATTCGCAGCACATTAACATGTAACAACATAAAGATATTTGTGTTATTGAAATATCTTGCCAATTTTGCTCTCTTCCAGTCTTGCATCCATCCATTTCTTGTTGAATCTTTGAAGATATATCTGAGCTCAAACATAATGAGGTATCTCAAACATAATGACCTCCTCCATGCCAACCAGTATGGATTCACAAAATGTGTGAAATCTAACTCACACTTTTCTGTCATGACATCCTAAAAGCCAGGTCAATCAGGTAGATGCAGTATTTCTTGACTTCCGAAAAGCCTTTGACTCAGTACCACTCCTTTGCATATTATCAAAAGTGCGATGCTATAGGGTATCAGACAAAATATGTGATGGGATTGAGGATTTGTTGGTAGGAGGCCACAGCATATTATTTTGAATGGATAGTCATCAACACCCCCCCATGAACCATGGACCTTGCCGTTGGTGGGGAGGCTTGCGTGCCTCAGCGATACAGATAGCCGTACCGTAGGTGCAACCACAACGGAGGGGTATCTGTTGAGAGGCCAGACAAACATGTGGTTCCTGAAAAGGGGCAGCAGCCTTTTCAGTAGTTGCAAGGGCAACAGTCTGAATGATTGACTGATCTGGCCTTGTAACAATAACCAAAACGGCCTTGCTGTGCTGGTACTGCGAACGGCTGAAAGCAAGGGGAAACTACAGCCGTAATTTTTCCCGAGGGCTTGCAGCTTTACTGTATGATTACATGATGATGGCGTCCTCTTGGGTAAAATATTCCGGAGGTAAAATAGTCCCCCATTCGGATCTCCGAGCGGGGACTACTCAAGAGGATGTCGTTATCAGGAGAAAGAAAACTGGCGTTCTACGGATCGGAGCGTGGAGTGTCAGATCCCTTAATCGGGCAGGTAGGTTAGAAAGTTTAAAAAGGGAAATGGATAGGTTGAAGTTAGATATAGTGGGAATTAGTGAAGTTCGGTGGCAGGAGGAACAAGACTTCTGGTCAGGTGACTACAGGGTTATAAACACAAAATCAAATAGGGGTAATGCAGGAGTAGGTTTAATAATGAATAGGAAAATAGGAATGCGGGTAAGCTAGTACAAACAGCATAGTGAACGCATTATTGTGGCCAAGATAGATACGAAGCCCACGCCTACTACAGTAGTACAAGTTTATATGCCAACTAGCTCTGCAGATGACGAAGAAATTGAAGAAATGTATGATGAAATAAAAGAATTTATTCAGGTTGTGAAGGGAGACGAAAATTTAATAGTCATGGGTGACTGGAATTCGAGTGTAGGAAAAGGGAGAGAAGGAAACATAGTAGGTGAATATGGATTGGGGGACAGAAATGAAAGAGGAAGCCGCCTGGTCGAATTTTGCACAGAGCACAACATAATCATAACTAACACTTGGTTTAAGAATCATGAAAGAAGGTTGTATACATGGAAGAACCCTGGAGATACTAAAAGTTATCAGATAGATTATATAATGGTAAGACAGAGATTTAGGAACCAGGTTTTAAATTGTAAGACATTTCCAGGGGCAGATGTGGACTCTGACCGCAATCTATTGGTTATGACCTGTAGATTAAAACTGAAGAAACTGCAAAAAGGTGGGAATTTAAGGAGATGGGACCTGGATAAACTAAAAGAACCAGAGGTTGTACAGAGATTCAGGGAGAGCATAAGGGAGCAATTGACAGGAATGGGGGAAAGAAATACAGTAGAAGAAGAATGGGTAGCTTTGAGGGATGAAGTAGTGAAGGCAGCAGAGGATCAAGTAGGTAAAAAGACGAGGGCTAGTAGAAATCCTTGGGTAACAGAAGAAATATTGAATTTAATTGATGAAAGTAGAAAATATAAAAATGCAGTAAGTGAAACAGGCAAAAAGGAATACAAACGTCTCAAAAATGAGATCGACAGGAAGTGCAAAATGGCTAAGCAGGGATGGATAGAGGACAAATGTAAGGATGTAGAGGCCTATCTCACTAGGGGTAAGATAGATACCGCCTACAGGAAAATTAAAGAGACCTTTGGAGATAAGAGAACGACTTGTATGAATATCAAGAACTCAGATGGAAACCCAGTTCTAAGCAAAGAAGGGAAAGCAGAAAGGTGGAAGGAGTATATAGAGGGTCTATACAAGGGCGATGTACTTGAGGACAATATTATGGAAATGGAAGAGGATGTAGATGAAGATGAAATGGGAGATATGATACTGCGTGAAGAGTTTGACAGAGCACTGAAAGACCTGAGTCGAAACAAGGCCCCCGGAGTAGACAATATTCCATTGGAACTACTGACGGCTGTGGGAGAGCCAGTCCTGACAAAACTCTACCATCTGGTGAGCAAGATGTATGAAACAGGCGAAATACCCTCAGACTTCAAGAAGAATATAATAATTCCAATCCCAAAGAAAGCAGGTGTTGACAGATGTGAAAATTACCAAACTATCAGCTTAATAAGTCACAGCTGCAAAATACTAACACGAATTCTTTACAGACGAATGGAAAAACTAGTAGAAGCCAACCTCGAGGAAGATCAGTTTGGATTCCCTAGAAACACTGGAACACGTGAGGCAATACTGACCTTACGACTTATCTTAGAAGAAAGATTAAGGAAAGGCAAAGCTACATTTCTAGCATTTGTAGACTTAGAGAAAGCTTTTGACAATGTTGACTGGAATACTCTCTTTCAAATTCTAAAGGTGGCAGGGGTAAAATACAGGGAGCGAAAGACTATTTACAATTTGTACAGAAACCAGATGGCAGTTATAAGAGTCGAGGGACATGAAAGGGAAGCAGTGGTTGGGAAGGGAGTAAGACAGGGTTGTAGCCTCTCCCCGATGTTGTTCAATCTGTATATTGAGCAAGCAGTAAAGGAAACAAAAGAAAAATTCGGAGTAGGTATTAAAATTCATGGAGAAGAAATAAAAACTTTGAGGTTCGCCGATGACATTGTAATTCTGTCAGAGACAGCAAAGGACTTGGAAGAGCAGTTGAATGGAATGGACAGTGTCTTGAAAGGAGGATATAAGATGAACATCAACAAAAGCAAAACAAGGATAATGGAATGTAGTCTAATTAAGTCGGGTGATGCTGAGGGAATTAGATTAGGAAATGAGGCACTTAAAGTAGTAAAGGAGTTTTGCTATTCGGGGAGCAAAATAACTGATGATGGTCGAAGTAGAGAGGATATAACATGTAGGCTGGCAATGGCAAGGAAAGCGTTTCTGAAGAAGAGAAATTTGTTAACATCCAGTATAGATTTAAGTGTCAGGAAGTCATTTCTGAAAGTATTCGTATGGAGTGTAGCCATGTATGGAAGTGAAACATGGACGATAAATAGTTTGGACAAGAAGAGAATAGAAGCTTTCGAAATGTGGTGCTACAGAAGAAATTCTGAAGATTAGATGGGTAGATCACATAACTAATGAGGAAGTATTGAATAGGATTGGGGAGAAGAGAAGTTTGTGGCACAACTTGACCAGAAGAAGGGATCGGTTGGTAGGACATGTTCTGAGGCATCAAGGGATCACCAATTTAGTATTGGAGGGAAGCGTGGAGGGTAAAAATCGTAGAGGGAGACCAAGAGATGAATACACTAAGCAGATTCAGAAGGATGTAGGTTGCAGTAGGTACTGGGAGATGAAAAAGCTTGCACAGGATAGAGTAGCATGGAGAGCTGCATCAAACCAGTCTCAGGACTGAAGACAACAACAACAACAACAACAACAACAACAACAACAACAGTCATCAACAGATGTAATAGTTGTTTTGGGTGTACCCTGAGGAAGTGTGTTGGGTCCCTTGCTGTTCATGCTGGATGTTAGTGATCTTGCAGGCAATGTTAATAGTAACCTCAGATTTTTTACAGATGATACGGTTATCTACAGTGAAGTACAGTCTAAACAGATCTGTACAAATATTCAGTGAGACCTTGATAAGATTTCAAAGTAGTGCAGTGATTTACAAATTTCTTGAAATGTTCAAAAATGTGAAATTGTGGATAGTTAGTCATAGCTGGAATCTGTAAACCCATACAAATACTTGGTTGCAACATTTAGTTGGGACATGAAGTGTAACGATCACATAGGCTCAGTCATGGGTAAGGGAGGTAGTAGGCTTTGATTTGTTGATTGAATACTACAGAAACACAATCAGTCAACAAAGAGATTGCTTACAAATTACTTGGATAACCAAACCTAGAATATTACTTAAGTGTGTGGGACCTGCACCAAATAGGACTAGTGAGGGGTATTGAACATATACAGACAAGGTAGCATGAATGATCGCAGGTCTGTTTAATTCCTGGGTGAGTGTCACTGATATGTTGAAAGAAGTGAACTGACAGACTCTTGAAGAAAGGTGGAAACCATCCCCAAAAATTCTGCTGACACAGTTTCAAGAACTGGCATTATAAAATGATTCTAGGAATATACTAATATACTACAGGCCCTACATATCACTTCCATAGGGATCATGAGGATAAGATTAGATTAATTACAGCACACACGGGGAGCTTTAAACAATTTTTTTTTTCTGCACTCCACATATGAATGGAACAGGAGAAAGCCCTAATAATTGGTGCAGTGGGATGTTCCCTGTACCCTCTGCTATGCACTTTACAGTGGTTCACAGAGTATGGATGTAGATGTAGAAAGTATTCATTTTTCCATTCATTTAGTACTATCTTTCATAGGAGAAGACAGATTTCTTAGCCAAGACCACATAAAGCACTGTATTGTGGATGACCGGTTTTGGTAAAACTATGTTACCATCATCAGATCTTCGTAGAGGTTACTATAAACATCTTGTAGTAGATGCACACAATATCTTTCCATTAAATCTCCAGATGTACAACATATGACATGAATGATGTGTTGGCTTGTCAAAAGTAAAAATCTTTCTTTTCTTATGTAGACTCAAATCATACATTCTTTGTACCTTCTTAATTCCTTACTTTTATCTCCTCTAGCTTACCTTCATCCCACACATCTTCTTATGAACCAGTGTTGCACAGTTTGAATGTCCCCTAGTGTAACAGTTACTCCAGCGGCTGCCATACTGCAGCCCCCTGTTCATACAGCCACATTTCATCGCTAAGATTTCTTTCTTGTTCCTTTTATTTATTTTTATTTTACCTTTTACTCCATATCAGTGTGTGAAACACAACTACTCTACTGTGTATGTTTCCATATGATTGCTTTTCGAGTGCATGTTTTAGACAAGTCTTTGATCTCTCCTTTTTGGTCATCTTAACTATATTAACAATGTAAACACTTTCTCTACCTATTGTTGTTATAGTTAATTCTTATTAAAACTGTTCTCAGTATTGAATTTTCATTTGCTATCCTCTTTGCTGCATTTTGTTACTGCAAATCCAACCATGAAGTTGCTCATTGTAACTTCATCCATTCAGAAAACTTTGTGACTCTATCATAACAATCCAGTTCTGTATTCATGAAAGCCTGACTAATATTTGGCATCCCTTACAACTGACTTACCATTAACACCATTATTTATGGTTAACACATGTCCTTTCATAAAGAGTTTTACCTTTTCTGATTCTTCCGGTCTTGCATAATCACACTATCCTATCTCAGATCATTTATACTGTGAAAATAATATCCTACATCATATTTCTGTTACCCTGAACAATGTACCCAGGTGCATCTAAGGAAATTATCTCAGTTACTTAATGTCTTATTTCTACTTGGGAGTACCTCTGTACATTGAAGACTCTCTTATCAGAGTATCCTCAGTTTCTTTTAAACCCAGAACCTGCCATATTGAGTTACCTATAACATACCAAAAATTTTGTACAACCACCATAAATCAAACTGCCCCTAAGCACACTCTGCAGACTCTCAACACAGTTGGCAGCCTATCTTTCTTAACTTGACTCCTGAACGAGCCTCAATGCACAGAAACATCTTGCCTTTGACCCCAGACCGAAGTTTAATCATGTTGCACTAGTGAATAAAGGGTGTGTTTTTGTTTACTTGTTCACTTTAGTGGAAGCATTTCTTTGCCATCCTCCAAACTGACCATAGACAGCTGAGAAGTAGAGCCTTTTGTTAAAGAGTGCCAATTGTGATCTGTCACCACTTCAACCCAGCAGTCTTTTGTAACCTTCCAGTAACACCTCATCTCCAGTCCCACTTTACCTTTCTTCCTCAAAACTCTTCCCGCTGAATCCAAAATCAGAGCTATGGAGCAAATATCTGTTCATTACCCTTAGACCACTCTTGGCATGGTTCTTACTGCTGGGAAGGGATCTACCACCATGGTCACAAATCACAGTGAGTATTTAGCTGAGAGTCATTACCATATCTCTGCCACCACTAGTTATAAACATTATCATTTTGACCATTTACAGAAGTCCAACATTACCTCCTTCAGCCTCTCAAAACATTAGGCCCATTCCAAAACTTGTTTCCTGAATCTGTCTTCCTCTTCATTCTGGCAGTCTGTTAGAGACCTACCTTTTACCTACTCCTCGAGCTCCGCAAACCCTTATCCCCTTGTCTCCCACCTAGTCGTTCCATTGTGGCTGGTTACAGTACTTCCATAGAAAACTGTCAACCTGAACCTTCAGCCAATTATCTAGTCTCTCTTTTTACATCCAAGACAATGATAATTCCTGATAGTGCCTTTTCATAGTTCCTTTCCCATAACAAACAGAATTTTTGCTTTTCACAATGAATGGCAAATCCCTGTACACAGACATCTTCCATGCGCATGATCTTGTTACTATGAAACTCCAACTTTCTCAGTGTCCTGTTAGCAAGTCCACAACCTCCATTCCAATCCTTTGGAACAATTTTCTAACTTCTGATTATTTCTCTTTAGAATACCAAATTTGGAAATGCCAAGGGTACCCAAACTATCTTGGGTATAACTGTCTCTCCAGCATATCCTCCATTCTCGCAATCCCCATGACCTAGACCTTCACTAGTCCCCATACCTTACCCTTACCCTTACCCTCACCTCAACTCAGTTTTCTTCTCCAGTCACAGAGTGAGGTGGCACAATGCTTAGACACTAGACTCAGGTTTGAACCCCTGAATGGCCATCCAGAATTAGGTTTTCCTTTATGGGAAATACTGGGATCGCTCCTTTGAAAAGGACTGGGTTGATTTACCCGTCATTTCCCCATCTAAGTTTCTGGACTATCCTTAATGATCTTGCCATCCCCTTGTCTGAACATTGCCACTGTCTTTCTCCCAGATCCAACCCCCTACCTCCTTCCTTACCTAAGTCTGCCTACTGGTCTCTTCCCTGATGAAACCATATCCATTGCTATTTTCAGCCACCGTTGATATGTCATTCTTCATACAAATACAGCCCATTTCAGTCTTGTAGTCTTCAGAAATAGTATTTGATCCTCTTTAAAGAAATTCAAACTCTGTATTTATGGAATTCTGGCAGAGATCTATGGTGCTGAAGAGGAAAGCCTGTCTTTGCAAATTTATAAAATCAATCAAAGAGTTTATGTAGAACAAATATTACAAATTTATAAAAGCAAAGAGTTTGTGTAGAACTAATATTACAGCACGAATATAAAGTAACAGTGAACTGTCCCATACACAAGAATGGGAAAATAGCGTATTTAACACGCATGTGCCTCTATTCTTCTCACATTTGCCACAAGATCTTCTCAGAATTCCTTCTAGACCAACTGAACCCCCTGTAGCAGAAATAATTGGAGGATACGAATATAATCTGCAAGTTCAGTGTACTCCCAATTATTCATGTGCAGCTCATCTAGTTTGCAGGTTATACACGCATCTAAAAATTTAAAAATTAAAAAGAAGGTGTGCAATATTTTTCTCTAGGAAACAGCAATTAACAACCTGTTGCATGACAATAAGTGCCATTTCCATTATTTTAAGTGACAGCCACTTGACAACAGAGCACTATTTCCATTGTTATTGGCCAGCCTGTTCCATGTAAATTGAAAACAGATTAAGTTTTCTTATGTTAATCGGCATGTGTGTATGAAGCGAGTTAAAAGAAATTTGTAAAAGAGATGATTTATAAATGAAAGGAACGTCGGTTGACATTAAAACAAAAATTAGAATTAATTGAAAGATTTCAGAAGAGGGAAATGGCTGCGAAACTAAGTACTTAGTATGGTTTTGGAATGCAGACTGATTGGGTCATTAAAAAGAATAAGCAGAAAATGCAAGGTTCTGTCAGGAAACTCGATTCTAGTTATGGACCATCAGCACAAAAAAGCATGAAGAGCTCTACATTTCATCAATCAGATACTGCTCTTTTGCAGTATCTATTTGACCAAATGTAGATCTCTTCATGCAGATGGTGCATAACTAGAACCACTGCTCTTTTGCAGTGGTGTAGCCAAAAACAAGCAGAAGGTGTTGTTTCAAAAGCGATGGTAGCTGAAACAGCTAAATTTTTTCATGGAGCTCTAGGGTTTGAGGGAGAATTTAATGCCTCACCCGGATAGCTAAATGAATTCAAACAGCTTCACAGGATTTGTGAACTTACTATGCAAAGAGAGCGACTTAGTTCAAATGTTGCATCAGTTGATTCCTTCCGGGAAGAATTGCAGATGTTTGTGGAAACCAAATTTATAAATTCAGACAAAAGTGGTCTGTATTGGAAATGTCTATCGACCAGAACTCCTGCTTTTAAGAGGGAAATTTATGCTCCTTGGACATGAGTTGTCTAAAGAATATATTACAATTTTGTGCACCGCTAATGCTTCTGGGAACTACAATGTAAAACTACTAATGATTGAAAATCAGAGACAACCCGAACACTCGACGATATAACAGCTAACGATCTCCCTGTGCATTATTACAGCTGAAAAGGAGCATGTATGGATAGAGAAGTTTTCAAAAATTAGTTCCATACACATTTTGTACACAAGTTTGATGATATCTAGAAGAAAAAGGATTGCTATAGAAGGCTTTTCTATTGCTTGGTAACACCCCTTCACATCTCGATGAGAGGGTTATCTTATCTGATGATGATCTCATCGTAACTAAGTTTTTACCTTCTAATGTGACTGCCATTATACAGCCAGTGGCCAAGGCAGAATCACATCAGTAAATGGTATTACTGGACTGGTCTACTGAGAACATTAGTTGATGAGGATGATTTGGTGGCATTCTGGAAGAAGTTGACTATTCTAGGTGCCATGCACAGGATTTCTGATACCAGGCAGGAACTCAAGCCACATACGCTAGTTCAATCATGGAGGAAAATTCTTCCAGCTATAGAAGAAATTGATTTTCAAGGTTTCAGTGATGAAGAAATAACAGCTGCACAAATAATTAATATGGCAATGGGTTTAAATGGTTTTGAAGATTTCAGCAAAGAAAACTTGAATGAATGGCTAAAGATCGATACATGTGAACCCAGTTCCAGTATAAATGTCATGCCAAAATTGGGATTGCTGCTTCACAATAAAACTGAGAAGAGGAAAATGATTGTGAAAATGAGGAAGAAGGTAGTGACTATGTCAGTCATTGTACCACATTGCAGAGTGTTTATACTCTTCTAGGTTATATGGGCCAGGGTGGGTTTCAATATGACAGCTTTATTTTTGCAACAACAATTTGAAATGCCGCTTACAACATCTGTGCATGGAATTTGGATAATTTATCGAACAAAGAATACATGTTTGAAAATATCTCAATTATTTGTGCACCTTCTCCCCCACATTACCCTGAATAATTGGGAGTAAACTGTACACAAATTTCTGGTAGACCTTCAGAAGGAAAACATCATCCTTAGCAACAGTTTAATTAGGACCTTGAAGAATTTTGGCCTTCAGAAAAAGCTTGTCTATCGTTCTCCTGAGGGTTTTTTCCAATTATGGTGAAATGCACTGAACCTACAGTTGCAGTCTTCCATTTTATAAGGGAAAAAATTTCTTCATACTTATACTAAACATGCTTATTATGCAGACCAGTTTCAGAATATTATAGCTCCATTTTGAATGCAAACAATTCATTGCACTTTATGAATAGTGTACATAGCCGGGTCACTGTAATGTTCTTTTGATGGCCACCAGAAAGAGTACATGCCCATAAATTAAGCTGCACAGAGCCACTAGCCCTTGTAGTGGTCAGCAGGATATTTGGATGTAATCTGTTGTTCATATGTTCCATGGGATGAATCTATAATTTAGGAGTTTTAGGAACTGTTACCATTGTTTTGTCTTTTCATTACTGGATGTAATGAGTAATGAAAAGACATGTCCGCAGCTTGTGGTCTTGAGGTAGCGTTCTCGCTTCCCGTGCATGGGTCCCCAGGTTCGATTCTCGTCAGGGTCAGGGATTTTCTCTGCCTCGAGATGACTGAGTGTTGTGTGTGTATCATCATCATTTCATCATCATTGACTTGCAAGTCGCCGCAGTGGGGTAAACTGAAAAGGACTTACACTACGGTGGCCGAACTCCCCCGCATGGGACATCCTGGCCAACAGTGCTTTACGATCATTTCATTTTTTGTCTTTTCATGTTCTTTCATGGTGCATGTATTCTTTTTTATGATTGCTGGTGGAACATTACTGTGATCTGAGGTAGATACTCTAATTGTACAACTGGAAACCGGTGTATCTGCCCCAGGCGGCAATTTCAGGGGGCACCGAGTTCATATTCTTGAAAGAAAAAACTTTATTTCACCAAGTGTCTAACATCCAATTATTCATATGATTTTGAAACACATCGCTGCCAGTTTTTGAACATTTTTGAACACATTCTAAGTTGATTTTTGGATGTGTGCATAGTGTACATGATGTGTCTGCCAGGGGAATCCCCTTCACATCAAGAAATAAAAAACTTTCCCGCAGACAAAAGGATATGGGGCTATATGAGCTGAGCCAAATAAGCCCAAACGGGTGAATGCCAGATGCTGTTTGTTTCTGTGATTGACTGGGTGTGCAAATGATCAGCGTTATTATAATTATTAGCTAATTCCTTAGATTCAGACTACCAGTGTGAAAAGAAACAACTAACAGGAATAATGAGTAACAAAGATTACTTGGCCTGCAGACGTCACTGGATGCGGATACGGAGGGTCATGTGGTCAGCACACCGCTCTCCTGGCCATTGTCAGTTTACGAGACTGGAGCTGCTACTTTTAATCAAGGATCTCCTCAGTTTGCCTAACAAGGGCTGAGTGAACCCCACTTGCCAACAGCACTCAGCAGACTGGATGGTCACCCATCCAAGTGCTAGCTCAGCCCAAAAGCACTTAACTTCAGTGATCTGACAGGAACTGGTGTTACCACTACGGCAAGGCCATTGGCATTTATGTAAACGATGTAGATAAAAATGACCACTTGTACCAAAACAGCCTTGCCTATTTGGCATGTGTTACAATTGCTGCAATATTAGAAATGTGAATTTCATTTTATTTGGCAGACGGTGACAAAGTAGACATAATCGAATCGACAAACCAATCCAGTCTTTGGTACTATTAACAGCTTTTTCGGTGTTGGACAGTGATATTTTGATTTTTCATGTAGCAAAACGTTTGATGAACTTTAATGACATAATAGATTATTTGACAGAAAGGAAAGCAAGCTGTGTAAAAGTGTAGTGAGATTAGAGAGGAAAAATGCTGTGACCTTTGAAGAAATGTGTACTGTCTTGCTTGTCTGTTGCCTTTACTGGTTTTATGTTTCCTATATTTAATTTTATGCCACACAAAAGAAAAAGTTATTTGCTTATAGGCAATTAAGAGAGCAAATTTTGTGAAGAGTTCTAATTCTCCCTGTTACAAATAATCCTACCCACTATTAATTGTGAGTTTTTGTTAACAGTGGGTAGGACAAATGACTGACTGACTGGGAGCAGAAGAGGATCCACAGGACATTTTCATTTCTGCTGTCATGAATATAGGTTTCATGGCTTCCATTATAAAATATACATGTTTGAATTCGACAAGGCCACCCGGGCTAGCCACGTAGTCTGAGGCGTCTTGTCACAGTCCACGCGGCTGCCCCCATCGGAGGTTCGAGTCCTCCCTTGGGCATGGGTGTGCATATTGTCCTTAGCCTAAGTTAGTTTAATTAGTGTATAAGCCTAGGGACCGATGACCTCAGTAGTTTGGTCTCATAGACCCTTACCACAAACAAATTTGAATTTGACAGAGTGAAACACAGCCACATTTGATAGAAGAAGGGGCATGGTGCACTGCACTTTGGTTCACTTAAGATCAAATAACGTATTTTACATTTCCTCAAACTTTTGTGTATCAAACTTCTCTCAAAAAGATATGCACTACAAAATGAAATAATTTTTGAAAAATCAATTTTGCAAAAATTTCTGATGTTCTATTTCAAATGCTCAAGGGTGGAGGGGGGGGGGGGGGGGCTGTCACTATTTTTTGCCCCAGTTCAGAAGTAACATAGATCCAGAGCTGAGTTGACACCACCACCTCTTCAGCTATACATGCTCAGACACAGAATCTCAGTTGTATGAGTATTTGAACTATACTGATAGAATGCTCTAAAATCAGTGTGCAAAATACTTATAAGTAGTAGCTGCAGTGTAATTTTTTTCCTTTCTGTGATTTGTTGAAATAAGAGAGAAAGAGAGGCTGAGGAAAATTAAGCAATGAAGTGATTAAAAGTTTCTAGATGGTCACAGAGTTAAGGCAAGAAGTCTAATGTAGCAGTTGAGAAGGTCATGAGAGACTTTCATGAAAATAAATTTAATACATTTAAATAAGCACAAAAATGTACTGTGCGTACATAGTCTATTCACATTAATGTGACTGCCGCCTATGTTCGGCATCAACATGCAATAATCGCACACAGACTGCAAATGGCGGCACTAGCAGTGGAGGATATGTTTAGGCTGTTGAGGAGACACAGCAAACAGTGCAGTTGTTGCAGTGCAGAAGTGGTTAAAATATACTGTGCATGCAAAATGATGCTATACAAAACCAGCACTGTGGCAACTGTAGTGCACCCACATAAACCAAGGAGGCTACCAAGGGTGTCTCCTTAATGACCGTTCAGCTAATTTTGGTGCATATGGGTCTCAACAGCAGGCACCTGGTTCATTCATCCATGCTGACTGCTGTTCTTTGGCAACAAAGGCTGGAATTTACATGCCAGTGCAATAACTGGATGTCCATTGAGTAGTGTCAGATGGTCTTTTCAGGTGAATCACATTTGTGCTACACTGGGCAAACAGGCATTGGCATGTATGGTTCTGCAACAATCATCAAAAGGGTCCAATCCTAAGGGAGTGTTATGGTTGGGGAATACTTTTGCGGCATTCCCTAGGTGATCTCACTATTATGGAAACAAATATGTGTCTATCCTTGGGGACCATGCCCACCCCTATGTACAGTTTGTTTTTTCCTCGTCAAAATAGCATCTACCAGCATGATAATGAAACATGTCACACAACTCGCAGTGTACGTGCATGGTTTGAAGCGCACGAGGATGAGTTTATCGTATTCTGCTGGCTGCCAAACTCCCCAGATTTAAACCCAGGTGAGCATCTGTGGGCCCCCCTCAGTCAGATTGTTTGCACCATGGATTCTCAACGGAGAAACCTATTGCAGCTGACAATGGCTCTGGAGTTGGCATAGCTCCACATCCGTGCCATACCTTCCAGAACCTCACTGACACCCTTCCTGCATGTCCGCACTGCAAAAGGTGATTTTGCAAGCTTTTGACAAGTGACCATATTAATGTGACAGGACTATGTATTTGCTCTATGCAAATGATATCTTCCTAATGAACTGAAGAGAGCTGCCAGGTCCTGTGCCACCCCTACATTTGGTTGCCTTATCACCATTCAGAAAGAATGGGAAGACATTAGTGGAACATTAATGAACTGATAGTTAGTAACAAGAAGCAAAAACAAATAAATGAATTCCAAAACTTGAGTGCCGTTCTCACAGAAAATACTTTAGCTTAGGGCTGGTTGCTAAAATTGTTTAAATGATTTATTAAAGTTCAGAGCCAGATCACAGTGTAAATTCAGTTCATAAAAAATGGTAATATGTGAATGAAACTTTTATAGCTGTCATGCTGTGAGTATGTGTAACAGGACCTCAATAATCTCCTAGTTTTTAAGAAAAATTGTTTGGGCAAGTCCAAGAGCTAGCAGTGAGTAATGGAGAAGAGAGTGGGTTTTTTTCCTTGAAATTATTTGAGAGTGAAAATTTTAATTTTTACTATTTTTAACACACTTCCATTTGTCTTTGATATCTCTCTTACCCCCTGTTCTGTACCTTGGGTTTTTCTTACATTACATTTGCTTATCATGTGTATATAACATGTGAATTATTACATTTTAAAAGAATTGGTGAAATTTTTCCAATTACAGAGAAAACGGATGAAGTTGTAATGGGGAAGGACTTGGATACATTGCTGGATAGTTGTGAAAATGAACAGATGGAACTTGAAACTGGAATACCTGAAAATAAGACATTTGCTGTTGACCAAGAAGCAAAACTTCCAAAGTCAGCAGCATCACGAGTGGTCAGCACAATTACCAACAGCCTGCTTCCACAGTTACAACGGACAATTGGGCAGCGATCAGTAGCAGATACTTTACATAAACTAAATCGACGACAAACTGGTCCAGACCAAGATGAGGAGGACGTCTTACGTGTTCCAGTAGCCTTGGCATCTGTCAAACTTCTACAAAAACTTCCTCAACATGTGCTTGATCAA